>NW_026898878.1:0-649823 GCF_033153095.1 Gastrolobium bilobum | reverse complement strand
TTTTGGATTTACGGTTTGAAAGAAATCAAATGTTTAAGGTCTTTGGTTTTGAGGTTTTCCTTATATTTGATATTCTTTGTTAAAAGCTAAATATAATTTTTTTGTGTGGGTATTATGCATCATTTTCAAGCTTTCATTTGAAAAGGCTTACATGTGCGTCAATTGTGCATTAATTTTTAAGCCTTATAATGAAAAGGTATTTATTGTATGCATCATTTTCAAGTGAAAAGGCTTACATGTGCGTTGTTTGTGCATCATTTTTTAAGCCTTATAATGAAAAGGTATTTATTGTTAATGGTATAATGATATAGTATGTATGTATATACATTGAGGATTGATAAAGAATAATTTTCTTTATTGTTGTTATTTTGTTTTTAAATGGGTTTATTATCCCTAAAGGTTTCTATTTGAAATTAAATATGATAGATTTGTTAGCCGCCACAGTGGCCAAATTTATAAAGGTTAATTTGATTTCAAATAGGTTGGTCATATAAATATATTTTATTTATGCAAATAATAATCGGCCCACAGGAAGGTTATTGTTTGGCCAAATAATATATGTTGTGTGATCATGTGTGTGTTTATTGCTTATGCGGATAGTGATCGGCCCACAGGAAGGTTATTATTTGGCCAAGTAACAAACATACCTGTGGTAATAAATATGTGACAATTATCAAGAATTCTCCATGTAATTCATAGTCGGCCCACAGGAAGGCTATGATTTGACAGGACTTATTGTCAATGTTTGATTACTACATTAAGAGTACCACTTACAAGTTGATATTTTTGTCCACAGACTAAATATTAATGTTGTGCTAGGTATCTTATAATAAACTCATTTTACTTCGGATTATTTGTCTATATCGTGTATGTATATATATGATATGACATGTTATTAGTATGTTATCTTTTTTGTTCTCTGTATAGTTTCTGCTACCGCTGCCAATTATGTTGCTCAAATGAATATGCTTCCAATGCTTAATGGGGCAAATTTCAAGCTGTGGAAAGAGAATGTGGAAATTGTTCTCGACTGCATGGATCTCGACAATGCACTAAGGACTGAGAAACCCACTTCCACTCAGGAAAATCCAAACCCGGATAAAATTGAGAAGTGGGAACGCTCAAATCGCATGTGTCTGATGATCATGAAACGTTCCGTTCTGGAGGTGTTTAGGGGCTCGATTGTTGAGACTACTGATGCCAAGTTGTTTCTAAAGGAACTCGAGCAATACTTTGCTCGAAATGAAAAGGCTGAAATTGGTCAAACCTTGTCCAAACTCATAAACATGAGGTATAAAGGAAAGGGAAACATAAGGGAGTACATTATGGAAATGTCTAATCTTGCTGGAAAACTAAAGGCATTAAAGTTAGAGCTGCCCTCTGAGTTGCTCATGTACTTAGTTATTATCTCTCTTCCTGCACAATACGGTCAATTTGTGGTGAGTTATAACACTCAAAAGGAAAAATGGACTCTTAATGAGCTCATTTCTCAATGCGTGCAAGAGGAAGAGAGGTTACAGCGAGAGAAGACTGATAGTGCTCACTTGGCATCAACCTCTCAAGACAAGAAAAGAAAGAGAGCTAAGGATAATGCGGATGCTTTGCCAAAGAAGCAAAAGAAGCAGGACCAGGAATTCACTTGCTTCTTTTGTAAGAAATCTGGACACATGAAGAAAGAGTGTTCCAAATACAAGGCATGGCGCGAAAGGAAGGGTATGACTCTCACTTTAGTTTGTTGGTACTGGTTCTGTGGCACAAGCGTTTAGGTAATATCTCTAAACAGAGAATTCAGAGGCTTGTGACTGATGGAATTCTTGAACCCCTTGATCTGGATGATTTTGAGGTGTGCATTGAATGCATAAAGGGGAAACAGACAAACATAAGGAAAATAGGTTCCAACAGAGCTTCAGACGTCTTAGAATTGATTCATACGGATATTTGTGGACCATTTCCTATAGCCTCTTGGAATGGTCAACAATACTTTATCACATTCATAGACGACTATTCAAGATTTGGATACCTATATTTGATTAGAGAGAAGTCACAATCATTGGATGTGTTCAAAGAATTTAAAGCTGAAGTTGAACTTCAGTTAGGCAAGAAAATTAAGGCCATTAGATCTGATCGTGGTGGTGAATACTATGGTAGATCTGATGGATCAGGTGAACAACGTCCAGGGCCCTTTGCGATCTTCCTAAAGGAGTGTGGAATCGTCCCGCAATACACAATGCCAGGTAAACCTAGCATGAATGGTGTTGCGGAAAGGCGAAACCGGACTCTTAAAGACATGGTGAGGAGTATGCTTAGTCATTCTTCATTGCCAGAATCACTTTGGGGAGAAGCACTAAAGACTGCAGTTTATATCCTTAATAGGGTTCCCAGCAAAGCAGTGACAAAAACCCCTTATGAGCTATGGAATGGAAAGAAACCTAGCATAAGGCATTTACACATTTGGGGTTGTCCAGCAAAAGCAAGGCCTTATAGGCCAAATGAAAGAAAGTTGGACTCAAGAACAATCAGCTGCTATTTTGTTGGATATGTTGAACGCTCTCGGGGCTTTAAGTTTTATAATCCCACTACAAGATCCTTTTTTGGAGACGGGAAATGCCAGATTCCTTGAGGATGTTGAGTTTGGGGGGAAGATAAAATAAGGAATGTTGTCTTTGATGAGGAAGAAAATAATATTTCTCTTCCTAATATTGTCATCATTCAAGATGCAATTACGGAACAAGCAATTAATGATCAGGTCCCTGTTCATGACATTGTTATGGAACAGGCTTTGGTCCCTGACATTGTTTTGGGTCAAGACAATAATGAATCACCCCATATGCCACCTATAGAACAAACTCAACAAACTCAAGAAGTGCCATTAAGGAGATCCACTAGGGAAAGGAGAAATGCAATTCCGGATGATTATATTGTGTTTCTTCAAGAGCATGAAAATATTTTAAGCTTGCAGGAAGATGATCCAATCAACTTCCAACAAGTCTTAGAAAGCTCTAATGCTCATAAATGGATTGATGCCATGAAAGATGAGATGCAATCTATGAAAGACAACGACGTTTGGAATCTTATTGAGTTGCCTAAAGGTGCGAAACCCATTGGTTGTAAATGGATATTTAAAACCAAAAGGGATTCAAATGGCAACATCGAAAGATATAAGGCATGTCTAGTTGCTAGAGGTTTCACTCAGAAAGAAGGCATAGACTATAAAGAGACTTTCTCTCCGGTTTCTACGAAGGACTCCTTTAGGACAATAATGGCGCTTGTGGCTCATTTGGATTTGGAGCTACATCAGATGGACGTAAAGACAATGTTTCTCAATGGTAACATTGATAAGACAATTTATACGGTGCAACCAGAAAACTTTGTATTGGGAGATTCAAAGTCTATGGTTTGCAAATTGAAAAAGTTCATATATGGCCTTAAGCAAGCTTCTCGTCAATGGTACCACAAATTCCATCAGGTTATTATCTCCTATGGCTTTGAGGTGAACTTAGTGGAAGATTGTGTGTATCACAAGTTCAGTGGGAGTAAATTCATATTCCTGATATTATATGTTGATGATATCTTACTTGCCAGTAGCGATGTAGGCTTATTGCATGAAACCAAAAAACTTCTCATTAAAATTTTTGAGATGAAGGACCTTGGTGATGCATCTTTTGTCTTAGGAATACAGATACTTCGAGATCGCGCTCAAGGTATCCTACGGTTATCACAAAAGGCCTACATTGAAAAGATTTTGGATAGATTTGGCATGAAGGATTGTACGTCAGGAGATACGCCCATATCTAGGGGAGACAAGTTTAGTTTTTCCCAATGCCCTAAAGGTAAGCTTGAGATGATAGAAATGACAAAGGTACCTTATGCTTCGGCAGTAGGAAGCCTTATGTATGCCCAGGTTTGTACTCGCCCTGATATAACATTTATAGTGGGAGTGTTAGGAAGATACTTGAGCAATCCAGGAATGGATCATTGGAAAGCAGCCAAGAGGGTTATGCGGTATTTAAAGAGAACTAAAGATTATATGCATACATATCAGAGGTCAGATGAATTAGAGATCGTCGGATATACTGACTCTGATTTTGCTGGATGCCAAGATAGTAAAAGATCCACGTCAGGTTATGTCTACATGTTGGCTGGAGGAGCTATTTCTTGGAAGAGTGTTAAACAAACACTCGTAGCTTCCTCTACTATGGCCGCTAAATTTGTAGCTTGTTTTGTGGCATCCAACCATGGGGTATGGCTGCGAAACTTTGTCACATGGCTACATATAGTGAGTCGTGTTGAAAGGCCACTGAAGATTTATTGTGACAACAGGTCAGCAGTGTTGTACTCCAACAACAACAGAAGCTCTTCAAAATCGAAGCACAACGATATAAAGTTTCTGGTTGTTAAAGAAAGAGTTCAGAGCGGTCAGATTTCCATAAAACACATAGGGACGAACTCCATGTTTGCGGATCCGCTTACTAAAGGCTTAGTGCCTAAGGTCTTTCACGAGCATACTGCTCTTATGGGTGTTGTTTTGTTCGATGACACTACGGTACGGTTTAGTGGGAGTTCTTTATGTTAGTGTTCTATAAAGATTAAATTTTCTGCAGAATAAAGAATTCAATGTTATTTTCCCTCTGAATGTATTAAATTTTGTGCTTGTATTTCTGCTTTGTGTATGCAGAAAATTTAGGATTGATCTCATAAAGATTAAAGTAGGACCAGTTGGAAATAGGCATGGTAAGATCACATTGCATGTAATTTCCATGCCTCTCATCCATACTTGATCTATGTCATTTAATATATTGGTGTGATGACCATGGAAGGTTTAGTTACGCTTGAAAGTGACAAAAGCCGCCATGATCTCATATTGATATAGGAGGTGGACCAGATTGTATCTAAGGAGGAATCTAAAGAAAAATAGCATACAGTTGCGCACTAAAGATATATGATATAATTATCTCAAGTTAATATGTGGCCTAAGTGGGAGATTGTTAGAAAATTATATTTTTTAATAATTATTGTGGGTCACATATTATATTAATAATTATATTATGCTATTTATATATATTGGGTAAATTAAAGTGATCAGGTAAATATTCCCAAATAGATTCCTAAGTAAGTATGGGCTGAATGAGTGGATACCGGTGTTGGGCCAACTAGGTATAATGGGAGCTTATTGGCCCAACAATAAAGATAAAAACACTATAAAGGGTTATGGTCCCCAATACGTCAAATGTACAACCCTAGTTTCTCTTCCCCATCAAGAGAGAGACGGCACACTAAGGAATTTGATTTTAGGGTGATTTGACTGAGGAAGACTACAAACCCCAAGAGACAAGATCAAAGTTATTCCGCTGCAATGGAGACAGGTATGCCTCCACCTTTATGTTATTCTTATTTTTCTTTATGATTTGGTATGATGGATCTTGGCTTGTAGGTGATAGTTATCACCATAAGGTTTAGAGGAATTAAAAATTCCAACACAGCTACCCTTTGACTAGTAATCTCTGTTGATTGGATAAAACATTTCTAAATAAAGACGTACCAGAAACCACAAGCAATGGCGAATATCGTCTTTCAGGAAGAATATACTTATCACCAAACAACTTTATCACATTTACAACTAACCTAATCACCGTTGATTTCCATCAATCTAATGGTTATAATTTATTGAATTTAATTTGAATTAATAATTAATTAGTAAATGTTGCCCAATAATTTTTAATAAATTATAATCATTAGATTAACGAAAATCAACGATGATTAAGTTGGTTATAAACTTTTTTAGTGGTAAGTATATCCTTCCCCTCAAAAGATATAATAAACATAGCCTAAATCTAATATTAGATTGCCAAATGTATGTTTATGATGTGAGCGACTAAGGAGTCCCCTTGTCCAGAAACAAGGGAAGATAATATCTCGATTACAAAACAGGGAAAGGAAAGAGAAGTTTGACACCTTCACTGGTAATAAATCCAAAAATTGCCTCTAAAAATTCTCCGACTTTCCAATCACATGTTCTCTTAAAATCTAAGTTCCTTAAATTTACCATCGGTTCTTCATAGGTGCACATGTTCAGAATATATAGTAAACCGACACAGTCATTAATAATTTTATAGTAGTTCAACTGCATCTAGAAACAAAGTCATGTAGACATTTACTTTACTACCATGTATTTTACCCTTCAGCAGAATTTTCCTCTTCTTGGAAATTCAAATTCATTCCTTTAAGTGCTAACCATCCACAACCACAAATCCGCATTCCGGTAAAACAGCATAAAAATATAGTTGATATTGGCCTTTAATGCCGCATTCAAATTCATTTTAATTAAGCAGTCTTTCCTTACCACCAAGGAGCAGTACCACAGCAATCCAATCGTCTCCAACACCAAAAGGATATTGAGAAAAGGGATTAATTCTGCAAGTGAAATGCAGTAATTACGAGAAAGGTAGTAGCATCCAAAAATAAAATAAAATAAAAAATAAAAAACCCAGGTTAGCAAACTAGTCTTGAAATATGATTTTCAGTAAAGAAATCCTATCCACCAAAAAGAGCATACATTCAACTAAATCGCAGCACTTGAATAGGCTCAAGTTCAAGGAGATGAAATACTGAAATTAATGGTGTGTGCTAAGTTCTAGGGAATCCCCACACGTAAAATTCGTTGCCGTAACAAGCATCCAGAATGCATTGAATGTGTATTAATAAAGTAAATAACTACTGTCAAGGAAGAGTTTGAAATGCAACAAAAGCATTCAACCATTTCGTTAAATTTTTTAATTACTAAACAATTCCTAAAAGAACGTTTGTCAATCCAGCATATGCAAGAAACCAAAAGCACTCTTCCATCACCATAACAACAACTTGAAAAAAAAATCTGGCAAAAAGGAATGATTATAAACACAGGAAAGCCAATGATTACGATTACAGATTCATTCCTTTGTAAACGAGTGCATATACCATAATCCGATCGAAAACATTGCAGAGAAACCTCAAACTTCTATGCGGCATTTATGATTAACTCATTAAGTTGAGAAATACAACCTAGAAACTATATCTATTTCCTAGATCGTCCCCAAAAAAACATTCATACAACTTTTAAAACATAAGTGGATCCAACTACACTAAAACATAAAGTAATTTACAAAACTACCCACCTACACAAAAACTAGACTCATGTTTTCACTTCCTTCCACCTCTCTTCAATGAAGCCCTCTTCGCCGGTGACTTTAAACTCTTCACCGGTGCTTTCTTCGCAGCCGTTGCCTTCTTCGGTACCGGCTTGGAAATTGGTGCTTTCCTACCCGGGGTCATCCTTGTTGAGGTCCTTGCAGCCTTTGCAGGTCTCACCTTCGTCTTTGGTTTCACAGCTGCCTTCGGCTTTGGCTTCGCAGCAACAGCAGGCTTGGGCTTGGGCTTGGGCTTCGCCGGAGCAGCTTTGGACTTAGTAGCAACAGCCTTGGTCTTGGCAGGAACAGCCTTGGCCTTGGGCTTCGGCTTCGCAACCGGCTTGGCCTTCACCGGTTTCTTGGTGGTCGCGGCTGCTACCTTGGTTGTTTTAGTAACCTTAGCCTTGGAAGCTGGCTTGGGCTTGGGCTTGGGCTTGGCGGCTACAGGCTTCTTCTTCTTGGCTGGGGAAGATGATGCGGTCGCCGGCGATGACTTGACTGGAGGAAGCTTGAAAGAGCCTTTAACCTTAACGAGCTTTTCAGAAGCGACGAGCTTCTTCAAATGGTTAAGCAATAGCTTCCTGAAGTTAGGAGGAAGCTGCTTATGCTTTTCTTCGATGAACTTGGCAATCGCATATTGGCTCGAACCTGTCTTCTCCTTCAGCGTCACAATCGCATCCTTAATCATCTGCATAGCAACCATGTCAATTCAAAATCAGATCCGAATCCAATTCAGATCACAATTCAAACAAAAAAAAAAATTAAACTATGATTCGAATCAAAATCAAACCTCTTCATAAGAAGGATGAGAGGAAGGGTTCCGTGGTTTAGGAGCAGAAACTTTCTTAGGTTTGGGATCCTTGGCTTTCTTCGCCTTGGCTGGCGCAGCTTCAGCTTCAGGCATTGTTTCCTCTTTTTCCTCAGGCAGAGGCAGTGGTTCGGTGCTGCTCGGCTCAGGTACGGGTTCCACGGCAACAGTGGGCTCTTCTGACGCCATGGCTGTGGTTAGGTTTATGGCTATGGTTTGAATTAGGAAAAGGCAATGGAATTAGGGAGGAAATGGATCTGTGTAAAAGACGGTAGCACTGGGGAATTAGAATTTCTGTGTGAGAGAAGATGAAAGAACTTTGATGGTTTAAATAATTAATTGTGTGTAGGACGATATCCAATTACTTATTTCTCATTGGTTCATGGAACCCTCCCACGGATTCATGTCCTGTTCTAGTTTAAATGCGAGCCCTTAGATGAGACTTTATTAACGGTTGGTGATGCTTGACTGGGGGAGGCCGTGGTGGAATGTTATGACAAGATTTGGGGTTGCTGTAGGTTGGTTTGGGTGTGCTTTTGAGCTCAATTCCTTTGTTCATAACTTGAGCTGTGATTGATGAATGTGAGTGGGGTTTTTTCAGTCTTGTAGATAATTTTGTGAGGTTTCTGATGAGTATTTCAGCGTGTTGAATGGATGTGTGATTTTGGAGAAATTTGGTTTTGAAGGCACAATGGTCATGACTAGGGTTTCTTATGATGTTGTCGAAGCTTTTCCCAAATTATGGGCAATGCTTTGATTGGGGATAAGATCAATCCACCCCTTGTGGTAATAGGTTAACAGAGGATTCTATTGCATCAAGAATCATGAAAATCGGATGAGATTTGAATATGGAACAATTGCTTAGAAAGTCACTAAGGTTGAACAAGTCTTCCCAAAGAACATGTGTTCCCATGCATTGTGTGTAGAACAAAGCTGTTTTACATTTATTATGGTGAATTATCATTCATTTGCAGAAATCCAATATTGTAAAGAACCAACATTGTTTAATTTCATCGCATGTTTAGTCCTAAAAATTTGTTATCACAATAAGGTAAAAATGCTTAGGAAGGACCATCCAAGGTACACATATTTCCCTCCTCTTTCTTTCTTATTATTTCTCTGATGTCAAAAACTTCCACTACACTCTCTTTCAAGGGAGAGAAAAAATCACAACATACAAATGATTGATGTAAGTGACAATCAGGAGTAAAATTTGGATACCACCATTTCCTCTCCGAAATTTACCATCATAAATGAAACTTTGTAGCAACATACTGTGTATGCCATATCTAGATATAGATATGTCTGTTACTAATCATTTACTATTGAAATTGCCATGGTTGGTTTTCTCCCCTTATTTTTTTGGTAACTAGGTATATCTTGGTCCATTTGGATGAGACTAATTCCCATCGTGATATAAAATATGAAGGTTCTTGCCACTGACTCCAAGTTGTTTTACCTAATAATCAAACCTGAGAACTTTCAATCCTACTAATCCATTCCTTGACCACAGCCCACTTACCAGCTGATTGATGCATATTTGATGGGATGGAAAGAGCTAGACAAGACCCTGCTTGTTGATCCAAATGAAATCGATTGTCTGAAGAGGGTTGCGATGTTAAATGAAGATGCCAACTCCATATATGAACTTTACAAGCACCCCAACCCAACTTGTGAAGCTGGATCAATATGGAAAGACATTGTATTATCTCCTTCAAGGTTGAACATCTAATAGGAGCTCAAGTATTCAATCCAGAAGGTTGGGAAATTAAAAATTCTAACCTCGTAAAGCAGTGATGATATATTTCTCCTTGTGGCTTGTAAGATAAGGTTCAGAAGACGGAAACCATCTAGATTACAAAAGAAAAGCATGAGATAAGCTCAATGAGCTTCCATAGGTTATTGAAATTTGTTACCGATGAAAATTTATGTATGTTGTAGTCATCTGATGAGCTCAAATGTACAAAAGAACAACATATAGTCAAAATCTTAAAATTTCATCAAAAGAACAACAACATATAGGGAAAACCATATTGATCTGATGACCTTGAGTTTTCAACTCTCCCAAAGGAATTCCAAATTAGAGGCACCAACAAGGATTTTTCTTTCTATTGGAAGCTACCAAACTCGAGTTTTGTATAGTTTAGAATCCGGTGAACTTGGCAGCTACTAAACTCTTTCTGTAGTAGGAATTTGTTTTTCTAATATGAACAGATCCGGGACTCCCCTTCATGTAACTTATTTATCTCATGTTGTTTGAAAAAAAAATTCATGAGTGACAACTGAAGACAATATGCATTGGTAGTTGCAAATTTGGAGACTAAAACCATACAATAGGAGTTTATCAGTTACTATTAGCTGAAGTGCTAAACACAATCAATCAATCATGACCATGAGAATAGCTAGGTACCACTTTTTCTGCTATCAATAGTCTTCTCCCTCCCCGGTCCCCCAACTTAACCACTTTTCTTGGCCTTTTGACCATGATGATGTGAGTTTTAAAATGTATCACCGGAGTAATTTGTGGATAAAAAGTTTTGCCAATATAATGCATGACAACGCGGTTGGGAAGTTGACGCTTAAGGACGTGATACGATCAATGCCGCGTTCTGTACAATATTTTGGCACCGTTATCCGTGTCCTTAAGACGTGATACCATCCCTACCACGTCCCTGCTACGTTCTGTACCGTGTCCTTAGTTTTGTACCTTTGTCCTTAAGACGTGATACCATCCCTACCACGTCCCTGCACATTCTGTACCGTTGTCCTTAAGACGTGATACCATCCCTACCACGTCCCTGCTATGATCTGTACCGTGTCCTAAAACGTGATATATTAACTGCCGCGTCATTTGCAACCAGTCACTTCCACGGTGCACCAGACGCGGTAGGTAATCAAACATGTTCCGGTTAGTCATTTCAAAACAAACGTGACGCTGGTTCAAACGCGTCCAATTAGCCAATCAGATTTCTCCATGGACTATGGGAGTCCTGAAAATGTCTCTTCCCCAACCGTGTCCGGGCCTATATTAACTACCACTCCCGGTCCCCATATCATCAGTTTGCCTCTGCATTTCACTAAGCGTTAAGGCCTTCTGGTATGTATCTTTGTTCTATACTTTTGTTGAAGTGTTTGTTCTGTTATGGAAAAAAAAATGTTGAGTTGTTTGTTCTTTTATGGAAAAAAAAATGTTGAGCTGTTTGTTCTTTTATGGAAAAAAAACGTTGAGCGTTGTTTGTTCTTGTGGAAAAAAAAACGTTGAGTTGTGTTGTTTGTTCTTTTATGGAAAAAATAATATTTCAAACTCAATGTTCCATACTTTCTCTGTTGCTTAGTTGAAGTGTTTTTTGTAATATGAAAAAATAAATTTATGAATATCAGATTATGTTCATAGTTAATCATGCTTTTTATTTGTTATTTCATGTATGCTTTATACTTTAGTATTTATTTTCCACTAAAAATTTATCATAGTAATTATATGTTGTATGTAAAAAAATAAAGACATTTTCAAGGCACCTCAGGTAATATTATTTCATACGTTGCACTAAGTAGTAGTTTTGTTATATTGCATTATATTTCATAGTTTCTACCATATTAAATATTTTGTATTTCTATCTTTTGTGGAATTTTTTGCAGGAAAAATGAGTTCAAATTTACAAACAGTTCGTGCACTTATATATTATAATGGTAGAAAGGTTATGGGTCGTCGTGGTGTAACATTTGAAGGTGAAAAACGACCAATGCGTATTACACGCGGTACTACCTTTGCGCAGTTGAAAGCGAACATTCATCAGAAATTGGGATTACAAGGGAATCAACGTATTTCTGAAGTCACCGTAAGAGCTTTTGCTGGCAATTCTGAATACACAGCGATATCTATTACAGATGATGATGATGTTGATATTATATTAGACATATTTGTGGAACAAGCTGCTGACACGAGTTCTTATCATACAAATGGTAGAAAGTTTGTGGAGATATATGTAAATTTTGAAAATACCGATGATTTGTCAGTACCGCAAAGGTCGCTTGATCTGAATACAAC
Organism: Gastrolobium bilobum; assembly: GCF_033153095.1. Lineage (NCBI taxonomy): Eukaryota > Viridiplantae > Streptophyta > Magnoliopsida > Fabales > Fabaceae > Gastrolobium > Gastrolobium bilobum. The sequence goes on along the minus strand of NW_026898878.1, from coordinate 637,807 downwards.
ACCAGTCATTGATTATTTAAACAGACATGCATCATCATCTATACTTCCAGATGCACCCAACAGTGCGTTATTTGATGATGTGGACATGCCAACATATGACCGTAATGACGATGACGAAGAAGAAGAAGACGAGGATGCGTGCCTGGCAGCCGACATTAATGACGATGACTCAGCTAGCGAAGATGACGACCATCATAATCCATCTGATATGCCTATAGGGTTTCAAAGCAACGTCAATGAATCCACATCAACGGGTATCGTTGGGTATGAAAATATGGTTCAAGGTTAGTTGACAAGTGATTTATTTAAATAAATTTACAATCTACATTATGTAGTTCAATTAACGTTTTAGTTGTTTGTATGTTATGTAGGTGACAATGTAACTCCCAATGTAGGTCCTAATGTGACGCCGTTTTGGAATGGAATATCACATTACTCATACATTAATTATGAGTATCTGAATGAAGATCGAGAATACAACGAGAGGGAGTATCATGGTGCATGGGCCATTGGGGATGAGTTGTTTGTTAAACAAGAATTCGAATCTAAGGAATCAGTGCAGATGGCAGTTAAGTCATATTGTATGAAAATTAATAAGGAAGCTATTGTTGTTGAGAGCACGACTATGAAGCTAGTATTGAGGTGCAGGAACCATGAGTCGGGGTGTCCATGGCGAATGAGGGCAATGAAACCAAAAAATGGATTAATGTGGGTTGTGAGTAGATGGGAGGGACCTCACAATTGTGTCACTTGTAATTTGTCCCAAGATCAGAGACAACTTGATTCCGCCTTTATTTCTTCGACGATATTAGGTGAGTGTTTTTGTCCAATTAAATTTGTATTTCTCAAGTTTTATATCCACTTCGGCAAGCTATTAAGGTTATGTATGTATATTGTTTTGGCAGAAATGGTGAAGGAAGAACCTCATGTATCAATCGGTTTGATACAAGAAAGAATCCGAAACAATTATGGATTCACTATTTCATACAGGAAGGCGTGGAAGGCTAAACAAAAAGCCATGGCAAAAATATATGACGATTGGGACCAGTCTTATGCTTATTTGCCCAGATGGTTGAATTACATGTTGACATTTTCTGAGGGTTCGGTTTACCACATTCAGACAAATGATTACGTGTCAATCACCGTGTTGTGACTGGTTCCCGGGTTTTTCATAGAATCTTCTGGACTTTTAAGCAATGTTGTGACGCGTTCAACTTCTGCAAACCTGTTATACAAGTTGATGACACTCATTTATATGGGAAGTATAAAGGTACATTGTTGATTGCCACAACGCAGGATGGAAACGAGAGGTATTACCATTGGCATTTGCAGTGGTAGAAGGTGAAACCAAGGAGTCATGGGAATACTTTTTGTCTTGTATACGTTTGTATGTCACTCAAAAGACAGGTATATGCCTAATATCAGATCGACATCGAGGAATATTATCGGCAGTTGCAAACCCTTATCTTGATTGGCAGCCTCCAAAAGCATACCATGTACGGGCACCAAATGATAATGAGTATACGGGCGCCAAATGATCTGCGAGAAAACAACCAATGTTAGTAATATAACGCTTAAATAATGTAACCGATAAACACCTAAAGCCATGTACAAACTCCTACATCGGTTCTGCTCATAGTGTCAAGTGTCGATCTATAGTGCATCAAATCCTTTGGTCGTATCCGCCTTGGAAAATTATTAAATCTGAAGGAAACAAGCCCAAAAAATAAGAAAAAAGCCATTTGACTCCAAGTCTTATTGTATAACGACAACTTTCGCAGTACAATACGCAAATATCATCATACCTTCTTTCGTAATGATCATTTGGATCGGTTTCAGGTGGTATAAATGGTGCAATGGGGGGGAATCTGGACCATGCCCATATCTGCAACAAGGTCAGGCAACCAGACATAATATTTTGGGCTGGGTTTGTCGCCATGCACAATTCCCTGTAGAGGAGTGCTAACACTGCTGCGCCCCAACTATACGTGGTCATACCCGAAAAATCCCCATCTAGAAATGGCAAAAATCGTAGGGCAACCTTATTCCCTGACTTGTCACTAAAAAGAAATCCACCAATGAGGCGTAATATATAAGCCCGTGAATAGAGGAGTTCAGTATGAGGCATGCCTTGGTGCGCAACCCAATGTCCATAGTGTCGATCTATGAAGGACATTCGCAAATAGCTTCCCTCAATCTCATGCGGCAAAGGTTGATGTCCTAGCATTTGTTGTACAACATTACTCCAATTTGCGGATGTCGGTCCAATAAGGGGTTCCCCGTCTGATGACAATCCAAGAATAGCATTCACATCTTGAAGAGTAATGGTCACTTCGCCTTGCGGCATATGAAATGTATGTGTTTCTGGGCGCCAACGCTCAACCAGAGCACTAATAAGTGAATGATCAATCTGCAACACATTATACAATGATAAAAGTAGTCGCTATCCTATAATAAGTACAAGCACATAATTCATGTCACTTTTAAATAACTAACCGGCATATGATGCATGCGTGCAACATGATAAAAGCCTGCACGCCTAAGGTGCTCCACCACTGGCTCCGGAATGTGATCCGGATCATGCGGATCTGACTCCTTCCCGTGCGTTGCTCTACGAACTTTGAGAACCCTCTGCAATCCCGAGTTCCATACAACTTGGGACACATGTGTTTCTTGCACATCAATTCTCAACACACTGTAATCTTCGGGACCCGGATTAATCACTTCACGTGCCATGAACCTGTGTTATGCAAGTTTAATGTCATAACAATATATAGCACATTTAACGAATTTTATAAAATAACTAATACAATAATAATAAAAATTTTATACTATTGAAAATAAAACAGCAATAATAATAAATAATAGAAAATTTTAAAAAATAAATAGGCTAACCTAAGATTTTAAGGACCGTAAAAATTTAATTATGCAAAAAATATAAGTCCAATAACCATAACATATTCATAATAAAATTAATTTTTTTAACAAATTTTATAATAGAAATATAACATATTTAACAACTTTAATAGAATAATGAATACAATAGTACTAAAATCTTATACGCATAATATAAAACAGTGATAGAAGACAAAAAATAAATAGGACCAGTGTAGACACAAATTTTAATCATGCATTAAATATAAAGCCAATAATAATAATAATAATAATAATAATAATAATAGTAATAATAATATAATACTTTTAACAAATTTAATAATATAAATATAGCTTGATTAACAACTTTAATAGAATAATAATAAAATTTTATGCAATTAAATATAAAACATTAATAATAAAATTACTAGCAAATCATAAAACTAAATATACTAACCTAATATTTTTAGCAACAAAGAAAGAGACCTTTAAAGAACATAAAAATACAATAAAATTATTAATATAACATATAACATATTGAACAAATTTTATAAAATTATTAATACAATAATCACAAATTTTTGTTGCAATTAAATACAAAATATTAATACTATAAACAATAGCAATAATCACAATTAAATTCACTATTCTAACATTTTAAGACAAAAAGAGAAACTTACAAAAATCTAATATCTTAATAATATGATTTTAACACATGTGGACCAGATTATAATACTACTTACTTGAAAATATGACAAATCTAATATGTTAATCATACAGCAAACCTAATATCTTAATAATACTGCAACCCATTAATTTTAATAATACAACCAACCAAGCATATAATAATACTACTTACTTGAAAATGATACACACAATGGCAAACTGAAAGAAACCCCACAACCACCAGACGCGTTATTCGTTGGAAGAGACTGGGATCTTCTGCCGGAGACGAGGGAGAATAAGTAGTAGTCCAAGGAGGGTTGGACGCGGCATCTAGAAGAACGCCTCCTGGACGCGGCTCTGAGACGACCGCCTTCAGTGGAGGACATGGTGGACCACCATTGGCTGGCGGTTCGCGGCTTGACAGGTACCGCGTCAGTGGTCTTCCGACACTGCAGAGACGCGGTCTTCACACAATCACGTTCCAGTTACATCACTTCAGCCCAGTTCCATCACTTCCAGCACCGATTGTCACGTGATTTCTGTTGCATGTAACGCGGTTTGGAACAAAACGCGACTGAAAACGGTACATTGTCCACCGCGTCGTTATGCATTATTCCGGCAATACATTTCACCTCGAAATCATTCCGGTGATACATTTGAAAACTCACATCAGCATGGTCAAAAGGCCTCTTTTCTTTGTACTCTTTTACTTGTGCTTCAACTCCAACACTTTTTTCTTGTTCCATGTAAATCTGCTTTAGTATTAATAGAAAGTTGAAATGACAGATTTTTAAACAGGGAGAAAATGTTAAGAAGGGATTTATAGAATCAAACAATGAGAGTTCCTCTCAAATTCCTTGTAGGAGTTTAATTTGTAGATACCCAGTTAAATGGATCTGGTATTTCTTTTTTTCTTTTTCTTTTTGTAATGAATGGATCTGGTATTTCTTTTTTTCTTTTTCTTTTTTGTAATGAATGGATCTGGTATTTCAATATGTCTATGCTTGGTACAAGATTTTAAAAAATTCATCTAGGAAAATGATTTGCCCAACATTTGATATTTGTGTGAAAATTGTGAGTAAAAACATTGCCGAAAAAAATCACTTAGAAGGTGGTATTTTCGGATTACTTACAAATTGTAAAAAGGAGAGCGAAGCTAGGTGACGAAAATGACCTTGTATTCAGCCTACCAAAAATTACTCTTATTTAGTCGACGGTTGTTGTCATAATTTCACCTTTTTTTTCTAGCAATATTTTACTTTCAATCAAACATAGATTTAGGAAACTTAAACCAATTTTTTCGATAATATTTCATTCTACCAAGTAATTTTTTTTTAACTTTCCTAGAAAACTCATTTTCCCACTATATTTTCAGTAATTATAATTTTTTGATAAAAAAAAATTCTGCTCTACCAAATGCCTCCCAGCAAACACCACGGACAACTGTGACTTGAGCCAAAAACTAGGGCCTCTATCATGTGAGCAGGTTGCCGCTACAAAAGGCCAACAATGTCACTACCCTAAACATTGCCTAACAGATCAAACCCCTAGTAGATACGTACACCAAGCCAAGAAATACATGTAAGGAAATGAGACTCACTACCATTTCTCTGAATACTCTTTCTCTTGAATACATGCACACACTTTCACATTCATATTTTACAGTACTTTCTATTAATTAAATATCAAATTTGTTTCACTAGCAACATCCCTACAATAAATCAAGGGATTTGTTGCAAGAAATTTGATGGATAAATTATTGATGAAATAAGTTTGATATTTGATTAATGATGATGATATTCCGTGATGTGTGTAAACGTATGTGAGTAAAAAATTTTCTTCTAAAGAAGAAAGCAACTACATCATCTGCTAAAGTTCATCAGCTGGTCCAGAATGCTAATATTAGCAAAGGCAGATTAAATGCTTCAAAAGGTGCAGAATCTCAAAAGAATAACTTAAAACTTGATTCTCAGAAGAATATGTCGGAGGATTTCCAAGATAGACAAATAGTCTTGCACCCTTCTTTATCTAAATTCCAAAGGAAGACGTCTCATGTGGTTAATGATCAGCAAGAGACTCTTCCTCCTTCTAGAGTCTTGGATAATGGAGGCAAACATGGAAGACCACCAGATGCTCTTACGTTGATGAGGAACTTTTATCAAACTCACAAGGATTGTATCCATTTGGATAATTTGGACGTTATGGGTGCGACATCTGTCTATACTAATGCTCTTTCTTAGGGCCGGTTTCTGTTCGGATAAATTTAAGATTGTTTTCTATGAATATTTTGACCTGGAATTGTAGAGGGGCTGGGAAAAGAAGTTTTTCACCTCTGATTCGGGACCTTTCTCATAAATACAGTATTAAAGTTATGGCTTTGTTAGAAATCAGATTGAGTGGTGTTATGGCGGATAGAGCTATTCGGCGTCTTGGTTTTTCTGGTCACTTTCATCGTGATGCTGTTGGTTTTTCTGGCGGTATTTGGGTGCTTTGGAACACTAAAGAAGTTTCAGTGGATGTTCTTTTTTCTCATCACCAACTTGTTCATACTAAAATTTGTTGGGTAAAAGAAAATAGAGAGGAGTTCATGACTTTTATTTATGCAAGTCTGTGGAGACATGAACGTATTCAGCTGTGGGGAATTCTGTCTTCACTGTATGATCAGTCCATGAGGAATGCTGCTTGAGGGATAGCAGGTGATTTTAACACTTATTTGTATGAGTATGAGAAGCTAGGTGATAATGGGCATAACTGGAATAGCATGAGAGAGTTTTAAGATTGTTTAGATGAATGCAGCTTGTCTGACATTGGCAATCAAGGTCCTATTTTCACTTGGCAAAGAAGAAATCTTCAGGAACGTCTTGATAGGGTTTGCGCTAATGATAATTGGAACATGGTTTTCCTTAACCGTGTGGCTTTCAACTTGCCTTTTTTTGGTTCAGATCATCGACCAGTGTTATTATGGGAAGGTCAACCTGATATTTATCCGAGAGGGGAGCGTCCTTTCCGTTTTTTAGCGTCCTGCTTAACAGAAAGCACTTTTCATGAGGTGGTTAATGGATGTTAGTCAAATAATGTAAACTGGATGCATGCTATGGAGACGTTTCGGATTAATGCTTCAGAATGGCATAGAAATGTTTATAGGGTTGCTCTGGAAAGAAAGAATGATTTGCATGCAAGGATTAGAGGTATTGATAGATGTCTTAGTTATCAATCCATTCATAGCCTTGAGATGTTGCAAAAGAATCTATGGAGGGAACTAGACAAGATTTATCTTCAAGAGGAAATCACTTGGTTTCAAAGATCGAAATTGAATTGGTTTGCTCTTGGAGATAGGAACTCGTGTTTCTTTCATTCTGTGACGGTTGCCAGACGTAGGAGGAATCGCATAGATACGTTGAAAAACTCGGAGGGAGTTTGGATTGGTGATCAGCAGGTTTTAATGGAAATGGCTGTTTCTTTCTTTGAAAATCTGTACACAAAAGATCCATTACCGTGGGAAGGATGGTATTTCCAGTTCGTGGCTTTTTTCTAGTTATTGAAGCGCATGTTTTAGACACTATGAGTAATATTCCAAACAGTAAGGAGATCAGAGATGTAGTCTTCTATTTTGGTCCATACAAGTCGCGTGGGAAGGATGGGCTTAATGCTCTTTTCTTTCAATCTCAGTGGGATAAGGTGGGTGAGTCAGTTATCTCTTTTGTGAAAGGTGTGTTCCTTCATCCGGATAATATCAAAGAGGTTAACCAAACTTTGATTTGTTTGATTCCTAAGATTGATGTGCCTGAATTACTTAAGAATAAAATCTCAAATAGGACACATTTCTTATTAGACCTCCTCAAGATCGTGACCAGTAGGTATATATGGAAATTTCAAACTCAACTCAATGTAATCCTGTAAAAAAAAAAAATTAACTCAAACATATTCAAACCATAAGTGTTTATGAAATCAAAGATGTAGCAAAACCCATCTAAAACATATAATTTAAAATTAATTCATAACATTATGCAGAAAGCTGATTGATAGAGAGATAAGAAAGGTTTTGAAGGCAAAAAAATTAAAATGCATTGACTATGTCATTAGCGATGCGCCTCGACACACTCTAACACAAGGCGGGACATTGACCGTACTGTCTTTTTTTAATAAAATATACCTGAAAGTCAAGGAGTCAAAAAAAAAATTCAAATTGCCACGACACCATAGTTGTTGTGGTAATCAGCTACTATGGACGGGACACGTGTCACTTTCCCAATGGCTGGAAACCAAAGTAGCTGACTACTTCATCAACTATGGATTACGTGTCTAGCCTCTTGGGAAGTAACACGTGTCCCGTCTATAGTAGCTGACTACCTCAGCGACTATGGTGTCGTGGCAGTTTGAAAAAAAATTCGGCTCTGTGACATTCAGGCATATTATCTTAAAAAAGGGGGCAGTATGGTCAATGTTTACACAAGGCACCAAGTTCTTCCGTTATTTGAGTATACAGAGTCAAGAGGGGAAAAAAAAGAAGAGAATGTGAATTTGTTTTAGAAGAATAAATTTTTTAAGAAATAAGATTGAATGCTAGACATCCAACGAAGAAAGAAGAAAGTCACGAAAAGATTGAAACAGTACATTTTTTAAAAAATTTGAAAAAGAATGAAGGAAAATTTTCAGTTTTTGATTTATGAAAAAGTACGATAGAAGATTTTTGCTTAATCACATAGACTCTAACGCAAATGATTGCCTTGCTAACGGATATGCTTAATTATTTTAATTCCATAGTTTAAGGAGATTAATTTATTTAATTAAAGTAAAGGGCACCTTTTTGAAGAGGGGTCTAGTTATAAGGAGCTAAATTGTAATTTAGCCTAAAATGTAAGTTCCCTGAATTTATTATTGATTCTTCATACATGCTCATATTCACAATATTTAGTAAACTACCACATAATTAAGGAAAAAGCATGTCATCGGCTCATTAATAATTTTATGGTAGTTAATCGCCGCAATGATTTGCATCGCGCCGCACCAATACACAATAGTGGTCTTTGCAGTTGCATTGGCTACCAATTAGCGTCGTTATAGTGTCATAAGACAAAATGTCAATTCTACCCTCATTTTAAATGTCTAATAGAAATATTTTAAGCATTTTTAGTCTTTTTGCGGGTTTAACCCTGACCCCCTTTCTTTTTCTATCTTTCTTGCACGCCTCTGCCTTTCTTGCCCTTTATCTCTTGCATATCTCTGACTCTAATGTCTCTCTCGCTTTCTCTCAATTGTCTCTGCCTCTCTCGCTTTTGCTTGCCCTTTGCCTCTCACACACTCTGTCTCGCGTTGGCAAGTAAGCTATATGACCTCTACTTTTTTTAATATATATATTATTTATCTTAGTATTTTATATTGTTTATCTTTTAAGCTCTGTGTTACTTGTATTGAAAAATTGTTGATGCTTCTACCAAGTCCTTATCCTTGTTTTGATAGAATGCTTTGCTTTTCTATTGATAGAAACATAATTGGGGTTCAAGTCTCTCCTGAGAGACTTTGGGTTTTTAGTAGACATAATGTCATGTGGGGCCACTATTTTAATATAAAAAAAAAGACTCACACATTTTTCTAGGGATCAACAAGAGAATTGCATTTCCCCACATAATAATAATATGAGTAATGGGTTTAGAATTTTAGGTTGACCAAGCTTTTATTTTGAAATATTGATAATATTTAGATCTTTTTAATTGACTATATGTGGAATTCCTGTTTGTTTTGGAATTCTTCTTCATGATGAATAAATTTCTTTATTTTTAAACATATATATATATATATATATATATATATATATATATATGGAAATACTTTTCTTATGTTGTAGGAGAATAGTTATCTCATGTTGTAGAAATAAAATTATAAGTGGAACCCACGGGTAAGAGTAAAGAGAAAAAAAAGTGGTGGGACCAACCCTTTTTTGAATGTGTAAGAAAGTTATTTATCTCATGTAAAATGAGATAAACATAACTCATATATATATATATATATATATATGGGATAATCTTTTCTCATGTTACATGAGAAAAGATTAATCTCTTACACTCACAAAATAAAGAGATAGGAGAGAGAATAGATGAGAGAGAAAAAGTATAGAGAGAGCTCCACCTTTGATTTGTGTGTGTAAGAGAAAACTATTTTCTCATGTAACATGAGAAAATATATATAAGTTTATTAATCTACTTCGTTATTTTCACAAATGCAACCTACTATAACATTTTTGCATAGGCTTCAATTCGCATTAGATAACTTTATAGTTTAAGGGCATCTAGAACCGAAGTCATTTAGACATTTACTACCATGTATTTATTCCTTAAGCAAAACATTCCTCTTCTTGGAAATTCAAATTCGTTTCGGTAAGAACTAACATGCACAGCCAAAAATCCACACTCAATCTCAATTTCAGCTAATGCTTAATACAAATTAGGAAACATCACAACTATTTTGGTCAGGCCGGATAGACCTATCCGACAAGCTCCATTGCTGCTCTACTGGTCCATCATCATTCAGCACGTGGAGCACATGATTTCCCAACACACGTGTTTCCCCACGCACGCGTAACCCTTTACACATCACAGGTCATACAACCTCACATCTAATGAGGCACATAGAGCATTAAAACAATTGTGGCATCATGCCTTGCAAACTAAGAAGGAATCTCTAACCTACCTCAGTAAGGGCTGAAAACGGTTGTGTCATCATACAACCTCACACCTAATGAGGCACATAGGGCATTAAAATGATTGTGGCCTTGCAAACTAAGAAGGAATCTCTAACCTACCCCCAATAGGGGCTGAAAACGGTTATGTCATCACGTCATGCACACTATGATGAAATCTCTAACATACCTAAACTATTCTTTTGTTGAACTCTCCGTAGCCATAACCGTAGCCCATATATACCATCACCCTTTTGCACCTTCTTGTAGCCCGTAGACATAATCCAGTCCAACCGCTTCAAGAATCAATGACTATCACCACACACTTATACGAGACTTTTCAACGTGTTTTATTCTCACTCACACACTTCCTAGTAAGTCAGGCCGCTTTAAAAATGAATGACTATTCCACACACTAACATAGGACTTTTCAGCGTGCTTTATCCTCACTCACTTACTTCCTGGGAAAACTCCACTTCTCAGGAGGTCACACATCCCAGAATTGCTTCAAGTCAAGCATGCTTAACTATGAAATTCTTCTGTTATGGGCTACCGAAAAGTAGATGCATCTTGTTAGTATAGGTAATACCAATTAATTCTCTTATAAGTCATCTCTAACTGTGCAATTTCATACCTACACAGACAGTCTTTGAAATCTCTCTCTCGGGTGTCGATTCGATTCATTCATGTATTCCTTTAGAATCCCTCTCTTTCGGATGTTGATTCGATCCATTCATGTATTTCGCTGAAAGCCTGCCTGGTGTCAATCTCTCTCTTTCGGATGTTGATTCGATCCATTCATGTATTTCGCTGAAAGCCTGCCTGGTGTCAATCTTTCTCTTTCGGATGTCGATTCGATTCATTCATGTATTCTTTTGGAATCCCTCTCTTTCGGGTGTTGATTCGATTCATTCATGTACTCCGCTGAAAGCTTGCCAAGAGTCACTCCTTGTCTGTGCTTTTTCACACCGACGATCACTTTCTGCTATCGTCAGCGCCCGAGATATAATCCCCCTTTTGAACCCTCGGTAGGCTAGTCGAAAATATCTTAGAGCTTTGGTCTTATATCATCTTTTCTATCATTCCTTCGGATCAACATGGCGTTTGGGAAACGGATCATCTCATACTCTACTCGAATTCAGTTCAACAACAGTATATTTGAATATATCATTTCAATTTCAGCAACACGGCAATCAAGTTGTCACCAACACCAAATAGATATTGTGAAGAGGGATTTATTCTGCAAACGATCTGCAATAATTAGGACCAAGGTAGTAGCATCCAAAATAAAAGCAAGTAAAGAAAACACGGTTAGGAAAATAGTCTCAAATTTTTATTTCCATTCTATTCCTAAAGAAATCCTGCCCACCAAAAAGCCTATACTTTCAAATAAATCACAGCATTAGATTAAGTTCTAGTTTTACAGAGATGAAATTTATGGTATATCCTAAACTATAGACAATCCCCACACATAAAACTCGTTACCGTAACAAGCATCCAAGCCTGGCATTGAATTCATCGATTGTCTGGTAATGAAGTAAACAACAACTGTAAAGGAAGTGTTTGAGATTCAACATACGCATTCGACCATTTCGTTAAATTTTGTAATTACTAATCAATTCTTCAAAAAACGTTGGTCAATCCAGCGTATGCAGATGTCTCAATTTCACCCATGATAGGTATTGTGACTAGAAACCTAAAGCATTCTTCCATCACCATAAAAACAACTTGAACAAAAATCTGGTAAATAGGAATGATATTGAACGCACGAAAGGCAATGATAACAACCGCAGATTCATTCCCTTTGTAAACGGGTACAAATACTACATCCGATCGAAAATACTATCAACGGGTGCAGAAAAACCTCAAACTCTATGCTGCATTTATAATTAACTCATTTTAGTTGAGAAATACAACCTAGAAACTATATCTAATTCCTAGATCGACTCCAAAAAAAAAAAATTCAAACAAGTTAAAAAATAAAAAGTTTGATAAAATCAGATTGCATATGTTATAAGAACATATGTGGATCCAACTACACTAGAGGATAAAGAACTTTACAACACTAACCCTACACAGAAACTAGCCTCAAGTTTCAGAAACTAGCCTCAAGTTTTCACTTCCTTCCACCTCTCTTCGTTGAAGCCTTCTTCGCCGGAGACTTCACGCTCCTCACCGGTGCTTTCTTTGCAGCCGGAGCCTTTTTCGGTGCTGGCTTGGAAGGTGGTGCTTTCTTCCCCGGAGACGTCCTCGTTGAGGTCCTTGCAGCCTTAGCCGGTCTGGCCTTCGGCTTTGGTTTCACAGCTGCCTTAGGCTTCGCAGCGGCGGCGGGCTTGGGCTTCGCCGGAGCAGCTTTGGGCTTCGAAGCAGAAGTCCTGGTCTTGGCCGGAACAGCCTTAGGCTTGGGCTTCGCTGCAGCAGCTTTGGACTTCGAAGCAGCAGCCTTGGCTTTGGCCGGAACAGGCTTCGGCTTCGGCTTCGCAACAGGCTTAGCTTTCGCCGGTGCCTTAGTGGACGCGGCAGCCGCCTTGGTTGTTCTAGTAACCTTAGCCTTGGAAGCTGGCTTAGGCTTGGATTTGGGCTTTGGCTTGGGCTTGGGCTTGGGCTTAGCAGCAGCAGGCTTCTTCTTCTTGGCTGGGGAAGATGATGCGGTAGCCGGCGATGACTTGGCTGGAGGAAGCTTGAATGAACCTTTCACCTTAACGAGCTTTCCAGAAGCGACAAGCTTCTTCAAATGGTAGAGCAATAGCTTCCTGAAGTTGGGAGGAAGCTGCTTATGCTTTTCTTCGATGAACTTGGCAATCGCATATTGGCTCGAACCTGTCTTCTCCTTCAGCGTCACAATCGCATCCTTAATCATCTGCATAACAACCATGCCAATTCAAAATCAGATCCGAATCCAATTGAGATCACAATTCAAGAGAAATTAAAACATAAGAAAATTATAATTTGGATCAAAATCAAACCTCTTCGTAAGAAGGATGAGTGGGAGGGTTCCGTGGTTTGGGAGCAGAAACTTTCTTAGGTTTGGGATCCTTGGCTTTCTTCGCCGCCTTGGCTGGTGCAGCTTCAGGCATGGGTTCCTCTTTCTCCTCTGGCGGTGGTTCGGTGCTGCCTGGCTCAGGTGCGGGTTCCACCACAATAGTGGGCTCTTCTGATGCCATAGCTGTGGTTAGGTTTAGGGTTAGGGCTTGAATTGGGAAAGGTAACTGAATTAGGGAGGAAATGGATCTGTGTGAAGGACGTTAGCACTGGGAATTACAATTTTGGTGTGAGAGAAGACGAAGGAATTTTCATGGTTTAAATAGTCAATTGTGTATCAGACGATATCCAATTGCTTAATTCTCATTGGTCCACCAGACCCTCACACGGATTCATGCGTTGTTCTAGTTTAAATGTGAGCCCTTAGATGGAGACTTTATTAACGGTTGGTGATGCTTGATAGGGGAGGCTGTGATGGAATGTTATGCCAAGATTTGGGGTTGCTATAGGTTGGTTTGGGTGTGCTTTTGAGCTCAATTCCTTTGTTCATAACTCGAGCTGTGATTGATAAAAGTGAGTGGGATTTTTACAATCTTGTAGATTATTTTGTGAGGTTTCTGATGAGTATTTCAGCGTGTTGAATGGATGGGTGATTTGGGAGAAATTTGGTTTTGAAGGCACAATGGTCATGACTAGGGTTTATTCTGATGTGGTCAAAGTTTTTCCCAAATTATGGGGAATGCTTTGATTGAGGTTAAGATAAATCCACCCCTTGTGGTAATAGGTTAACACAGGATTCTATTGCATCAAGAATCATGAAAATCAGATTAGATTTGAATATGGAACAATTGCTTAGAAAGTCACTAAGGTTGAACAAGTCTTACCAAAGAACATGTATTCCCCAAGCATTGTGTGTAGAACAAATCTGTTTCTCATGTATTATGTTGAATTGTCACTCATTTGAACAAATGCAATATTGTAACGAACCATTGATGTTTGATTTCAGCGCATGCTTAGTCCTAAAATTTTGTAATCACAATAAGGTTTCCTTCTTCTTGGTGCTAGTGCTTTAAAATGCAAGTAACAGTTTTGTTGTGCAGAACTATGTAGATTGGATGCTAAGCCACATTGTTCCCTATCATCTTTCCATTCATTTGATTGAAATTGTCCTTGAATCATACAAAATTACAAATATGCTGCACGTTTAGTGCTGGTGTTTTTTATCTGCACGGGAGGGGTATTGCTATGCTCAATTAAGTTTATGTTGGCAACATGATATATCTATAAATTGGTGACATAGACTGTTTGAATTTGAATTTATAACATGCTTTTATTGTTTATAAATCTCTTTTGCAAAGACAAAATAACAAAATACAAATTATACTATCTTATACAGGAAAGAAAGGTCATGTGTGATATACACAATAGTATAAACAAATTCACTAATACAAGCACATACATCATTAGTACTATCCAAGTCTTTCTCGCAAGATATATACTTCTTGTGTATATTTTTGTTGTCCTTGCCACGCAACATGACTGAATATGAGTACTCAAAATTCTAAATTCGTTACCCCAAATTTTCTCTGAGATATAAGATCTTGATCTTCTACCATATATGTTATATTCAGCTTATAATTTCTGTGAAAATATGTGCTAATAGTGACACATACTTCCAAAAGCAACTCAGAGCCCATTTCATGGGATTTAAGATTGTTTTCATAACACCCTGTCCTTAATAAATCGCTTTTAAAAACTTTAGTTATAAAAAGGGATTAGTGGATTAAAAGAGAGGGTTAATTTTTACATGTTATAGAATTCAAGTGGTGCTTAATTAAATAAAGTCTAACGGCTGAAACTCACCATATAATATCTACTTTTACCAATTCCTAATTAACGACCACCACCGTACATACAAAAATAATAAAACAAAACAGTCCATAATTCAAGAATACAAGAAATCATAAAGCAAAAGAATCCGAGTAGACACAAGGTGTTACACTTTAGGATTGACCATTTATAAAGACTCACCCTTTATTTGGACTACTTGTTAGCTTTAGTTGAAAATTGAATCATCTATACCTGAGCCATCTTATGGCTTATATAGACACACACCAAGGACAAATGGAGTCAAGTTCATCACAGATTAAACATCCAAATGTTATTCAGATATGAATTCTATGAAATTGAAATGCAACTTCAGGTCGATATTTTTGAATCTTAATTAGCTGCCACAATAAGTTTGTAGTTCAAGTTTTAACTCATATTCTAATATAGTAGTAATACTTAAATTCCAACACAAAATTGGTGATTAACCCATTCTTCATATATGTTCCTGACAATCAAAATAGAGTTTTAAACAAAGGTTCAACAAAAGATGCAGAAGAATTCACGTAATCTTACAATACTCTAAGCTCTCACAACCCAGAAAGTTGTTGGCTTGTGTTCTATTCAATAAGAAAGTTATGTTCAATTAACATGTCTCTTTTATTTGAATAGTCATCTACTATGATGTCAATTAGGAATATTCTAAGCTTGGAGTAAGTTCTAGAGAATTTACTGATAAATGTTATAAGTGATGGCGAATGAACTTAGGAGCGGAGAATATATATATATTGGCATGATATATGCAGTAGTCCGAACTAATACCAAAGATTGGTCACGGACTTACTTGTATTAAAGTTTTGATACTTCTTGCACATCATAGGAATGTAAATCTTCTGCTATGTAAGCTGGAAAAAATTGGCTAAGTGCATGTTTGCATTGATTTCCCATCTCTCTCCATTATAGTGATAAGATGAACCGTGTAAAATGTAGTTAAGAATGTCATGTTGTCATCATCCCTTGTAGGGAAGCTTGTCTCTTTTGCTATTAAGAAACTTACAATAGTGGAGTTCTCGGACTAGCGATTCTCACTCTTGGAGAATAAAAATTTAATTGTTTCAACCGAAGTTTGTTAGCAAGGATTGGTTGCAAATTGCAATTGCCATCTTGTACTTGATAATTATTTTCCTTGGCAAGCATTGGAGAAAGGCAGATTTTGAATCATGCCTTGGTATTTCTCTTGTTCTTTTTTTACCAACATATAGTCCATAGTCTGAGCTATAAAATTATTATAACTAAAAAGGGGAAAAACAAATTATGAGAGGGTGGGGGAGGTTTTTTATCATATTCAAATTCGAATTCGTGAGCGGGCTTCCCCTCCTAATTAACTTGTAACCACTAAATTACAACGATTGATATCAATTAAGATTGCTTTTAATACTAGAATCTCATTGCAGTACAAGTCATCCTAAGATGCATATTTGAATTAGACTGGTTTCTTCAAAGACGGAGAACGAACACTAATCAAAATAATTAGTTATTGAATGAAATAATTTACTTAATCTAATGACAATGTAGTATTGCAGTCACAATAACTATAAATGGTACGTTAATTTCGATGCATTGTGCTGTCAAGTAACTAATAAAAAGGTTTTCATCAACATGCAAAGTCACCCTTTTTTTTATATACATCAACTGCTTCATCGATTACCCGATTATAATGGTTTGAATACTGTCAGATTTGTTACAGGGGGCAACTCTCCCAAAATTATTTTTTACATTTACAAGGCTCAAACTTGAGACCTCTGACTAAATAAAACAAACTCTTTACCACCATAACGAAAATCATTTTAAGAACACCTATTTAAGTATCTATAATATCTTAATTCTTTGGCAAGTTTGTTGTGTGTCGCTTTCTCTTTTAATATCCACTTTGTGTTCACACTTAAACTACTTTGAAATGTTTTCTCTTTTAGTAAATTTTCAAATTCGAATTTTAAAATTGATAGGTGAAAAAAGATCTTGAGTTTTACTCTTTCACTAAAGCCCAATAAGACTTAGTGTGTAAGAAGAGGCCAAGAAATCTAGAGTCCATTCAGCTTAGGGCTAGGGTTTCTTAGAACTCATATATATTCTCCACTTGTAGTCATTAGCCTCTCAGAGATATTCACTTGGTGGTTGTAGAGGCTGAGATAAGGTCATCTCCATGATAGTGAGAGTGCCCCACACACTAGTCATATCCCCCTTGAGAGATAGTGTAAGAACTCGCACCGTTAATTAAGGAAGTTAATTAATTAATTATGTGAAATTAGGAAATAATTCCATAATTGACCCTAATAATTATTATGAGGCTTAAATAAATATAGAAAATGGTTAATAATGTTGAAAGTCTCTTTTCGGACGGAAAGTGCAGATACCGGTTCTGCTACTCGGTATAAATGCGTACCGATGAAGTATCCCGGAAAATTATAATAAGTGCATGAATATTCCTAGAATAATATATAGGACTTGTAAAACAAGTTTCAAGTTAAAATAATGAAAACTGATGCCAGAACTGATACTGGCTATGGAAAAGCGCGCACCGGTAAGGTGTTGTGAAAAATATAATAAAAATATGATAAATCTTGTAAAATGGAGTAGGTTCAGAATCCTGAGTTTGGGATTAAAATTCTAAGCATAGCAATTAACGTTAATACTGTGTATTTAATTCTTAAGTGGCTATAAATAGCCTTGGCACATGATCCTAGGTCTATTTTAGAGCTTCTATCGTATGAAATTCTGGTGCTTGTGAGTCATCCACCCTTTTCCACCTTCTTCTCCATTTTTGTGAGCCAAGGAGCTTCCTTTCTTCTTGGTTTCTTCACCAAATTACTTTGGGCTTGTGAGAGCTTGCATGGTGAGGGAGTGTGAGGGTACATTCTGAGTTTCCAGCCACTGTGAGTGGGTGTGGGTGCTGACTTTGTGTGGTTTGGGTTGTGGAAACCTTGAAGTTGGCTTTTGAGCTTCAAGGTGTGAACTTTGTGGAGAAAGAACCAACCTTGGTGTGCCATTTTCGTGTTTGAACCAAGTCAGAACTGGAAGAGTTGTTTGGTGAGCTCCTTGAGCATTTCTTGCTGAGTTTCAAGCTTTGGTAAGTGTCACCAACCTTAATCATGAGTTTTAAAGGGTAAAAGTGGAGTCTTGCCATGTTTAATGAGTTAAACAAGTAACCAACTAGTATATGGACCTAAAACGGAATAAAAATGCATGCTTAGACGTTTAGGAGTGTTAAAAATGGAACCTTGGAAGTGGTATTTCGCGAAATGGAGAATCTGAGTTTCTGTCGCGAAATATCCGGATATTTGGTTGAAAATATCTGGATATTGATATCCGAATATGGATATCAGGATATGAATATCCGGATATGGGGTTCTGAATATCTGGATATTGATATCCGGATATTGCCAGTGAGATATCCGGATATGCCCCCGAGAGATATCCGGATATCCCCTCGACAGATATCCGGATATTCTGGATTTTCGAAGAACAGTAAGGTACTGTTCATGCAGAATGTTGTGATGGGTTCGTGGACCCTATTTTGAGGAAGTTGCACTTCCGTAATAATTAAACTAAGTCATAATCAAGTGATTAAGGGCTTGTGACTTTCTGACAAGCCTATAGACGTAAAACGTAAAAGGAAAACGTAGTCTTTATGTTTATGCTTCTGAGCTATGGTTATTGATATGATTGCTGGTCCCAAAACAAATTGTGATACTACTGTGTGTGGACCTTGAAATGTGTGGACTCTTGGCGTTGGATAGTTAGCTTGCGAGGTAAGCTTTCATGTCCTCGGTTTAGCCACTGTTGGTTCCACCATTTTCCCATGGGGAGTTGGTTGTATGCATGATGTGTTTCATGTACTGTTTTCTGAAATGCTAATGAGTTGTTAAGTGTAATTGCTTATGATATGTATGTGGTGTTATGTAAGAACCCGCACCGTTAATTAAGGAATTTAATTAATAAATTATGAGAAATTAGGAAATGATTCCATAATTGACCCTAATAATTATTATGAGGCTTTAATAATTATAGTAAGTGAGTAATAATGCTGAAAGTCGCTTTCCGGAAGAAAAGTGCAGATATCGGTTCTGCTAGTCGGTATAAATGCGTACTGAAAAAGTATCCCGGAAAATTATAGTAAGTGTATAATAATTACTAGAATGATATGCAGGACTTGTAAAACGAGTTTCAAGTCCAGATAATGAGAACTGGTGCTGGAAATCGGTACTGGCAAAAAGCGCGTACCGAAAAAGTGCTCAGAAAATTATAAGAAAAATATGATAAATCTTATAAAATTATGTAGTTTCATAATCCAAAGTTTGGGATTAAAATGCTAAGCGTAGCAATTAAAGTTAATACTGTGTGTTTAAGTGCGTTTGGGCTATATATACTCCTTTTAAAGGGCACAAAGCCCTAGATACCAGACTTTGAACGTGAGTTGTTGGTGGAGGCTGACCAGTTTCAGTTCCTTTGGCCTTCTCCCTCATTCTTGAGCCAAGTTGTGACCTTTATTGGTGTTCTTCACCCTTTCTTCTTGTATACACTTGGGTGGTGACTTGTGAGTG
Organism: Gastrolobium bilobum; assembly: GCF_033153095.1. NCBI lineage: Eukaryota > Viridiplantae > Streptophyta > Magnoliopsida > Fabales > Fabaceae > Gastrolobium > Gastrolobium bilobum. The sequence continues at coordinate 618,181 of NW_026898878.1, read as the reverse complement.
TGGAGAGTGGGCTTGGGGGAGTGCTCAGCCACTGTTGGTGAGGGGTTTTGGGGCTGACTTGGTTGGCTTGGTTGTGAGAAGCTTGGCTTTGGTTTTTGGAGGTCTAAGTGGGGAACTTTGCTCTAAGGAACCAACCTTTTTGGTGCTATTTTCGTGCACATCTTTGAGTCAGACTTGAGGGGCTGTGTTGAGCTCCAAGAGCACCTCCATTCTATGTTTTAAGCCTTTGGTATGTATACCAACCTTTGATCATGAGTTTAATGCTTAAAAATGAAAGCTTGATGCATGTTAAGGCTTAAAGATGATAACTTGTTGTTGGGTAATGTTGAACACACCTAGAAATGCATGTTTAGGTGCTTTAAATCGTTAAAAACCCAAGCTTGGATGAATATCTTCACGAAATGCATTTTCTGCATTCTGTCGTGAAATATCCGGATATGTGCCCAATGGATATCCGGATATGTGATATCCAGATATGGGTTTTGAGTATCCGGATATTAGATATCCGGATATGGGATTCTGGATATCCGGATATTGCATATCCGGATATGGTCCCGAGGAATATCCGGATATTCTGAGATTTCGTAGAACAGTAGCTGTGTTGTGTGTACAGTAGGCTATTGGGGGTTTGTGGACCCTAGATTGATGAAGTGGAACTTCTGTAATTAATGAACTAAGTCAGAATCAAGTGATTAAGGACTTATGGCTTGGTATGGAGCCTTAAGACGTAAAACGTAAGAAAGGCGTTGTCTTTAATTTGTATGCATGTGGTACATGTTATTGATTTATATTTGGTCCATAACAGATTGTGAATCTGTTGTGTTTGGACTTTGAGCTGTGGGCTCTTAGCTTTTGGAGTTAGCTTGCAAGGTAAGCTTTCGTGTCCTCGGTTTAGCCATGTTGTGGTTCCACCATGTCCCATGGGGGTATGGTTTATGCATGTTGTGTACATGCTTTTGGAATATTTGATATGTTGATTGAACTTTACATGTAATGGCTTTTAATATGCATGTGTTGTTTAATCTTGACGGGAAGCCTGAGTATGTAGCGTCATACAAGACGGTGTACCGGGGTGAATGCAAGTGGTACTTGCACGGTGTGTAGGTGATAGACGTATACCTACACTGTCTCTGGCCAGTAGATTAGTACTGACACACATGGCATGATTATCTGCTGCATTGCATTGTTTTAGAAATGATAAATGATAAACTGCTTTTGAACTTAGATTGCACATGTAAGTGAGCTTAGGGTGGAAGATCCTTGAGGACTCACTGACTTACTGAGATTTCTAGATTAGAGATCTTACCCCACGTTTGGGGAATGCTTATTTCAGGATCAGGTAGTATGGGTTCTGATGCCTCAGGAGGCCGGAGCTTAGCTGATTATGTTTTACTGCTTTATGTTAGCATGACTGGTTTGGGATGCTGTTTATGTTTTCCGCTATTTATGATATGTTGTTGTTGAGACTGATGTTGGGCATGTTGCCTTATTTGAGTGAGCATAGGGATTGTCCATGACACTTTCTCTTAGTACTTTTAGATTGGAGTTGTATAAACTGTTAGATGGTCCTGTCTACAATATTGTAGTTCCGTGACTAGAGCCACACTTATATTATCTATGTTATGAGGTATTTCAGTTAGCTGTTTTATTGCAATTACATATAGGCGATGTTTTATTAATTGATTATTAAGCAAGTTGGTAATGTTAATGGCATCATAATTGAAAAGAAAAAGTAATTCCACATTTTTAATTAAGCGCAACTTAATACGATATTATGATAACATTACCGGATATATACGGGGTGTTACATGTTACGCCTAGGGGAGGCCAAGGGGCGATCCTGTGGGCGGGTACATCGAATGGCTAGTAATGTGTGGGATTATATGGATTCCTGCACTTCTCTGATCAGTAGAAATGTTATAACACACATGACATGATTATATGCTGCATTGCACTATTTTGAGAACTTATACTGTTAAACTGCCTTTTGTACTTATATTGCATATGTAAGTGAGCCTGGGATGGAAGATCCTTAAGGACCCTTTGTCTTACTGAGATTTCTGTTTAGAGATCTCACCCACGTTTGGGGCACACATTTCAGGTTCAGGTAATGCGGGGGTTGATTCCTCTAGCGGCAGGGGGCCGGAGCTGAGTTAGATTATGTTGTTATCATGCTATTATGTTGTATTCTGACATGATGGACTTGGATGCTTTTTATGTTTTCTGTCATTATGATTATCGAGTTGAGACTGTTGTTGGGGCTTGTTGCCTTATTTGATGAGCATGGGGTTTGTCCATGCCGCTTTGATGTTAGTACCTTCACCTGTGTTGTATAAACTATTAGGTTGTCCGGTCTACGTGTTGAGGTTCCGTGACTAGGGACAAACTTATGATATTTAATTAATGAGGTATTTTAGTTAGATGTCTTTGCAATATATATACAGGCGATGTTTTTTATGAAAAAGCTTAAGTAACCAAGTTGGTAATGATAATGACGTCATTATTGAAAAGAAAAAGATATTCCACATTTTTAAATTAAGTGTGGCTTAATACGATGACATGTTAACAAACCGGGACGATGACATGTTAACAAACAGGGTTAACACGGGGTGTTACAGATAGTCCAAAAGATCTACCACTAGCCAGACTCGAGGAGATTGATCGTGTTGTGACGCAAACAACTTTACACACAAGGAGGTTGCTCAAAGATATGCGCTCCAAGAGGTATGCCCTGTGTGTTTGTGAGACGATGATGATTCGATAAGTATAACAATGTATTATGTCTAAAATCACTTCCGCATAAATACAATAGTTCCAAACAAAAGAGTTCAGTATTTTTTTGTGGCAAACTGTTGTATTAATATCTCACTACTTTCTGCATGTGTAATTGTTAACCCTATTAATAATACCAATACTTTTTGCATCGGAAATTGTTGAGCCTATTAATAATACCTCTATTTTCTGAATCGGAAATTGTTAAACCTATTAATATTTTTGTTGGAAGCTTTAAAAAATAAGTTTAAAAAACCTCCTTAGTTCATGTATAAATAGAATATGTGTTATTGCATATTTTTCATTGGTAAACAGCTTTTGTGCACAATTTATTTTATTTTTGTCTATTTATCTTCTTCATCTGCTCAAGTTGTTCTTCTGCATAATGTTACCCATTATTTGTGCGTTTATTGTTTTCTACTTCATGTTTGTTAATATTCCATGTTCATTGCTTTGTACTTTATTGGGTGAATTGTTTATATTATTTCTATATTCTATATTATTAATATAGTATACTGACACATGAGCAAAAATTTTTGAATTAGTTTTGATGCTGAAGTCGGAAACACCTTGCTCGACAAAGAAAATCAGTGACTGGTGAAGATGTTGTGATGTGAAAAGTCCTTCGAAGTAGAATCATTCTTTGAAAGTTTGGAAGAAGATTACTTTAGGAGTAAGGATACATAACTTGATATTATTTTATTTATATTTTTTTGTTTTGCATTCTTTTTTTATAGCAGATTATATATCCAAAACTTATATGGTATTCATTTGATAACAGAGAACAATTTTAAAAAGAGAAATGAAATTTTGCTTAAAATTAAATAGAATTTATTGATACATGGTAAGAAAAAAATAATATCATTTATTTTTATTAATTTTATACAAAAATATATGAAATATTTAATTTTTTTTACTTAATAGTTTTTATTATTTATTGTTAACCAACATTCTAAGAAATACATTAACATGTATGCATCTTTTAACGAGATCCGAATCAAAATAGTTATGGTAAGGTCTTGAATATTCTGACATAAATTGTAACATTATTGTGACAGCTATGAACATGCCCACTTAGCCAAATTTCAGACTTTTATGGTTCAAATTCCAAAGGTTCCATAATGCGAGTGTAAATAGCAACAACATCTACGTGTTGGAAAAGGAGCTGGGGTCGTAGGAAATGGCATTGATTGTAAATTGCAAACTGTAAAGCCTCTTTATGAACATAAATAATGTTTGAACTCTTCAATGTAAAATTAAACAAAGGGTTAATTTTTTTTGTGGTTACTGCTGATAAGTTATCTGCAGTAACCCCAATACGACGTCGTTTTGGGTGGAAATCATGGTGTTTTTGTAATTTTAATTTATTTCAAGGTTATTATAGTCTTTATGATTATAATTTTTTAATATTTCAATACCAAAACGACGTCATTTTGTGAGTAAATGCAGATAACTTATCTGCAGTAACTGTAGAAATATTTTTCTATTAAACAAAACTATGAAGTTGTACCAAAAAATAAAAAATAAAAGAAAGCCCTACATATCTGTGTATTTTTTATTTTTTTCATTGACTTAATAAAGTCTCCACTTACAGTGTATATTTTTTGTTATAAAATATTTGTTATTTAAAATTTTATGCAATAAATATAAATAAATTTGTATATGATAAATAGCTCTATCATGAAGAATCGTTCTTTTAAAACTGGATCCCTCTAGCAGTTTACTTTGATATACTAATAATATAAAGTAAAATGAGTATAAAAGTGACTTAAATATCTTTATTTTAATATCAACAAAACGATGTCGTTATCAATACTTTTAAACTTTATATATTTCAATTCAAGTTTAATTATAAAATTATTTATTGTTATTAAATATTGTTCAAGTAAAAAATAAAACTTCAATAACAATATATTTTAAATAATTTTTCTTTTTTATAAACTTCACCACTCAATGAGAAAACACTGAACCTCAACCTAGTTCATATAAAACACAATAAATTAAAAATTAAAAAAATTAAACACTATATAAATTGAAAACATATTGTCATTCTTCTTAATCCTTGAACTAATAAGAAAGAAACCCTTAAGCTCAAAGAACGATTTAAAAATGTTTGGTATGATAGTTCAATGGTCAAACATAAGCCTTTATAATTTTATTTTTATGAAAATTAAAAAGTTATTTTAAAAATTGAGTGGAGAAACACTATTGCCAAACAGGTCTCCATCAAATTATTTTTCATTAGCCTAACTGATCAAACAACAGTATTCTTCCATTCCCTCATATTGCAAGTACAGTGCCACTACTTTCTACATCGGAATTGGTTAAGTCCATTAATAATATTCATTATTATACCTATTAAGATTAATTAATTTTTTAGGTCTAAAAAAGAACCAATTTGCTGCAACTATACCACTATGTTCTACATTGGAAATTGTTTAGCCTATTAATAATATTTATTATTATCTCTATTAAGATTAATTATTATACCTATTAATAATTGAAAAGTAAAATTGTTTCTAATACACCATGTGTCTATTCGTAAGTCACTCAATATGCCTATATCCTTTAAAGTTTGTATGTTCCTTATAGTTTTCAATACACAATGTGTCTCTTCGTAATTCATGTTATTTGTCCAAAAACTTTTATTTTTGCATGCATTATATAGTAATAAATTTTGAATGTGCAGAGAGATGATGAAAAGAGACCAGAACTATTGGAGCATTGTATTAAATATGAAAAGATTGGAATTCTTCATCGTCGCTAACTCCTATGCAAATAATAAAACCAAAACTTAATTAGAAATACAAATACCTTGATGTTATAATATGCTATTATTAATTTTATTTAAATTAAGTATATAAATTCAAATGTTTGTAAGCTTAATAAGAAAGAAACCCTTAATTCCATCTTTTAGTTCCTTTTGGTGATAAGCTCAAATCTTTCTTCATAAATGTTTGGTATGATAGTTCAACGATCAAACATCATCATCGTAGTTCTTCTGACAATGGTATGTATATATAAATGTTTAAACCAGCAATTTATATTTACACTGTTGTGATATAAACTTCATATTAGTTGCACATACAACCAATGTAGGACTATATATCTCAACACGCCCCCTCACACGAGAGCCCATTGGACTTGAAGAGTGGACATGCAACAGACCCAGCCTACCTGTGCTAAGAAACGCCACAAGAGAAAGTGGGGGGCTGCGAGACTCTGATACCATGTTAAGAACCTTGGGATACACCACCTCAAAAGCTAGCTTAAAGGGTGGGAGTGCCCAAGGCCTTATAAACTTCACATTAGTTGCACATACAACCAATGTAGGACTATATATCTCAACATACACATTAAATTTTATAATTGATTATGATTACATGCAAGTTATGTATTCTAGCAAATATATCATGTATTAGATGTATATTTTTAATTTTACTTTAAATACAGAAATATAAGTACAAAAATATTTAAGAGTGTTAGGAATGTAGCATGCACACTCAAGAGTGGGGTGAATTGAGTATTACAATTTTCTTAGCAAATGCCCCCTTCTTGTTTTTAAATTAACTTTTCATGCACACTTTGATAATCTACCATAATTATATAATACATACTAGCACATACATAATATCAAAGAAGCAATTAAAGTGATAGAAATAAAGAGTTTAGAGAATAGCAAACACAATATATCCTGGTTCGGTCACCACCACTTGTAACCTACGTCCAGATTGAAGTCGCTAGATCAATTTTTCACTTACTATCAAGTTTGAGAGGAGCTTGACAAACCACTATAACCTTCCAAGACTTTGGGCTTTTGGATGCCTTACAATTTTCGCTCCAAATTTACTTAGGTATTTGGGTATCTTTCAAACTCAATGGGTCTCACAACCCTTTCAACTCAAGAATATAAAGAAAGAAGTGTTTGGAAATAAATATACACTCTCAAAGTGTAGATATACAACTTGAATCACTGTGGGTATATGGATTTTAAATACATGAGCTCAAATATGTTTGATCTTTGAAAGATATAAAAGAATATGCAAATGATAGTATAGAAGCTCTCAAAGTATACTTAAGATGTATTGGAATAGTACCCAATCGGTTTTAGGGCCATGGGAAATGTATATATAATGGTTTTACCCAAAACTATATGATATAGTTGTTCTAGTGCAGAGGGAATCAATTCCTTTAAAATGTTGGAAATTCGACAACGTGAACATTGTTTAGTATTTTGAGCATATCTTGAGCTATTCTTGACATATTGATGTGATATTAGTCTCGTTGAAAAGATAAAAGAGAGTTCTAAAACTTATGTGCATAACACAATATCCAAACCTATCATTTTTTATATGAAAATTTGTCGAGAAGACAGAAATCAAATTATGCATCCAATTTTATTCTAGCTTGCTTCCAATCACTTTTTATGAAAGATCTTGACTTTGTAAATATGTTTTGAAGTTATAACACATGTTAAAGATCTTTTCCATGATTTTTAAAACTTCTTTCAAGCTCTTTGCACAACCCTTGCAACCAAATAGCTTCCTTAACAGCATGTGTCAAGGCCATGTACTCAGCCTCTATAGTAGATAAAGCAACAATGCTCTACCTCTTACTCATCCAACAAATAGCTCCGCTGAAAGAAGAAATAACATATTCACTTGTAGATCTTCTACTATCAATGTCACCTCCCCAATAAGCATCCACAAAGCATCTCAGCTCTAACAATGTATGTCTCATTGATCCCTTCACGCCTACAAAGCATAACCCAAGGTCGGACATACCACGAAGATAACGGAACACACGATTCACAGTTGCCCAATGCTTCTTTCTTGGCTTGGACATATACCTGCTCAATACTCCCACTGCTTGAGCAATATCAGGCCGAGTACAAATCATGGCATATATCAGACTCCCAACTGCATTAGCATAAGGAACTGATGTCATCTTAATTGGGATGGTGCCTTGTTGAGAATGCAAGTTTCTCTTCAGGGAAAAGTGGGTAGCACTTGAACTTTGTGGCAAGGCCACGCGCGATCTTGTATATGCGAGTATTGTCCATATACAAGTAGTTTGTGGGTTGAGTGCTCTCCATGACTCTAGGTTATTATGTTGATTATTAGTATGCTTCATAAGTAGTTGGCATGTTAACACCTGGAGTAGTGTAAAGCATGAAATAAGTACGAAAAATTGTGGTAATGTATCAATGTTATTTCACCTTTAATTGACTCTCGATTTTGCAGATACCAAAGAGATTGAGGTATACCGTTGCATTGAGTTTTGATTTATTACGTTATTGAAATTGAAAATTTTGCAGGTGTACGCGAACTAAGGTACGTTATTATGTGAATGAATATGTTAAATAACATGTATTGGTTGAAATGAACATGATTATGATTTCGTACTGTGAAATGAATATGAATTTATGTTGAGGATGTTGATTTTAAATTATAAGTCTTGTTGAGGCTAGAGTCATGGAATAGGACCAAACTCGCTCAAGTTTAGTGTGGATTTGAGTATGTAGGGTTAGGTTACCTCTATTAAGAGAGTGACTGGTGATCCCAGTGTGTCGAGCGACGCTTTTGATGTCTTTGTGAAGTTTCGAGTTTTGACAGTGACTTCCTTGTTTGGGGGTGCAATTCTCGAGACGGAGACTGTGAGAGTCAAGAATGAGCTTTTGAAGAAGATCCAATAGGCGCAAGTGTAGAGAGAGTGCCTGGACTTTGTGAAGGACCAGGACAAAGTGTCTTGGTTTGAAGAGGGACAATGTTGTTTTTGTGTCCATATGTTTGATTGTCAGAAGGTGAAGAAAGAACACCAGAAGCTTTCTGGTAAGCTTCAACCTCTAGAGATTCCGGAATGGAAATGGGAAAGCATTTCCATGGACTTCGTGGTGGGTTTGCCGAAGACTCAGGTTGGCTGCGACTCTATCTGGGTCATTGTGCACAGACTGACGAACTCTGCCCACATTCTTCTGGTAAAGGTGAGCTTCTCTTCTGAGCAGTTGGCCAAACTGTATGTTCGCGAGATTGTGAGGCTTCACGAGGTGCCTGAGAGTATCATCAGTGATAGGGACCCGAAGTTCACACCTCGATTCTGGGAGGCACTGTAGGGAGCTTTTGGTACTCAGTTGAGATTGAGTACAACCTATTATCCTCAGACTGACGGACAAACTGAGCAGATCATCCAGACCATGGAGGACATGTTGAGGGCTTGCACTTTGAAGCAAGGCTCAGCATGGGATAGGTACCTGCCAGTGGTGGAGTTTTCGTATAACAACAGTTTTCATGCTAGCCTGGGCATGGCACCCTAAAAGGCGTTTTATGGTAGGAGGTGTCGGACTCCTACCTGCTGGTCTGAGGTTGGAGACAAGGAGATTTTTGGCTTGGACTTTGTCCAAGTTACCACCCAGCAGATCCAGACGATCCGAGAGAAGCTGAAGCAGGCACAGAATCACCAGAAGAGCTACTACGATGTCAAGCATCGTCCACTGAAGTTGAGTGAGGGTGAGCACGTGTTTGTGAGACTTTCACCTGTCACCGGTGTTGGTCGGGCACTTGGAGTGAGGAAGCTGAGCCCGCGATTCATTGGGCCATACCAGATCCTTGGTAGAGTAGGACCAGTTACCTACCGGCTTGCATTGCCTCCGAACTTGGCCAACATCCACGACGTGTTTCACGTGTCTCAGCTTCGGAAGTACGTAGCCGATCCTTCGCACGTGGTGCAACCGGATGATGTGAAAGTTCAGGAGAACTTGAAAACTCCCATCGGACCACTCAAGACTCTCGATCGTGGTGAGAAGCAGCTGACGAGCAAGATCATTTCAATGACCAAAGTGCAATGGACCGGAAGAACTCCTGAGGAGAGTACTTGGGAGCGAGAGGACAAGCTTCTCCGGCAGTATCCCGACTTCCGAGACAGGTATATTCTGATTTTGAGGACAAAATCCTAAAAAGGTGGGGTGAATGTAAGAACCTGCACCGTTAATTAAGGAAGTTAATTAATTAATTATGTGAAATTAGAAAATAATTTCATAATTGACCCTAATAACTATTATAAGGCTTTAATAATATTGGTAAGTGATTAATAATACTCAAAGTCACTTTTCTGAAGAAAAGCGCAGATACCGATTCTGCTACTTGGTATAAATGCGTACCGATGAAGTATCCCGAAAAATTATAAAAAGTGTGTATATGTAACTAGAATAATATATAGGACTTGTAAAACGAGTTTCAAGTTAAAATAATGAGAACTGGTGCCAGAACTGATATTGGCTATGGAAAAGTGCGTACCGGAAAGGTGCTGTGAATAATAAAATAAAAATATGTTAAATCTTAAAAAAATGAGTAGGTTCAGAATCCTAAGTTTGGGATTAAAATGCTAAGCGTAGCAATTAGCGCTAGTACTATGCGATTAAAACTAATTAGACTATATATAGGTGGGCACAAGTTTCTAGGTCAGAAACTTAACATTCTATACGTGAGAATTTGCTGAGTGTGAGCTGCCACCCTTGCCTCCACCTCTTGAGAGCCCAAGTTGTCATCTTTTTGCTTGATTCTTCCCTCTTTCTCTTTGTAAACACTTGGTAGAGTGACTTGTGAGGGTGAAGGTCAGTCATTCTGAGTTTGAGGTGCTGTTTTCTTGTGCTTGGGGTGCTGAATTTGTTGTGTGGGTTGAGGGAGCCATTGTCATGGCATTTTGTGCTTCAAGGTGTGATCTTTGAAGAGAAGAACCCTCCTTGGTGTGCCATTTTCATACACTTGCAAGTCAGAACCTTTGGGGCTGAAGGGATAACTCATAGAGCACTTCAAGCTTCTGTTTTGAGGCTTTGGGTATGTTCCCTACCTTGATCTTGAGTTTTAGTGGTTTAAAGGTTGAGCCTTGACATGTTAATGGGTTAAACAAGTAACCAATCGGAGTATGAACTTAAAAGAAAGTAAAAATGCATGCTTTAACGTTTAGAAGTGTTAAAAATGGAACCTTAGAAGTGATATCACGCGAAATGCAGAAACTGTATTCTGTCGCGAAATATCAGGATATGATATCCGGATATTGGTATTCGGATAAGGACTTTGAGATATCCAGATATGATATCCGGATGTCAATATCCGGATATGTCCCCGACAAATATCCGGATATTCTGGGAATTTCGAGACAGTGTCTGTACTGTTCATACAGAACTGTGTTTGGGGTTTGTGGACCCTAGATTGATGAAGTTGGACTTCTGTAGTGACTTATTAAGTCAAAATCTATGTGATTAAGGGCTTGTGGCTTTGTGAGAAGCCTAAAGACATGAAACGTAAAGGAAAGGCATTGTCTTTATATCGTATACTTGTTGAGTATGTTTTGATATGATTGCTGGTCCAAACAGATTGTGATTCTGCTGTGTGTGGACCTTGAGCTTGTGTGGACTCTTGGCTTGGATTGTTAGCTTGCAAGGTAAGATTTCGTGTCCTCGGTTTAGCCATTGTTGGTTCGACCATACCCCATGGGGGAATAGTTTATATGCATGATGTGTTTTCATGCTTTGATGATTGGAATGCTTTTGAACTGTTAAGTGTAAGGGCCTTATAATATGTATGTGTTGTTTCCACTTCGACGGTTAGCCTGAGTATGTGGCGTCATACAAGACGGTGACACTATGGGTGGATGCAAGTGGCGTCTTGCATTGGTGCGGGTAATAGACGTATTGCTGCATTTCTCTGGCCAGTAGAATATCTTGACACGCATGACATGGTTATCTGTTGCATTACACTGACTTTGGAACTTATATCATATACCTGCTTTAGAACTTATATTGCACATGTAAGTGAGCTTGGGATGGAAGATCCTTGAGGACCCCTTGTCTTACTGAGATTTCTGTTTAGAGATCTCACCCCATGTTTGGGGCACATATTTCAGGTTCAGGTAATGCGAGGGTTGAGACCTCTTGCGGCAGGAGGCCAGAGCTTAGCTGATTTTTATGTTGCTATGCTGCTTATGCTTGGATGCTGGTTTATATATGTTGATATCATGCTTATAGCTTCAGTTGATGTTTTGTTGAGACTCTGTTGTTATGTCATCTATTTGGTGAGCATGGGGTTTGTCCATGCCACATTGACTTGACTTTATGTTTTTAGTTGTGAGTTGTAATAATGTATCAGGATATTGTCCGGACTACGTGTTGTAGATCCGTGACTTAGATACTCACTTATTTATCTATTGATGTATTTCAGTTAGTTGTCTTTTGCAATTTACATACAGGCGATATTTTTATGAAAATGATTAAGTAATCAACTTGGCTAAGTTTAATGACGTCATAATTGAAAAGAAAAAGATATTTCGCAATCTAATTAAGCGTGGCTTAATACGATGACATGTTAACAAACCGGGTATACACGGGGTGTTACATTTGCAGACTAGCTCCTCTTTGCCTCTTACTATGAACCCCTCTGGTTGCTTCATGAAAATAACCTCCTCCAAATCACCATGAAGGAAAGTCGTCTTCACATCTAGCAACTCCACCTGTAGGTCATATGCAGCTGCTACAGACAAAACTAGCCTTATGAAATTTAACTTCGCAATAGGTGAAAACACTCACCATAATCAACCTCTTATGCCTGTGAATATCCCTTTGCAACTAATCGAGCCTTGTAGCGCTCAATCTCCTCATTGGCGCCAACCTTCTTCTTGAATACCCACTTGCAACCAATTGCTTTTTGGTCTGTAGGTAGATTCACCAAACTTCAAGTTTGATTTTTCATCAGAGACTTCATCTCTGTTGAGATATATAGTCCCACATTGGTTGTATGAGCCAACTAATGTGGAGTTTATAAGGCCTTGGGCACTCCTACCCTTTCAGCTAGCTTTTGGGGTGGTATATCACAAGGTTCTTTACATGGCATCAGAGCCTCGTCTCCCGAGCTCAAACCTCGCCGCCGCCCACTTTCTCTTGTGGAATTTCTTAGCACAGGTAAGCTGGGCATGTTGCATCATCCACTTTTCAAGCCCAATGGGCTCTCGTGTGAGGGGGCGTGTTGAGATATATAGTCCCACATTGGTTGTATGAGCCAACTAATTTGGAATTTAAAAGGCCTTGGGCACTCCCACCCTTTGAGCTAGCTTTTGGGGTGGTGTATCCCAAGGTTCTTTACAATCTCTTCTTTCATAGCTTCGTCCTACTGTTTGGCATCCTCCGAGCTGCTAGCTTATTTTGAAGTGCTCGGGTCATCACCTGTAATACTAAATCTACAAACATCATCACTAGCACACATGATATATTTTTCAGGTGTATACCTCTCAGATGGTCTTATTTCCCTCGAGGATCTCCTCAGCACTGGTGCTTCAACCTCAGCCTCAGTTTTAGAAACTTCATCCTCAACCTCGTATTCAGCAGCTTCAGAATTCAAATTTTCTAATCGAACCTGTGAGTTTATTGTATCCTCTAACAAACCTACATCGCTGTGTATCAGGTCAAGAATACCCTCAGATCTTCCTCCTATAGAGACAAAAGACCCCCAATTTTGCTTCCCTTGCAGGCAATGCTCGTAAAATCCAAACCCTATATAACAACTCAGAATTCCATCCACTAACTTCTTTGATGTCAGAGTCTCCAGTCCCTTTTCTCCAATATGCCCCAGCCTCCTATACCATAACATAGCAGTGTGCTCCTCCGCCTGTTCAGAAATATAGCTTTCACCACTGAACACTGTGCTACCCAGCAGTTTCCACAATTTACCATGGCACTCTCCTCTTGCAATAACCAAAGCTCTTGAGTCAACTTGCAAGAATACTTGTCGTTGCTAAAATGAATACCAGCATCTGCCATACTACCAACGGAGATCAAATTTCTGGTAAGCCCCGGAATATGCATCCCGCTCGGCAGATTCTTCACTGTCTCGTCACTCATCTTTAGCTTTAGCTTCCCACGCCCCACAATAGCATGAGTCGTGTCATTTCCCATTCTAACTGTACTTCTAGAATATGGTTCATACATGCAAATGCTCCAGTGTCAATTATCCAGTCATTGTAGTCACTATGACTATCAAATGCCATGTACAGGTCCCCTGTACAATCATCATCATCCTTCTTTGTATCTGAAGTAGAAGGTTGTGAATCATCCCACTTCTCAGGACCTACGCTTTTGCTTATGCAATTCCTTCTCAGATGTCGAACCTGTTTGCACCTCCAGCACCTTATTTCAGATTTATCACGAGACTTTGACCATCCCCACGATCTTCTTATGTGACTAGACTTTGATTTGTCACCACTCCTCCCTCCAACAACCAGAGCCTCATTGCTAGTACCTTCAGAACCTACCCTTCTTATATCCTCAAACAATAAGGCAGCAACAACCATCGAAAACGATAGTTTATTAACTCCAATACCAATTGACATAATGATTTGGTCCCAAGAGTTGGGCAGAGAACACAACAAGGTGCAAGCTTTGTCTTCCTTATCCAGTTGATGTCCATAGACGAAAGTTGCACATAAATAATATTAAATTCATTTAAATGAGCAGATAAAAAATCACCTTCGCTCACCCGCAAAAAGTCGAGCTAGAGGCAACTATAGAAAACATAGATAGATAGTAATCTATACATAACTATATGAACTTTTTGTGGATAAATATAAAAACCTATTATATGCTGATAAAAAATGCTAATAGTTAAAGATGGCAAAATGGACTCGGTCCGACGGGCTGGCCCGCCAAACCCGCCAACACATTTTTTATAATTAAATTAAATTTTAACCCCATCATCTTTTATAATTAAATTCCTAAATCTGATTTCAATTTTGTAAATACAAATTTGTAAAATTTCAAATATTTAGGTCACACATCCTTGCAAAAAAATAATTATATATTCTAATTAATTATTCAATTAAAAGGAATGATCAATCAATGTCTTTCCAGTATATCATTATTTTAATTCTATTTATGATTAGTTATTTTCAACACAGTAAGTAGTTGGCTTTTCATATTCTTCACCAAATTATTATTGGTAGAGTTGAAGTACTATTGAGATTAAATACGATGAATTAAATATATTTTAATTTTGTGAAAAATTATTTATACTTATGCAAGTAAGCTAATAAATGGACTTTTGATATTACTATATTCAACTTCAACTATGAAATATTTGTTAGAATATTAAACGTACTAACTCAAATATTTATCAATTCTTTGTCTAATATATTTGATTATAAGTCACAAATACATACACCTCAGAGAGTCGATTTAGAGGCAATTATAGAAAACATAGATAGATAGTAGTCTATATCCAACCATAAGAATCTTTTTTTTTGGGGTAAATATAAAAAATTATCACATGCTGATATAAAATATTGACGTTAGAGGTGGCAATATGGTCCGCCAATACGGACCCGCCCTGCCCGCCAACATACTTTTATTTTTTATTTTTATATTTATTGTCTAACAAATCTGTGTTTGTGTGGCTAAAATCATTGGATTTATTGCTGTAAATATTTCAGAAAGAAGCATCTAAACAAAATGAACAATCAAATTGTGATAAATGAAAGTCCATCTCTGAGAAATACTACAAGAAGTTGAGTCAAACTACGTAAATTTTGAATGACTACAACACAAACTAAAATGTAGTGATATACTTTTACGACGTTAACTTTTACAAGAGAAATAAATTGATTCCTTTTTTTTTCTATGTGCAACGCACGATATTACACGAGTTAGTTCTTATATGTTTACTTATTTGGGTTTTAATTGATGAAAAACAAATATCTTAACAATTGTAAAGTATAATAGGAACGAATCACTAATAAAAAATACGAATTAATATTTTATTGAGTAAAATTTATAATAACTAAAATTCAAATGAATGAAAAAAATAAGAATCAATATCTCAATAATAAGAACTAAAATCCAATTTGGGAAAATAAAAATATAAAATGATTATATTGAAAATTCATCATAAAAATTAAAATAGGTGAAATTATAAATAAAATAAAATAAAATTATTGTTGTAAAATATTAATTTTTGGAGTAGTTGAATTTTGTATATGTTGGTACTAATGCAATTATTCCCATTTTATGATTTTGTAACCACTACATTAATGGAGCATTAATTTCCTGTTTCATGTTGTTATCTTATATATGGATGGACGCTACTTGCTTTGGGAAACATTAGATAATCATAATCAAAATTGTACCTACTCTTATCTCTTTGATTTATATTCTTTTTTCTCAATTTATTTTGTAACAGGATTTTCCCTATCTCTCTTTTCATTTTATAACGTGTTAGAAACAATATTTTTACGATCTCCAAATAAATGAAATATTTTTTTTTTTTGCAAGGTTTGTATTTTATCATTGATTTCCAATTCATCCTTCTTTTATCAATCTTGTTTTCTTTTTATTTCCAACTTCAAATCTAAAATATCTTATCTACCAACCAAAAAAAAACTTCTTTATCCTCATGAAGTGGTCGTGAGTATTTGACAATATATATCCTTATGCTTCTAAAGTAGTTGTAAGTTGTTGAAAAAACCTTATTGAGTATTTCACAACCTATAACTCATATACTCATGCTCCCGAAGCAATAATTAGTGTTTGGTAATCCTTATTATTAGTTTAAGGATTTTTCAGTAAAGTATTATGGCAAATATCGAAAAGTCTAAATTTCACATCATAGAAGTAAGTGAAAATAATTATAATTTTAGATTTGTTGGTTTAAAAGCAAATTAATAAACCGCTGTTGAAATATCATTATCTTATGCTTGCAAATTCAAAAGTATTGTCTAAAGCAATTACAAACTCTATGAAAGACTCCAACTATTTAGAGGGCTATGAGGGCAGACAAGGATACATTGGGAGATAACACTCTCTATATTCTTTATGCATCTCGAATATGTTCCAAAAGTAGTCATATCGAGAAAAATGGCTCATACAATCTGGTCAATTGGTCTAACTTCATTCTCTGAAGCGAATATCCTAAACTATAATTTTAGACATGAAAATCATGGTCATAATCAATGATCCTAAATATGAATAAACAAGTGCTACTCTAAATTGTTCGAAGGCTCTAAAAGAGATTAGACTGTGTTACCTTGGAGAAATAATCAATGAAGGAAATAAGCCCTCTCAGCAGAATCCTGTCAATGCAATAATATCTCTTCGTAATTATTTCTATGATGATCATAAAGCTAAATATTCAATAGCAAAAAATTCAGTATATCATATAATATTTCGAACAATTTCTAAATTAAAATTATTGATGAAGACATATTAAAGAAAATATTTTATATTTTTTATGCCTCGAATATACTCCTTCAATAACAATATTGAGAGGGGTTTCAAGACATTTGCTTAATATCATGTCATCTTATCGTCGCACAAAACTTTTCATGACAAATTGCTAACCACGACTAATTGGGTTTTTATCATTATCGTGGATGTGGTCGTAGGTATAAGCAGTGTTATTAAACCCGGACCGACCCCGCCGGGTGGACCCGGGAACCGGTGAATCGGTCATATAACAGGTCCGGTTGATGTAACGGACCGGCCATGCATCAGAATCGGTGTGACCCGGTCTGACCCAGCCAGTTTTCATGAAAACCGGTGACCCGACCCGGTTCAAAAAAAAATCAAATTATTTATTTTTTAAAAATAAATAAATCATAATAGACATATTTGAATATTTTTTTTCTTATTGACTTACATAAGTTATGTACTTACAACACTAATATTATCTCAATTATGCACTATTCAGAAAATTTTGATTTGATTTATAGTTAGAGATGTCGTTTTCTGAACCTAAAGCCCTATATCACGATCATTATATTTTTGTTTGATCCTTTATTGAATAATAATATGTGATTTATTATTTTTTATATTAAAATATTTGAAATTTTTATCATTTTTTTAGATATTTGAGTATGCTTATAATTTTTTAATATAAATAATAAAAATACATATATTTACCGGGTCATGCGGTTGAACCAGTGACCCATTGGTTGAACCAGTGATCCACTGACCCAGTACCTCGATCGAGTCAATGACCGGGCCGGTTTAATAACATTGGGTGTAAGTATTACCGTGGATATCGCCATACAATATTTGGCATCATGATAATCCTAAAAGTGGTAGCTATTCAGATAAATTGATTTTGCAAAAACCCACGCTTTTAGGTGATTAATGGGTATTGATGACAAGTAAATCAGGGAATGAATATGATAATATGAACAAGGAGTAACTTAGTGATATGAATAAATTTAATTAAGCATGTGATTTGGAGTATTTAGACACTTCTTGAGAGAAAAGTGTGAATAGTAAATTTAATGGGTAAAATATTGTAGTGAAATTTACCCGAAAAACTCATAAATAAGATAATTACATGATAAATATTTGAGAGTCCAATTATGTCGAACCAGTCATGTAAGTACAAAATATTATTACGTAAATTATTGAGTTAAATTAATTAGGGGATGTTATAGATTTAATGGATAATTTCTCCCATCATTACGGGGAGAAAATAATACAAGGTCAAATTCCAAAAAAAAAAAAAGCACACTAGAATTGTCGGAGCACACCAACATTGTCCATTTATATCATTGTGAACTTGAAGTTCAAACATTAATTCACTTGTAGAGTATCGCAAATCATTACAAATATTCTTGTGTGATCAATTGCCCCTGAAGGACATCATGCGAATATAATGACTAATGCATCTAAAGTTTGTTCCTTGACTAAAGGAAATAAAAAATGA
Source organism: Gastrolobium bilobum (assembly GCF_033153095.1). Lineage (NCBI taxonomy): Eukaryota > Viridiplantae > Streptophyta > Magnoliopsida > Fabales > Fabaceae > Gastrolobium > Gastrolobium bilobum. Next base: position 599,690 of record NW_026898878.1, on the reverse strand, counting down.
CACTCCTGAAAAGTCAATGATTGACTAACAACTTCATATTTCTAGAGAAGTGACCCTAAAAGTGGTCTCAATACAGAAAAATTATGATATCTCGTTAAACTCTAAAAATATGAGTGGGTGATATAAAGTAATGTTTGTGTATATGTCGTTGCTTCTAAAAGTAAATATGAAACTAAAGTTTAGTAGCCTATATACATTTATTCATACTCTCATCTTCAACTTGCTCGTGGATGTGAATATGATGTTTCTCATCTGTGCATTTTGTTGTTGTACTATATATGTCTTTATACCGCCTCCACAACGTCCTAAAATGGGGGATAAAAAATGGCTAGGCATTTACGTGAGCTTTTGAAACTATGTGTATAATCAAGTATTTGGAGCCCATAATGGATAACTAGTTTATTGCCCGATTCACTATTATATATTTAGTAAGTGACATTTGCTAGCATTAAAGATAAAGTCAGACGCTTTATGAATTACGAGATTTTTTAAAAAAAAAAACTAAATGAATTATCTTGATCTATGTATAAGTATGACTGAAATTACTAAAGTTCAAAATATTATTAACTTATAAACTTTTGCAAGTCAAATGCCATATGTATTTATTGATCACAAATATATGATTGACTCGTATTCCTCTAGAGAATGCATAATCTATAGTGGAGATTCTAATGTGACAAAATATTATTTGAGTCTACTCAACACCAGAAGCATAAATGACTTATAAGGCCTAAAGACATAAATTAGCTGGAAAAAAATTGCTCATCACACCTCCTAAAGAGGTTAATTTTGAAGAAAACAAATCTGGTGAAATAAATGCATTTGCTAATTATAACAATCCTGAAAATACATAACGACGTAATCTGAATAAATTATAATGATGTGAGAGGAAAATATAATAAAATTGTAAATGTCGATGATGATTGAATAATGAGATCAGAATTCACGTCCCTCCCTCCTTTGATATCTCTTCTTTTCATCATTCTATCTTGTACCACAATTTTCCCTCAAATCTCCTTACATTTTATATCAATTTTTATAAAATTTATATATATATATATATATATATATTAAAGGAAAAGGATGATTGAGTAAACGCGGGTCCTCTGACTCAAAGAACACTTACATGAATTTGTGGACAGCTCACAAACATGAAACCCCTAAATTCGAACTTAATTCATACATAACTCAAAAGCAGAAGACCATCACATAAGCAACTGATGTTTGTATTACAATTTATATGAATATGACAGGTCATATTACAACTTCAATTAGTTTAAAGATAAGTTTAAGATAATCTGTTCAACTAGTAAAAATCATTTACGTTTTTTGGAAAAATGGTATTATACATTACGGCTTTGTTACTCTTCTTTTACATAAGATAATTATCTTATATTGTAGAGAGAAAATAAATGAGTCCCACCATTACAATAAAAAAAAAAAAGATGGGGTACAAAATTTAAAGTGAAAGAGCACAAGAGAAGTCATCTTATGTGAAAGAATAATAATATTTCTTGTACATTATAAATAAATATGAACTTTGTAAAATAAAATGATGTTAATTTAGAGTAGGAAAGTGAAAGAGAAAACTAGTTGAATGTAGACCCGAACGCACCAACCCTAGCCCGGCCCATTATTAGGCTACCAGTTCAAACCCGGCCCATTATAGAATATAGAGTATAAAATATAGAATATAAAACGTCGCCTTTAGACTTCCAAATGAAACCCTAGCCATCGTTGACAGAGACACCAAACGAACGAGCGTGTGTTAGTGTGGTGTTGTGAGTTGCAGCAGCCATGGTAAATGCCATCCTCTTCTCTTCTCCCACTCTGAATTTTCGTGAATTGAAGCATTCTGGTACTCATTGGTTGTTGTTTTTCAGGCAGATGCAGAAACAGAGGTGCAAGGAGTTCCGAAGAAGAGGACGTTCAAGAAGTTCAGTTTCAGAGGGGTGGATCTCGATGCGCTCTTGGACATGTCCACCGATGAACTCGTCAAGCTTTTCTCTGCACGTGCTCGCAGAAGGTAACTTTCATTCTTCTCTTCTCCTTCGAAATCTCTAATGCACCTCTCAAGTGCATCATCACATTTACATTTGCATTTACATTTAATTTCAGGTTTCAACGCGGTTTGACCCGCAAGCCTATGGCACTAATCAAGAAGCTCCGTAAGGCGGTCAGTTTTTTAAATTATTATTATAATTATTATTATTAATTACTGGATTTAACATGATAATTGATCTCGATTGCTGTGATAAACCTAATTAGAGTGATACATCATTGGATCTGTTGTTGGAGAATAGAGAAATATGTAAGAGTAACGTGGTTAATGGTTGAGCAACTAGGAAATTGTTAATATAGGGAAGTTGTGCAAAAAAACAAGTTCTTAATTTTTAAAAGTAGTTATTGTTGATGAAGGAGAAACTTGGCACAATTTTTAGTGGTTAATGTTCTAGCTATGTAACTCAAGAGGTTACATGTTCAATATATTTAATGAGCCTCTTGCAAATGTAAGGTAAGGTTGCTTACTATAGACCCGATAATGTTGTAGCTATGTACCTCAGAGGTCACATGCTCAATTTATTTAATGAGCTTCTTGCAAATATAAGGTAACGTTGCTTGCTATAGACCCTCGGAACGTTTCCCTGGATAGTGGGATTCCCTAGATAGCAGGAGTTTTATAGCATCAGGTTGCCCTTTTCAATTTTTAGTTAGTTTTTTTTTTTTTTTTTGTATAGGAAGGTTATCAATTGTGCTTCAGTAGCAAATTTCTGATGTTTGCTGTGCCTGGCCGCACTGCAATGTTAGAGGTAGGAGTTGTGGCCGTTGCTTGTGTCCGTTGTGGATGCAATTGCTGCAACAGTCAAGCAACGGCAAATTGCTAGCAATGACAAATTTCAAATTTGCCCGTTTTAATATTCTAATGGTTGTTTTTTGGGGTTGTCTTTTTACCGGGTTTTATGAAACCTTGAACTCTCTTTTTCCACTCTCTCAATCCTGATTTTCACTCACATCTCTTACTCTCTTTTCTGCAAAATGTATAGGGATCAGACCTTTTTGTGATAAAAATAATCTTTAGTTGTTTATAGTCTGTTCTGATCATATCCAGCACATTAGAGTTTACATTTTATTAATCACTATGAAAGGCAAAATGGTGTATAATTTTAATCATGGTCTATATGTTGAGACAGAAAAGGGAGGCTCCACCCGGTGAGAAGCCAGAGCCAGTTAGGACTCACCTCCGCAATATGATCATTGTGCCTGAGATGATTGGTAGCATTATTGGTGTTTACAATGGGAAGACCTTCAATCAAGTTGAAATTAAACCAGAAATGATTGGCCACTATCTTGCTGAATTCTCAATCTCTTACAAGCCTGTTAAGCATGGAAGGCCAGGTATAGGTGCTACTCACTCCTCCAGGTTCATCCCTCTCAAATGAAGACATCACAAATGTCCCTTCTTTTTTCTTATGTCAAACTTTCCCTTGTTTAATGGGAATTATTTATTTCTAATTTCTAGTTGATGTTGTTTAGCCTTCTATTATAGCAGTGAACATGAGTTTTGGATTTACATTATATTTATTAATGAGCTTTTTGTACTCCTCCCCTCCCCCTCTCTCTCGATTTAATATGTGGTATTGGAAAATAACTGGATTACATACAAAGGAAATGAAATGGATTACATACAAAGGAAACATGGTGGTGGAATAGAGAGGTGCAAGAGGCAATTAAACATAAGGAGTGCTTTAGATCTGTGCATAAAAGTCCCAGTGAAGAGAACTTGCAAAAGTTTAGATTGGCGAGAAAAAATGCAAAGAAAGCTGTGCGAGAAGCTAGAGGTAAGGTTTTCGACGAGTTGTATAAAAATCTTGGGAGCAAGGATGGTGAAAGAGGTATTTATAAACTTGCAAAGATAAGGGATAAGAAAAGTAAAGACCTCACCCAAGTTAGATGCATCAAGGATGAAAATCAAAAACTTCTTGTGAGAGATGAAGATGTAAATGAAAGATGGTTGAACTACTTCAACAAGTTGTTTAATGGGGATGGAGATACAAGCGAGGTAGACTTGGAGGACGCGTATGATGATATGAATAGAAGATTTGTTTGCAGAATTAATACACATGAAGTTAAGGAGGCTTTAAAGAGGATGAAGACTAATACAGCCTTGGGGCCTGATGGTGTCCCTATTGAAGTGTGGAGAGGCCTGGGGGAGTTGGCAATAAAATGGTTGATCAATCTTTTCAATAAGATTCTCCAGACAAATAAGATGCCTGATGCATGGAGGAAAAGTATGATTGTGCCTATCTACAAAAACAAGGGAGATATACAGAATTGTTCACACTATAGAGGCATTAAGCTAATGAGCCATACTATGAAGTTGTGAGAGAGGGTTATTGAACATCGCTTGAGGAGAGATACTAAGGTTTCTGTAAATCAATTTGGATTTATGCCAGGAAGATGTACCATGGAAGCCATTTTCTTGATGCGACAACTAATGGAAAGATATCGAGAAAAGAAGAAGGACTTGCATATGGTGTTCATAGACCTTGAGAAAGCATACGATAGGGTTCCAAGGAATGTTTTATGGTGGGTTTTGGAGAAGAAAAAGGTTCCATCAAAGTATGTAAAGGCAATCAAGGATATGTATGATGGAGCTACTACATGTGTAAAAGCTTGTAACGGAACATCAAGTTATTTTCCTATCGTGGTAGGTGTACACCAAGGGTCGGTTCTAAGTCCTTATCTCTTTGCCTTAGTTATGGATGAACTAACAAAAGATATTCAAGAGGAAGTGCCATGGTGTATGCTTTTTGCAGACGATATTGTGCTTATTGATGAGTGCAAGGAGGGTGTTAATAGAAAACTTGAATTGTGGAGAAGCACATTGGAATCCAAAAGATTCACATTAAGTCGAAGCAAGACTGAGTATCTGAAGTGTGAGTTTTCTATGGTACGAGATGGGGACCAAGAGCTCGTGCATTTAAGTGGTCAAGAGGTACCCAAAAAAGATGCTTTTAAATACTTGGGCTCCATATTCCAAAAAGGTGGAGAGATTGATGATGATGTAAATCACAGAATCAGAGCAGGGTGGATGAAATGGCGCAGTGCATCTGGGTTTTTGTGTGACCGCAAAATCCCTCTTAAGTTAAAAGGAAAATTCTTTAAAACGGCAGTAAGACCGGCAATGCTATATGGTGCGGAATGCTGGCCAACACATAGGCAACATGAGCATAAGATGAGAGTCGCAGAGATGAGGATGTTAAGGTGGATGTGTGGTTACACAAGGATAGATAAGATAAGAAATGAAGATATTCGACGAAAGGTCGAAGTAGTACCAGTAGACGAGAAGATGAGAGAACATAGATTGAGGTGGTTTGGGCACGTGATGAGAAGGCAGGATGCTCCTGTAAGAACAGAAGTTTGTTACCAAGAGCTCAACACAAAAAGAGGCAGAGGTAGGCCGAAACTTACTTGGGGAAAGGTGGTAAAACAAGATTTAATGGAGTGGAATATAGATTGGCGGACGATTTGTCTTAGACGGAATGGAGAAAAGCTATAAATATGGTGGAGGGTTAGACCCGTTGTTATTCCTATGTTCCAAATAGTCCTTTTTTAGTCTTTTTCCCTTTCATCTCCCTCACTTCTTCTTGTCCCTTTCTTTTTTACTTTTATTTTATTTATATATACATATCTATATACATATATATTTTATTTTATTTTTATTTTTATTTTATTTTTTCAACTGTTTTGTATCTTTCATGTGGGTTCATCTACCACCGACCCCAATTAATTTGGGAAAAATGTGATGTTGATGTTGATGTTGAAAAATAACTGGGTTATGACCATAAAACGCTCTGAAAAAAAAAAAAAAACGAAGGACCAGTCACTTCTTACATCCTAATTATATTCTGTAAAACAGAAGCACCTCTTTCAAATCGTGTCAAATGCACGGGGTTGGTTGTGATTGTAAATTTTTTCCAAGGAAATTTATGTGGCTAAATTATGTAGAGCTCGTTAAGTTTGCAATATTTTATTTTTTTTGGTTAGTGTTAACTATAAAATTTAAACTTGTAACCGCGCCCAGTTTACTCAAATCCTGAGTACTAGCCCAATCCTATTAGCTTGTTGGGTTTGTAAATGCAGTCATCTAGTTAGTTGGAACTATGTTGTGACTGCCTTACAGGCAGGCTGCTTTTTCCCTGAATATGGATAAATTCATTTATAGTTTTTTTTTATCAAGTTATAAAAAATGTAACAGACGTCTAATGCAGCTCAGTCTACCGGACTATTATTCATCCAACCCAAGCGTTTCCACGCCTCTAATGAGATTTTTTTTGCCCCTTTGACATTTTCTGATAATGGATATTTTTATGTGAGATTTTGACATGATATAATATCTTGTGAAAATTGTGTGTGTTTGACATCAGAGTATGATTTGTTTGATGCTAGTTTATGAAGAAAACTCGCAAATGAACCTTTACAAAAAGTAACTTTTGCAATATGCTGTAAATCTCTATCTATGGTTTGAAATTTTATATATTTTCTAAACGGTTATTCAAGACTTCACGAGAAGAAATATTTTCATGGAAAATTCCTAGCTATTTGTTTTGTTTTTAGAATTAAGACCTATTCGACTGTTTTTCACTTTTTTGTGATAAAAATTGCCGAATCAGTTGTTCTTTCTTTCTTTTGTCGTTGTAAAACACAAGTGAAAAATAAACAAAAGGGCAGAAAAAGGTCACTCGGTCACTGATCGAACAAATATGGTAGGGTAATTACGGTTACCAACATTTATGGGGGAAAAAAAATAGGGTTTTAGATCATTGTGCCCTTGATTAAAATAAATATTATCATTATGTCCTCTCTTTTTTTTTTTAAAAAAGTTGACCTTCTACTAAAATATAAAATCAATCTGCTATGTTAGACCGTTGATTGGGCAACCTACTCGAGTACTTCACCCATGAACTTGAGTAAGTTTCGAGGGGCTCCCGTTACTCTAATGCCTCGTATTCAAGTAACTCATGCATAGAAGCTCCATATGAGTGGGTTTTGACATTATTCTGTTTTCTACTTAAAATTTCACTTGTTTCTCATTTCTATTCCAACTCATCAAAGTGACTTATCTCACAATCTCTAAACCATTAACCTTAGTGAAATCATTGTCAAATTCCCACCAGATCATTGTCAAATAAGTAACCAAATGACATATCTAGAGTCTCCTCCGCAGCTGCCCTAGAGGACGAGGGCTTGTCATTCTAGGCTTTGACATTTGTTTGGGTCAAGGGTCTCTTCGACACACGTCTTTCAGCCATTTCTTACAATTGCAAACTTGCAAAAACAGATAACAAATAATCAACAATACAAAAAAAAAAAAAAAAATACTCAAGAATTTGCGCCAAAAAAAACCCGAGAGTTCAAAACCTAGGGATCCTAAATTTGGGTTCACAACTTTAATTCATAACAAATTTGACATGTTAATCAACCAAATAACCTAAAAATCAAACAAAGTAAGTAAAAATTCGAGAATAAAAAGGGGGATTTCAATTGGGGTTCATTAAAAAAACTCAAATACATACTTAAATGAGATTCCAATCGATTGAAGAAGGAGATGATGATGAACAAGGAAGGACCGATCGATTTCAGTTGCAATTTGTGGGTGATTGCACAAAAATTTTGCTCCTTACTCAAGTATGTGAGGTGGGTGAAATATATGAAATGAAATGAGGGTTTTATTTAAAACAAGCTCGCACAAGTTACTCGAGTACGTGGAGCTACTCGAATAACTCATCTTTCACGAAAAATGCTCGAGTATGGATTCTAATACTTGTGTAACTTAAAAGAAATGAAAAGTACTCGAATACAAAACTTAAATACTCGAGGACATAACTCAGTGAACGGTCAAAGTTATAATATTTATTTTAATCAAAGGAAGAAAAAATACATAGATCCAGTTTCAAGTACTGTTACTTGAGGATTCAGGGCCAGGGTTTGTGGGCAATGGAAACATCGCTTAAATTAAATCAACCCCCCGGGCAAATGTTACTTGATTCCCTAGGGTCACGGTTTTTGGGCATCTAACACATGGACTTAAAATTATACACCTGTGAAGATGTAACAGCTCAGCCCAATTCATTGAAATAGAAACACAATAAACCGGATTTTTATTTTATTTTATTTTTAATATTTTGAAGAAAGTATAAAAAATATAAAAAAAAAGGCCTCATTGTGCACTAAAAGATTAAGAAAGCCAAGTTGCCAAGAAACTATCACTAATTGGTTTTCTCATGCGTCATCGTGTAATGGAAGCCTTAATGTGAATGTTAAGTGGTGGTTTCTGATTTGACCGATTGTACTGATAATGATAGTTGATCCACATTATTTGTTCTATCAAAGGTTAGAAACTTCGCGGAAATAATTATCACTCTGCTGAAACAAAAGTCTACCCTCATTAATCCAAGGTTAGAATTAAACCATTATGGATATTTTCTTCCCAATAACAAATCCAAAATTGGGCAGGTCAGCATAACCTTTGCACTACTTGTGTGCTAGTTTGAAGATTTGTGGATAATTATTACAATTATCACGTTTGAGACTTTTTAAAGAATATCTAGAATGTTCACTAACATCCCTCCTCTTCCAATTGTTGATCCCTGCACTCATTATAAGGGACTTTACTATTTGATACTTCATCTTAATCTTAAAATGCAAAATGCAGCCAATAAGCCAACTATATTCCCCGTCAACAAAAAAAAATGTTGAATGCTGTAATTATGAAAGGTCAATTGTTCGCAAGCAATGGAGCCAAAAGATAGAATTTATTCTCTTAATAATATTGATTACAGTTGGTATTGGACCCAAGAAAACTATGATCGAGCATGAATGCCCATATTGGTCCCCTTGCAACTCACATGCTTTGTTGAGAAACTTCCACAAGCCAAGAAACACTTCTATTAGCATAAATGACAAATTGAATGAAGCTTTGCAAGTAGTTTATGCAAATAAAGAGTTACTATATTCACTAGAATCATTTATTGCGCTGAATGATATTTCATGACAATCAAATTGCTAGAAACTTGTCTGGGAGAACTAAATTGAAAGAACTTTTAACATTTTTTTAAGTCTTTTGATTCATTTAGAAAACCCTGAAATGTTTATAACAGCTAAAGAAAGACAAAATAGTTCTTCCGAATTGAAACTACCCAATTTTACACATTTCTTCATTTAATCAGTGATTTTCATCCCCTAAATTAGCCAAACTATCCAAAAGACAAAATCTGCGCCAAGAAGAACATCCCCTGCTTGCATAACTTAAAATATGTACAGCAGCATCTCAAGCTAATCACACTGCTGGGCTTGATCTTGTTTAAGCTCTCCATGTAGTTCATGCATTTGCAGATTGTGTTGGTAACTTAGGGTGGTTATGCTCTCCTTCATAGGTAACAATTAGCATGGTAGGCTCTTCCAAGCATCTCTCAACATGCTTCCTTGCAGGACAGCCTCTCATGCTGCTGCACTTATAATATCCCCTGAAAAAAAGAAGAAGAGATATTACTGTTAGTTTCCTCAAAACATAACACATGTAGTTCACATTCACCTTCACCTTTCATCTGATTGGCAATACTGTGCAAATAATAGAGCATGAATCTCACAGTTACCTACAGGAATGAGTTTATGGCAAGCCTACCAAAATACCAGATTTATTTCTCAAACAGGTTTTTCAAGGCACAAACGAGCCATGACAAAAATTTCGCAGTTAATCTACAGCAAGATAATCAGATAGAACTTTGATTTGTTCTAAAAGATTTAAGAGATACTAGTGGACATTGAATGAGAAAATTCAAGGACCATTCAATCACTTCAAGTCTATAATGTTCTCATCAACCTGAATACCAACTAAGAACAAATTACAAGCACAAACAGAGGAATACACTAGCAACTGCAATCAACATAAAACATATCCACACAAGAAAATAAAAAAGCCCTACAGCCTTGCACATCATCATCAAGTGCACTTACTTTTAATGCTGAAAAGAGAAAGTTACAATCATAAATGCACACCAAACAGCATGACAGTCAAAAAAAAAAAATAGTTCAGAAGCTTTACAAAATTATTACATCACAATTACATTTGTGCCTCTTGAATCAATCAAATCTCTGAAAGCAGAGATAGAACATACCTAGGGTGAGGAGAGCCCTTGATTGGCTTCTGTCCGTACTTCCTCCATGAATAATCATCAGAAGGGATATCTGCAAGTTTGTTGCTGATAGCAGGCACCTTAATTGATCTCTTCACTCTATGTTTCCTGTGGAGAAAGCATAGAATTATTAATGACATATTACAAGGACTTCTATAACCTTTGAAGTAACAGAAATTAATGATTAATGCAGTGACCATAAGTCTTACCTCTTCTTTGAGCAGTGGCATCTAGCACTGCTCCCACATTTTAAGCTTCCCTCATCACCTCTGACAGAACATTTTCTCTTATGCTGTTGTGAATTCTGATCAGAAGAGTGTGGAGCTCCAATTAAATGAAAGGAACTTCCATCCAAGTTAGCTACACTTCCATCTATGCTCAAGGAAGAAATGAAAGACCTAGTAGATGACATTGTTGGTGTGCAGCTAGTGCTGTCAAAATTCAGGCTTATGCCACTATTATTCCTTCGGAACATCATTTCTGCTTGATGTTTCATTTGTTGCTGTTGCAGCGACAACCTTTGTTGTTGCTGCTGTTGTTGTTGCTGCTGCTGAAAGAAGTGATAGGGAGTTGATGAAGCTTGTTGGGTAAGGTGAAGAGGACTTTTCCCACTGGAGCTCAATTCCAAAGATGGGTTTCCTAGAGAGAGTGAATTTCTAACTGTTGAGGCCAGTTCCTGAAATGAACTGTCAGGAAAGCTGATTTGGGGAAACTGCAGATTTTTTGTGTGATGATTGGTTTGGCAATTTGGGTTGTCTAAGAGGATACTTTGGGAAAAGGGGACTTGAAGTTTTTTACATTTCTTCACTCTTGCATGACCCAAACCATTGTGAAGCAAGGAAACAACTTTCTTGAACCTCACCACAGCTTCCCCAGTTTCTACCATTAAATTCCTATGCTGAACCTGATCCCGGGGCTGAGACAACAAACTTAGAACTCTATGACAGCTTTCAACAGCTGCTTTGTTAACTTGTTCAACCTCTTCCATATTAGCCTCTATCTATCAAAAGTTAATTTTTTTTATTTTTTTTAACAAAAAAAACTAAGTCCCCAAATCAGAGTGGGCAGAATTAAGCCAAGCACACCAGAATACTAACAAAAGATCCCATTTTAATACAAATATATCAGACATTCAGCCATATATGGCAGATAAAAATACCCAGATGGAAAAAATCCCATTTTTCACCAGACAATGAGCCACAAAACTAAGGATTTCAAAATTTCAGTTCTTGAAAAAAAAAAAGGTTTAATTTTTTGAAAATAAAAAAAGACCCAGCTAATCAGAACCAACTGAGAGTGCCTGCCAAAGAGATTGCAGCATATCTGCCTTAAAATAAATGGACCCAATTTTCCAGTGACAAAAAAACTCAAACAGAAAAAAAGAAAAAAAGCACCAAAGCACAGACCTTGATGGACTTGGTGCTGTCAAACCCTAGATTCTTCTTCCCATAGTTTTGAGATTGAAAGGTGTGAAAGATAGGACTTTGCTTAGCTTGAGAATTCACACAACCATCATACATAAGAATACAAAGCTTCCAACTTTAGACTATATATATTTATTTATATATATATATATATATATATATAAATCAAAGTCCAAAGAAGCAAGAAGAAAAACAACAAAAAAAACATATAATATTTGTTGCTCTGGCCAGAGAGAAAGAGAAAACAAAGAGGAGTTTGTTTAAATAAGCAAATTCACAAAGGGAAGAGGCACGAGGAACTGAGAAATGAAACTGATGTCTCTGTCACAGATTTGAAGGTGGGTCCCGCATGAAGACCTTTGTTATTCTTTTTCTTCCCTTATTTCAGCTTTAATTAATATTTTCTTAGACCTACCCCTTTCAGCTTCACTTTTACTACTTCCACTTATTAATTCAATTCCTTTAATGTGTTTCAGATTTAGATTTAGATTTTATTTTTATTTTTCAGTTTCGGGTTTTGGACTTACCTTATGTGTTGTGCTGCGTGCTTTTCATGTTCAACAATTATAATCAATTGAGTTAATTAAGTTTATGTTTAGCTATAATCCCATATTTCATATTTATTTTGAAATGAGACAAAACGGTGATCTGCTATATTATTTAGCTATAAAATACGTGAAGTTGGATTAAATTACAAAAAAAAATTATTTGGAAATTTTATAGTTTAATTGTTTTGTACTAACTAAATTATGGTTTTGAGTGACAGAACTATTTTTGTATTTATTAGATAAAAGTTTTGGGCTATTAATTTATGGGCAAATTGCTTTTCTTGTAATAGGAGAAATAATTAATTTTCCTACTGAAACATAGCGGGATCCACATAATAAAATAAATAAATAAATAAAAGAAAACTTGATTTGCTATGTGTCTGCAGAAATATTATTTCCTATTCTTACAAAATGAGAAGTCCATTTCTGTTAATTTATTCTCTTAAATAAATAATAATAATTTTATTAAATGCAACCCATTTATGTTTCCTAAATTAAAAATAGAGAAAAAAAATATTTTTAGAAATGTTATCACTTTCACTTAATTGTACAAAGACCCCCATATTTATTTCAGCACTCAATTATTTATGAATGATTAAGATCTTTTATATGATATGATCACGTTAAAATTAGATATGAAAGAATCAATTGCCATTATTTGTTCATGATCTTATCATGGCATTATTATGTTTTAACATGATCAAATCATGTGAAAATATTAATTATTTATTCATAAACTAATTATCAGCCTGAAAATTTTTATTTTTCTTATTGAATGAACTTCGTCATTAAAATTATAATCATGAATCTATGGATAAATGAATGAGACCTTTCACATATTAAAACAAGACATAAAAAGATCCATTCTCATTATTTGTAATTAATTACTTGTTGAGGTTGAATAAGATAATTGCCTAGGTGGTATAATTAATAAATTTCAAATGAATTGATTTGTACAACAATCCTTTCTTAATAATTAAACATGTTTGGGCTCATTGGTTTGCTAAAAAAATTCCCTAAAATGAAAATTAATTTTATCAAGTGAGATTTAATAAAAATAAATATATCTTAAAAAGTTGTCTACTAAAATTGACAAGAGCAAAACAAAAAGTCAGCCATGCATTAAATTAATATTTCTTTTGTTAAATTCTTCTAACAAAGACTTATTCTTCAATAACTACAATTATCATTTAACATAATAGACTTCTAATATTTGATTTTAGCATTTTGTTTATGAAAATATATGTTTAACCGTACATATCTCCCTTATTATTATTATTTTGAGTTTCCTCCATGTATCTCATAGCCGATAGTTGAAGATTAATCCTTTCGAAGCTTAAAGATTATCGAAATGGAATTTGTCTTATCAACAAAGTCTTTTTCATACATACAGTCATAGATCAAAATCCTTATCAGCATATTTAAAGAATCTAGCTATCTATCAAATATGCTGGGCTTTGTTGATCCCCTGTTATTTTTAAATAGGTGATTTGATTGATGAAATGATCTACAAAATCAAGGGAAAAAAATCAATTGAACATTGATGCACAATCAAATTTCTTTTCTTTGGAGACTAACACTTGAGCATAGGCAATTCTCAAGTTACACAAATTTTTGCACTTATTTCTTTCAATGGATATTTATAAATTTTGATAGCACTCCACCTACGTAATTTATAGAAAGATATAAGCACAAATTTTTTTTACATTAATCTTGCACATGAGAATCTCACATAGAAAGATTCATTTTACTTTTTTAGAATTAATTTTTTGTGTATTATTATTAGAGTAAACACCCTTTTTGGTCCCTCGCAATATCTACGAAATCTTTTATAGTCCCTGGCAATAAAAAAGGACCAAATTGGTCCCTAACAGTATGTAAAAAGGGCCACGTTAGTGACAGAGGAGTTGACATAAGGACTAATATGGCTCTTTTTTCATAATTTTAGGGACCAATTTGGTCCTTTTCTATTGTCAGGGATTAAAAAGGATTTCGTAGATATTGTCAGGGACCAAAAATGGTGTTTACTCTTATTATTAATGGGAGATGATTTTCTCCTGTTGTTGGAGAAAAATCATCTCTTGTTGTCTCACAATATTTATTTTTAAAAAAATGATGGGACCCACAATCAGAGGCGGACACAAGTCAAAGAGAAGGGGACAAGTGCCCCCCTTAAATTTTGACATGAAAATATCAAAATACCCTTCATTTAAAATTAAGTTTTCTCCTATTTTATTTTTTGCTTTTTCTCCTCCACCCATCACCCATGACCAGTGACCTGAGTACCTGACCCTCTCCATTAGACCAAATCCAAACCTAATAACAGCAATCATCGGAGATGGAGAGGAGAGAGCTCTATATGATTGGTTTGTTCTCTTTATTTATATATGATTTTTGAAGTTGCATTTTCATTTCTATTTGTGTAATGGGTTGGATCTTATTTGGCTGTTTTTTGTGATCCTTTCAAAGGTGCAGCACATAAATGTTAGATCTTATTTGTCTGTTCTTGCGTTGTATGCTCACTTTTGTTATTAAAATATATGTACTTGAATTTCTTAGTGCCCACCCTTCATCCATGTTCTGGATCCGCCACTCCCCACAATAGAAATATTTTTATGACTTAAGAGGAAAAATTTCCTACAATATAAGAAAAGATTTTGCTATTATTAATATCACAAAATGTCTTAAACATACTGACTAGTTCAGTTATTTAAATCAAATTATTTTATTTAATCAATTTTATTTTATTTTTCTATAACTGATTGCAAATTAACTAAGGGAATGTGTTATAATTATTTTGAAGAACTCGCATGGCCCAACAACATTTTATATATTTTTTTATGGGATAAGATATTGTGACAATCAAATAATGTTACTATAAATGTTATTACCACATCTTAACCGTTGATTTCCGCCAATCAACAGTTATCATTTATTTCGAATTAATAATTAATTAATGAGTTTAATTTGAAAAATGATAACTGTTGATTGGCAAAAATCAACGGTTAAGATGTGGTAGTAACATAGATAGTAACATTATTTGGTTGTCACAAAATTTTATTTTTTTTTTATTAGTAATTCTAAGTACTATTATCTGTGATGTAAGCCTAATGGTTCTAGAACCATCAATGACGAGGGAACTCGCATATCCATTTGTAATTTCTTTGAAAATATTGCACGAATGATATTTATTTCCCGTATTTCAAATACTTTGTACAGTGCCCAACAAGTTATTAGGTGTTCTTTTAATAGTTTCGGTAAACAAATTTGCATTCAGCTCAGAACCGATGTGAAAATAATTATTTATTTATAACCAGTTTCAAAAATAGTTCGAAACTAGTCCATAATGAGTTTGGAAACCATTCGAAATTGATTCTTATTTCAAAATTAGTTTTTTTTTTGGTGTGTAAAATTAGTTCTTTATTTATAATCAGTTCCGAACCAGTTTAAAATTAATTCAGGTATATAAACAGATTTCAAACCGGTTCTTTTAATTCAACTCAATTTTTAAATTGATTTATAAAATCAATTTAATTTTTAAAATTATTTAAAAAGATACAATTTAGTTCGATTCTATTCACTTTAATTCCATTTGATTATTTATTTGTTCTAATTTTAGTGGAGGATGAGTCAAATTGATTTTCTAAATACATTAACGATAGTTATTTTAAGGGTTTAATATTTTTATGTTATAAGACATAGTTTTATCTTCTATACACACATAAAAGTATGTGACATCCGCATTTTCTTTCTCTCTTCTTTTGACATCAATTTAATTTTGAAAATTATTTAAAAATTACAATTTAGTTCGGTTTAGTTCACTTTAATTCTGTTTGATTATTCATTTGTTCTAATTTTAGTGGAGGATAAGTAAAACTGACTTTCTAAATATATCAACTCTAGTTCTTTAAAGAGATTAATATTTCTTATTTTATAAGGGATAATTTTATTTCTTATATACACATAAAAGTATGTGAAAAAGTATATAGGGTCTCCGTGTGGCCATGTCAATAGAAGAAAAAGAAAAAGAAATAGACCCTACACATTTTTATATATATTATATAGAAAATAAAATTATTTCTTATAATATAAAAAATATTAAACTCTTCTTTAAAAGTTGTAAATGTGTATGAAAAAAAAAAAATCTTAAATGCTGTAATAATTTGATAGTTGATTGAATTGTCATCAATTTTTATTTTTATTTTATTTTTGCAAAATTTTCCTTCTTTATCTGAGTCATGATATACTATTTTGTAAATCACAAGCCCAAACCAACAGTCATGCAAACAATACAGACAAAAAAATATTTTATGAATTTAATTATACTAATAATTAATTTATATTTTTTGACAACACAATATTAACTATAATCATAATTTTGTTTTTACATAAACCGTGTATACACAACTACGTTAACTTGCAAAAAAAAAAATAACCGTTAAAAGAAAAAGCAACCAATGAGACATAAGCACCAATAAAGGTGGCCACGCGTATCCCAAGTTAGTGCTTCACTTTGACTGTCCTCAACGTACGCACGCTGCTAACATGCGCCATGGGAACACCATTCGTTCGGTGACTGACTGACACGCAACTGAAGTCAGGGCCCAGTCGTTGACTTTTTTGTCACCACAGCCTCTGCCTGTGTTGTAAAGTGGGTTTGTGTAATCAAGTGGATAAACTACTTTGATTATCATATAACATAAACCCCCCCTTCTTCCTTGTAAATCTAGCCCACTATGTTGGATTAGATTAGACCAATCTTGCACTAACTCATAGTGATTGCTCACTCATCACACTCTCTCCTTTTTAATTTGTAGAGAGATCGATAAATATAGAATACTTATTATACAAAATATATAGGGAAAATGTGAAGCTATTTGATCATTTGGCTAGTTATGATATGGTATGCTCCTAAAGTTATTTTCCCGTGAAGAGCATTTAATTTCACGGATTATCATATGTTATGTTCTCAAAGTTATTTTTTCAAAGAGCGTTTTTCTTTTGAGAAATTCATTAATTTTTTTTTTGTTTTGTTTTATTTTTTTTGTATTTTCTACTTTAGTTTCGTAGACCTCCCGTCAAGAAGAACTCACATATCATGTCATGTGATATGATCTCAGTCATTCAAAATTCTTAACCCTTAAGATAATATTAATGAATTCTCGTGAGAAGAAAGTTCGCAAAACTAAATTCTTTTGAAAAATATTAAAAGTGTACCAAATGAGCAAAAATATAATTCAGCATCCTTGAATAGTCAAACCGTCGAAGATGTGATCCAACTAAATTGATATTTTGTTGTATTATTTAAAATTTTGATTAATTAATTAAAGTAAAAGAGGAAAGCTTGGTATCATGATTAAGCTATAGCTAGGTAGGTATGACACTAGACTATGCTCCAACGGGCGGAAACAACCACACTAAGAATTGTATTTGAATTTTACAATTTGTATATAGAAAATAATTAACTACTAAGATTGCATAAATTCGGTGCCTAACAATATCTTCTGTACTTGGATGTTACCTAAAAAGTATATTTCTGTTC
The DNA here is from genome assembly GCF_033153095.1 of Gastrolobium bilobum. Classification (NCBI taxonomy): domain Eukaryota; kingdom Viridiplantae; phylum Streptophyta; class Magnoliopsida; order Fabales; family Fabaceae; genus Gastrolobium; species Gastrolobium bilobum. Next base: position 581,980 of record NW_026898878.1, on the reverse strand, counting down.
AGGTCATATTATTTGTCTCATTTGAAAACTGAAACTTACGCAAGCTTAATTGAATTCTAATTCTATCATGCTAGAGAATAAATTCTACATGGATTTATTTATTCTATTACTAATGACTAGTTTAGTCTGTGTGCAATTCATTCAGATTTTGTCTTATTATTATTATTACAACCATTGTTTAATTATGTTATGTTTGTACAATCATTCGATTGAATTTTATCTAAAAAAAGGGACAGAGTAATATGTCCCCACTTTATGATATATTGACTTATATTCGTATTAAAGTTTCATTATACTTCAGATTCTATATTTTGTTAGTTTTTGTTACTTGTTAATATATGTATGTGGGTTGTTATCAAAAAAAATAAAAATAAAAATATATGTATGTGGGTTGGGTTGTCCGTGCTCTCACCCAAGCTCTTCTCTAGTTGTGTCCACTTAGGTGTTAGCCAACTAATCATTGCTTCATTCTTACTTTTCTTCAATCAATTGACAAATGGCACATGCCAATGCTCTCACTTTATCGGGAATAAATCTTTGGTATTGACAAAGATATCTAGCCAAGGGCTAGTAGGTCAATATTAGATTTGATGCTCTCTTTAAATATTTATGAATTAAGTATTTTGAAAATAATAAATCACTGTATACAATTACGAGGCCTTAGTCAGAAATGGAGGTAATGTGTGTGCATTGTGATTACATAAAATGTATTAGAGAGAGATTAGTCGTGATCTTTAGTTCCGATTTATAGTATTTACCTTAAGGTTTAAATCATTTGAGCCTCCTTCCTTTGGGCTCGTGCTGCTACTTGCATGTTATTTAGCTATCCATCCTTTATTGGGCCACCCAAGAATATGAGCCTTACACATTTCCGCAACAGGTGGATCAAATGTATTTAATTGGGTATATCCTTTTTTCTAAAAGAATAAACTTTTTTAATGTGTTGGTGAGAAAAAATATTTCAAAAGTGGTGACTTTTTCTTCAAATATGAAAAAAAAATATACCGAGTTAGATACATCTCATGCACTGAAAATTTATCCTTTATCGAAGCAGGATCTCCTTCTTAATAGAATCGATTGTGGGGATTAATTAGAATGCTCAATATTGAGAGAGTCGGTTTTTTTTATCTTATGCATCATGAAAAGGAGATTTGTGAAAATTACTTCCTAAGTAAATTCCAATCATAAACTATTAACCAAATATAATACAAGAGTTTAGTTTTTACAATTAATAATTATTAATTTAAGTGAAGAATTTATTTTTTTAATCAGAGATCTTGATTGATCTCGAGTTCGAATAATGAGAATAAAATTTGATCTACCCTTTATATAGGTTCATCAAAGCCGAATAGGATTAGTAAGATTTTCAACAGATTATGGAGAAATAAAAAAAAAAACTTATCATTTCTTTAGATTAAACAAAAATGCATGTTAAGATGAGTTTACTTTAGTATTATTAAACTCCGGCTCAATCATTGATATATTCGAGTTACTTACTGAGTCATTGAATCATTCAACTAGTGAATTGGTGGTTGAATTATTTATATTTATATATGATAAATATATTACTAAGAGTATATTTACTAAGGGGCAAGTTATATTTACAAATTTTTTTGTTTACAAACTACACTAAGTACGACCGGTCATACTTTAATCATGCAGTGTACGATCGGTCGTACTTAGTGTAATTTGCAAAAAAAGTTTGTAAACGGATCATATCTCATTTACTAATAAGTCAGTATATTTCTTACGACCTAGGTTCAATTTGTAGGTAAGGAATATTTTTCAAAACTATTGCATGAATTTCCATTGACATATCATTCGGCATGTGGATCTCAAGTTCTATTCACTGCTCAACCTATCAATTAGCTTAATTCGATCGATAAGTGCTTCGGTTCATGGTCAAACCAGTTCGACCGATCAGTTCGGTCCAGTTTTTTTTATGAACTTATTTATATCGAATACAATTATTAATTTATATATGAATTTAGAAAAGAACTTTTGGTATAGTCTAAAAATTCCTTACCAATAATAAAAAAAGTTTAGAGTTTGTTTTTCTTGTTCCAATAGTAGGGAATGGAAGAGAAAATTTCTATTACAAGCGTTAAAGAATCATCTCACCTGAAAATTTAAACACGTAAATGATGGAATGTGTATATTATATAGATCTGTTTTTTGTTTGTTCTATCTCGTGCTGAGTTAATTTTACTAAAAAGTATACTGAAGATCGAACTCGTGAACATGTAGTTATATTGACTCTGATATCATGATAATTAATAATCTCACCTAAAGACTACAGTGCATAAGTAATGAATCTTACATTTGGAGGCCAATAAGATTGCGATTCCTCACAGACCACATCTTATTATAATTGCAAAAACTCATCCAAATGGGATTTGGTAGCACATATAAACCTCAAGATTCAATCAATCAAAGCGCATTCCACTGTCCCTCATTCAAATGAAACCAAGCTCAATTGCATTGACCTTCTCGAGTGCAATCTAGTTCAGCAACTGCAATGTGTATTTCATTTGTTTTTGTTTTTGTTTTCCCCCAATCTTTCTTAGGACCGATTTGGGAGTTGAAATGAAAACAGAAAGGTTAAAAATGGGAGGTAAAGGGCTTGTTTAATTGTGTTCTGATTTTTTATTTTTAAAATTATTTTGTATAATAGTTAATGAAATGAGTGTTTTATGTGGGTTTTTTTTTTTTTGTAAAGTTAAAAGTCAAAATATAAATCAGAAACAATTAAAATATATTCTCTAAATTTGATTCTAAAAACTAAAAAATAATAATTTTTTTAAAACTATTTTTACAAAACAGAAGTTATTAAACATGTTTTTTGTTCGAAAAATTTAAAAACTATTTTTAAAAACATAATTCAAAGGGGCTTTAAATATTTAACTTTTTCTGTCATTTACTTGGATTTTCATAGATGTTTATTCTTTAAGAACCCCAAATTAGATAATTCAACTGAAAATTTGTGACAATCCATGATATTAACTCCAGTCTAATCTAACTTCTGTCTTAGCCCTTCAACCTTCAATACTTAAGTCTTACATAACACAACTAGAAGGGGATTGTGACTCTCTTTTAGGAGAGTTAATTTCATTATGACAGTTCGAACAAAATGAAATGACCGCATTAGAACACAAATCAATTTACACTTATTTAATAAAGGAAAAATAAAGTAATTAAAAATGAAATGAATTTAGTTATATTATTCACCCTATTACCAAGTATTATAGAACAAAAAATAAAAAACTTCAATTCCTATTTTATTTTCTCTCATTTATTTATTTAACTTTCTTAGCAAGTGCATTCAAAGGTGGATTTATAGACTATGATCAAAAGGATAAGAAGAAAAAAGAAGACAACTACACTACAGATGTCTTTTGAAACAGTTAAGATATAATTAGATATATAGAATCCAAAAGGAAACTTTACTCTTAAAAGTACAGTGATGAAAGATTTAAATCTTTTATACTTCACCATGTGTCGAACTGACATAAACATCTTATTTTTCACCTTTAAGCACTACTGCAGGCTGAGTTATTCATCTATTGTTCAACATCATACATATGTGGAACAACATATTCTCAAGTTGCCTTTCTTTTTATTATTTGTGGCCAAAAGTGGCATATTCCAAATCGACATTCTTTTCAAAATCAATGAGCATCTCTTTTATTCCTTCAGCTTAATCATAATTGGCTTCTTCTCACATTTTTTAACCCAAGGAAGGAATCCTAAAATCCTTGATTCTTATATTTAATTCTCTCGTCATTGAATTTTTGTAGCAGGATCAAGGAACTAACTTGTGCACTAACATCCAAGCCTTCAACTTATGTCATAAAAGTGAGAGTTTTGCAAAGGCAAGCAGAAACCTTATACCCCTTCAAACAGATAAGCAATAGTGCATGATACTAACCTACTATAATGGCCAGAGTCCCCAGGCCTTGGAGACCAGGTCCCGCACTGATCTAGGAACAAATCACAATAAAAATAAAGCATAGCTTTGCACTTTTGTCATGGCACATAACCCACTACGAAAACATTCTGTCAATCTGTGTTCCTTTATTTGATTGAAGAATATTTTCCATGTTGCCTTTGCATCTTTACAATCTTTCAAGGGAGGGGAAAAAGGATTCAAGTTTACAAGCTTTTTTCATGGCACATGGATTTAACACTTTAACTTTTTAATGGGCCAGCAAAGCAGATAAAAGCAAATAGGGAACATCGGGATCTGGTGAAACAGGTCAAGGACTATTCAAGTACGTCTATGATTGGAACCCGGAATTATGGTAAGATACTTGTATATGACCCTCAAATTCATCAATTTGAGTTGTGTCTATTACTCTTTGATTCACCGAAATAAAATGAATGCAAGCTAAAGGAAAGTGTCATTGTTGCTTAGCCATCCCTCTCCTGGAGCACTATACAGTGTGTGCCACTTTAATTAACAAGAAGATTCTATCATATTTACAACAAATGTGTCGTTTAACTAATTAAAAGGCTTGAAACAGACCAAAAGTCATGCAAACTTGAGTATATATAGCAAGCTGGGTCAATTTCTAGATAAATTAGCATGAAAGCCAACGATAAAATGAAGGAATTTTCAATTTAAGGTCAAGAAGAAAACTGGATAGTGCTATCCCACTAGATGTTTGGCTCAAACCATGCTGCCTGGGCGTCTATAAAAGAAGGATCGCGGTCCAAAATCCACTCCTTTAAGTAGAATCATTTAGCAGAAAAAGAGAGTAGAGAAAATTAAAAAAGAAGGCAATCCCTATGTTCCTCAACCCCAAATCACTCTTGTTTGTTTGAAAGTAGACATCGGTTTTATGGTAGAATCATGGCATTTGCAACAGAAAACCAATGTTAAAAGGGCCAAAGGCAAAGCCTGGTGCATAACGTGCAAAAATGTGGTAAAAATCAATTTTACGCAACCTTACCCATTTTTTCAAATAGTCTGTTTCTCATACTGGAACCCGTGACCATCCGGTGACAAGGATCAAAAGTAATATTTAGTAAGAATAGCAATGTTAAAGGTAATAATGCCAATTCGCCAATGATATGTGAATAATTTTGTTGTAGGCAAAACCATACCCAAGATTAATTAATATTTGAGAAAGAATTCAGAAAACAAAAAATTCTGTATGCAATCCAGGCATTGCAGTAAGATTTTGGAAAAGGGGTAAAAAAAAATCTATCAAATCATTACTGATTTCCTAAGATTCATGAAGCCCTTTTGGACAGCCAGACACATGAGTTATTGCTTCCTTCCTCTTCCTCTTTTGGTCGGTTGTGCATCCATTTGTTCTTTCCCAGTGACTTCTGATAGATCCACTGCAGAATAGAGAAATTATTTTAAAAAACAAAACAACAGTGAGAAATTCCTGTAGGCAAGATGACACAGGAAAAGACCCTAAATGTATCATCAATGTACGCCTTCTAACTTTCATAACCTTTAAGCATGGTACCAAGAAGTACTAGTTTACAATTGAAAAAGATTGCAGTTTAACATGCTGTCAACTCCATGCACCAGAGACCTTTTGAGGAAAAATTTATGCGCATCCTAAGCTGGCTAACACCTTTAACATGCACTAATCATTAAAGTTTTACTCATTATTCTTTCCCAAGATTTCAACATTTACAAAAATTACAGGAAAACGATTTCAAAATCATTTCTCACTCAAATATATCCCTCTGCAAATAAGTGCCCAAATGTTGTATCCTTATCAACAAAGCATAACAAAAGACATACCTTCTGGTCCCCGAGCCATCAAAGTAAAGAATATATTATTCAGTTTTTCCATCTTTTTAGCTTCTTGTGCTTGGTCCGTCTTATACTTCAGACACTGGTCAAAAACAATAACAATCAACTTTTGGAATAATTATATGTGTGATGTGACTTAGACGGCAATGGGGAGAGTAGAAGAAAAGAATTTGTTCAAGTGCAAGAAATATGCAACGGCACATCACTGCATCCACAGGCTTCACACAAGTGACAAAAAATATATTCTATTCAAGAAAAATGGCCAGCAAAAAGTGTAGACAAGACAAAATTTATTGATGCAAGGAGTCACATCTTGCTTGCTTATACAGTTATGTCATCCATTAATAATGGACAACTTGTCACCCATCCCCAGTTCCCAGAGGCAAACAGAATATAAAGATTTATAGTGCTACAGTAAATCAGTTCCCCCGAATTAATTCCCTTGCTTGTGCAGATTCCTAGAGATAGCATCATGCCATCATCCTTAGTATAAGGCATAAGATGCCATATAAATAAGCATCCATAGTTATCAAATGCGGATTGCGGCATGTCGCGGCCAACCTCGAAAAACGCTATAGCGTTATAGCGGGTTGCGGTTGCAGAAATAGCGAAATAGATATATGACAGAAATAATGACAAATTTTTTTTTTTTTAAAGGTAGAGATAGTAGAAGTGACATAGAGAGACGCAGATAGACTAAAAAACCCTTAAATTTCTGTTACACATTTAGATTTAGGACAAAGTTGACATTTTGCCTTATGACAGCAATATGGCCACAAATGCGATGGCAATGGCCGCTATTGCGTTCCGGTGTGGCGCGATGCGGTTTTTTGCGACGAGGCACCGCAACGCCCATACGGCGCGGCTCGCGGCGCTATTGCGGCACAATTAACTACTATGTAAGCATCAAATGAATATCTAATCACATTATTTTCCTGTTTCTGGGTTTAACTACTTTTCATCATCTGAAGGTTTTGGGGTGGGGGAGCCTTGCAACCAGAACCCTTACATGCAATAACTCATAAATATATATTTTAAGATAAAAATTAGAAGTAATAAATATACAGATTACTACCCACAGAAACTACTTAGCAGATTTATATCATCCCAATGCCATGTCTCTGACCAGATTTTTGAAATTATTATTTGTAAAATGTTAAATGGATATATGATTGGAAGAAGCAAAACTGATGGTAAATAATCAAACCGTTTAACGGCTGTTCAACGACCTCATGACCCTATATAACAACCTCGAACAAACATGGAGTCTTAACTAGAATGTCATCTAAAAGATCAACAATGCTTCCAAGTTTTACTTTCCATATTTGGTGTGATATCATAATAAGTTTAAAGTTTGAAAAAAGAAAAGATAAATCAGCAATGCTCATGGCCAAACTAGCATCCTACAAAAAGCTTCAATTTACATACATCCCTATTAAGGATTACTTCACCAAAAAAAAAGTCAAAGTATCCCATAGTGATGTTGTTTCTGGCCTTCAGCAACTGGACGTTATCCTATGTATTTTAACACTTGGCAACTTGCCCAAGGATGTAGGAAAAACACCAATCAACAATGACTTTCTAGCAGTTGTTTAGCTTGTTTAGATATAGATGCTAAATATAGAAGGCACAATTCCTCAGCTGCAGTACATGTAAATTGAAATTAAGGAACAGAAAGTCGTGTCATAACCATAAAGGAGCATTCACTAATAAAAAAAATGAAAAGGATTTTTGCAGTCCAAATAATCCATGAATAGTTTGAAATTCATATATTTCAAATTATTCATAGTTCAGCGACAAAACCAAAACCAAAAGCAACCATGAATAGTTTGAAATTCATATATTCATATATTTATTTATTTATTTTAAGTGTGTGTGTGTGTGTGTGGGGGGGGGGGGGGGGGGGGAGGTAGTATTGGCCAATAAACATATTGATGGGGCATCCTTAATTTGATTAACAAAAACAACGTGGCAAGGTAATTAGGGCTACAAAATTGATAATTGCAGTCATATAGGAGTATAAAATTGTAGGAATAACCAGAAAGTTTAGGCCGATTTTAGACAGATTGTAATTGTGCAAGTGGGAGACATCACTAGCCTCTCTAATGCTCTGGATGTTGTCACTTATTATCCTTGTATTTCATCTATTTTCTGTAAGAATATTACTATTTAAGAAATTTCCTTCCGAATATTGTTATCTGTATCTTCTCTCCTAACAAAATACTTCCAACAATTGAGCACATACTAACATTTTCCTAATTATCAAGTGAGTCTAAAAAACAATGACTTGCATTCAACCCTTAAACACAAACATGACAAAAGGTACATAAAAAATAAAGTAATAATAATAGATAAGAATTAGTACCTCTCGATTGTCGGTGACCTTGAGTACCAATTTGCCATCACAATGCCTGTACTTCATGACATACCGCGTCTATATCACGAATTCAACCCCAAAATTATTTCAGTAAAAATAAAATAAAATAAAATATAACATAACTTATAGTCTTTGGTTGTGTTCATTTTGTTTTTGTTCTATTTTCTCGGCAACCAAACACAAGTTAAAGCACAGAACACCATTAAAAAAAAGAAAAAAACTGAAAAGCAGAAGAAAAAAACTTACAGAATCAGGATCGGCACGGAACAACTGAATAGATCGATCAAGAAACTCGTCCCACGAAGTTATGTAAACCATTGCAGCTCACACTCACAGAGAACACACCTGTTAATTCAACAAAATGTCACCAAAATAAAGGTTTCGTCGAGACTCAGGATCTATTGGACTGTAACACACCCTAGCGGACGTTTTTTCTGCTTCCTAACACGACGCAAACCCTTATGTCGTTTCAGCTTTCAAGTATAACCAGCCACAAAGCTTTGGTTTTGTTTTTCTTATTATTAAATAATTAAAATAGAAAGTCAAATTCTCTAATTAATTTCTTAACACAGTTAAATAATGATTTTATATCAGCTATAAGTTAAAATTAAAATCTATTATATTTCCTCACCAAAAAAAAATCTATTATATTAATTTGTAACATAAAATATCCTTTTCTTTTTCTTTTTTCTTTATAGATTTGATCAATAATAGGCTTTAAGGGCCCGTTTGTTAGCTGGATTTTTTTTGATTTCCTTGGATTCTTAGGCTCGGTAAACTGAAATGCAATGTTTCCTAAATAAAAAATGTGAGATAATCCTGGGGAGGTTGACATGTTAGGATTTCAAAATCAATGTAATTTTTTTAAGATGCCAACAAAAAATTTCACCAATTAGATGGATTTGTGTACTTTTCCAGGGAAACCAAAAATTAACAGTGAAGCCATAGACAAATATAACCCTATGACTTCTACTTGCGTCGTAAAAAAACGGATTAATATATAAAGATGAGGATATATTTGTAAATTTCACCCAAAATTCCATTACAATTTTACTATCAACCAAATGTAGCAATATTAAAATTTTACAAATATTTCCACCAATATTTCTGTCTACCAAACACATTTTTTTCTAATATTTCTGGAAAAGTTATTTTTCAACTATATTTTCGAAAATCATGATTTCCAGATAAAAAAAATTTATCCTCTCCCAAACGTCCCCTAAGTATCTAATTAATGTCTCCCTCCGATCTTTATTTACGAGGATGCATCTCATTGCAAAAGTTCGCGATATTGTAATAACCAATTTTGGTTATTATCAATGTTACTATTAATCAATTTCACAATTTTCGGTTAAATCGATCGATTATGTTGATCCAACGATTGTATTTATTTTCATCTTTGTATGGTTATGATTCTCTATATTTAATATTTAATATTTATTTTTACATTTGTATGATTATGATTTCTCATATTTAATGCTTTCATATTAAATATGTGAAATTATAACGATACAAAGATATAAATAAATATAACCGTTGGATCAACATAATCGAGTTAACGGTGAAATTGATAATAACCCTAATTAATTATTACAATATCCTACCCCAAAGTTTGGACGAGTATTATATAGTATATATTACAATTGTCATACAGATTTTATTATTTTAAATTTTAAATATTTTTAATTATGATTATGTAGATTTTTTATACTTTTTACATTTATGTTTGTTAACTACAATTGTCATGATTTTTTTAAAATAATTATTAAATATAATTAAGATTAAATTAAAACTAAATAAAAAATAATTATAAATATTTTTGTAATATAAATAATTTAAGGAAAAAAAGGTGTTATTTTAAATGGCGCACCTTATATCCTTTTACTCTCACAAAGAGGTGAGACTCACATCTTTGAAAAAATTCCCTCCCACTCTCTCTCCATGATTTATCTCTTTCTCTCACTTAAAACGACACAACTTTGTATCCTTTAAAATGATACACACTTTTCCCATAATTTAATTATATTTTAAAATAAATATAATAATTTTATAATCTAAATTATATATATATATATGATTAAAAAATCGTCATATAAATATTTAATTTTCTCGACCGGTGCGTTAACGTGTTGGATAATTTCTTTTGTTATTTTTAACTTTCAACTCTTCCAAGTTTAAAAAAAAAAAAATGAAATCGAATCTTTTTTAGACTTTCGAAAACAGATTCCAACTCAATAATTTTTTATTTTGTTAAAAAATAAACATGTTAGCAAAGATTCAAGTAAGAACTTTTTTTTTATTTAATGTATGTATATAGTAACACCACTAGCGATTATATGGTATGATATATGACTTTCTTTTGTTCATAATGGCCACTAAAGTCGCATGTTATCGCTTTTTTAATTTTTCTTCTTCCAAGATTTCGTCTATCGGTGAGGAAAAGTCAACAAACATGGAGAAGAAATATGTATGTATTGTAAATTCCAACTAGAATAGGGGTTAGGATCATTATTATACTATGTTGAATACATATATATCATAGAGGGAAAAACAGAAGCTAAGTGATAGGAGCTGAAACTTAATGGGTTCACCAAGTGAAGTGGGAAGAGAAGCAGAGGAAAATGATGCAGAAGAAGGAGTAAGTGCTGCTGAATTGGTGCGTAAAGGAACGTGGAAGCACGCGGCTTTCCATGTTGCCACCACTATTGCCACCCCTGCTGCTTATGCTCCCTTGCCCTTTGCTCTTGCTTCTCTTGGTTGGCCTCTTGGTTAGTTCTTTCCCCTTACTCTCTTATCTCTCAACACTCTTTTCTCTTACCATGTTTGGATGATCATCAGAATTATAAATAGTACAAATAAGCAAAACCAGTACTACTTTTGAGTTTTGACCAAATTAATAAGGTTGTTTTTCATATATATTTAGGAATTATGACAATCATGAAAGAAAAAAAAACTTTTTTTTTTGGAGGGGGGTTGATTATTATCTTTTGGATATAATCCTTAGTGTTGAGATATATAAAACCATTAATGTAGCCCTCACCCACTAGTTTAAGATTTTGGGTTGAATTGGTTCTTTATATGGTATCCAGAGCTTCGGTGTACCGGGTTCGATCCTCACCGCCTCCACTTTCTTTCTAGTGGAATTTTTTTCTTCGCACAGGTAGGTGGGCCTATACATTGTCCACCCTTCAAGCCCAGTGGCCTCTCGTGTGAGGGGACGTGTTGATATATATAAAACTATTAATATAGCCCTCACCCACTAGCTTAAGCTTTTGGGTTGAATAAGTTCTTTACACTTAGGTTCATCGATTCGAGCCGTGTAGGATCATATGGGCACGTTAAGCTGGAACAATCCCTTACCTGATTCACATGCTTGGGGTAATGGAGGGTTGATTATCAAAGCTCTTGTAGATGAAATGATTTTATAAATTTTCTACCTCTACCTCTTTGGGAAGAGTTACATTAATAAACCATAACTGTATTTTTGACGTTATATTAATATTTTTATAGAACTTGCAGTTGCAAATATAGAACAATCTGGTTACATATTGAGTACTGTCATTTTTCATAATGAAAAACCTTATGTTAGCACCCTTAATGGTCTACAATGTTAGCATCCTTAATGGTCTACAATGTTGTTTTTCCAGCACGAGGGTCATTTTCCTTTTTGTGTATTCATTTATTTATTTTAAAGCCACTCTTTTATCTCAAGTGTTCATCGTTTTTGGTAAGTACTTAACTGATTATTTTATTTGTGCGTGTTTGTGCATAATGTTTAGAAAAATTGGATTTATTCATCTCAACTAGCGGTCTCTGTGAAGTGTTTCTTACTGATTTCAGGTGTGAGTAGTCTTGTGAGTGCAACACTAGCCACCTGGTACTCTAGCATTCTGATCGCTTCTTTGTGGAAATGGAATGGGGAGAAGCACCTTACCTATAGACATCTTGCACGTAGTATTTTCGGTTGGTATTATATGTTGATGTTGGCTTTACAGTTATACAAAAAAGGAAAACTGCAAATAGCTCATAGCTGCCTCCTTGCTGCGTCATTCACAAAATTTTTATTACTAATGTATATAATAAGAACCATACTCAGTTAAAATCCATAGGGGAGTGAAAAATGAAGGCAGTCTCAAGAAGTGAAGATATCTGCTTTTATGCCTTTTTGATCGTCAAAACAGACTTAACCTATTACCTATGCATACATAGATTTATGCTGAACCACTTATTTTGTACATTCGGAGTTTATAGTCATAACATAATCTGTCATATACTCATATTCAATAGTCAAATGTTGCCTTTGCAGCTTTGTGCTCATATTATCCATGACAGTAATATTCTTGATATGTTGTTAATGATTCTTGAAGGATTCTGGGGGTATTGGTCTGTTGCATTTTTTCAGCAGGTGGCTTCTCTTGGAAATAACATTGCTATCCAGATTGCAGCTGGTAGCAGCTTAAAGGTTATGCATCTAACCAAATTTTGTAGAGTAATAGGACAAATACTATAAATGTTCCATCCTTGTCTTGACACCTTTTTTTTATGATCTTCTGCCTTTTCATTTATATCTTTTTATTGACCCCAAAAAAAACAACCATTTCTGCCCACTTGTGGTTTTTGTTTTTTGGGTTGGGGGTTCTGGAAATGTTCTATTTCCATGTTGTGCAGGCAGTTTACAAGCACTATCACCAGGATGGAAAATTGACCCTGCAGCATTTTATTGTTTTCTTTGGAATCTTTGAACTAATTCTCTCTCAGCTCCCTGATATTCACTCACTGAGATGGGTAAATGCATTGTGCACTTTCAGCACAATTGGCTTTGCTGGTACAACCATTGGTGTTACCATTTACAACGGTAGGCTGATAATGGATTTCTTCTTCATTTTTTATATGTCAATGCCTTAATACTTGATTGGTTCCCCCTCTTGATTTTGTGGTGACAACATATTCAGCTTTTTGGTTTCCAACATCTCTCAGGTAAGAAGATTGACAGAACATCAGTAAGTTACAGTGTGCAGGGTAGTTCTGCTTCTAAGTCCTTCAAAGCTTTCAATGCCCTTGGGACCATTGCCTTTTCATTTGGTGATGCAATGCTTCCAGAAATACAGGTATCTAATGCTTCTAAATCTCTTACATATCATTCACTTTTTATGTGCATAGTTGTAGTTTAAAGGGAGGGAAAAAAAGCACTTTGCCCCTAAATTGTAAAATAGCAATTTTTTATAATAGTCTATTTCTTTTCCAGAATACAGTGAGAGAACCTGCAAAGAGGAATATGTACAGAAGCATATCAGCAGCATATAGTGTCATTGTATTAACTTACTGGCAGTTGGCCTTCTCTGGATACTGGGCTTTTGGATCAGAAGTCCAACCTTACATTTTAGCTTCTTTGTCTATTCCAGAATGGACTGTTGTTATGGCAAATATATTTGCAGCTATTCAAATATGTGGATGCTTTCAGGTACTGTCTCTGGCACTTCAATACAAGAGTATGATGGTCATCATTTTTTCTTCCTTTTTTTTATGTGGGTAGGGAAAGAAGGAAAGGGGAGGGAGCACTAGTCTTTATTATTCAGTTATCAGTTATAATCACTAGGCAGTTATGCAAAGTTTTTTAGTTTAATTGCTATTCATCATTTCCAAATCCCAGTTTATATCAAATGATTATGGTATAAATCCCTTTACTAATGTAGTTCATTGCATCATTTGTCAGATATACTGCAGGCCAACATATGCTTACTTTGAGGAAATAATGGGGTCCAACAAATCTATTAGCCATTTTCCCTTTAGAAATAACCTGGCACGACTTACTTATACTTCCATATATATGGTTCTTGTGACTCTTATTGCTGCAGCTATGCCCTTTTTTGGGGATTTTGTGTCAATCTGTGGGGCAATTGGGTTTACTCCTCTGGACTTTGTGTTCCCTGCTTTAGCATACCTTAAGGCTGGAAGTATAGCCAAGAACTCCAAACTTGGGCTTTTGATGCGGCCATTAAATATTTTAATAGCAACATGGTTCTCAATAGTTGCCATCTTGGGTTGCATTGGTGCTGTCAAATTCATTGTGGAAGATATCAAGAACTACAAATTCTTCCATGATATGTGAATGAATTTTGAACTCCCCCAAAATTTTTTTCACCTTTTCTCTTTGTGTAAGTTATATTTTATCCTGCAAAATTTTTGCACAAATCAACTTTAAAACAGCAACTATAAAATTATACATTTTACACTCTCATTTTTTTAATGTATACACTTCATCCTCTTGAGCCCGCTTAAAAGATTCAGAAACATCACGGCTGTTAATAATTTCATTAAAAACTGGTCATGAATAGGTCATGTGCCACACTTGTGATAATTTTCATTGACAAAATTATACCATGATACACCGCATTTTCTGGTGCTTTCTTTTCTTTTGTTTACATATAGAATGAGATAAAATTATACCGTGTTTCATTTTGTTTATTTTATTTTATTTTTAATTGAGAAGTTGTTATGACTTCAACTAATCTTTAGTTAAGCCCAAAGGCTAAAGTATCAATATTTTAAGGAATGAGTGCTTGTCTAAGATAACAAGCCCAAAGGAAATTGGGCTCTCTTGCATCTGGTGGGTATTCCAGCATATGTGGGTTGCCTTTTGAGATAAAATTTTGAAATTTATTTATTGAAAATGTGATGAATTAAAAATTGTTGGCTCCATTTTAATAAAAGAATGATTTTATCTTATTATGATATAAAGACTCTAATTATATTTTTGAGGTGAGTCAGCCCCTAGCTCACGGGTATCCATCCCCATAAGCTTAAACTCTCTTTTTTTTTTATACAAGCTTAAACTCTTTTAGTAGGTTATGGTACTAATCCTGAGTCAGGGCTTAGTCATATTTAAAGGCAAAGCTCTTTGTCCCTCTTCAAAAATATATTGGTCGAGATCATTTCTAGGTTTTCTCTCTATTACTCAGCATGTGTCGCCAATTGAGCTATAGTTATTGAGTAATAAAAGAATGATTTAGTCATGCTAAGTTGTTAACTTATGGTCTTTAAGAAATAATATAATTTTAAGGGGCATGATCAACTTACATCAGTATAAGTATAATAAGTCTTATACCAAATTTTAATCGTTGATTTTCGTATATTTAACTATTATAATTTATTGAGTCATACTTATTAATTAATTATTAATTTTCAATAATTACAATAATTAAATGCTCAAAAATTAATGATTATGTTATAAACAATTTATTGGCTGTCCAATCCGTTATATAACCGTTAGAGACGTTATGGCGGTTGGAGACGTTATGGCGGTTGGAGATATTATAACCTTGGAAAATAATTTCAGTTATTGTAACTTTCATGTTTCTTGAGCCTATAAATAAGACTATGACAAAACCCAGAATACATTCTTTTATCTCTATATTCTAATTCTTATTCTTCTAATTTCTTAGTAATTTTACAACATGTTATCAGCACGAGGCCAAAGTTATAGTAGCAGTTGTAGCCAGTGACAGTCAAGATCACATTCGAGGGAGATATTCTAATTCTTATTCTTCTAATTTCTTAGTAATCTTACAACATGTTATCAGCACGAGGCCAAAGTTATAGTCGCAGCCAGTCAAGATCACATTCGAGATCAAGGTGATAGAGAAGAAGATCCGGCATATACTCCCTTCTTTCTTTCAATTTTATGACGTACACACAATCCCAACTTTAATTTTATATTGTTTGATATTTTATAATTATATATATAATTCAGAATTAAAATACTTCTTTCATTTAATATCAGAGCCACGTCTATATAATTATAGAATCCACTGTTTTGTTGATTGAATTGAGCATGTTAGTACTTTTATGTTACCTTAATTAAAAGGTCTTTTCGCTATTCAATTTTCATGTATAGTGTTATATGCTTTCTTTATCATCGTTTCCCGTGCATTTCTATCTTGCATTTTTTTTTTTGGATTTCAAGCTAGCGTACTTGAATGTAGCACCTGAAATCCATTATATTGAAGCTATAATCATATAACGTAGCGTACTTGGATTTTATGCTAACAATTTCCTGGATTTCAAACCACGTGTTGAGGACAATTTCTACCCATTATATTCAACAAAGAATCTATTCAAACTAGCGTCTGCATTTTCTTTAAGAATTGTTTCATGAATCGTGAAGACCATTAGCCATTACTTGAATGTCTGTTACTTCAACCATTTGCCTTACTGTTCCGCTTTTCTTTTATCAATTCTGATTTTCTAGGTCCCACGATTACATGTTTGTTTGTTTTATCAATAGATGGTTATTTTGTTTCTTCGGTTGGATTGAGAATTTTAGGATTAAATGGTTATTTTGTTTTCCATTTCCATGTCCTGTCTTATATGCTTCTTGATCACCTGCACTCTGATCCAACAAGTTTTTATCTGGATTTCTTTTGCTTTATATGTCTTATTGTCATTAGTATTTTTTTTAAGACAAGATATACAAGGTTTGCTTGGTAGTAGCTGAATTTCGGAAGTTGTGTTACTGTTTTACCATTATCTTTCTGAAAGTTATTTTTTTGTGACACGTCCATGACTATTAGCATGTTATTTCAAACGATATATTATGTTTTGGTATGTTTCGTGAGACGTGCCTATTATATTGCAATGTTAAACAGAAGTTTTGAATAAGTATGTTTGTTACCGTTCGTGAAACGTGCCCATTAGTATGTTTCATTTTTTTTATTTGGAAAATTTGAATAAGTCCACGGAAGTTTTGCTGTCACCGTTTGTTTATTATTATTTTTATTCACTGTTTGTTTGGGTCGGTTAAGTCCTTGAAATCTAGAAGCATATATTTTGGTTGTTTGTTCCTTTTTTTGACGCATTTTTTTTGGCATATTTTTTTTGAAATTTTGCTCTTTTCATAAATTCTGACCTTATATAGATGAGTAAAGATATTCTAACTACCAAAAATTCTTACTACTAACTTACTACATATCATATCACCATTGGATCAAAAAGAGAGAATCTTAAAAAGTTTTTGAAGAGAGAGAAAATGTTAATCTAATGGAGATTAGATAGGTAGTAAGTTGGTAGTAGAAATTTTTGGTAGTGAGAATATCCCTCTTCTATATAGATAAGGCTAGATAAGACAAGTTGTATATAATAAAGGCAGATTCTTTATATTACATAAGCCTCCAATATTGTTACGATTTTGAAAAGATATTTTTGTGCTGGCCTTCAGTATTGTTACGGTATTTTTTTTATGAGAAAAGATTCTTATTATTTCAATAAAATAATAATAATTATGATGATGGATTTTAATTTATGTCATTAGTCCCAAAAGTTGACATTGTAAATGTTATGAGTGTAAGTTATGGGTATACTGTATCATCAGACTTTATATTTAGAATCAAACCATGCCCTTACTCAAAGCTTACTTTTGGTGGCTAAGTTCATTTCCTTTGTGGCCTTGTTTAGTGCACAGAATCTATAGAATGTATTATTTCCTATTTGCAGTTTTTCACATGTTGGTCTATTACTTAAGTAATGTCAAAATTGGCTTAGAATTTGAATACATTGTAACAATAGGAAAATGATAGAGTTTTAATCTATTCCTATCCAATATTTCTAATAATATAATATTACCCAATGCATTCAATGTTAATACACGTGGTATTATTACTTAAGTTGCTCTCGGTGCACAATTTTAAAATTGTGATTGATATTGATTATAATAGCTATATTATTTGGCATGACCGGACGGACCATCCCGGATCAAACATGATGCGAAATATTATTGAAAATTCATATGATCATGCATTGAAGAACCATAAGATTCTTCGATTTATTGAAAATTTATTGAATTTTCTTGTATTGCTAGTTCTTAAGAGAAATTATCACTAGCTAGAGTTGAGATTCAATCTCTTGCATTTTTAGAATGCATATATGGTGAAATATATGGGTCCATTCACCTATCATGTAAACCTTTCAAATAATATGAATTTAATAGATGCATCTACAAAATGGTCACATGTTTGTCTATATTACGTTTGTGAGATTGTTTGCTCAAATGATAATATTAAGAGTACAATAAAGACAATTCGTCTTCATAATGCTGGTGAATTTATATATTAGCGAAATTATTTATTAAATGTCTCTAATTGATTACTAGAACATTGTCTATAAGAATAAAGTTTCCTATTTTTGCATGGAAATATGCTATATTTACTTGTACGCATCATGCCAATAAGTTATAACAAATATAGTTGAGAATATATATTGGATATCAATTCCCTTATATAATATCTTTAAATAATGACGGGAAATTTAGTAGATTATTGTTATCAGTCTTTCCAACATGAGGGGGAGAGAATATATGTTGGATATCAATTTCATTATATATTTCTCCGACAACGGCGCCAAAAACTTGTTGGGTTACTCACGGCAAGTGCACCGATTGTACAAGTAATATAATGATTGAATAAGAGATCGTTCCCACGAGGATTATATTCAAGCACTAACTCATTATTGCAACTTAAGTTGAACAAGCGAAATTGTATTTGAAACAGGATTTGAATTGAAATCTAAATATTAAAACTAATTAATTGCAAGAATTAAAAGCAAGAATTTAAAGATTTGATTTAACTAATATAAAAGAACGTAGCTAGAGTTTCGATTTCCTTCAATCTCTCTATTACGTTTGAATTCCTTATTTACGTTAATCGTCCTTAATATCAATCTAATCAATTCTTTCTTATGTAATTAGGGCTCAATCCCTTGTTACCCTAAACCTTTACAATCTTGCAAGAACCTTAGTTCCCGGTTATTCCCCAAGAAGGTAAGCATTTAGTTCAAGAACCATAAAGTTTACGCAAACCCTATGTCTATCCCTAGAATCATAACGTTTATGATGAAATTATCAGATATGGATCACACATCAACATTCCTATTGTCATGCATTTACCTAAGATCAATAAACAAGATTCAAGCTCATATAAAGCATTAAAAGCAGATAATTTCATTCATGATAAAAAGGAAAATTAACATAACAAATTGTTCAAAGTATAATAAATTGATTAAATTCCATATAACCCTAACTACTTAAAGAACTAGCCGGATATAGTAAGATCAAGAATGAAAGAAAATAGAAAAGCATTATCATTATCGTTATCTCATAGATCCTCGCACAAAGCAAATATGAGCAAAAGGATATTATACATCGACTGCCGGATGATTTAACTAACCAATAAGTCTAATATTCCAACTGTACATGCTTAAGATGGTCATAATATGGAGACATAAATATATAACTTTGATCAAACCTCAAGGGAGGTTCAGGTACCTGAAAATAATGAAAATGAAGAGATCTCTTAGTTATGTCATTATAGAAAAAAGTTGGAACCATAAAGATATAGTTGTCGACAATATTTTTGCATAAAATGAAATGAGGAAATAAGACGAGGATCTTAAAGATAAATTTGTTGATGATGATTGGCCAAATCATAAAGACGCAATTCAATTTCAAAGGTTTTTGGATCTATAATCCAAACATATGAAGGTGTAAAGCTAGTGGGGTATAAATGTGTAAAAATTATAATGAGAAAATAAAGTGGTAAGATATAAAACACTACTTGTAGCACAATGATTTTCACAATTGGCTGGCATTTATTATGAAATATAATTTCGTGTGGTGGATGCAATCACCTTCAGATATCTTATTAATCAGGCAGTATATGAAAAATTTGTGCGCGTCTAATGGATGTTGTTATAGCATATTTATGTGGCTTATTCGATCGATAATGAAATTTATATGAAAATCCTAGAAGGATTTAAAACTCTTGAAGCATATAAGAATTTCCGGAAAATTTGTTGAATAAAGCTTCAAATATTGGTAAATGGATTAAAGAAATAAAGGCGTATGTGGTATAATCGCATTGATAAAATATTTATCAGTTGATTTATAATTTAAAGAGATTGTACATGGATAAAGCAAAGAGATCGTTCATGGATAAAGCAAATCCATTGAGTACCTCAATGAGATCTCGACATAAATAAAAATATCTATTTCACCCCCTTGAAAAATAAATTTCTAATCTTGAAATTCCAATGGGCATAAATAACGTGATAAAGAAGATTAATTATATGGCTCAGTTGAGGATTATTGGACTTCCAAGGTGGAGTGTTATAACCAATTTATTGGTTGTCCAATCCGATATATAACCGTTAGAGACGTTATGGCTGTTGGAGACGTTATGGATGTTGGAGATATTATGACAGTTGGAGAATAATTTCAGTTATTGTAACGTTCATGTTTCTCGAGCCTATAAATAAAGTATTATTGTAATATGACAAAACAACCAAAATACAATTTTTTTTTTTTTTTTTGATAACAAGAATACATTCTTTTATCTCTATATTCTAATTCTTGTTCTTCTAATTTTTTAGTAATTTTACAACAGATTAAGATTTGTTGTAGACTTATTATTATTTTTGTAATAAAGACTTATTATTTTTACTTGATGCTGCCCTAATTTTAAAATTAACTTATTAAAAATATGGCGATTTTTTTTTTTTAGTACTAAAAAAAGTTCTGGCAGAGGAAACACTAGTATGTAACCCGCCAGGATGCCAGGGACAACGGCAAACTAAACCCGCTTTATAGTTTACCCATCAACAAGGGCCTTCAAAGCGGCCAGAGAGAATCGAACTCACGCCCTTTTAGGATATAGACCGACTCTTAGCCACCTGTGCCACGGCTTGTTGACAAAAGAAAAAAATATATATGGCGATTTAGCTATGATGAAAGGCTAAAAGGTTAAAAAAGTAAGTTGTCTGGGATGAAGAAATGGATTACTCATTTCGATTTCCCAAGAAGCCTTTTATCAACTTCTCAAAGTGAAAGTCCCTTCCCATTCCATTCAATAGCTCCATTATAATTATTATTCATAACATAGTATTTGTCTTGTCCTGTGTATTCAGGTTTATGGTGGTAACCAATGTCATATAAAAAATGGGTTATGTTTATCTCATTTTACATGAGATAAACATCTCTCCTACACACACAAAAAAGGTTGGGTCCCACCACTTTTTTTTTCTCTCTCCTCTTACATGTGGGTCCCACTTATACTTTTATTTCTACAACATGAGGTAATTCTTTTCCTACAACATAAGAAAAATATATCCCATAAAAAATTTCAATAAGTTGACAAATTAATGGTGATACGAAACGAAACTCGTAGAATGGATATGAGATAATGATGATTTCAGTTGCTCACCCTTATTTTCATGAACTTTAATATTAAAATTTCATAAATTTTTAATAAATGAGATTCAAATTATAATTTGCCAACGTTAATAAAAGAAATAGAGATAGATAAAAAATTTCAAATCATCTGTGAATTTTTAAGAATCCACTCCCAATATTATGTTATGAATAATAATTGTACTGAATGTGATTATTGAATGGAATTTGATACAGGGTTTCTTGGGAAATCCGCAGAACACTCCATGTGTTAGTACAAAAACATGCCTCGTAGATGAATCGTTGGGGTCTACTCAATAGTCAATACTCAACAACCAAACAACTTCCCTTCAAATTCAAACATGTTATTGACTCACGCTCGCATATACTCAGTAACATCAACTTCAACTTGGGTTTAGGGTTCTTAATAATCAATCTCTTGTCTTCAAATAGAATAGGGTTTTCTTTTTTTCTTTCTTTTTTTTTTCTCTTCTGATGCCATGTCTTCAATTACCGCAACGCCTCTTACACGTTACAACTCTCTCCCTTCAACCTCAACTTCTCCTTCTCCTTCTCCATACCCGTACTTGCCCCCACGCGCCACAGCTCCCTCCAATTTCGCCACGCGCCGCCCTTGGGAGGAACTCTTCGCCCTCCACTCCTTCACGCGCCCCTACTCCTTCGGCGAAGCCGCCCTCCGCATCAAGCGAAACCTCAACCACTTCCGCGTCAACTACGCCATCATCGTTCTCTTCATCCTCTTCCTCAGCCTCCTCTGGCACCCAATCTCCCTCATCGTCTTCATCGCCGTCTCCGCCGCCTGGTTCTTCCTCTACTTCTTCCGCGACAGCCCCGTCGTCGTGTTCTCCCGCACCATCGACGACCGCCTCGTGCTGGCTGCGCTCGCGGTGGTGACCGTGGTGGCTCTCGTGCTCACCGGCGTCTGGTTGAACGTGTTGGTCTCTGTTCTCGTTGGGGTTGCGGTGGTTTGGTTGCACGCTGCTTTTCGGAGCACCGAGGATTTGTACGTGGATGAGCAAGAGAATTTCGATGGAGGGTTGCTTTCTTTTGTTAGTGGTGGTGGTAGCCCCCCAAAGAAAACAGGGTACACTAGAATATAACATAGGTGATTTCATTTTCATTTCTCTTTTAATTGCATTTTTCATCATTTGGTGATACGAAAATGTGAAACGTCCATGCATTATATTCTCAAGCTGGTTTTACATATAATAGTTATACCATGTTGATAGCTTGGAATGAGGCCTTCTTTTTTGTTTTTTTGTTTTTAATGTTTTTATAACCTCGTGTAAATTCTTTGATAGATTTTATCATTCAATTTCTGTAATTTGAGTTCCAATTCTATGTATCATCGGGTTTGATATGCATGCTTTTGTATTGTAATAGGTTCGGTAATCATGGATAAGATTTGTTTGTTTTTTTATTAAGAGTGAATGTAGATTGATTTTGGTTGCTTTGAGGAGTGAACCATTTTTGATTAGTCATTCTTGTGTTTAGTTCGGTAATTAGTTCTCATTGTAATGGCCATGTGCATTTCAGTTTGCAATCCTACTCTTTTCTTCATTCTTTTTCTTTTTCTTTGTAAATCATGACCAAATTAAGAACATGTGTTCCATAATGGCATGCCCCATAATGTTTGATGTGCTGTTGTTTTGAGATTATTCCGTTGAAATAGACTTGCATGTATTATGCTCTTAAGATGCATTGCCGAGCCTTTTAGTCTTCGGTGTGAGTAAAGATTTGAAACTTTCAAGTGTCAAACAATTGAGAGAACTGAAAAGAGAACCACAGAAAGCCAATTCATTAATCTATAGTTAAATCCTGGGAGGCTTTGGATCCTGAGAAACCTATATTCGGAAATATATTCTAGATATTTAGATATAAAATATCTAGTACTTCCATGTTTAATATAAAATCTTATGGTACTATATCTTATAAAGTTTTTTTCCCACACTTACCTCCAGTTTAGCTGTTTTTCTGTTTGGAAAACTTGATTCTTTCCCCTGAGAACCATGCTTTATTGGGTTTCTGAAAAATGAACCATTAAGTTAGACATTAAGAGATATAAAATCATTCATATGTTTTAACCTAATAGCTTAAGATACTGGAGGAGTTGGTTATTGATATGGTATTACAGCATCTATGACCATGTGGTCAACATTTTGCAGGAAGTAGTGTTTTAAAGATGTGATAAACATGAGCCTTTACCTAAAAGGCTTAAGCTCTTAGGATAATTGGTTCTTGCATTCAGGAGCTCTTGAAGTTTGAAGTGTGGATGATTCACAAGTCCACCTGTGCTGAATTTTATTTTTTTATTAGAAGAATGATAGTAATTAGGATCTAACTCTTAATCACTTGATGATAGAGGCTCTGATTTGTTCATGTCATCAAGTGAAGGTATATGAATGATTTTATATCTTTAATATGTCTCTTCACACAAGAGCTTTTTGGGTTTTAAGCGTGGAAGTGCACATGCTTGCTATACCTTGTGCAATAGTTCAACTTAATTATGAAAATTAGGGAAGCAATTATCAAATTCTTGACCACTTGATCATGGAAGCTTTTTTGTGATGTTAAGAATCAACTCTTCCAATAGCTTAGGCTATTAGGTAAAGGCGCATGAATAGATTAATATCTCTAACGCATCTTCATCACCATCTTATAAATGCATGGTTATGAAATTATAAAAAAGTGTCATAAGTTTTCTGTATCATTAGGGTAAAGTACCAAAAAAAATTTGATGTTCTTTTTCATCTAGTTATCTGATGAGACCGACATATGCATGTTAGTTATTATCACATCTCATAAAACAGTGTACCAGGAGGACATCCAGGTCTGTATTTAATGAATATAACCCAATTTGTGTATGATGGCTGAAAACAGCAGATTTTCCTCAAAATTTTTAGGATGCAAATTCATGCGGAACCAGATGGCAACTATAAGATTAAACCTTAGAATATCAATGTAGAAGTTGTTTTAGTCTACGAGTTACTGGGAAAAAATGATTCATCATTTATGGAACGACATGCCTTTGTCAAACTACTCCATTTTCTGCCTGTCCATGAATCTGGAGCATGTACTTTGGTGACGGTTGATGTGGCCATATTGATTCATTTCCAGAAATGTTTGGCCAAAACATAAAAAGGAGCAGGGCCAAGCTTTTAACAGAAGTTCTTGCCTGAACCCAAAATCTGTTATTTCTTTTTGTTTGGATGGAGGGTTTTGGAGGGAAAGGGAGGGTAAAATTTTCATTTTTAAATTAATAGAGTTACATAGTATTTATAAAAATGAATAAGGAATGATTGAAAGGTTTCGTGATAATTTATCATTTTATTCCATGAATTCTAAAACTTTCTTATATTATAGAACATTTAATTGAAATTAAAAATTTATCGTCCCTTCCATATCCCTTTAAAACCCCTCCATACCAAACATACAAGAAATGAAGGATTATGGCAAGTGAAGGGGGGAAAAAGTTGGTTCAATTGATTTTTTTTTAAGGGATTGATGTTTCTTATGTTATAGAAAATGATTTTTATTTTTACACATTTTCATGTGTGTGTGGGAGATAAAATTTATCTCCTAAATATAAGAAACATCAATCCTTTTTTTTAATTAATTAATCTGGTTATTTGATATATGTTTTGACTAAGAACCACGAACGTGCTACATATGAATGTTAATGGAAATTTAGGTCCCGGGGGTTATGATGATTTTGGTATTGCCTTGTATTCAGGTGTCCTAATTCCCATGCGGTCAAGCTGCTCAAAGACCGAAGCTGGAAGAGTATATGGATATAGGCTGGGAAAACAAAAAACAATGGAATGGGATGATGATATTAGGATGTAAATTCTATCTTGTTAAATAGATAACAGTTTTGAATATGGATGTAAATAATTTTGACTTTTGAATATAATCACTAAACGTTGAAATTTTAAACCCATCATAGTGCGTTTTAGCAAAAAATAATAATAATGATAAGAAATTTTATCTTTTTTTTTTCAACGGCATGACGATGATGTGATTTTCTGCTCCTCATTTGCAATTTTCTGCTTGCAACAATTCATATTGTGAACCGAACGAAAATATTAAGAAAGGACAATCTGAATTCAAATGTTAAAATATCCAAGATATCTTATGCAACCAAGTATGAAGCGACTTATGTCCAAGTCACATGGGCACTTAAAACCTATGTAGCACCGATACTGACACGGGACACGTGACATGATACGACACGACACTCCGACACGTTAATTCTAAAAAATGTTAGATTTCGACACGGTATGACACGTTTTGATATGAAATAATATTTTTAATTTATGTAGTGTATATTATATTTAATATTCAATAATTTAACAAAAAAATGAAATTAAACTTATAATATTCATCAATTTTGCAAAGAAACATAAGATATCCCAAATATTTATATTAAACTTAATAAAATGGTAATCGAAATTCAACGAATTTAATAGTTAAAACTAAAAACTCAACGCAACGCAATCTTTGAACCTTTTTTTGAATTTCTACAACACGTGTTAGAGTGTCGGGGAGTGTCGGAGTGTCAAAGAGTGTCGGAAAGTGTCGGACACGACACGTCAAGGATTTTGAAGTGTCGGTGCTTCATAGCTTAAAACTTATTAAAACAACAAAAGCATGCTCTCGAAAAATCAGGAACTAATGATCACAACAATGACCACGCAGAACAGCATGCTACTCTATATAATATATTTAGGATAGGAGAGATTTCCTCATAATTTATTTGAACTATTTTATCCTCAATAACATAGCACCTATTGGCAACACGGTTACAGAAGAACACATGCTCGATGTACAATCCAGATGGGGGAACGATTATCCTGTGAAGATTTTTCATCAAGGTGCATTAAAATTGTAAATGGGAGCAGAATGGGGGACCAAGATCAAGGATGTGGGACCTTCCGACCATAGTTTAGGACCATGACAAAATCCTTTGCTGAGGACCCTATGTTTGCTGGAATTCTCTGTCCTGTGGATGCCATATCCAGCCACAACTCGAACAAATTTTGTACCTGCAGTGTAGGGAGCACTGGTTGTCCCATACATATAATCTCAACCTGCAAGAAGCAAATTTTTTTACGCTTAGCAGCACCAAAAGTCATGAAAATAGTGATGTGATTCTAAGTTGCTGCCATATATTATGTGCTATAAGGAAGATCTGTGCACTTAGAATTAGAATTTCTTATAAGATGTCAAATCATACCTTTTAACATATACAAAATCACTACCCCGTGGTCATTGTTCTTATCGTGTATGTTTATTTCATTATATATTTACATTCTAGTAGCAGTTGGGAGAGTATAGCAACATAAATATCCGAACATGACTGGATAATAATTCAAATTGAAATGAAACCTTAAAAAGAATATGATACTGCTAAGTTATTGCCCCATCAAATTATAGAAGAATAAGAAGATACATGTCATACGGTTGTGAATGGGGAAAGGGTTTTAGACTATCAGTTACGAGTGCATGTCAAGCGCTTAAAAGGCAAGCAGAAACCTTTAAATGACAATTAATTGCGAATGCTATAACAAACTGTTGACTTGGGCTCATACACACCACACCAGAGGTTCAATGAATATTAGGCAAGTGAAAAACCAAACAAGATACTAGAGTCTTTGACGCCCAGATTCCCTAATTACAGCAATATATTTTAGATGCACAACAAAGTTACCTCATCTTCACTTTTCAGGTCTAGTTTCTTCTTTAGGTATTTTTGGATAAATGAGACAGGTACGTTTCCATTCCTGTGACAAAATGAAGAGACAGACATATTCTAGTTCAGTTAGATCTATATTTTAAGTATTAGGAGCAGCAAACATTGAGCGAAATCAATTTCTCAAGCATATTTCCACAATCTAGTAGTTTGCTGAAAGCCTGAAACTATATAGTTTATTGCTAATTTTAGAAATGACTGAGCATGTATATGTCTGCACTCTGCACAAACATAAACTCAATGCACATCGCCTATTGGCATATAAATCAAATATCCACTAGCAGATCCTTACCAAAAGCATGAGCTTCAAAAATTTATTTTCTAAATGTTCTCAAATTTACGATCAATACAGTTGATGTATAATGCAAAAATCTTCATTTGGTAGTATTGGATAAATGTAATTGGCTTACAGACAACTCTATTGTAAAAGTGGGAAAGAGAAGCTATAGCTTTATTTATGGTGTCTTTTTAATCTTGTATTATACAAGGCATGCAATTAGCATAGCTTGTACGAAATCTTTGGATAATACACTAACACATACACATTCTTGCAACCCCTTGGCTAGGAAATTCAAGTTTATCAAAAGCAACACATTACAAAAATGAAACTAGTAAACATATATAGAGAGAGATCATGTACTAAATTTACAGATGGGAAATTTTTTTTTAAAGCAAACTTTAAAATCCACATAGCCAATCCTTTTATCCACAGTCATGACCTCTTTCCTTTCTTGGGACAGGACTTTATTGATTTTTTTCTATTTCCCTTTTCCAATCTAAAATAGCTAACATTTTATATTGATCTGCACATGTTCTGAAAAATATAAAATTGGTAAGAACAAATAGACAGATCATTTTACCCACCACAATGACCTGTTCTAACAATAAAATGGTAAGGGATACTCTGCATTGCACTAGAGTGAAGAAACAAGGAAAACAGAAAAGTAGTTAAAGCATACAATAACTCAACAACTCAATGTCTAAACAGGTGCAGTGAATGTGAAGCAACTTACCTTATTCTTACATAACTTGAATTAATTTGGGGCAAGGGTGCATATCCTTCCCTGAAACAATAGTCTGAAATTAGTAGATAAAGAAATATATGAAAATGATTTATGGAACATATATATAATATTCACAGGATCTCAAGATATAAGTTGTTAAATCAAGCTGCAAAGCTATGTTTTCTCACTGGTTTTCAGAAGCTGCTAAGGAGAACCAAATTGAATCATTCCTTAAGAGTTCAGTGTCAGTAGCATCCAGAACAGCCTGAGGTGATATGCGTGATTCTCCAAAATCAGGTTCCTTTTTTATGCGAACTCTGCGTGATTTATTGGTTTTTGCTTTATCTGAAGAGATATGATCAGTGCTAGTCTTTTCATCTTCAACTTTTACCTTGCGTTTATTTTCCTTATTTTTTGCTTTCAGCACTTGAGAATCATTGTTATTTACTTTAATGAGTTCTAGTTTGGCATCAGACCCTTGCACATTAGACTTAAAAGATTTACTCCTACTTGCAGCCTCCACTAAATAATTCAAAGGTTTCCAAAGATCCAGTTTTGCTTCATGTGGTTCAGCACCATTCTCTGTTCCTTTATTGTGTATGGATTGGCTATTTTCACAAGATGAGAACCTCTGCACCAATAAAAAAACACAAACAGAACATAACATAACTAACGCCAATACAATCAGGGAAAACAAATGAACCAAGATAACCAAAAAATAAAACAAAGTAAACAGAACCATATATGATGAGCTCAATGAGAACACCCTGATTGTCTTGCCTACCTGTCCACCATTCTCTGCAGACTTGTTTGAAGTGTCAGGTGAGCTTGAACTATCTTGGCGATCTTCCAGTAATTCCTCTTCTTTTTTAATGGTTTTTTCAATGGAGAAACTAGAGGCAAGCAGACCACTAGCCTTTCTTGAAGGTTTTGTTCTTCTTCCTGTCAAGGTTACCTTAGTAGATACCCTCGGAGTGCTGACAACCAAAGATGAAAGTGATCTCTCCTTTCTTCTAGCTGGTAATAGTACTGAGGGGACAACTGCAGGTGCCTTCACCTTTCTTCTTTTAAAAGGGAAAATTTTGTTCCTTAAGTCTTGTAAACTATTATCTGGCCTGGTAATTAGAAAATAAGATGTGTAATTTAACATACAACAATTTAAAAGAGAACACCTATTTCGAAAAGAAAAAAAAAAGGCCCTGAGCTTCAATGCCAAAGGCATACATATGACTGGTGGTGAAGGAAATTAATTTAAAGAAAACTTTACCCTATTTTGAGTTTTATCAGTTTGCCATATCTACTTGGGACAGTGCTCAATACTATCATCTATTCTGTGCATCTAACAAATTCATCAATCCTAATACCCCTATTATTTGATCCAAGTTCAGCATTATATGTTCACACTCTAGTTTTTTATAATCAGGGTCCTTTGGTAGCAGGACAAAGACATCAATTTTGGCTTAGGACTGCAAACAACAGTATCCTCCCTTTTACAAGAATCAAATGAATTCTTCTGAAGATAAAGAAAAACTAATAAATCAAATTTAAACATTCTCGACTAAAGAATATCCTAAACTCCACGTAATTGGGGTCAACTATGTCAGTCATTTCATCTATTAATTGGATTACAACTACTTTTATGCTATTCTTCCTCATTCTGTTTCCAAATAATAGTTCAGAACTTCAGATTAAAAATTTTCAAAAGCAATGTGGCAGCAGTAAAATACAATTGTTTGGTTTCACACATCTTAAATACTTCAATAATTTCTATGCCAAATATTTGACATGAGAGATCTATGAAATTTTTTTTTTTTGAAAATAAGCTGCAAACATACTGTAAAAATAGTCAGCTAAATTATTTATGCATGTCAAACTGAATGTATTTTATATCCTTGTAGGTATGGTTCACATGCGTGTATTTTATGACGAGATATTGAGATGCCACAATTGGATTTTTCTGCAGCAAGTTTTCACAAATTTAAGAAAAATGTTGATGTTAGGACCCATTTGCAAGGTATGAGACTTGGAGTCCCACATTGGTTGTATGGGCAACTAATGTAAGGTTTATAAGATCTTGGGCACTCCCACCCTTTGAGCTAACTTTTGGAGTAGTGCATCCCAAGATTCTTATCAAATGGTATCAAAGCACCCACTGTGTTTCTGCAGATTGGAACTTGGAACTAGAACCCGGGGGTTGGATCCTTGGACTTGGAACCTCGGGCTTGGGCTGCGAAACGTGTGGAATGTTAGGACCCATTTGCAAGGTATGGGACTTGGAGTCCCACGTTCGTTGTATGGGCAACTAATGTGGGGTTTATAAGGCCTTGAACACTCCCACCCTTTGAGCTAGCTTTTGGAGGTGGTGCATCCCAAGGTTCTTATCAGTTGACTTTATCTTGATGGCACCATCATAGCATCCATAGTTCTCATTCTTGCATGTTGTTGCAGCACGATACCAACCTAGAAGATCTGATAATGGTATGATGTATGAAACTTGTTTGTTTGCTTTTTCTTCCCCCAAGGGGATTTCAATAAATGATGACATACAAGCGGTATAAGACAGCTTTATAGTGCATTTCTGGACTCATCATCAATATATTTGTTTCTCAAAAGAAATGGTCTATCTTATATCTCTATTTTGGAAGCCTTGAAACAATAATTGGCTAGGAAAAACATATATAGTTTCCTGTTGGCACAGAATACCAAGTTAAAGGAACACCTTTCATGCATATTTCACAACTTACAACCTTTTCAAAATTTTATTTTTATTGTTTTTCTTCTTTTTGAAGAAAATGTACAAGAGACGGGTGACTTCGTAATTTGTCAGAATGAGCTGACCTCATTTTCTCAAGCGGAACAATGCCCAAATCAACGTTGCATATTGGACAGCATTCCAATTCTTCATCTGTAATTTTATCATAAATGCACTTCCTGCAAACTGAATAAAGTTCATAGAAAAATTCTATTAGACATTTTCGGATCAATTTGTCTAGTCATGTATGAATCAATCACAAGAAATACAAATTTCATATCATCAAACTCTAAACAAATAATTTGCCAATGTCCATGAGAAAGTAGTACATCAAATTCCTAATGACATAGGAAACAAAGCTAAGTAAATCAAGCAGAAAAACTAGAACATTAATGGAACAGAAAAACTACTAAATAGTTGCCCAATCCAAACCATAAAATTTCCTAGTGAAAAATATATTCCAAAAAGCACTTAAATACCAAACACCCCCATATCTGTAATTAAGCAAATACCAGATATGCCCCATCTGAGGAAGAATCAAAGAAGAGCCAAACCCATATGGAGAATGCAAAATCTGGGACAAACAAGGACGAAGAGGAATGCAAAACACAATAAAGGTTCGAAATTTGAGAAAATTTAGATCAGATTGAGGCAAAAAAACAAATGGGATTGGAAGGGATATAGAGGAGGAGATCGAAGTGCTCACACGTATGAAGGCATACAGATATTGTGGTAGCATCCTTCAGCAACTTATTGCAAAGTGGACAAGTCATGCATGCTACAATAGTGTCCCTCCTCGCTTTGACCAATCGATTAACCATGTTCATCGCCATGAGCCCTCACCACGAACCTCGTTCTTAGTCTCTCACACACTCACTGCATGAAAATTTACGTCCAATATACGTTACAATCACCTGCATTAACCTGAATAACACACAGAACCGCAGAGATAACACTCCCAAATGAGCAATAAAACATTGAATAATAATAAATTAATAAAAAAGCGTGCATAGAATGGAAGAAGGAATGAAAAGAACCTAGCTAGCCATGTCTCGATCGATGAAGATGGTTAAAAACGTGTTAAGATGGTTAAAAAGGAGATGGGTCGGTGAGATTTGTGAAGATTGACGTGGATTTAGGTGGAACTTGGATTCAGACACCGTTTGTGTTGTGATGTTGTTGCTAATCTGAGTCGAGAGGGAAAAGCATTTAACCAAGACACAAACTTCTCTTTCTATGTCTTTTTAGTATTTATTCTCTCTCTTCTTTTCTTTTCTTTTTTTTTCTTTTTTTCTTTTTTTTCAAACCTTAGTATTTATATTTGTTTTGGTTGATTTGTTAGACATCTTCAAGAGTGAAGTTGGGGGCTTCGATAACGTGCGCCGTTCCCCTCTTCTAGTTTAACGTGCGCACATTAGATCACGAGGGAGTGTGTGCGCTCGGGTGCATCGTGGGATCGGTGTACTTGCGCCGCGCTAAGTCTTTTAATTAAATCATGAGTGTCTTGTATATGCGCTAAGTCTTTTAAGAATATTGATTATAGAATATTCAATGTTTTTTATTAAATGTTTTTAATAATTTATAAAAGTAGTGTTCAATATTTTTAATTTTAAAAATAAATAAAATTTAATCTACCTTTTTCCTTAAGAAAAATAATTAAATCATGTGAGACTATCTTAATCGATTATAAATAAATTAATGGTAATAAGAAATAAGAAAAAAATATCGAAAAAAATGTAAAAAAAAAATTAATCTGTAATTTATTTATAAATAGTTAAAATTATCTTATATGATATTATTATATTAAATTATATCTAAAAGAACTTTTAAAATATCACGCGGATTCATCATTTGTAAGTGATGATTAAGAAGGGAGTGATGACTTTGTACTTAGTTTTGCTCGATCAAAAGATTGAATAATGTTATATTCATTATAGTAAAAAAAATTACACTATTTTGATTCATTAAGTATTTTACTCTTGAAATATCACCTACCGACTTGTGCAATTATTTATATGACTTGAAAGGATAAGCTTTTCAGTAGAAATTCTTTTTTTGGTAAAATATAATCCTATATTTTTTAAAGATATTAGTCCAATAACTCATTTAATTATTGAAAAGAAACATATTAAATACTTCTTGCATTATAAATAAAAGAAAACAACATCTGCTGTCACTGTATATATTTTCTCCTCATGCAATAGACTCAAGAAAAATTTTCTGTTATTATATATTTTTTTTAAATGGTAGGCTCTACTATAATTTTGTTTCAGCTGGAAAAAATAAAATTTTGTAGTTACATGAGAGATACAAAGTCCTATAAATAATTAGAAAACTTATTTAAAAAATCTACATAAATATATAGTATTTCTCTTTTGCTAAAAAGGGTGGATTCATTTACTACCAAAAAAAGTTTACAACTCTTACAATCAATTTAATTATCATTGATTTCCGTCAATTTAACGATTATAATTTATTGAGAATTAATAAATATGACATAATAAATACTATTAATTTTTAATAAATTATAACTGTTAAATTGACAGAAATTATTGTAAAAATTATAAAATTTTTTAGTAACAAGTAAATTCGTGCCGCTTGCTAAAATGGCTAAAAGTTAACGAGTAGTTTATATTATATTTGAAGGTGCTGAAGAAATCCATTATCTTGATTTTGAAAAGTGTCCTTTTCTAGTTCTTGGCCTGCACAGTAGACAGGAGTCAATCGGTGTCATGCTTTAGGCACCCCATCGTTCTTATCGGGACAACACAGCACTCTTATCTGTATATACAGTTGCCATATTAACTGATAAAATTTGCAATTTGTGGGTTAAAATTTGATTAGAGTAACATTTTTAACAATTCTATATGATATAAATATACAATTTAATTTAGTCATCTGAGATTAGGTAAATTGTTGAGAATGGTAAGAAAATTAAGTAGATATTCTTAGCTTTAAATTATTAATAGATTATAAAAAAAAATAATCAGCATTATACATTTTACTAGCATTTTTTTGGTAAGTTATTTTACTAGCATTTAAATACGTGATCCGTTGTTTATATTTAGATAAAAAAAAATTGAAAATTTTAAATAAGAATGAAAAGTTTATTTTAACTATAAAGTATAAAAAATTGTAACTATATGGTGTGGAAAATTGAAGAGTTTGTGAAGCAATTATAACTATAAAAATAAGAATTATAACTATAAAAACATTGCGTTCCTTTTTATACCCAGCTATATCAAGCATAGCCTCGGTTTGTTCTGAAAAGTAGTAGCAACATTGTATCATCTTCTTTGTTTAATGTCTGGAGTGACTGGTGTTGTGCTCCTTGTATTATAAATAAATATAGGCAGAGAATCAATAAATATTATTTATGTCTGTATATTTAGTGACGGGGTCCGGGGTCAGCATTCTCAAAAAAAAAAAATTTTTAAAAATTTTTAAATACATTAAAACACAAAAAATATAAATAAGAAAAGGAAAAAAAAACTTTAACTTAATGTAAAAAATTATTTCCAACACTTTTTTTTTAACAAAGTTGATTTGTTATATGACATCATAAAATATCCAATAAAATATATGATATCTTATTTCATCCCACCGTATTTCATTTATTTTCATTTCATCCCTCGACCCTCGTTATATATCCAAGCAAAGCCTACTTTAATCAACATCATGCTTTATTACTATGCTTAAAAAAAAAAAAAAATTCAGAGATTCATGTCCGTACTTACGAGCAAAGGCGACCAAGCAGCACTGGATATACGTGTAGTATAGTCTTGATTTATTATCAATTTTGAAAGTTGAAAATACGAAAATGACAAAATTTGCTAACTCAAACCTAACTGAAACGTTGCTTAAATAAGTTTTCTATCAAAACAATAATACAACTATATTTGTCGCCGGAAATCTTCCAAAATGCTAAGAGTCCAAATCCCCGTGTCGTGGCACCAGTGATCCTCTGGTTCACATTCCAAAGCCTTGGTTGGTTGGCAATCGTTTGAAAAAGTTAACAGCTGGAGAGGACAATGTGATTCTAAACCTTGGTGGCATCAATGAGTACAATCCGAACTGAGCCACCACAACTCGAATGGGCACAACAACAGACAAACAAACAAGAGCAACCCAGCACAACAGTACCAAAAACAAGAAAGTAGCTCGTGGATCTCTCCAAGATAGCAGAGCTTGGAATCTTTCCCCTTGTGCTGCCACATCTCTAATCATTGTTTGAATCAGTCTCTCATACCTCATCATAACAAGCAAATCATCACTGACTCTTGTAGGGAAAGTATCAAATTCTTCGTCAAGTTCATCAGGGTGAGCAGCACTATCGGCATGTGAAAATCTGGGATCCATGTAATAAGGAGGCCCCCCGCGGGGTCGATACCTATAGCTCCAAAGCCCCAGAAACATCAGGCAGAACGAAATGGTGGGTATGATGAACTCAGGAAGCATCACCAGCGTGAGAAAAATGATCAGAAAAAATGCTGAGTGCACTGGCTTCTTCCAATCGCGGATTTCTACAAACCAGCGTAACATGTTTGTAAGGGATGAGAGGACACCAATTACCCTCAAGTAGTTAGCTTTGCTCCTCAACACGCTCCACGTACGTGACTCATGCATATACTCCACTACCTCCCTGCCCAATGGTGGTTCTGCTCTGCTCAACTTTGAGGCCACCACGTTCATGGCATGGTACTGTTGAGATATATAATTCCACATTGATTGGATGAGCAACTAATATGGCCTTTATAAGGCCTTGGGCACTCTCACTCTTTGAGCTAGCTTTTGGGGTGGTGTATCCCAAAGTTCTTTACATGGTATCAGAGCCTCTCCATAAAAAGCACAAAAAGGTAAACCAATAATGGGCTTGTGCAATTTCCACACTTCTAGCCTAAAAAGGCTCTTGCGTGAGGGGGCGTGTTGAGATATATAATCACACATTGATTGGATGAGCAACTAATATGGCCTTTATAAGGCCTTAGGCACTCTCACCCTTTGAGCTAGCTTTTGGGATGGTGTATCCCAAAGTTCTTTACAAGTACCTCAAGCTTTCTAATTGATCCGCACTCAAGGGATGCGTGTAATGCATACTGGGCAGCAAAGGCATCGTGTACTTACGCAGCATGTTAGCCAAATTGACACATGTAAACCTCACATTCAAATGAAGGACCCCCATTTTCTTGACCCCTGATGGGAAAAGCATCAGCAGAGGGTAAGGGTGGCTATAAACTCCATCGGTTTCAAGCGTGGACAATCTGATTCTAACTTTCCCAATCGGGTAATCACGAGTTCCAGCGTAGTCGTTGGTGTTAAAAACCCCAATAGTCACAACAGAGCAGGGATCATAAACTTGCCAAGTGTAGTCCTCATTCCACTTCGGTGACAAGCTATCAACCACGGTGCGAGTGCGAACCCATTTTTTCCCATACTTAGCAATGCAATAGGCATTATTAATTCTACCGATTTCTGTCTTCTCTGGCATATATAAGATCTGTGGCACCCAAGATTCCCATCTCAAGCACACCAATTTGAGAAGTGGGCCTAACATCACTGCTATCCATTGTCATTGTCCCCTCATCGAGCACATCGTACCCTTCATCAATTGAGACTTGCAGGTGAATCCGAGAAACAAACTTTGTCGTTAGTTTTTTATTATCACCTGTGTTACCAAAGTGGCTGTCAAGGTTGAACCACCTTGAAGTAACTGGTTTTTCATCAGCTCGCTTCTCTATTGTGGCCACTGGAAGAAGAACTTCGGCCACAACCACATCCCTCTCGGGCGAAACTCGATCTTCAACCGAAACCAGCAAATCATTTTCAAAGGGCTCTGCAACCACAAACAACAACTCCTCCTTCCAGTAAGGGTTGGAGAAGCTTCGAGTGGCACTGCGAGTAGAATTTCCAGTCCTTAGAATTTGGTTTCCTAGTTGGACTTTTGTTGAAAATTCAGGGAACCTGACCAATTCTGATTCTGACCCTTCATGCCCTGGCATGATGTCTTGCGCTTCAATAATTAAAACTCTTAGATACCATAGCTTCGGGGAAAGGCGAACCTCTGACTCCATAGTCCCTGAGTAGTTTGAATCTGCTGTATTGGTTTGTTCTCCTTCAACCATATACGGTATACCAACTTTGTAGTTTGTGGCTACAAAAAGGAAAAACACAAAGGAATCCGTTCTTGAGTAAACAAACATTAATATTACCAAAATAAGTTGACAATGTAGCAAGTACTAACAGCTCGGAAAAACAATTAAGTCTGATTGAAAAACATGTAAAGCGCATTGGTTGATAAAGAGTATGAGTATTTAGGAAAGAATTAAAAATATAAGATTATTACTGGTATTAATTTCACAAGATATCAATATTCTCCATCAGATAATTTACACACACACAAAAAAATGTCTGTTTCCCGGCACAAGAACTGGTATCCAAGTTTCCTAATACAAACCTTCATAATGTCAAGAAGAAAATTACAATTAAAGTATTTACCTCAATGCTTCTTTTACTTAGGCAGATAGGTAATCTGAATTCCTATAGAGAAATATTCACTTTGTCAAAGGATGAATGTATGAACGATTGTTCTTGAGAAAACTCTTCAACTGATACACAAGAAAGAATACTAAACTTGAAAATCTAATTCTCTATTTTTTTTTTGTATATTCTTTTCTTCTCCTTTTTGTATTTTCTCCTATTATAAATAATATACAATGAGCTCTATTTATAATAATAACATTTTCTCTCTCCTAAAAATTCAAAAGATATAATATTTAAATTTGAAATCTTTTTCAAAATCTAACCAGAAATCTTTTACACTTGAATAAAGTTTTAAATGCAATTTTCAAAAATAAGATTTCTGATTTTTTTCAAAAATAAAATAAAATATGTAAACCTTAAATATCTTATTCTATTATGCAATGGAATCTTAACCAAATTTTTAGCAAAGAATATTTTATTTCTCTTACATGAAATCTAAAAGATAAAATCTATCCTAAATTTTACTTGATCTCATGCTTTTCTCTCTCTTCGTGATATCTTTCATATCTTCTTCAATCTTCATGCAATCTTCAATAATCTTAAATACTATTTTAAATCAGAATAAATATTATTCTGAAATCTTAAACAATCAGCTCATTAATAATTTCAAGATAATTAAATATTATCAATTAAATTAACATTAAATTGATTGTAACCATCAAAATATATTTTAAATCAATTAAATAATTAGGGTATAACAAATATACAACAGTTTCACTTATGATACTAACTGAATTTTCACGGTCAAGTGGAGGTATAAACTGATTCTTGAAGAATTTGATTCACCAAGATGCAATACAAAGAAAGTCAGATAAGAACTCTATCATTATCAATGCCCAAATGCTTACATTTATTCTCCATCTGCATATTGGCTTTAATACAAAACCGGGCCATAAAAACATAACCCATATGACTTGAGAGAGAAAAAGGTCACCACCAAATAAACCAATTCTGTAGTTTCTAACCAAGCAGAAAAGACCATTGAAATTCATAATAGGAGTGGTTCCGTTTTTTTTTTTTTTCTCTCTCTCAATCTGTTATAGGTAGGCCCCAGGTACTGCATTAGCATCGAAGTTTTTCTCTTCAGTATATGATTATACTCATCTGTTATATTATTATGGTTGTTAGTTTTTGACTCATCCGGTTTCCATTAACATATTATTATGGTTTTTCATTTAATTTAACATCAAATATGAAACCAAACTCAGGTCTCATTCATACACTTATAAGTTTCCAAATTGCAAAATGGTAGAAACGGGAAAGGTGAGGAAGGGAAATTCTAATTCAAAATATCTTCCCCACAAAGAGGAATTTGATATATATTATGGAAAAGTAGATATGATCAGTTGAAATGTGCCTCTTTAAAACTCGCTGCGTTGCTTTGTCAACATCAATATCAACAAACCTTGAAAGCAGCAGCAAGAACAAAACAGAAAAAATTTACTTGAAATTTCTCATAAGTTGACAAAGAAAAAAATGGCCTCCTTAGATGATATCTTATTGACATATAAATAAACCATTTTCTATAGATTTTGAAACAGTAAAGGACAGAAGGCAAGCTTCATTTCATGACAGTAGACCAGTAAATACAGTCTCTCACTGATCATCATGACTTTTCTGGTCCAAAATATAGTGCAAGCAATGTCCTGTATCTATAACTTCCTTTTAAGTAGAGTGGGGTGGACAACATAATAAAACACAA
This sequence comes from Gastrolobium bilobum, assembly GCF_033153095.1. Lineage (NCBI taxonomy): Eukaryota > Viridiplantae > Streptophyta > Magnoliopsida > Fabales > Fabaceae > Gastrolobium > Gastrolobium bilobum. The sequence continues at coordinate 542,843 of NW_026898878.1, read as the reverse complement.
TGTCAGAACCTAGAGTATATTGTTATGAGATTTAGCAATGAACTTCAACTAGAGTTCACTAATAAGGTTACAAATATCCAAGTCAAAACTGTAATTGAAGACAGTGGGTGATATTAAATCACTAAGAGGTTTGAACTCATGTATAAAGCAGAAAAGATAGATGATCAGAATTATCACTGTGCAATTATAAAGATTAAAAAACAGACTTACTTGATATCAGATGATGAAACAGACAGATGACGATATCAGAGGAATAAAATATGCAGAATCAGATGAATAAATCCGAGCCCACAGAACGTGTCTCCTTAAGACAATTTGCCCCCTCACTGATGCCAAAGGTTGATGGACACTTGTCTCACAAGATAGAACGGATTTCGTTTGAAGAGTGGCGGCACTGCTAGTCAATAGCCCAAACGAACACAACAATTGCCAGAGGAATTACACCGAAAAAAATAGAAGGAAGTATGCAAAACCGGATGAAGGAAAAAATCCGGCAGAGTAACAGTGCAGAAAACTGGATTCATTTTCTGAAGGGATTAGTGTCTATTTATAAAAAACGTAAGGTCACATTTCAAAAGCACCTATTCGACGACAAAATAACACATCCGTTGGACACGAAAAGACACTCATTCAAGAATGAAACAACACGTCCGTTAGGATGAAACAACACATCCTTTAGGACAAAAAGATACATTTGTTTGTCGAGGAAAAGACACACATTTTTATTACCAAACTTCTTATTCATAACAACCAATAGATTGTCTACACAATTTATATATATAAATTCCAACAAAAACAATTATACGTGGCTAAGTCGTAATACACATAATTCGAAGCACAGCTGGACAGTTTTAGGAGGGGCCTAATGACATTTACATCAATACATGCATTAGGGGGAACAAAATATCACAATAGAAAAAAGCAAACATTCGGATAGATTATCATCGTGATATTTTTCTCAGGGTTAGGATTTGTTTACAGTTTAAGACCAGTGAAGGTTTGGCCAAATTATTGTATTTACAGAAAACATTTAGTATAAGGCTTCAGGGTGATTCAATGCCTCTAATAATTCTATCCCATGGAACATCTATCTACTTATAGTCAGGACTCAGAAACAAGTCAAAAAACTGACATAGTGATCAGCTGCATATGTGGTGATGAACATATAATTGTCTTCCATAAGAAGAATTTTCACAACAGAGTTTAACATGCACCTTCCCCAAGGCCAACAGAAAGCTATGAGAAGAAACATGTGCCTCAGTAAAACATAAGACTTACCACTTGTATTCAAACAAAGATTATATCTCTTTCCATATACCACGGGTGAATGATTACCTTCAACCATAACAAAGTGCCTGCGTATAGGGTAAAAAACAAAAGGAATTAACAACTGTAGTAACAGCTTGGAAAATTAATTAGCCTGATTTGAAAACAGATTGGAGAGAAGCAAAGAAATAAAGGTGCAAGTGTTTAGAAAAGTGATCAAAACATAAGATTATTATTGTTTTACTGGCATAAATTTCACAAAAATTTCAATATGCTCCATAATGTTATAAATTAGATTTAAGTTTTCGTGCATTTACTCAACTTAACGATCTTATCCACGTAGATTTCTAATGGGGCCAGGGACTTTCTCTTTGCCACTTGACTCACAGATCTAGTGATGGAAATAGTTGGTTAAAATTGACTATATGATCTCATTAATTATGGCTCTTCGGAACTTTAGCACGGTGGGCGGATCATGTGATTCCAAAATCATAAATTCTAAGTCACAAGTTCTATGCATGTAATCAGTATCTGACAAATGAAAAATGGAAGGTAAGATTGCCAATTATAAACCCGGACAATGAGTCTAACCTTTTCGGAGACCCTGGAGAGAGCAAGAGCTTTATAACATCACACTACTCTTTATTAATTATGATGTTCTTTGTTGTGCCAGCTTTAAAATTTTCATTTTTACTTTCGGCCAGTATATATCCTGTTATGTGCTCACAAATTTCTAAACTACTGACAATTGAGTCACATCATAGTGTTACCTAGACACTAACTGAATGTTCGCAAAGATATCATCGTCCACCGGATCCCAAAAACATGGTCGAATGAAGGTATAAAACTGATCCCAGACGATTGCTTTTTTTTTTTTAGTAAGTTCAGGATGTCCTCGTTCTGTAGGATGAGATTAATTTTTTCATGACTTTGAATGAGAAAATTTTTATCACTCATCTCAAAATATTTTTCGTAGAAATTGAACTCGTAACTTTATCCGCCACCAGAACTCATCCTTAAACTGCCAGCTTATCAAATGATCTACACTTCAGTGATAGACGATTTTTTTTTTTTTTTTTTTGGTATCCTAGTGATAGACGAATTTATTTCACCTAGATGCAATCTGGACAAAGCATAAAAATAAGATGTAAGTGGCGTAATAAGGAATTTTTTTTTTATAGGGACGAAAATAAAATATCAGTATTATTAAAATTAATAAGATGGATTAATTATTAACTATATAAGTATTTTTAAAGATGAGTTTAACTATTAATGCTAATAATTTATTATTATTAGATAAAATTTATTTTATGGAATTAATATTTATTTTTTTAAATAATATAAAATCATGTTATTTTAATTAAAATTACTGAATTTTATAGTGAGAGAAACAGAAATAAAAAAAGTGCTTTTTTATTAAAATATTAAATAAGTAATAATAATTTTAATTAAAATGACTGTTATAAAAATATTTTTTTCTTATTTTATACATATAATAATAAAATAACAAGGGTTGACCGTTCCGCCAAACGCTTACAGTTCTTCTCCCTCTGGCTATTGCCTTCAAAACAATATTGTTCCGAAAAAAAATAAAGGATTTATACTTTTCATGTTAAATAAGATTAGGGATGTTAATTAGTTGAGTCAGGCCAGATTTTGATTGTAAAAAATTAAGTTTATGTTTAAATGTTTCAATTTGATCGAGCATGTTACTTGTTATGAATATAATTATCGTTATGTAATCTAACTTATTTACAAAAAAAAAAAAAAATTGATTTAGCCTATTAATCTGTTAAAAAAATAAGACAACAAAAATTTATATAAACAGAATACACGATCAATAACACTAATAATTTCACAAAGATTCATAAATTTATTGTATATCCAAATAACATAATATATAACAAAAAATTCAAAAAGTCGGTTTAACCAATAAAACGGAGTGAAATGGGTTGAGGAGAGAGAGAGAGCTATTATGAGTAGTATAAAAAATATAAAATAAAAATAAAAGTTAGTATATTAGGCTACCTGGGAGGCTTTAAGGTCGGGCTTTTGAATTGGAGCCTGAAGCCTTTTTATTAAACAAGCTTTAATATAAGTTTGAGCCTAATTTTAACAATTAATTTTAGACCTGTAAGCTCATATCTTCACGAGCCTGGCCAAAAGTCCCTAATTCGTTTACCACCCATACATAAGATGAATCTTCTTATGTCATAGAGAAAAAAAAAACATGTGGGACTTATATATTATAAAAAGTCATGTGTAAGATACCTGTTAGCTATCAAATTTCAGTGAATCTAGAAGAGAGAGAAGAGAGAAAATGATCTCCATTAATCAGAAAATCTTAATGAACGAATGCTTACAGCTGAAACTAACTATTATATACATCCGTAAATGAAGGAGCTAATCCTAACTGAAAATAACAGAAAACTAACTTTCTAACTAATCAGTAAATAACAAGTTTGCTTAAATACATAGAAGCTTAAGCCAACTGTAATACCCTCCCTCAAGTTGGAAGGTAGAGATTACGAAGACCCAACTTGCCAATCAGAAGCTTGAATGGTCCTGCAGATAAATTCTTTGTAAAGGGATCAGCCAATTGAGCAGCGGAAGCTATAGGTAGAAGATGAATAAGTCCATCATTGATTTTCTCTCTAATCAAATGACAGTCTATTTCTATATGTTTAGTTCTCTCATGAAAAATGGGATTGTGTGCAAGGTAAATGGTTGATCTATTATCACAGTAGATTGGAATGGCCTTGGTCAACTTCACATTCAAATCCTGCAACAAATATTGGATCCATTGCATTTCACACGTTAATGCAGCCAACGCTCTATACCCAGCCTCAGATGATGATCTAGATACTGTCCCTTGCTTCTTTGATTTCCAAGTTACTAATGATGAACCCAGAAAAACACATAACCCAGTTATCGAACGTCTAGTTTCTGTACAGGTTGCCCAATCGGAGTAAGCAAATCCACATGGTTCCAGATTGTTTTTCACTGGATAAAACAGACCATTTCCAGGAGTTGTCTTTAAGTAACGAAGAACATGCAAAGCAGCTTTCATATGTTCATCAGTCGGTTGAGACACATATTGACTTAACTGTTGCACCGCATAACAAATGTCAGGTCGAGTTGTTGTTAAGTACAACAATCTTCCTATGAGTCTTCGATAACTTGCTATATCAGCATAAGGTTCTCATTTATCCTTTTCTAACTTCAAACCAGGTTCCAAGGGTGTTGAGCTAGGCTTGGCTCCTAACATCCCTCCATCTGATATGACTTCAAGTGCATACTTTCGTTGATTCACCATCAAACCTTCTTCTGAGCGAATAATCTCCAAGCCCAGAAAATAATGAGGTCTCCCAAGTCCTTGATTTTAAATTCAGCATCAAGAAACTTTTTAACATAGTCTATCTCAGACTTGCTGTTTCCTGCCAGAACTATATCATCAACATAAATTAGTAAAGCAGTAAATGAGTTTCCTTCTAACTTGATAAGCAACGAATGATCAACTTGTGACTGTTTATAGCCTATGGAAAAGAGCTGAGCTAAGTCTTGAGTACCATTGCCTGCTCGCTTGTCTTAAACCATATATGGGTTTTTGTAACTTACAAACCAGATTCGGTTGAACAAGTTTCACCCCTGGAGGAGGCAGCATATACACTTCCTCATTTAATTCCCCATGTAGAAAGGCATTGTTTACGTCAAGTTGTTCCAAATATACCACCCCCTTGCAGTGGCGACACTGAGAAAAATTCAAATGGAAGCAACTTTAGCCACAGGAGAGAAAGTTTTAAGGAAATCGACCCCTTCAAGTTGAGCATAACCTTTTGCTACAAGTCTGGCCTTATGCCTCTCGATGGAACCAGCAGCTCTTAATTTGGTTCTGAAAACCCATTTACAACCAATGGGATGTTTGTCAGAAGGAAGTGTTGTCATGGTCCAAGTATTATTATGTTCAAGAGCTTCAATTTCAGATAACATAGCTCTTTTCCAGCAGTCATGTTTAGAGGCATCATGGTAGGATTAAGGTTCTTTGAAGGAACTAAGGGTAAAGCATTAGGAGCAACGTGGTTGAGGACAAGAGTTATAAGAAATGACTGAGGACAGTGGGTAAGGAGTGGTAGAAGTCATATGACATTGAAAATCATTGAGGTAAGAAGGTTTTTGTCGTTGTCTATCAGAACGACGAGGAGGTGTAGGATTGGGTTCTGTAATATTGTCAATAGGTGGGGTAGGTAGTGTTTGGTTTATATGAATTTGGTTTATAACAGTAGGTGGGTTTGGTAGTAAATGATCATTGTTAAGGAGAATAGGTGGAACAGTGTTTTGGACAGAAGGAGTTGGTAAATCATCAAAGGGAGATATAGGTGCAATAGGTTGAACAGTGTCTTGAACAGAATGAGTTTTACTTGTGGCATTAGATGAAAAGGGAAAGCATGTCTCATAAAAGATAACATTGCGTGTAGTAAAAATTTGATGAGAGTGTAAGTCAAGAAGAACATACCCTTTGATTCCTCTTTTTAATCCCAGAAAAACACACTTGCGTGCACGAGGGGAAAATTTGGTGCGAGCAATGGAGATAGTGCTGGCATAACAAAGGCAACCAAATACTTTTACATGGAAGAATGTGGGAGGAACACTATGAAGTAGCTCAAATGGAGTTTTTCCAAGTAGAATAGGACTGTGATGTGCCTCTGGCGAGTTTGATTTTCCAAGCTGGAAATTATAAGAATTGAGTAATAAAAGAGCAATTTAAATATATATTTGTTTATTATATTGATTCTTCTATGTTAATGATATTTCTCACCTATTGGTTATGTTTTTACAGGAAAAAGAAGTGAAAATTATAAAAAGCATGTTAACGCAATTCTAGATGGGTGTAGCACACTACAAATTCCAGCAACATGGCGCGGACCGACACCACACTGGCGCACACTCGCGCCAGTTTTCGAATTTCACAGCGGTACTTTGGAAGTGGCGCCACTATGGCGCCAACCGGCGCCAAACTAAAAGAAAGCAAAAATGGACACAGGGAAGTGGCGCCACTTAGCGCCAAACCCATGCTAAGTGGCGCCAAAACACAAAAAAGTGGCGCCACCTTCCAAGCCACCTAGCGCCAACTTGGTGAAGAATTTGACAGAGTCATGGCGCCAACTAGCGCCACACTAGCGCCAACTGGCGCTGGTTTGCCGGAAATTTGACCGTGCTGCGCGAAGGGTATTTTTGGGAGAAGGAAAAGAGGATTATAAATAGGATCCCTATGACAGAATTAGGGATTCAGACCTATTTTACTGAAGAGAGACGACGGTGGTGCTCCGAGAGGATTCTGCAGATCAAGTTCTTCTTTTCCTTTCTCTTTAATTTTATGCTTTTATTGAATATTGGATTTTTAACCATGATTATGTTTGGCTAGTTTACTTTTTATTGTAGTTAGGGTCACAAACCCTATGTGAACCCTTGTTACGCGGATTGATTTATAATTGCTCGTTTATATAATTATCTTTATCTCTGCCCTGTTCGTATTTTATATTTTCTTTATTAGAATTGATCACTCTAATAGTTGATAATAGTCTGAGGGTTAGAACCCTAGATAGGAATATTGGGATTTTCATCCTGAAATTGAGTAGGACAACGGTTAGTATGCAAGCTAGGAATAGATGTGTATTGAATTGCGGATGCCTAAATTATTGAGTTCATCGCTTAATTTTCATGAGGGGTTGCTAAGGGATTAGGATTCCAATTGAGATTAAAGGGTTAAATTGCCAAGGGATTGGGATTTAACTAATTATTTTAGATAATAATTTATCCGAGTAATTTTATAAATGAATATTGTAAATCAATCCAAAGTAATAAGTAGGGATCATAAGGTGAGTGCGCTCTAGCTACAATGCTTTTCTCATATTTTCACAAACCAATTCTTATTTTTATTGTCTATTTCTCATAAGCAAAAATTACAAAAACAAGTCTTTATTTTCAATTCTCACTTTCACACAAAATTCGACAATATTTGTCACAACCTTTGAACTCTTCCATTCTTAAAAGGAACAACTAATTGATATTCGACCAAATCCCTGTGGAGACGATACTTTACTTACTATTATATTACTTGTGCGATCGGTATACTTGTCGGGAAGCATCAAGTTTTTGGCGCCGTTGCCGGGGATTGGCGTTTCTGATATCAATTAATTTTGATTTTTAAGATTTGAATTTGAATTTTTATTTTTATCTTTGATTTCTTTGTGATTCTTGAACAGTGCTACTAATATCTTTTCTGAGTTGTATGCGAGGTAAAGAGCTAGAATTTCCACTTGATTTGGAAATTACAAAAACAGAAAAGAGGAACAGAAAATTTGCTCGGAAGAAGCTTGCTTTCAACGAGTTAGAAAATCTGTTTGAAGAAGCACATAAGATGGCAGGGAACAATGAAGAGGACAATCCGCTCATGGACACCATTCTGACTCCATTATTCAACAGACCCAATGCGAGCATTGTTCAGACGAATGAGGCCAATAACTGGGAGCTCAAGTCCTCTCATATTCAATTGGAGGAGAGAGCTCAGTTTGGAGGAGAGGAGAGTGAAGATCCTCACCGATTCATTGACAGATTCTTGAGGATCTGTGACTCAACCAAACACCCTCAGGTGTCGAACGATGCGATCCGGTTGAGGCTGTTCCCTTTTGCTCTTAAGGGAAAAAGGTCTTAGTTGGTTGGAGAGGCAGCCTGCAGCAAGTATTTCTACATGGGATGATATGTCTCAGAAGTTCTTTGCTGAGTTCTTCTCGATGGAAAGGTACAACCAGATGGTGAATGATATCACCAATTTCACCCAGCTACAGGGTGAAACTATGTGCGGAGCATGGAACAGATTCAAGGATTTATTGATGAGGTGTCCTCAGTATAACTTGACTGCTGGTAATCAGGTTAGAATCTTCTTCAATGGTTGTAAACCTGAGATTCGGATGGTGTTGAATGGTGCAGCAGGTGGCACTATTAAAACTCTGAGAGCAAATGAGACTCTTGAGTTGATTAAGAGGATGGATGCCAATGAAAATGAAGTGCTGTCATCTAAACCTAATAGAGGTATCCTTCAACTGGAAGGTAATAATGCAGTGCTGGCTGAAAATAGTTTGCTATCTCAGCAGGTAGCAAACCTGACCTCAAGGCTTGACAAGATGCAGCTTGCTAGTGTTCAGACTAAAGCTGCTGTTGTGTGTGAATATTGCCAGGGCAATCATGAGTCTAATGAATGTCCTGAGATGCCTTCTGATTCACCTCAGTAAGTACAAGTGAATGGCATCTGGTATGATCAAAGACCTCAACAGAAAAATGTTCAAAGAGGTCAGAATTTTGCTCCTGAAGGAAATAATTATCAACGGAAGATCCAAGGCACAAGCCTTGATTACAATTCAAACAACTACTTGCAGCCTCCACCAGTCCAAACCAAGGAACCTTCTGATTTGGAGAGGCTAGTGGGACAAATGGCTCAACACTCCAATGCCTTCATGGAAGAGACTAGGGCCAATACTAAAAACATGAGTGCTTCTATCAGGAATTTGGAGAATCAAATTGGCCAGCTGGCTAAACAAGTTGCTGATAGAACTCCAGGCACTTTCCCTAGTAACACAGTTACAAATCCCAAGGAGGATTGTATGTTTGTCACAACTAGAAGTGGCAAAGTGGTGGCAGCTCCAGAAAAGCCGAGCATAAATGTGGAAGCTGAGAAGAAGCTAGATACTGCAGGTGAGCCCGAAAAAGAAAAAGAAATTGAAAAACCTGCTGAAGTGGAGAAGCCAGTTGAAAAGAAGAAGTTTGAGCTGAGTCCTGAATATGTGAGAGCCATGGCACCCTATCCTGAAAGATTCAAGAAGGATGCTCAGAAGCAACATTATGACAGATTTCTTGATATATTATCAAGAAAGCATAACCTGCAAGAGTGCCAAACAGTAACACTCACTGAGGAGTGTAGTGCCATAATACAGAAGAAGTTCCACCCAAGCTTAGTGATCCAGGGAGCTTCAATATTCAAATTGAAATTGGCAACACAAAAATTGGCAGGGCATTATGTGATCTAAGGGCTAGCATTAATTTGATGCCCTTTTCTGTTTGTAATTCCTTGGGGATCACCGAGTTGAAGCCTACTTTGGCATCTCTTCAACTTGCTGATAAGTCTGTAAGGAAGCCTAGTGGAATAATAGAAGATGTTCTTGTGAAGGTGGACAAGTTCATCTTCCCTGCTGATTTTGTGGTGCTGGACATGGAAGGGGGAGCTGAGATGCCTCTTTTGCTGGGTAGACCTTTCTTAGCTACATCTCGTGCCATGATTGACGTTGAGAATGGAAAATGAAATTATCTTAAGAGAGACGACGATGGTGCTCCGAGAGGATTCTGCAGATCAAGTTCTTCTTTTCCTTTCTCTTTAATTTTATGCTTTTATTGAATATTGGATTTTTAGCCATGATTATGTTTGGCTAGTTTACTTTGTATTGTAGTTAGGGTCACAAACTCTATGTGAACCCTTGTTACGCGGATTGATTTATAATTGCTCGTTTATATAATTATCTTTATCTCTACCCTGTTCGTATTTTATATTTTCTTTATTAGAATTGATCACTCTAATAGTTGATAATAGTCTGAGGGTTAGAACCTTAGATAGGAATATTGGGGTTTTCATTTTGAAAGGGGGTAGTATAACGGTTCGTATGCATGCTAGGAATAGATGTGTATTGAATTGCGGATGCCTAAATTATTGAGTTCATCGCTTAATTTTCATGAGGGGATGCTAAGGGATTAGGATTCCAATTGAGATTAAAGGGTTAAATTGCCAAGGGATTGGGATTTAACTAATTATTTTAGATAATAATTTATCCGAGTAATTTTATAAATGAATATTGTAAATCAATCCAAAGTAATAAGTGAGGATCATAAGGTGAGTGCGCTCTAGCTACAATGCTTTTCTCATATTTTCACAAACCAATTCTTATTTTTATTGTCTATTTCTCATAAGCAAAAATTATAAAAACAAGTCTTTATTTTCAATTCTCACTTTCACACAAAATTCGACAATATTTGTCACAACCTTTGAACTCTTCCATTCTTAAAAGGAACAATTAATTGATATTCGACCCAATCCCTGTGGAGACGATACTTTACTTACTATTATATTACTTGTGCGATCGGTATACTTGCCGGGAAGCATCAGACTGCTGGTTCTGTTAATTAAATGCACAACATGCATGATACAAAAAGACCAGAACTTGAGAGGGAGTTGTGCTTGGAAGAATAGAGCTCGAGCTACATTAAGAATGTGTTGGTGTTTCCTTTCCACTACACCATTCTGTTCTGGAGTATATGTACAAGATGTTTGATGCTAAATTCCTTTGATGGAATAAAATGATGGCATATTGAATTCAACACCTTGATCACTATGTATAGTTTTGACAGTAGCAGTGAATTGATTCTGTACTATAGAAAGAAAATTTTGTATATGCATCCTTGTTTCTCCTTTATTATTCATCAAAATCACCCAAGTAAATTTTGAGAAGTCATCTACGATTGTTAAGAAGTATCTTTCACCATTTATAGAAGTAACTGAAAAAGGACCCCATATGTCGGCATGGATCAATTCAAAACACTTGTTGGTAGCAGTAACACTATTATTAAATGGAAGCCTGCGTTGCTTGGCTAAATGGCAGATATCACATGGAAAATCAGATTTATTACAAGTCATGTAAGAGAATTCTTTACAATATTATTCATAACAGAATGAGAAATGTGTCCTAATCGAAAATGCCACAAATTGGAGGCATCAATTGTGGTGGTGCTTGGAGATTTATGCTGAACAGTTGTCTGTGCACACTTGTTATGAGTTTCCATTTCTTCACATACTGGTTGTCCATCAAGCATCAACACAAAGAGGCCATTAACCAACTTAGCAAAACCAATCACTTGGCCCGAAGTTATCTGCTTAATTAAACAAATGCAACCACGAAAGATGAGTTCACAGGAAGCTGATGAAAGAAGCTGTGTAACTAAGATTAAATTCACATGAAACTCGGGAACATATAATGTATCAACAAGTTGTAAAGAATCAGACAAGTTCACAGTGCCTGAATAATGAGCAATTACTTTATGATTGTTTGGCAGCATGATAGAAACTGGTTCAATTTTCTTACCTGAAGAAAATAATAAACTTATTGAGCATATATTGTCTGTAGCTCCTGTATCTAATATCCATTGAGAATTCTTACCAGATGAGGTGACATTGAAAGCTGCACCTACATCACGTATGGCATGGGCAAAATGTGCAGAGTGATTATTGGCTTCAGTTGAAGTGTCAACTTTAGGTTGACTCATCAAATCAAGAAAATTTTGATACTCCTCTTGTGTGATAGACACCTTAGTATCTTTAGTCTCATCAGTGTCTTAAAATGCATCATGAGTAACTGCATTAACAGATGCAGTTCTTGTTCTATTCTTGAAGCCCGGTGGATAACCATGTTTTGCATAACAAGTTTCCACCGTATGGTTTGTATGTCCACAATGAGTGCAAAGTTTGAGTCCTCTCCCTCGACCATTTATTCCTCTGCCATAATATCCTCCACGACCTCTTCCAAAAATTTGCTGATCTGCTGCATATGCCTTTGGCATTAAGGAAGATTCGTGTGGGATCTCAATATTCATTTGGCGTTCTTGCTGTGTGACTAAAGAAAAGGATTTATTCATGTTTGGCAAAGGCTTAATCATCATGATCTAAGATCGAACGTGAGAAAACTGGTCATTAAGACCTTTCAGAAAGATCAACACCCTATCTTGTTCTTTACACTTCTTGAGCTTATCAGATGCTCCACAAGTGCAATTTGGCAAAGGTTGCAAAGTCTCTAGTTCATCCCACAATATTTTCAACTGAGTAAAGAAATCACTTACAGAAGAATCTCCTTGATGAAGACGATGGATTTCTTCATGTAAGTCAGCAATTCTGAAGATGTCCGATTGTGCAAAACGTTGTTGAAGATCTTTCCAGACTTCACATGCTTTTTCAATCAAGAGAATTGATCTACCAATAGATGGTTCAATAGAATGTTGTATCCATGAAAGAACCATTGTATTACAAGGGTTCCAAGCTTGGAATGTAGAATCTTCAGCTTCTGGAACTGTGAAAGTTCCATCAACCAAACTGAGTTTGTTTTTCGAGCGTAATGCCATTTTCATAGCACAAAGCCATGTGTGGTAGTTCTTTCCATTGTGAAGAGGAGTTACAAGAATGAGAGAAGGACTTTCACTAGCATGAAGATACAGAGGATTTGAAGGATTCACCAGATAATCAGGAAGGGAAGCTTGCTGGTTTGCCGTATCACGTGTCGTGTCGTATCCCGTGTCGGTGTCGGTGCAACATAAATTGCAGCAGGTTCCTCATGTACTGTAGCACATCCTGCAGCAATGCCCTATTTTGCATAGTTATCGATTAGCTTTTGTCCTTTTCGTTGTGAACTCAACACTCAGTCTAGAAATTTGGTATGCTCACAGCTTATGCCAAATTCAAAATTCAAAATCACAATGAAAAGAAAAACATCAACTAGCAAATAGAGAAAATTTAGGCTTTTTCCCGAGAACGTTTGGTTTAGAATGTGCATGACAACCATTCTATTCCCTAGCACTGTTTCTGAAAAGAAACAATTCTTTTCTATTTCTGTGCCTTGGAACAGTTTCTGAGAAAAAAAATGTGTTTGACAACATGTTCTATTTTTATTCCAAGAATGAGAATGTGTTTGATAACACAACAAATAATATAATAAAAAATATTTCCTATTAAATATAATTTTTTTTTGAATCATCACTTTCCTTTCCATATGGTGTGGTTGTGGTGGTGGTGGCGGCGGTGTTGCGATAGTGGTGGTGGCAGCGACATGGTGAAGATAGTGGTGGTGGTTGTGACAGCAGTGGCTGCAACGATGGCGGTGGTAATGGTGGCAGCGGCGGTGGTAGTGGTGGGGATGATGGTGGTGGAGGTGACGGCAGTTGCTGCGATAATGGTAGTGGGTATGGTGGCAGCAACAATGGTAGCCGTGGCATGGTTGTGGTGGTTGTGAAGGCATCATGGTGGTGGTGGTGGCAGTGGCTGCGGCGGTGGTGGTAGGTGACAGTGGTGGTGGTGATGGTGGTGGTGGTGGTAGTGGCGGGGGTGGTGTAATGGTGGCGATTGTGACGGTAATGGCTGTGACGATGGTGATGGTGGTTGGTGGCGGCGGCGGCGACAGTGGTGGTGACGATAGTGGCTGTGACAATGGTAGTGGTGGTTGGTGATAGTGGTGGTGATGGTAGTGGTGGCGTCGTGGTGGTGGTAGTGATGGCGATGGGGTGGTGGCAGTGGCGTGTGATGACGATGGTGGCGATGACGGCAGTGGTTGCGATGATGGTGGTGGTGACGGTAACGGTGGCGGTGGCAGTGACAGTGGTGGTGGTGGTGGCGACAGCGATAGTTGTGGTGGTGGTGACGGTGGCATGGTGGCGGTGGCATCGTGAAGGTGAGGGGTGGTGACGACGGCACTAGTGGTACGATGGTGGCGGCAACGATGGTGGCGGCAGTCGTGTCGGGATGATGGTGGTGGTGGTGATGATGGTAGAAGTGGAGAGTGATTGAGAGAGATAAGTGTTTCTCATTGTGTGCCCGTGAAAAAAAAAACAGAAATTTTTTTATTCTTTTTTCTGTTTCCTAGCACAAAAATTAAATTGGTTCATCCCGGGAACAAAAAAATAAACCGGTTTTACCAAACGAGTTTTCTATCCATTTTTGTTTCCGGAAACAGAAATTAAAAAAGAATTGATTTCTGGAAGATTGTCATGCACACCCTTGTAGTCCTAAGCATGACTCTCATCATGTTATAATTCATATGGCTCCCCCAAAGAGACATAGGCCTTATCCTTATTAAAGGTTAACCTCCTCCTATTTTTACTTTAAATTTTCTTCCCTTCTTTTCTTCCATTAGCTCAAGCTACACGAGGGAATATTTGGAACAACTTTGAATGAGCCTGACCACCTTAATTTTAATTAGCCAGAAAACAACTTTAGTCTAAAGCTTATTAATAATCTTATTGTCATGTCATATTTTTGTCTTTTCTTTGGAAAGCTTTGCATTCTCATATGAGTTGAGTCTAAATTCATCTGTTGCACTAAACTTATAAAAGAGATATGCGTAATTAATTCAACAAAACATCCAGTATTGGCAAATTATTCACCAACAAATATGGATATTGCAAATGGGCAGATATAGAAGTTATAGGACCAAATTTTTTAATATTGACCACCTTTTTTTTGCAACAGTGCAATCTCATGGCATAGTTCAAAACCCAAAATTTCCTCTACCTGGACCGGCTTCTGTTGTTGACAAGTCCGATTGCACATTGATTGCTTGCTTCCCGTTATAATTCTTGTAAAGCTCTCCATATCTCCCCAAGATTTTCAGCGCACATCTTTCTAGAAACTTAGCTAATTTATAGTTACAATTAAGATGAAATAAGAGTTAATGACGCGCATTTTAGCCATTTGCAGATGCTATTGATTCTTGTGTACATAATCTTTTGTGCTCTCTTAACTTATGCCAACATTCTTTGCTATTTAGTTCCACGCCGGAGTTAACCCGTAGTTTACTTAAAAGAACAAAATTACATTAATGGAGATGACGGCTGCGTTTAGTATTATTTCTTGAGGAAGATTTGATCTTTACATAGTGTAAAGGAATGACCATTTTTCTGCATAATGTTTCCAATATCCAAGACCAGTTGAGTCTAACTGTTTTTATTCTCTGGTGCTTATGGAAGATTAGAAGTTAAACTGGACAGCAACTGAAGGTATATTATTAGGAAAGGCTCACATTGTAAGTTATGTTGAATGCTGCATTTTTTATTTTCACGTGGCTTATGCTATGGCCCCTCTAATTTTTGGAGGGTGCTCTTCGAAATCCTCAATGTTATGTATTTTGAATGGAAACCAATTGACTCTATGGTTGATGTTTTGGAAATCGATAATCGTCCAACACACAAACATAAAACAACAACAACAAAAAAGAAAAAGAAAAAATTAATACGATAATTTATCCTGATTTATTTAATATAGAAAGCTACATCTAGCTGTCTCTATTATATTCATTTACTCCAATTGTTATAAATCACTCGATTTTTAAAGAATTATAAATAAAATTTAAAAAATTCTAACAAAAATTATTCATGTACTCAAATTCAAACTACTAAAAAAATAAAATTATAATAAATTAGAGGATAATAATATCAGATCTCTATGATTAGTGACGCTACCAATACATCAGTATGCAAAGTAGAAGGAATATCTAACATGGTGGAGTTTTATTTGTTGAGATAAAATTATCCATCTTTGCCCCCCATAAAAGTAGTTATTCACTTTCGTCCTAATTATTTCTGTAGAGGGAGGGTGAGTAGCTTAGATTATGCGAGGCAAATATTGGTCATCAACTGAAGTATTTGACACGTGGATGGAGATTATTGGATTACTGCAGATAAGGATATCTAAAGAGTGGCTTCCAATCTATCCATGTTGTGTGGTGCATAGGACTGTCTTTGCACTGATTTTGACAACTTTGCTTACGCTTATGAAATAAACTGTCTGGAGGACAGAAGTAGCCTAGTCATACTCTGTATCATTTCGTTACTGAGAAAAATGGCAACCATCTCAGCTACTACCCTAACCTCATCGATCACTCGCACTGGTCTTGTGCATAAGCGACCTCTTGGGGTCTCTTCCTCTCCAGTTCTTGGTAAGATTTTCCTAAACTTCCATCCTTAATAGTAAGTATATGATATCTTTCTGCAACACAAGTCTAATCTCTTTCAACCTCTGATTTGGTCAACATATCATCTAATACTACAAAGAAAGAAAGAAAGAAAGAAAGAAAGAAAGAAAGAAAGGGATACATGTTTTAACTGATTGTTGGGTTTTGGATGATCCATGTTGGTTGATGAAACAACCTTTTTCCTTAAAATTAATTGAAAGCATTCAATTCATTTATTTAGGTTTGCCAGCAATGGCTAAGGTGGGAAGAGTGAGGTGCTCCATGGAGGAAAAGCCTTCTGTGCAAGAAAGCAACTCAAAAATGGGGATGGGGGCATCACTGATAGCAGCTGCTTGCGCTGCAACCATGTCAAGCCCAGCCATGGCTTTGGTAGATGAGAGAATGAGCACTGAAGGAACAGGGCTTCCCTTTGGACTCAGCAACAACATTCTTGGTTGGATCCTGTTCGGTGTCTTTGGTCTTATATGGACTCTCTATACTGTCTACACATCAGATCTTGAAGAGGATGAAGAGTCAGGATTGTCCCTTTAAAGCCTGTGTGATGGATCTTAGTAACTGCTGAGAGTCCAGTCATTTTCTGTTGTATTAAAAAAAACTTGTGTGATTAATTTCCTCCTCTTTCTTTGAACTCTCAAATCTCAATCTTTGTTACTTTATTCAGTTGTTTTTTATTTTATTTTATTTTGTTACACTAGCACACTATGTGCCACTGCCTTGGAAGTGGAAAGTAGACCGTATAAGAAGCGTTTTTATAGTGCTTAAAGCAAATCCATATGTAAAAATAGGATAACCGGAAGGAAGCAAAATCAGGATCTTACTTTATCATATGCTTTATTAATTCTCTCAAAAATCCAATTAGCCAAAAGGGTAGAAAAAAGTACATAGGAAGTATTGTGTGTTCGTCCTCCAAATCATAATTTCGAGACCTGTTTCCCATATTTTTAGGGATTAGCTGCAATTGCCGAGGTATATGGGTAAGTTTGAAATAATTGGGTCAGGGAATTATGGAAAGTTAAGGGATTTGAGTACATGTGGGAAGAACATTTTCAATATTATTAGTGAAGCACAGTTTTGCAATTAATGAATACAAGAAAAATCTAGTATCAACAAAATTATGAATATAATTTTGAATTCATTAACAATGTAGCTAATTCTTTTTAATAAGGGTTAACACAATTCACTACTAAAGTCATCAATTGTTGAATTTACTATACAATAAAAATGCTAACAAAAAACTAAACCTAATTTTATTCAATTTCTTTTCCTATTCTTTTAATTAAATTTTTTTATTTGCCGAACTTTTTCCATTAGAGTGTCTCCCATTCTCACGTAACTAGATTACGTTAAGCGATTTGTTTATATTATTTTCAATAAGCACTATTCTAACTTAATTCAAACATTATTTCATTATATTATACAATCATTTTAACGCCTGATCTAGATAAAATACAGTAGACCCACAAAAGGTTAAAGTCTAAACACAATAGGCCCGTAAAGGGTTAAGGGCCCAAGCAATGTGCAATTATTGCTTGGGAATATCCATATCGCGTGTAAGAAATTAGAGGCGCGATGGCTTCATCGTGCACAAATCGTCTTTAACATAACTTCATAGCGAAGGAAGTGATCAAATAGGTAAAAATCCACCGCGCTATAGAACCAATACACAAGAGACAGCACCAGTTTGCCACTATTCTATCAAGCTAGCCTGATATAATGAGATAGGGCCAGAGCAATACCAGCTGAACCTGCAGTCCATCTACAGCTAATCAAAAGATGTACCGCCTATCAAATGCGGTATCTAATTCACTATATAAGCAAATGGTACAAACCCAGGTATAATATTAATTCAGTAAGAATACCACATAAGCCTGACTTTGATACTGACTTAAGCGTTGGAATGTCATTGCAGGTACAACTCCCAGTCAAGATCATCGCGCCAAAGGAGAATCACCTTATCTTGTGATAAATAACTATCAACAGCCTAGAAAACAGATAACCAACCCAAAGTCTTTTCATGTTAACCGTGTGTGATTAGGCCCCGGTCAGCCCATATTGTATTGAACTGGTCAACGCCCAATTGAGTAACTTCAATATTCTATTTTTCGTTAAGTTTGATTTTTTCTATTTAGGTCCATCTGGAATAACTTTTGGTAAGAAAAAAAAAAGAACTCTTCATATATTGTTTTTTTAAAGATTTTTTTAATAAATTTATTTTATATTTGGATTAGTATTTAAAGAACATTTTTAAATAAATAATATTACTTTTTAAATGTAAAAAAAAAATATTAACTTATAAAATATCATTTTAACTTTGAGTTTAATATTTTCATGTTATAGAAGATTATTTTATTTCCTAGGCACATATAAAAATAGAGTTCGTTTTTTCTACCGTCAATGTAGATAACTTATCTACATTGAGCTTAAAAAGACGTCGTTTTGAGACGAAAATCAAGATATTTTTGTAATTATAATTTATTTCAAGATTATAATAGTCTTTTTCATTATAATTTTTTAATTTTTTTCTCAAAACAATGTCGTTTTGAGAGCGAATATAGATAACTTATCTACATTCACTTTAGAAACATTAAAGACATAAAAATAAGTTCTATTTTTTTTTTTATGTGTGCAAAAAATAATTTTATCTCTTAAAGAATATCACACCCTTTTAACTTTTGTATGACTTTTTGTGTGTGTGTGTTTTTTTCAAAAGTTAAGTCTAAATACACACAATCACACATAAAGTAAAGAGCATTTTAAAAAGAAAAAAGTTCACCAATACTCCCGTGGTTTATTTCAGAATCACTTATGCCCCTATGATTTGTAAAAGGGTATGTTTTTTATCACATATACCCCTGTGGTTTTTTTTTTTTTACAAAGCACATGGGCATATGTGATAGAAAAAAACCACAGGAGCATAAGTGATTCTAAAGCAAACCAAGCACATTGGTAAACTTTTCCCTTTTAAAAAATTATGGATTTATTCTCCCACCACGTTGTTAAAAATAAAAACTAAAAACTAAAAACATATTCGGACAAGTTAGTACTCAAACCAAGAAAGCAATGGCAATGGCTACCTCGCTCTCTTCAATTTCACTCTCCTGTTCGTGTTCACCAACTCTAAATACACTCTTCCTTACCAGAACGCTACCACTTTCGCGCCCTATCTCCCTCCCTTTTCTCCCTCTCTCTAAAACCCTAAATTCTCTCTCCCACCGCCGCCGCTGCACATTCGCCGTACGCGCCGAATCCCAAAACGGCGTCGACCCCGTCCGTCATTACGACTTCGACCTTTTCACCATCGGCGCCGGAAGCGGTGGCGTCCGAGCCTCTCGCTTCGCTGCCAGTTACGGCGCTTCGGCTGCTATATGCGAGCTCCCTTTCTCCACCATCTCCTCCGATACCACCGGAGGAGTCGGCGGAACGTGAGTTCCTGAATTTCTCTCTCTCTCTCTCTCTCTCTCTCTCTCTCTCTCTTTTGAAATTAAGTTCATTTGACTTTACTTTGATTTTGATGGTTCTTTGCCTTTTATGCAAGCATAAGAATGAGTGAGCCTCCTTGAGCTCGACTGATAATGGTTTTTTTTATGAATAAAAGTTAACAACTTAGCATTTCCAATAACTAACTTTTCCTGTATTAGTTCCTTCTCACTGTATTCATCGATCGTGGGGTTAAATTTTTTTATTATGACTTTCTGATAGCATTCGAATGCTTCTCTTTATCTTTTCTTTTCGTCTTCTCTGTGCAGTTGTGTAATACGTGGATGTGTGCCAAAGAAGTTGTTTGTCTACGCATCAAAATATTCTCATGAATTTGAAGAAAGTAATGGTTTTGGATGGAAATATGACAGTGAACCCAAGCATGATTGGAGTAGTTTGATAGCTAATAAAAATGCTGAGTTGCAGCGTCTTACTGGTATCTACAAGAATATTTTGAAAAATTCTGGTGTCAAGCTGATTGAAGGCCATGGAAAGGTGGGGTGATACTTTGGATCCATTTCCTAGTACTAAATTGCTCTCCAATTAAACAAAGTATGAAACTTTTATTCTAATTTTGTAGTGATTATGCTTTTATAACCCTCAGATTATAGATCCTCACACGGTTGATGTTGATGGGAAGCTATATTCAGCAAAACACATTTTAGTTGCAGTTGGGGGTCGCCCCTTCATTCCTGATTTTCCTGGAAAGGAACATGCAATAGATTCAGATGCTGCCCTTGATTTACCATCAAAACCTGAGAAAATAGCTATTGTTGGTGGTGGTTACATTGCGTTGGAGTTTGCTGGTATTTTTAATGGTTTGAGAAGCGAGGTTCATGTATTTATTCGGCAAAAGAAGGTTTTACGTGGATTTGATGAAGAGGTACGCAACAATGGATGATACTAAGTATTGAATGGTTATCACATAATAACACTTTCTTCACATTCGAATTGTGAACTATGCCTGCAGATTAGAGATTTTGTTGCAGAACAGATGTCTCTCAGAGGTATTGAATTCCATACTGAGGAGTCTCCCCAAGCTATTGTGAAGTCAGCTGATGGCTCATTCTCTTTAAAGACCAACAAAGGTACAGTGGAAGGTTTCTCACATATTATGTTTGCTACAGGACGCAGACCTAATACTAAGGTATACAATTTCAATTATGTAGTTTTACTTTTCTGTGGTTGCCTGTTTGAAAACTAAATTCAGTGCTGAAAATGAAAATTTTAAGCATAGAAAATGATTTAGAGGTTAGGTGTTTCTTTGTTCCTACCAATATTGACTTTCAGTTGAAAAGTCAATGAATACAGTTTACAAAATTTAAATTATCAAATAACAATAGTTTAAGTATAGCATTAGTTATTCTATTAGATGCCAATAACTTCCTTTAATACATTTTCAGGACTTAAAATTATGTCTTTTCAAACATTACAAATTCAGTTCCGTGCTTAATTTTCCATGAATAATTCTCTGCTGATGCTGAAGCTGATTTCTATAATTATCAAAGACTGTAAACTTTTCAACTCTAGTGTATTTGCACATGCTTCTTAGTTGGCTCAGTTTCCTTAAGGGTTGCATGTTCGTGAAGTTTGTTAGTTAAGTTTTACCTTTGCAATCGTGTTCTTAGTTTATACATGAAACAGAAAAAGATAATAACATAGTGGATGCATTTGTGAACTACACTGCAGAATTTAGGGCTGGAGTCTGTTGGTGTGAAAATGACTAAAGACGGAGCAATAGAGGTAGTTTAAATTTATGATTGGTACTATGTAGCATATATTTTCATATGATCAATTAGTCTCACCACTCTTATGCTTCCTAATACTCCCTTTCCACCCAGGTTGATGAATACTCTCGAACATCAGTTCCTTCAATTTGGGCAGTTGGAGATGTTACAAACAGGATAAATCTCACTCCAGTTGCTTTGATGGAGGGAATGGCGTTAACAAAAACACTGTTTCAGGATGAGCCAACAAAACCTAATTATAGGTATATATACATAGTGCATCATGCCAAACTAGATTAGTCTTAAATGTAAAATAATTTTAGTTTACATTTAAATTCATTGTATGCCTCTTTTATGTGCATTGAGCTGGAGCACAGATGGCATTCTTAAACTGAATATCGTTGATAACAATTGGTAAAAGAACTGAAAAAGGGGAAAAAGTTATCCTTGATTACTTTTAAAGTTTGTATGATATATAGCTATAGGCCTATTTGTATTATTATTATTTTTGTTTCTTACCTACTAAAATAATCATGCCATTTATTGCAATTCAGTCCTGGATTGATCATTTAAGAGACTCAATATGATCAATCTACAATATTTGCTGATACATTGTAAGTAACCCATGTTACTAAAAGACTGCAAGAAATCTCATCTAGCCTTCAATGATGGCTTCAGTGACCAGTGTGAGGCTGACAAATTTATATCATCTAATGGCTTCTTATAGCAAGTCATTATCATAGATCCAGCTGTTGAACTATTTGTAATTATTATGCCAAAAATTAAAAATTTGGGTTAATTTTAATTTTTTTGAAAAGTAATTTATTCACTCATCTTTGATAATATAACAGATAATCGAAAATGGATCTTCACTCACTTTTGTATGATGGAATTATTAAACCATTGTTTCTTAAAAGGTCAAGATATTACCTTGAATTCCTTTAACATATGTGTAAAAAATCAAGAAAAAAAGCTGCGTATTTCAGAAGAGGTGGAGAATTGAAAAAAAATTAATGGATTGCTAATAGAGCTATTGGTGGTGGTGGTTGTTGTAGTGCTAACAAAGCAAATTTTGTCTGTTTTATAATGATTATTGCTAACAATGCACTGTTTGGCACTCTTTTCAACACTTTCTCTATTATTGGGTGAAATCACTTGTGGGTTCCACTAAATAACGTGGGCCTACTCTCTTTTAGTAGGACCTACATGGGATTTTACCTTGTAATAGAGAAAGTGTTGAAAAGAGAGTGACAAGGAGTGTATTCCTAGCATTTCTCTTTAGCATTATGTTTTCCCTTTTCATTTTACCACGTTAATGGTTTTATATATAATATTTCTAACACACCCCTTCATGTAAGAGACCTTACGCTTTTAACTGTAGATAATGCACAGACCCCCCCCCCCCCCTTTCTTATTTTTTGTTTACCTCGTGCTGATTTTAACTTTAGTTTTTATTAGAAAACTGGGGTGATGAGGATTGAATCTGTGACCACTTGGTCACAGGTTATGATACCATGTCATGCAACCAACTCTTCCAAAAGTTTAAGTATTTAAGTGAAGGCCACATTAATGGTTTTATATATTGTATCTCTAACAAATTTAATGTTAACGTGATCACTCATATTCATGATCTTGCTCGTAATGTTGGATGGTAGCATATAGTCTGCTGTGTTTTATTAATTCATAGCCTCCTAACTGATTGTATTATATTCCTCCTTTTCTAGAGCTGTTCCTTCTGCTGTGTTTTCCCAACCACCAATTGGACAAGTTGGTCTTACAGAGGAACAGGTAAGAGCACTATTGTGTGTCTGAATCCATTGTGATCAATGATCTTCTGAATATTTTAATGAATTGTCGAGATCAATGTTTTGCTAACATTTTGGTGATATGCACAGGCTGTACAGCAGTATGGTGATATTGACATCTTCACAGCAAATTTTAGGCCACTAAAGGCTACCCTCTCTGGGCTTCCAGACCGGGTTTTAATGAAATTAGTAGTCTGTGCAAAAACAAATGAAGTTCTTGGTTTGCACATGTGTGGAGATGATGCTGCTGAAATTGTGCAGGTTTTTGTATTTGCTACAGCTGCTTCTGTATTGCTTTGATAATGATACTTGAGTTTTCAATTCACTTCGTTATTCAATTGCTTCATATCCAGGGATTTGCAGTTGCGATTAAAGCTGGATTGACCAAGGCAGACTTTGATGCCACTGTAGGCATTCACCCAACTGCAGCTGAAGAATTTGTCACCATGAGGACTCCCACTAGGAAGATCCGAAAGAGCCAACCTTCTGAGGCAAGTCAAGGATTCTCAGCTTGTGTCTTTTATTGATATATAGTGCAGAAATAATCCTGTATTCTGGTCAGCAAACTGAATAGTTTGATATTTTTTATCCAGTAATGAATACATCAACTGTCCTTACTTTGAACTTGGGAATTGAAAGACACTAGATTTGTTAAAACAAAATAAAAACAACTCTCCTGTGCACACCATGAATGCTTCACTCTGTTTAACAAATCAGCAGCCTTCTCAGGCCTGTTGTACCCCCCCCCCCCCACAAAAAAAAGTCTAGCGATGTGACACTTGGTTCATTTCTATTGAAAAATAATAAAAGGGGAAACTCTGGTGTACAAGATTTCCCGACTTGTGAGGGTAGGGATGAGACCCTTGTATTTTTGCAAAAAAGCTATTCCCCATACTCGAACCTGTGTCTTTCTAATCACAATGAACAACCTTATCGCTGCTCAAGCTTGCCCTCTAGTTATTCTTTATTCATAATACTAGTTCTTATTCTTTCTGACAGTTTTGTAAATCTGTATTTAAAACTTGCATTTGAGTAATGGTTGTTCTGCTTAATGTATTACAGGGAAAGTCAGATTCTGAAGTAAAAGCTGCTGCAGGGGTTTAACGATATTACTTTGCTTAAATTGTTATAACTTAAACCAGCGGTGCCTTAAAGGTAAGAATGATTTTTATTTTTATTTTTAAATACAATTTTTACTTAGGTACATGCTGCATTTAATTTTCTATGGTAACTAAGGACTTCAATATGGTAATGTAGCAGTAGAGATTATCTTATTCTTGTGCAGGAGCAGCATTAAATTATAGGAAATACAACTCTGATAATCTGCACACAAAAAAAGATAAAATAAATAAATAAATACAGTTCTAGTCTTGTAGTCCAGGATACCACATTCATATTTAAAAGATTATTTATTACAAATCTAAAACCACACCTGTCACCATTTGCATTACCAATCGTTGCCGTTGAGTGTTTCATTTGTTCTCTTTGAGTATGGGACTTGGTGTTTGTTTTTGAAACCTTTTACTCTCTTTTCTTGGGTTACCTAAATCTTTACTTTGTTATTGTGCTGGCTTACTTGCTTGTATTCAAGAAACTCTTGGCTCAATGTGGCAGGAAAAAATGTTTTTTTGGAGCTGGTACATGTCTTATGTTTACCGCAGCAACTTGTCTACGTTTTCCCTCATCTTATGCTTGTTGTGTTCTTATATGAGTAGAGTCATGTGGACAAATGAAATTACGAGATGATATGTAATTTCAGTATTTGACAGATAGTTGTTTTTCCTCTGATGTTTAACCAGGCAGGTTGTCACTATGTAAAATTGGCATTGTTGTCAAATTATTAGGAAGAAATTGAGAATGATCTTCAGCAACTGAGCTTTCAGGACAATACTTGAGGTCGTCGTGATTCTTTAGTCTTGCAATGTAATTATGTTTTACAGTTTGGAGCCTGGAGAAGAGGAGAGTGGAATTTTGGGAACTATTATATGCCATTTGTAATATAAATTTTACCTTTCTCCCAAACCTTTCCATATACAAAATCAAGGGGAAATTTCGTGAGGGAATTCGGTTTTAAATAATCTATCTGCTTTGAATTTGAAGTAGTTGGAATTGAGACTGGTAACAGTGGTCAGGATGAGTGATTTTTTTTTTCTTTTTTGTTATAAATATAACATTATCCTTCTCTATATTCGTAATTCCAGCTCGAAAGTTTATCCAGCCCAGAGATGCAGACAGTCATAATGTTCATGCAATCTTCGTCTCAACCATTGGGTATGCCTCCCTCGCTTGGCCTCTTGTCCTCATATTCTGTTTATACTTTAGAGAATTAAGTATTTAACATCTCCTTTGATTTACACGATTTTTAATAAGGGTGTATTTGATTCTTGATTTAATTCAGAATTTTAGGGTGAGGACACTCTTCTGCACCTTAAAATAAATTCATCTTAAGTGCTTTTTTTATAACCATTGTTCATAAAGGCTATCATGTGAAGTCTGGGGATATGTTAGAAAATTCAGGTTCTTTCCACCAACCAGAATATCATGTGAGTGTAACGGCATATCTCAGAAAACTCCAAGATCTTCCCAGCAACTAGAAGACCTATTTTATCAATTTTACTTTCAACCAAATCAAATGCAATCAAGAACTTTCTTCTTCCTTATGGTATAAACTAAGGCCCATTATTCTTATTCCTAGATGAACTTTATATTTTCCTGGAAATTAACAGTGTAATTTTGGAAGTATAAACTTGAGAAGTCTCGGAGAATGTATATTGGAAGTTTATTTATCCTGGAAGATCTGGACAACCGGGATTTTTGGAGGCGAAGCACTTGGTGTGGAGAGGAGCCGGTGCATGGTACCAAAATAGGCTTTGAGTTAGAGATATGCAAGAGATTATGGGGCCACTTTAATCAGATTAGCAATTCAATGGTATAAATAAGATATATGATTTAGCAATTCAATGATATAATTTGACACAGCAGCAATGAAGAGAACATGAAGCCATGAGCCACGTCACGTTGCCTTTATTTTTATTTTGGTGATCGGGCGACGTTGCTTGGCGAACGTGCTAAAGATATCTCATCGATTTATTTGGGATTTTGAAAAGACAGAACAATAAATATATGAGGATTCGTATCTACGTATGATCTCTGCACCAAAAAGAAGCGCGCGCGCACACAATAATCCCAGTTACATGGCTGACCTTCTCATTGGCAATAGATTACTCCCTTACTTTTAAGATTGTAGGGGGGGAAATGTCTTCTGTTTGTTCATTGCACATGATCTTCGTTTTATAGCATTGAAATGTTATATGCTGTTATCATAAAGAAATATTCTATGCTTTTAATCTTAAGATGCGTTTGGTTCAGTACATATATAATTGAAGAAGGATTGATTCCAAAGGCCACTTTAACTCTAGAAAAATGGACATTCGGAATATAATGGTTCTCATTTTTAGCTTTGAAGTATTTATCGTGGGGCAATTTGTGTTTTAACTTGCTACTTACAACCACCTTTTCACGCACACAAACAGACACACACCACCTTTACACTTCTATGTTATAACTTTTATTCACATTATCAGATGTAGCGAGACCTAGCTGAGTGAGATGGAGATGCATATCTTCGGGGTGATCGTCAAGTTTTGGTCGCTCAGGCTGCACCCAGCGTCCATCATCACTCCTGATCATGCCCTTGTTCTCATCTTGCCTCCAATGTGGTGGAACCGAGTAATGATCTTTCAGGAAATCACAGGCCTTGTTCACCAGAGCAGGGTCCCTACCAGTCGCTAGCACGAATCTTTGACCCCTTCCATGGTATCTGCCCATCATCAAGGTGTAGCCAAGCAAAAAATTAACCTACTTGCATGGATTATCCTATTTAGCAATTGAAAACTTCACTAATAATTATTAGTTATTAATTCAGCAACAAATTAAAGGTCATCGGTATACAATAATTATGCTTGATTTAATTAACTCACCACTTTCTAATGTTACCATGATCAGAATGTCATTATTAACACAAACTTAAGTATTATCTATCCTGAACTTGTAACAACTAGCCATATCATTTTTCTTTTGGTAGATAACTGGCTATATCATTTTGTTTTCATCACTTGACTAACTCGATCGACGGCTGAAGTAATACGTTGTCTCTTAGGTTTGACCAGCCAAAGGACTAGTATCTATTCTCTGTAGTATGAACGTCTCCCTCTCTCTCTCTCTCTCTCTCTCTCTGTGTGTGTGTGTGTCTTTATATATATTCTCACCATGTCTATGTGCCCAAAAAAATCATCACTATTCAGATCTGGAGATCATGGGTACTAATTAATTAAAATGCTGACTCGTCATAAAAACCTTCTATCCCTTTCTATACATGAATTGACCTTCTTTTTTATATGCGTAACTAACATTGTAGAAATAGGTGGCTCATCTCTTGATTCCATGCTCTGAATAATAAATTCATACCACAATATAATCTATCCCTATCACACCTAACAGTGACAGAAGCTTATATTTAAAAAAATAAAAAATTGAGTTGCTTTTAAGACTTCAGGGCTAAAACCTTTCGGCATGATCAGCTATTTATTGAGTTAGGTTGGCGGGAAACACGATGCCAATTGCCAACCATACTCAGTTTCAAAGGAATAAATCTTGGGTTTTATTAATGTTATTTTACATAACATAAGTTTAGTTTTCAACACACAGAAAGAGATAAAGTGAAATGATAAAAGAGAAAGAAAAATATGTGAATTTCACTTCTTTAATGTGTGTGTAAAAAAGTGAAGTTATATTATGTAACATAATAAACATAAAACCCATAAATCTTAGGTGTAATGTTTCGAAAAGTGGGATGCCGCTGAAATTTTTGGTGCAATTTATTCGTTTCAAAGACCGTGCCTTGCACCATTGCTTATGGACCTGGCAAAAGAAATTTTGTATTTTTTTTTTCTCTCCGAAACCTTCCACACATGACTCGCATGATCCCCCCGTATAAATAGGAAATACGAACATCTTCACACCAATAATTGAGATCAACCTACCAAAATGTTTTTTTTATCTCCCCCAAAAATGACCATAATAATTTTTAATTTATTTCTCGACCAGAACAGAACCCAAGTAATTGGGTTCAAGTTATATTAGGTCATATATGAACGGTTCTCCTAAAACAACTCGAAATCTCTAATTATGAAAAAAAATCACTTCTTACACTTGAACCGCTATTTCTTTCTATCTACAACAATTTTGAAATCTCCTTGACAAAATGCAACTTTCATCTCTAATATGACCGAGATTATTTAATGAAAGTAAAGGAACATAACCGGTAGACGCGGGAATTTTAATTAATCGATAAAAATTCTAAATGAGACTGAGTACCATAATATTTAGTAACTTAAAAAGAAAGAGTTTGAATGCGTTAGTGAGTTAATTAAGAATATCAATTGTATGAGTATCAATGCGTTAGTGTTCACACACGCAATATTAATGGCATAGATAGTCATGGAATGAAAACACTGACCCGTTCTTTCACCAAAAAAAGAAAAAGAAAACACTGACCCGTCAAGCAAATGCAAAAGAGCCTCCAAGTTATGAGCACACACAGCATCACCATTAGGGTTAAGAAACGGCGAGTTCTTATGATCCAAAACAAGTTCCGCCCCAACATGCGAATAACTCCACGGCAAACCCTCCGCGAGCTTCATAACCGACGGATGAAGCTGCTCGTTGAACAAAAACCCCGGCGTCTTAGGTACCACATCATGCACATTCACCACCCTCAACACCTTCACCCCAAGCCTCTCCAACCTTTCCTTAAACCTCACATTCCCAACCCTAGGACCCGAAAACGACATAACCGAAACCGGAACGACACGACCATCCCCCATAACGTTCAAGCCCGTTTCAACAATGTCATAAGCACTCAACATAGCCAAAGCACTCCCCAAGCTATGCCCCGTTATGGTAACACTAAGTTCCTCATTAGGGAACATCTCTAACAACCTCTTAACCTCCGTTAGAATCTGCTCCCTCGCTGAGTACTTACAATAACCGCAACTCTCTTCCTTATCAGTGTAAAGCTCTAAGAACCCTGATTCAACCTTGACCGTTGGATCAGGACAAGGGATGAGGTTGTTGTTGGAGATTGGTTTGAGGAAATCCATGAGGTCTGCGACCCATTCAAGGTATGTAACTGTTCCACGCCATGAAATTGTTATGTCCCTTCTCCCGAGTCTCTTGCTTGTGTTGTCGTCCGAAACGGCGACGTATCCTGCCCAGTTTGCGTTCTTGCTCCACATCTTGGCCCACCGTGATTTTTTGAAGAAGTTTGGGAGGTTGATGTTTGCGGTGGCGTAGAGGTAGCGCGTGACGTTGTAGCCGTGGTGTGACATGCCGAGTGAAGAGAGGAAGTTGCGGCGCGTGAACCTGCAGCTCCCGCAGTATTTTGAGAATGGGTCGAAGTCGAAGGCGTCG
Source organism: Gastrolobium bilobum (assembly GCF_033153095.1). NCBI lineage: Eukaryota > Viridiplantae > Streptophyta > Magnoliopsida > Fabales > Fabaceae > Gastrolobium > Gastrolobium bilobum. The sequence continues at coordinate 513,269 of NW_026898878.1, read as the reverse complement.
TAGCATGCTTGGGCCATCTCGCCGTAGCGGATTAGCTCAGACCGTAGGAGAGGGTCCATGGGCTCTAAAAGCCCGGCCCAGTCGTTATCGCCGTGGATTTCGCGCCACAACTCTGGTAATCGCTGATAATGATTATGATGATGATGTTGCTCTAACTTGGGTTTTATGTATAGGTTATGCGTTGCTTCTTCTGATTCAAGTGGGAGAACTTCTTGTTCTCTTGATGGCATAGAGGAGTTGGTGATTAGAGTGGGTTTTTTGGGCTTTTGGTTTTGGATTAGAGATGATGATGATGATGGTGGTGTTGAGAATTTGGTGTATGTTTTGGAGAAGGGAATGAACATGCTTGAGATTGAAGCAGCCATTGGATTGATAGTGATGATGTTGGGAATAGGGAGATAGCTAACTCTAACCTTGAATAATATGAGAGAAATTTATGTGCATAGGAATTTGTGTATATAATGTGAATATGGGTCGCAGACTATAAGTGCAATCAATATAAATGAGCACTATACTTTATATAAAAATAACATGTGAGTTGTATTTGAATTAAAGAAAGCAGAAGATGACAAAATATTCAATTCCGCTCTATCACGCTACCAGTGAGTCTATGATCTTATGTTTAGTCTAATCTCATTTTGAATATGGAGTCAATGACCCTACGATGTACGATGATCTACACTGCATTTCTATTATGATTTTAAAAATTACTATTATTAAATAATAATTAGAGTATTTATTATATATTGTGTCTAAGAAAAAAAAAAATTACTCCGACTTTGATAGACCAATTATCTAAGGAGAATGTTATTCTCTTCTCAATCAATTTTTCTTGCATAGGCATACAAACACGGTCAATACGGTGCTCTCTTTTTGAATACTCCCGTTTGTCAGTCTCATTTTTGATATAAAGATATTCTTTACTACAAAGAGTAATTTTAATTGAAAAAATAATTTTTTTTTTGTTACCCCCTCGATATTTTTTTACTATATATATATATTATTTAATGTAACATGTCATCGACAGTATTCACATGTTAACTTCTGAATGCATGATGGTGAGATATCAATGCACCTTAAGTATGGTGAATGTGATCATATAGACGGTGCTCTGCCCCAAAAATGATATATTCCCAACATTATTTTCTTACCGTGCTTGTGATAGTTGTAGATGACAGACATAGTGATAGAGGGAGAAGCTTGACAATGAGGGGGACTTGTTTAGTAATTGAAGCAAGTACATGGTCTACATGGGTAATTAGGGAGTAGTTTTGGTTAATTTAAACTATGTTAATCTTCTATAACATGAATTAATTATACTCAGCTGACAATGTAGTTGCACATATATATATGTATAATATAATCTCATTACCTTGCGTGATGGTGAAAACATGCATAATCTGATGATTTTTTTAATGCATGACCTGTCTTGGGGACGTAAAGAGGATGATTAAAGCATACGTAAGCACATCTAACATTAATTTAGAAAAGCGTTAAACCAAAGTTTCCTTTACTCTTCACATATGACCGCAGAAACAAAAAGTCATTCACATTTTTATTGAAAATACGGGCATGAGATGCGCCGTGTCCCCCAATATATAATTTTATGTTAGAATTTGATTCTCGAGGATTGCAAATCAACTACTGGACCTTTTATTTGGTTTTTTGACCCCTTTATTAAATCAATATTGTTTTCACGACCCATTTAGTAGGTAGGTCTCATCAATCTTGGAGAATGAGTCCTATTGTGAGCTAAATTCGTAGTTTATAAGCCTTAGGTGGTGTTTGGTTTGGAGCTTTTCAAGAGATATCTATGTTTCTCAAATATGGCTTTTAGAAACACCGTGTTTGTTTCAACATATTTTCACCAAAAACCCATCTATCCAATTTGTATGGATTTATAAGAAACATAAATATTCGCACTGTTTAGGAACCCAGTTTGAAGGTGAGATTTTTTGGAAAACTGGTTATCTCACTTTTAATGCACTGTTGATTTCATGAAAGTTACCTAATTTTCCCAGTAAAGTTTTTCCCCACCAAACAACTTTTTTTTACATTTTTCTACCTATCTCACTTTATCTCACTTTTCAATCATTTCTTTATCTATCTCATTTTCCTACTATTCCAAAAAAATTTCTTCAACCAAACGTCTCCTTATAGATAATTCTCATGAAACCTCAACCTCTAGTTATTATTATGCACACACTCCTTCTAACTTTTTGCCTATTGTTTCTATTGGAAGTTATTTGTAATTCTGAGTTTATTTATGGGCAATATTTTTTGGTTTGTCTTGTGCTTTTCTTAATTCCACCTGAAAGTGGGGGCGGTGAGGATCGAACTTGTGATCTTGTGATCACTGAAGTTCTGATACCATGCGAAGAACCATTTCAACTCAAAACCTTAAGGTGTTGAGTGAAGATCTTTTTAATGATTTATATTATTTTCTCTAACAGTTTGTTTGTGCATAATAATCTCATAATCTATTATCACATGTAACTGTTTCCTCCATAATCACTATTAGTTTATAGAGAATGATTATTTTGACAACTTTTTTTTACAAACTTACAAATTACACTATGTCTTACCAGTAAGACTTCACTCAAAAGTGTCTTACCGGTAAGACATAGTGTATTTTATAAGAATTTGTAAACACATTTTTTGTAAATATAACATTCTCTACCTACAATCCACCAAAATTGAACATACATGTTGAAGTAATCTAAAAGGAACAAAGAAAACTGACTGATATTTTATTCTCAGACATGCATCATTAATATTGGTTCTTAGCACACATTTGATCAAGAAAAGTGCCTATTTTAGGGGTTATTATCATCACTGGCAAGGGCAACCTCCAGCCTGTGAAAGCGTGATATTTAATTGCACATTGCCATGGGAATCACCCATTAGTTTTTGACACTTAAAAGCCTTATGTCATTCTCCGACAGTTGGCGATAAATAACATTTCGTGAACAATTATATATATACACATGTCAAACAATATGTTCATAATATTTTATTGAGTGAAAGGTAATTAATAAATTAGTAAAATGATAAGATTATTCGGAATAATATGGTGCGTACAGTGGGAATGAGAGCAAAAGGGAATGAGATTCGATTCATTTCATTAGCAGGGAATGGCACGTGTTGTTAGAAAGAATATCTTTAGTGTGTTCCAAAAAAATAAAAAATATATATCTTTACAATATCTGTAAATATTTATTTTTTTATTTCATTAGGATTTGAGTTAAGTCTAGAATAAGCCCATTAGTGTATCAATATATATTGTACCTCTTGTATCAATTCAATACACACAGATATATTTCAATGTTCCTTTTATCTCTTGTTATTCAATATGGTATCTAGAGTCTAACGAGAGGAATCCAAACCCGTTTTCGGCGAATCCACTGTTCATCAAACTTTTCAATTTTTTTTTCGGATACTTTCTCCTTGTCAATTTCCGGAAATCTCTTTTACTCTTAGGTCGTTGTTGCGTTGCTCCTCTGTCGTTCATCCGGAAGCCTGACGCCACAACCCACTATCTCCCTTTTTTCGACTAGTTTTTTGGCTGCCACCACCACCAGTCAGTTCGTCTTCTCAGCACAGTCACCGTCGTTCAAGCCGCATCGCGAAACACCGCCACACGCACCCTCACGCGTCGGCAAGGGGACACACATTTTTTTGCACAGTAGCATCTTCCCCACGCGCGTGACAGCGCATGAGACCTCTTTTCCACGAGTCGTCTTTACCGTTGCACTCTCCTTCTCGTTCTGGTGTTGGATCTGGTCTTGGGTGGTTGATCTGAGACTGTTTCAAAATACGCCAATATTGTCAACACGGTTTGTTTGTTTTGTGATTTGTCTTTTGCTTTTCTTTTCTTTTTGATATTATGAATTTTACTGCTATCTCTTCTATTTCTGGGTCTCCGGTGTTGGACAAGTGGTCTCAAACTCAAGATGGGGGTGAATTGAGTTTTAAAAATATTTTCACAAAATGCCTCACTTCCTTTCTTGAAAGCGATTTTCTTAAGTTAATATAATTTGGCACAAGCAAAACTTAGAGAATAGAAATTAATACAAGCAAATAGTATGTAATGTGGAGATATAAATAAGTTCAAGTAATCAAATAATGCTAAAGTAAAGAGATAAAGAGTTAGAGAGATTGCAAACACTATATATCCTGTTCGGTCACCACCACCGTGACCTACGTCCAAATTGAAACCGCTCGTTCAACTTTCCACTAATTATCAAGCTTCAAGGGTGCTTGACAAACCGCTACAACCTTCAAGAATATAGATTCTTGAAACCTTTACACTTCCACTCACTTACTTTGGTTATGAGCAACCTCTTTCACTAGGGTCTCACTACCCTTAACACAAATGGACAGAATGAGAGTATTTAGAAAAGGATTTGTACTCTTGAAGTACAGATTATACAAGTTGAAGCTTATAGGTATTGATCAATGAAACAAGAATAGAGCTCAAAGATGATTTATGATCAAGATGTTGGAAAGTAAGAAAATGATGTGAAATAAAGCAAGAATAATGATTTTGAAAGGTGTACCATCAAGGGGAACAATGATCACTATTTATAGAGGGCCCCATGACCCTTTGCACACTCATTTTCGCAAAACTAGTCGTTTATATCCGTTATACTGTTTATTGTCAAGTAAGTATTTGAATACTATTCGTAAGGTATTTGAATACTTCAACTGGTATTCGAATATTTTTCTCAAGGTATTCGAATACTTTGTTCTCAGCATAAGTATTCGAATACAGCCAATAAAGTATTCGAATACTCTCTTTGACAGATCATCAATTATGTAGTTTTATGAGTTGTAAAGCATTCATTTTAGTCTCTAATCACTTTTAATGTATTTCCTTGACTTGTACATAATGTTTTGAGGTTACGAAATATGTCAAGGGTCTTTTTCATAATAATCAAAGCTTTCAAGTGATTGATGACATGGATAATGCATGCATAGAGTTAAATGTCCTTTGAGCTCTTTTGTGCATCATTAATCAATTACCTTTACAATTAGATCTAAGCTCTCAAGAGCATGTTTCAACCTTGATCTTGTGTGTTGAATGATTTGCTCTTGTTGTCTTGTTTGAATTGCTTCCTTGGACTTTTGATTGTTGCGAGTTGTATTATCTTTAACGTCGCTTCTATGCTTGTTTGTTATCATCAAAACTCTTGCATCAGTGACTCTTCATTTTAAGTGCATTGGTTTCACATCCGACTGTTCCCAAGTTAGAGTCTACTATTTTTTCCAATTATATTCTTGCTCCATTGAGTGTGGATAAATTGGATGGGTGGAACTATGATTCTTGATTATCAGATCTGCGACTTTCGTTGGATGGGCAGAATTATAATCCCATCTCACTACTAATGATGACTATTGCGGATAATGAGCGCACACGATGGAAGATGATTGATGCTCAGTTGTGCAATCTTATTAAAGCTACTCTTCATCCTTCAATTAAGTAAATTTTTCGACTTATAAATACTTGTGAAGCTATTTGGAGTCAGACAAAGGCCTTGTACACCAATGATACGCAGCGACTCTATGGTGTGTGTCAGAAATTGATGACACTCTTTGCCCCTCGAGATTTCAATTGTCCTATGTCTTAGTATTTGAATAGCTCGGAGTTTGCTTCATGATCTCGATGAACTTCTGCCCCTTACTGGTGATGTTACTAAGGAGCGGGAACAACGTAATACTCTTTTTATGTTGTTCATTTTATATGGTTTACCTTTCCATTTGTCTTCCAATCGGGATCAAATTTTGGGATCTGCTATATTTCCTACACTGGATTTTGTGATGTCTACCTTGCTTAGGATTCCATCTAAGCTCTCTACATCATCAGCACCTCCTATGACCTATGTACCTCAGGTTGACACTATTGACTCCTTTGTTTTTGCTGCTCAGGGTTATGGTCATAGACGTAAACCCTCTAAGGGAAAGCTACTATGCACTCATTGTCATCAGGCCAATCATACTGTTGACCGTTGTTAAAAGCTCCATGGCAAGCCACATCAACCCCCTAGGAGTGCTCATGTTGCTCAGACTCCATCTAGTGTTGCTGATCCAGGGTTATCTTCTGTAGTGCAACCTCCTGCTTCTCTCCTTAATGAATTCGTGACTTGGTGGTCTGAGAAGCAAATATCTGGTTCTACTGCCTCTAATGCTCCCACTAGTAATTCTTTTGCTAGGATCTCTCAATTACAACAATCTCTAGGCCCTTGGACTCTTGATTCTGGGGTTTCTGATCACATTTCTGGTAATAAGTCTTTATTCACTTCTCTTTGTACCATTGCTTCATTTCGTATTATTACTACGGCCAATAGGTCTCTGGTCCAATCTCGTGGGGTCGACATGGTTCTTCTTTTACCTCATTTGTCTCTGGATCATGTTCTTTATATTCTAGATTCTCCTTTTAACTTACTTTTTATTAGTCGTTTGACAAAATCTATTGATTGTGTTGTTTCCTTTACTAAAAATTATGTCATCTTTCAGGATCGGAGTTCGGGGAAGGAGATTACCAGAGGATGTGATTCTCATGGCCTCTATCAACTGTTTCCTTCTTATTCAGCCTGCTATATTGTGGATTGTCCTTTCACTATCCATGCATGTTGGGGTCATCTGTCAAGCTTCAGAAGATGGTTCCATATTTATCGTCTCTTTCTAATTTAAATTGTGAGTTGTGTGAGCTTGGGAAACATAGTCGTAGTACGTTCCCAAGTCATCTTAGTCGTCAAGCTTTATCTCCTTTTTCTGTTGTCCACTCTGATATTTGGGGACCAAGTCGTCATCCTTCTACTTTAGGGTTTAAGTAATTTGTTACTTTTATTGATGATTATTCCAAATGTACTTGGTTATTTCTAATGAAAAATCATTTTGAGTTATTTTCTATTTTTCAGTTATTTTATAATGAAATAAAAAAAATTAGTTTGGTATTTCTATTCGTATTTTTTGTAGTGATAATGCATGTGAGTATTTATCTCATCAGTTTCAACAATCATTTGCATCTCATGGCATTCTTCATCAAACATCTTGCCCTCATACATCCCCAATAAAATGGTGTAGCCGAGCGCAAGAACCGTCATCTTGTTGAAACTACTCGTGCTTTGTTAATTGATGGAAATGTTCCCTACAAATTATGGGATGATGTTATTCTCATTGTATGCTATCTCATTAATCGCATGCCTTCATCTGTTCTTAATCACCAAGTATCTTACTCTATTTTATTTTCCCATCAAGTTTTATATCCTTTGACCCCACATATATTTGGTTCTACATGTTTTGTTTACCATCTCGGTTCAGGCTTGGATAAACTAGCTCCCAAGTCTCATAAATATGTTTTTCTGGGTTATCCTCGATCTCAAAAGGGTTATCGCGTCTACTCTATGACTTTATGTCAATACTTTATCTCGGCATATATTTCCTTCTTTGAATTAGTCCCCTTTTTGGCTCCTCTACTACTCTTGTGGACACTGATTCTATTCAGTTATCACTTATCTCTACCTTCTGACTCATTCGAATACCTTTCGCCTTTACCAGTCCATGTTTTTGACTCTCCTTCTATCACTTCTTCTCCTGATGAGTTACAACATGGTTCTTCAGATGTTTCCATAGGCTCATATCTGACTGCATCTCCTCCCTCAGCTTTGGTCCCACCTTCGGCTAGTGACCTTCTCATCTCTCTTCGTAAGGGTACTCATGATACTCGCCCTCCGGCCAGGTATACAGTTAATATTAGTTACCATCGTCTTTCTCCATCATATTATGCATGTCTTTCCTCTTTGTCTTTAGTGCAAGTTTTATATCCTTTGACCCCACATATATTTGGTTCTACATGTTTTGTTTACCATCTCGGTTCAGGCTTGGATAAACTAGCTCCCAAGTCTCATAAATATGTTTTTCTGGGTTATCCTCGATCTCAAAAGGGTTATCGCGTCTACTCTATGACTTTATGTCAATACTTTATCTCGACAGATGTTTCCTTCTTTGAATTAGTTCCCTTTTTGGCTCCTCTACTACTCTTGTGGACACTGATTCTATTCAGTTATATCTACCTTCTGACTCATTTGAATACCTTTCGCCTTTACCAGTCCATGTTTTTGACTCTCCTTCTATCACTTATTCTCCTGATGAGTTACAACATGGTTCTTCAGATGTTTTCGTAGGCTCATATCTGACTGCATCTCCTCCCTCAGCTTTGGTCCCACCTTCGGCTAGTGACCTTCTCATCTCTCTTCGCAAGGGTACTCATGATACTCGCCCTCCGGCCAGGTATACAGTTAATATTAGTTACCATCGTCTTTCTCCATCATATTATGCATGTCTTTCCTCTTTGTCTTTAGTGTTTGTTGCTTCTTAAAGTTGTTGGATACTCTGATGCTGATTGAGCCGGTTGTCCTACTGATAAGAGATCTACTTTTGGATATTGTGTCTTCATAGGAGGCAACTTGGTTTTATGGAAAAGTAAAAAAATAGAATGTAGTTGCCAGATCAAGTGCTAGAGCAAAATACTACTACTTACAAGCTCATTTGGCTTAAGCAACTTCTTAGATTTAGAGAGCTCAAGTTTGGAGACACCGGACCAACAACTCTCATTTGTGATAACCAAGCAGCGCTACACATTTCGTCCAATCTAATATTTCATGAAAGCACCAAGCATATCGAAATAAATTGTCACTTTGTTCGAGAGAAGGTCCTTGCTAGTGAAATTATAACTAGTTTTGTACCTTCTAATGATCAATTAACAGATATATTTACAAAGTCTTTGATAGATCCTCAGATAGAGTTTATATATAACAAGTTTGGTGCTTATGATTAGGGGTGCTCATCAACCGATCCAAACCGATTCAAACCGCGGTGACCGAACCGAAAAACCGATAACCGAACAAACCGAAAATCGAAAAATTGAAAACCGAAAAAAAACTGCAATTTTTAATTGGATTGGATCGATTTTCGGATTGTTAAATGAAAACTGATCCAATCCAAACCGATCCAATATATTAATTCCCCTCTACTTACTTTGGTCTTTCTCCGATCATAATCCAAAAATTCTAATCCCAAGACCCATTAACCCATCAACTAAACCCAAGAAAAAACCTAGTCACATCTCATCAACAAAATTTCATCTGCGTAGAGCTTCATATCTCATTGTCCCCCCCAAAAAAACTATATTATCGTTTACTGATTCTTTTGTATTTCAATTTTTTTTTTTACAAAGCCAATATATATATAAAAGATGTTATCTGCATGAAACAAATTTTAGGATTTTCAAAAAACCGATCCAATCCAAACCGAAAAAATTGGATCGGATCGGATCGGATCTGATTTGAAAAAAAGTCCAAACCGAATGGATGATTATATGGTCAAACCGAAGGGATTGGATCGGATATTTTTGCTTCCAAAACCGATCCAATCCAGACCGCGAACACCCCTACTTATGATATATACGCTCCAGCTTGACTGAAAGTCTTAGAAAAAATATTTTTAAAATATCTGTAAATATCTATTTCCTTATTTCATTAGGATGTGAGTTAGGTTTTAACTAAGCCTTTTAGTATATGTATATATATTGTATCTCATGTATCAATTCAATAGACATATATTTATTTCAATGTTACTTTTGTCTTTTGTTATTCAATATATGTAAAGTGCGAAGAGTTCAGTTCCCTATCACTATCATGGTGTATATATATACGGCAGTCTCTGACATTCTTAGTTATGTCAATAAATCAATTTTGAGACCACAAGAGGCATTTTTTTTTGTCTCTTCAACTTTGCATAGTGTGTGAATTGATTTGCACGCAATGCCCGAGTTTGTATTAAAAAAGCTTCAGCACATGCGCTTCTATATAAAGAAGGTTCGCGTTCACTCTCAAAAGAGATTGACATGAAAGCCACGATGTAGCAATTATTGCATGATAAAATGATGCAGACGTACCTAACAGATTGAATTGCATTGCTTAATGACTATTAAAACTTCAGCTAAGAGCCAAGAAGCTACGATGCAGTGATACTGATACAGGATACGATATAACACGTCGACACGTTAACTTTAAAAAATATTATATTTTGACACGTTGGGATACGTTTTGATATTAAATAATACTTTTAATATATATAATATAGTTTATATTTAATACATATAACAGCTTATAATAAGTCATATACTAATCAAATATTCAAATTTCGTAACATAAATATAAACAAAAATAATTTTTCGTACCTTGTTAATTTTTCATGTAAATTTCATAACAAAAAATTGATTTATAAATTATTTTTTATTTTTAATTAATAAAATAAAAAATAAAAAAATGTGTCGGATGCGTGTCGGAGAGTTGGCCGCGTGTCGAACAAAGTTGACTGCGTGTTGAAAAATGTGTCAGAACATTGACCGCGTGTCTTAAAATGTTGACTGTGTGTCAAACGCGTGTCGAAGCGTGTCCGTGTCGGACACGTGTCCCACAAACACATTTTGTAAAAAATTAGTGCTTCTGAGCCAACAAGTCTAAGATAAATAGGTTGATGGAGGAGTAATTATTGGGTAACAAAAATAACTAGTAAAATATCTGAACGAATTTATGATTTTATTTTTTTCCTTTTTGTTTCAGCCACTAAAGCATTAAAATGCGATCATTAAAATTTGGAATTAAATGCAATTGTCCACAACTCTACATTCAAGAGGATTTTTAGTAAGTGAAATAATGAGATGGCATTTGGCTATAATGCATAGAGTTTGATATCAGATAGCCCCTTTATATCGGTGGTACTGAGATTCAAACCTATAAGGTCATACAAATTATCAAAATCCCTCGTGACTAGATCGACTCCTTGGTATTTATTATATAAAATTTTAATCCACTAAAATTATAACTCTCAAAAGTTAATTCTTACATTATGCTTCTTTATGGAATTGAAGATGATGTTGAATATACCCTCGAACTGAGCAAAATATTAAATATCTTTATTCACCCTCGCAACAAGGGAGAATATATTTTACTTTCAATGTAAAATTGAGATAAAACTTTCTGTAGGTTTTTTCTTCTAATTAATAGACTTTATATAGCACCAGTACCACGTCTCTAATTTCTTGTAGATAGGTTTATTTCCTCTTGAATCAAAACTCAATTGGTAATTTTTCTTTTAAAAGATACAAAATATGAACCACGACATAAATATTTAATTTAGGGGCATATGATAATTGGCATTAACCTAGATTTCTAGGCTTTAGATAATATTATATTATGGATGGAAACAATTAGAAGTAATCGGTTCTTCTGGTCGTGTTCCTTGCAAAATCCGTACATTAAGGCATGATTAGGCAAATGTTAGAGTTAGGTATAGTACATAAACTTCAAATGACCTTTGTCGATTCCGGGTCGTCTTTTCAAGGCCTTTGAGCTTGAGCTTTCAGTTTGGTGGGACTATGTTGTGCTAATCACAGGGTTAATATTATGAAAATACTTTGTTTCTATAATTGGTGCTAGCATGCACCTGACTCTATAATAAGTTCCTTTAAGAAGGCCATAAAGAAAAAAGGGTACTGGAAAGTGGTGAAGATTCTAGTTATTCAGGTTTCCATACTGACCAAAAAATAAAATAAAAATGATCTCATAAACTAGAGTCATATACTTTCAGTAACTATTCTAGTTATCAATTTGTCCCAAAATTTTAAAAGTGTAATTTACTATTTAAAAAAATAAAAAATAGATATTTCCATAAAAGAAATTATAAGAACTTTCTCTTAAAAATAAATAATCAGACCAATCATCAAAGGTTTAATACTTATATATTATGTTATTTCTTAAATGATAAAAATTAAGCTTAAGGTACTCAAAAGTATATTTTGTTAGTTAAATTAGTCTCTAGATAAATATTCTATCAGCTAAATTAGTCCTCAAGATACTTTGACACAATAAATGTCTCATTGTGCAAAACGGATTTCAAGATGGGAAAAAAATAATTAAGCAAAGAGTTTTTTTGGAAAAGGAAAAAGAAATGACTGATCTCAAACAAAAATAAAAGGTTCTAAAATAATAATTTTTTCAAGGAAAAGCAAGTTTAGACTAATTTAAAAAATGATAATTGTGCCAAATGTGAAAGGCTTAAGGAAATAAACCCTGTTTGGTCTGTCAGGTCGTTTGTTTCATTTGCATGAACCCGAACAAAATACACATTTAATTATCTCAATATTGAGGGTGAGGCTTGGAGCAACAATAAAATTATTCTTTTTTATCATATGGTCATGGGTCTAAGGTTGGAAAATAAATTTTCTTTTTAAAAAATATAAAGGTAAATATGCATACAACTAACCTTGATTCTTACCATCACAAGTTTGGGAGCCTTGTGTATCAGAGTCACTCCTTTTTTAAAGATCAAACTATTTATTTTTTAAAATAAATATAGGATAGGAAAATAATTAATCTAATGCATTGAGAATCGATATATGCTCTCAAGCTCAATAAACACTTCAGAGAATTTACACATATATAACTCACTAATTGAAAAATCCTTTATTTTTTTTGTAATCTATTAAAAAGTCCTTAATTCGAACTAAAACCTTATGTTTTTCGTAAGCGAAGGGCAGCAAGTAAGTCAACTCTTATTGCTATCCGACGGATTGTTTAAAGGGATTGTTTAAACGGTAATCAATTTTTTATGTCGTTGGAAAAGAAATTTTTTTTTTGCAAAAAAAAAAAAAAACAATGTATTATGAATAATACATAGTTATAATATTAAAGTTATTTTTTTCTCTCTCCTTATATATTGTCGACTGATATGGCGGAGAAAAAAAAAAAAATTACCATTATAATTATGTATTACCCGTAGTATATAGTTTTTCTTTTTCAGGAGATAATTTTCTCCTGCAATTTAAGAAAATAGAACCTTATTTAAAACATCAATACAATCACATTTTGAGGGATGCATTCAGAAAAACAAAATGCAAGCTTAGATCTAATTACAATTACGGATGGTCGCGGTCTGCATCGAATTGGTTTTAAAGCAAAAATTATTCGATCCAATCTCTTCAGTTTGATCATTTAATCATCTATTAGGTTTGAATTTTTTTTTAAATCCAATCCAATTTTATTCGATTTAAATTGGATTGATTTTGTGTTTTTTGAAATGCCTAAAATTTTAGCTTTAAAAATCTCTAGCTATATCAAAATAAAGTCATACAAAATTATAAATTACTAAAAAAATTCAAGTCTTCAAACTAAAACAAGTCTTAAAACTCATGAAGAGTTAAAATAAATTAATAAATAATAAAAATTAAAATAAGATAGTTTGTTATTACTAACATCGAAGATACATGTCTAAATAACAATAAGATCCAAGCCACCATCTTTCAAAAATAATAAATATATAATACATTGGATCAGTTTTTACCTACCAAACAGAAAATTAATTCAATCCAATTAAAATATGCGATTTTTTTTTTTGGTTTTTGGTTATTTCGGTTATCAGTTTTTTGGTTCGCTCACTGTAATTTGAATTGATTTGAATCGGTGGTTGATGAATACCTCTGATTATAACAGAGGTAGAATGAATTGTTTTGTTTTATTTATTTTTTGATAAATTATATATAATGACTTTTGAGTTCACATGGGATGTGTTTAATCCGCAAGCAAAGCTGTCGGTGGTTTTATTATAATATATATATATATATATATATATATATATATATATTTATTTAGAGTAAAGTGTGTGTCATTTTAAAAAATGTAAAGTTGTGTCATTTTAAGAGAGAGAAAGAGATAGATAAAGAAGGAGAGAGAGTTGACAAAAAAATAAAGGTGTGGGTCCTACCTCTTTGTAAGAGTAAAAGAATATAAGTTGTGTCATTTAAAAGGATAAATATTTTTCCCATATATTTAATTTAGTATCATTATAATTCTTAAAACATGGTTTATCTATTTGTTCTGGATTGACATATTAGGCTCGATACATCAAAATTCTTAGAGTGGGATAAATGTTTCCTCATCACACAAATTTCATTCGTCCACACACCCACACACATAAGTAAAAGTGCGCTGCCTCACACAATAGTAGAGCCTACAGGACAAAAACGATTAAGCTCATCCCCTCCAAATTAAATTAGGAAATCTTCTCCCATTATATATTCCTCGCTCCTTCATTGAAGTGTCATCTTTTAAAAAAAAATAGGCACAAGGGGTAAGTAATTTAATATTAAACAATATGAAGGCTTTTGAATTGTTCCCTTACAATAATTAAAAAAAAAAAACTTGATGTGAGGAATGATATAGAACTGCACAACTAATGTCATATATGACCATTACAAATAGAGAGTATTCTGTGATCAACATCGTTACATTTCTTTGGCACTCCTGTGATGTACTTAAATTAAGATTAAATAATATAAAGTTCTTAATATTTTTGTGAAATGTAAACAAATTCGTCAATGGGTGCTATATTTATGTTATTTTAATATTTTACTTTTAAAAATAATAATTTTTAACTAATTAAACATTAAATAGATAGAATTTAACTTAAAAAAACTATGTATAAAAACAACTTAAAAAATAAACTATTAGGATAATAATAGTATTTCTTCAACAACCATCTACGTATATAACGATGATACATTCAAATACAACGACGGACAAATTTAAAAGACACATTAAATTAAAGGAAAAGTATTTATCCTACACTAGAGATAAAATTATTCCCAACAATCCCAAAACAATATCGTTTTAGGATTTATAAAAAAGAGAGGATGTTTCAGTAATTTTACTTTCCTTTTATATTATATATTTTACTAAAATACCTGATATTGTTTTCCCGAACCCATCATTTTAGGGTTGTAGATGAAAATTTTATTTCATATTACAAAAGAAACGTTAATCCCATAAATCAAAAACATAAAAGACACATATGGACAGTGGCGGATCCAGGCTCCAATTGAATCTCAGGCCAAAAAATTATATATATATATATATTTTTTAATTTTAATTAATTCATATCATAATATATTTAAATTATATTAAATACAAAACACCACCTGAGTAGACAGTTTCAAAAAGAGTTATAATTTTATTAAATTTTTTTAATTTTATTCAATATATTTAATTTTTTTATATAAGTGAAAATAGAATACATAACTTAATACAACTTACCTAAATCTCTCACCAAATATATTTTATTATTTTGATAGGGCTAAATTATAAATTTTAGCCCGAGACAAATTATAATTTTAGACCAGGCTAAATTATAATTAATTATATAATTATACATGATAAGTATAATTTGTTAAAATTTAGCCTAAGCCGAGGTCACCCTAACATGTGGCTCCGCCACTACATATGGATGATGATGAGGTTGAATATAACACCTTTTGTTTACCATGGTCATATATCTCATTAGTTTCTCCAATACATTGTTCCTCAAATCATGTTTTTTTTTTTTTTGTTATTTTATTTGTTGTAAAGGAAAAGTTAGAAAACTCCCGTATGATTTAATTTTTTATTACTTACGCCCTTATGTTTTTTTTAATCATTTGCCTCTCATGTGTTTTTTTATTGTTCATGATGGTAAAATAGACAGATTAACCAAATATTTGGATACATTAAATTTGGACTTGAATGTAAAAAATAAAATAAAAATTATGAAAAAAAATAGAAAAAAGTACATGTGTAAATGATTCTGAAGCAAATCAGAAGAATTTTTTCAACAACTTTTCCTTATTAATTAATTAGATTTAAACAAAAGGTCCCTAAATGGTATGATCTTTACCGTTGAGGGGCAATGTGATCAGTTGGAAATCAATCTACAACATATTGTACCTTTAGCAACTATGGGGGTAGAGTATGTTGCCTTAATTGAAGCCGTAAAGGAAGCTATGTGACTTAAAGGCAATAATGGCATAACTTGGTTTAAGTAAAGGTGTCCCAAAGGCATTGTGTGATTCACAAAGTGTCATATATCTATAAAAAAAAAATGGTGCATATCATGAGAGAATAAAGCATATAATGTTAAGATTCATTTTATAAGAGATATGATATCTAATGACGTTGTTAACATATTGATAAAATTGCTTATGATATTAATCCTGCAAATATATATATTTTTTTTTTTATAACATCCTGCAAATATTTTGACAAAGGTAATTTAGAGCTGCTCCACCTGAAGTCTAGATTGGGTACGGGTTTAAACTCTCGTTCGAGTATTCTTGCACACTTGCTTTTTGTAATTTTCTTTTGAAAGCTGTCTTTGAATGAATTTTTTTTTTCAATTATTGTTTTCTAAACTTGTTTTTTCTGAAATATCAGAAATGTCCTGTTTCCGTACACTGTATTTCTTTCAAATTTAATGTATGAAAATAGGAATTCGATCCTCTTATATGAAAAATGATCATATTATTTGATTATAATCACTAATTTAAAAATCAAATATTTTTTTCTCTTTTATCTCATTATCATTGAATAATTGTACTCAAATAATATGATCACATAATCACTTTTTTATATGAAAGGATCCAAATCCAGAAAAATTATATCCAATAAATGTAGTTTATTTGACAACATAAGCTGAGTAAGTGGAGAAAAAACTTAAGTTCGATTTATATTAAATATATCGTTGAAGAGATATGAAAAGCTTTAATTGTGATTAAGCTCCGAGCTGACTCAAATAATCAAAGCTTGATGAGACCAACTCATCTCAAAGAGCGAATTATGATGGGGTATGAAAAATATTAGAAAAATTGTTAAATATAAGTTTTTGAAACAAGTAAAATTCTGTGCGTTGCTTTTGTTTTCTTTTTAGATTATGCTATTTTATCTTGTTGCGCTGGTAATTTTACAACACCGACCACACGCAATAGTGAATGCAGTTTTTCTTTGACTCATGGACACAAAGTTATCACATAACTAATCCCAGTCAAAAGCATTAATTACAAAGAAGATTGGGGGCATTCATTCTAACAATTTCCGTGCATATCGACTTTTGTATGATTCTATATATAATTATACAGGAGAGATATTTTCACTACTAAAATTTTCTATTATCAACTTATTACCTATCCAATTATCATTAGATTAATATTTTCTCTCTCTTCAAAAACATTTTAACATTCTCTCTTTGATCCAATGGTGATCTGATGGATAATAAATTAATAGTAAGAATTTTTGGTAGTTAGAATATCCTCACTCGTAATTATATAATATATTTTTTCATACGAGAGGACAGATAGAGAGTGCCACAATGCTTTGGCTCGCTAGTGGTAGTGTGGTACACAGCCATTCAATCCGAGCATTGAAACCTCAAATCCTTGAAACACGTTATGTAATTGCAGTGGTGATCCAATGGGATTAATGCATGTAACTGGCACGTCGAAGACATACCTAAGGTCTAATTTATAAGAGCTAGTGCCTCCTTTTGGTTGGAGCCCGGTCAAACTTTCATCTACAACGAGGTATTTGGTACGCGTTATTTTGTAAGATTCTTGAGAAATTAAATTTTTTTTTTAATTTTAAATTTTTGAATATTATCGTAAATTGAATATAAAAATTATATTTTTAAAAATTGAGATTTTCAGATAAATTTCTTTTTTCCACTATCAAATATCTGGAAGCGTGGGATTTTATTATGGCAATACAATGAAAGGTCTTGTTGGGCTTCCACTACATGCAGCTCGTGCCCACATTGTGCGTGAACACGAATCATGGTCTTTGAGATCATTCACATCCAAAGGATCCATTTTGAGCCCAATAGGAATTACTCAACGCCTCTTTTTGGTAAACACACATGCAAAAATGGAGCTAGAACAGCCATTTTTCATTTAGATGAAGAGACCATAATAATGTGGTTGGTTTTTAAAGCTATTCGCATGGTACAAATTTTAAATTAATAATCAAAGCAAAATTTATGAAAGTTATCATTCACATCCATGAGTCTTTTTTTTTTTCTTAAGTCGTGGTCATGAACCACAAATTATCCATAGGTCAATTTTTTTATGGCTACGATTTTTTAAAAATTCTCGACTTGAATATTTTTATTTAAATTTAAATAGAAGTTGTAAATGACATATAAAAAAAACCATGAGTAATAACTAAAAACCATTGTTATTATCGATAAATTAAGGCTTTTTAGTATGTAAAAGTCGCAAATGACTTTTGTGACCTAAGATTCACTACAAAAAAACACATCATTTCTGGAGGTTAATAAAACCTCCGATAATTATTGTACATTGTGGCATTTTCATGGAACTCCACTATCTCCTAATATCTTATCACATGTCTTTCCTCTCTCTCTCAAATTTTTTCGCCTTCGTCCACATTCCATTTTACAAAACTCTTCTCTTTCTCTTTAAAACTTCTTTGCTCACATCTATTCAATCTTTTCTTTTCTCTCTAAATCTTTCTTCTCTATTTTCTCTCTGTTTCACTATGTCCACCTTCACTCTTTGGTATATCGATTTCTCTGCAACTCGGTTTTTGAAATCAATTTGATTTACGATTTGGTTTTGGCCTTGCTCGATCTTTGTTGCGTCTCCTCATATAATGATTTCAACCTTCATTCTCTCTCTCTCTCTCTCTCTTCAATTTGATTTAATTTTTTGACATTGAAGTTAGGGTAAAAGGTGCTGATGTTTTGTTACAGATTGATTCAGAATAGTTAAAAATGGGTGTGTCATTTACGAAGCTATTCAGCCGGTTGTTAATATATGTCATTTGTTGTAGGGTTTAATGTGGAAACGGTGGAATATAAGAACATCAGCTTCACTGCTTGGGATGTTGGTGGCCAGGATAAGGTATTTATTTTCTACTCGTTTTTTGTTTTTCATCCTATGTATTTTTATCTCTGAATTGAATTTTTTTGTTGAAACGTGTTATCCACATGTTTTTCAATTATGCAGAAAATAGGGAGCTATATGATCGATGTGGAGGAAATTGGAACTGAGTTTTGAGGTTCCTGCAGGCTGTGGAACAATCCTCTGAGATGGTGGAAACATTATCAAGCAATGTACTATTTCATCATATCAATCAATTACTTTTGTTTGCTTTTTAAGAAAAATCCTCATTCGTTAAATGACAACTTTCAAATAAGTATATTGTCCGGAATGAATCATCTATATTTCATTTTATAACATTATCATATTTTCATATAGTTAAATTGTATTAAAAAAATTTCAGTCATTCGTTCATAAATCTTCAAATTAAATTATCATTTTCTTACTTTTCTTTTATTACTATTTTTTCCCTTGCATCTCTTTTAGTCTTCTTACTGCCTTTTTTTAAAGAAAAGTTGTGGAGTTTTAAATAATGATGAAAAAAAATATTCATAAATGCAAATTACAACTGGAAAGTATCAACCTTATTGATAAGCAATTCCTCTGTCTACTCCTGTTGTTGAAGCTGGAGATGAGTTGAACAAGATGTTGAATAAGGTAGTAAAATATATCCTTAATGAATGATATATGATAATTTGGCTTATTTTAGTGACTTAATTTTTCCTAGCTCAATTTTGTGATTGTTTATGTATGGTTATAATCATGTCAGGATGAGTTGAGAGATGTGTTGCTCTCTTATAGTTTTTGCAAACAAGCAAGATCTTCCAAATGCTATGAATGCAACTGAAATTACTGATAAGCTTGGTCTTCATTCGCTTCGTCAGTGTCACTATTAATATTTTGAGTTTTTTGGAGTTGGCCGCAACATACCACAATCCACATTTGATAACTTTGGGTATATCCAGAGCACATGTGCCACATCTGGTGAAGGACTTTATGAAGGACTTGATTGGCTCTCAAACAACATTGCAAATAAGGTTTAATACAGAATGATTATTTTCAGGGACTTGGCAATTTAAATTACAAGTTAACAGATTTCACATGTAGGCATTTAACTTATTTCTTTTCTTTTCTAATTTTTGAGTGCAGGCGTAATGATTATAGTTATGGGTTTACAACAAGAATAGCAATTTCTGTAGCTATTATTATTCAAGGATTGGATTTTGTGTTGTTTTGAGTCTCCTTACCTGCATGTGCAGGCAGTCACCATCTGTGCAAATGCTTGGACTAATGCCGGTCATTTTGTTCTTATCCTCTTCCCTGCCTCTCATTGTGGGTTACTGAGGTGTTAATAATCTCATACAATTTATGTTATCTGTACTATATGAACCAGGCATAAGAAACTTGCAAATTCTCAATTTGTATTATGGCTCAAGTTCTTGTACTCTTAGTGTGAAAGATACTTTGTATTGTGGTTAGTACAGTTAATGTTTCATGCCTGCTCTTTTGTACATACTTAACTCTTAAGGTTGAATTTTTTCATGTCCAATTTTATACCAGTAGTAATTCTTCTATGTTGCACTTCATAATTTTGTTACCTTTTGGGTATGTCTGATGTATTTTTTATTTAACCATCGAAGGTATAGCTAAATAAATTCTTTGGGTATGCAGGTTTACTCCGATATCTCTGAAAGTGCTCCTTTTCTTGTTATTAATGATGATAAGAGAATCAATATTTTACCAGTTCTTCTATTACATGAAGAAGCTCCTGATACTGGCAATATGAATTCCTGGACAGAAGTTCCCCATGCAACTGTGGATTTTGAGTTTCCTTTGGAAAAATGGGTTCAAGTTGGATGTGAGGTATCTTATATGATTACTTGAGGATTGCCTTGTGTCTATTCTTTTATATGTTTCTTTGTCTATGGCTTTCACTTCACTAAGATATCTTCTGTACTTTGCTCCTATAAACTACTTATTTTACGATAAGGTATTGACCCTAATGCATGTATATTCTTCTGTTTGGCGTTGATGTTTTATATTTTCTTTCTGGAATTCAAAAGCTAGAGTCGATATAATAAAAACAGAAAGAAAAAGGCTTGCAATTTATCCAAGTTTGTGCCTTACCTTAAAGCACATCTATAACAAACTATAGATCACCTTCCTTGCTGCTACTTGCATAGACTAGTCCTTTCCCTTTTTCTTAATTTATTTAATGAGAAATTATGAGATGGCTATCTTCTTGTGCAATTACAGGTTTCTCCAAATCGTATCCAGCTTCAGATTAATGGAGAGATTGCATGAAACGGTGATTGGGTGTATGGATGGCTGGATCACAGTGGCTATTGGTTTTTAACCCGTTGTTAAGTTAATGCCACTTGAAGTAGAGCAGAATCATTGTTCTAATTGTTTTCTCGTATAGAGCGCATGCCACTTTCCAGATTTTATGTATATAGATTAAGGACTAAATGGTAAGTCAAGTTGTAAAGTGATGGCTTGTAGCCAGGTTTTCACAGTTGATGTGCTAAATCTTGCTCACCGAATTTATTTGTTAGGTAATACATAGACTGTAAAGTGATGTATATAGAATCATTGTTGTTTTTGCAAGTGAAGTCAACAAGCTGAATGCAAATCAATTTAGATATCTATTCAAATATTTGGAATGAATTTTTTTTATCCTTTTGAATTTACCTAGTTTTTTAAAAGAAACGTAAAATTTTAAATGGTTTTTTTTTAAAAAAAATTCAACAAATTTGTGGGGGTCTTAAACCTCTAGAAATTGAAACATTTGTGGGGGTCTGGAGTCTCCAGAAAATATTTCAACAAATTGTGGCATTACACATAAAGACCCCACAAAATATGTTGTGGCGTAGGCAAAACTGGGGGTTATGGAGGATGCCACAAATGTACTTTGTGGAGGTCAAAGACCCTCACAATATGAAAATATGACCCCCACAAAATGCTTGAATTTTTGTAGTGTTTTTTTATTTATTTTTTGATAAAATCGCGATTGTGATTTGTGAGCCATGAGTGTAATATAATAAAAAATAAAATAATAATAAATAATATATATATATATAAAAGTAAAGTTAACGCTGTTATTTTAAAATAGCTTTATAATATAATAATAAAAAAAAACATATACACATATATCTCTGAATATAATATAAAGAATAAATAAAGAAAACAAATATTTGTATAGTACATAAAGAATGAGCTGTAAATGCCGTGTGGACTTTAAACAATAAGGACATTGAGATTTTTATTCAATGCAATGATTATATCATTACAATTTGGTTAGATTCCAATTAATTTAGTTTGTATTGTTAAAATTTAACTAAATATAATGATTAAAATGGTCAAAAAGAAAGTCAACATGTTTGCATGCATATAGAACACATGACAGGACACCAAAGAAAAAATGAAAGGGAGGAAAACTAAACAGATAAAAGAAGAGCTCAGAGGAAGGAAAAGAAAAATGGAGAGGGGGGAATCATACAGAAATGAAGAGGCCAAGAGAATAAGTATAGGAAATAAAAGTAAGGTAATATTAAGAGATAAAAACTTTCTCTTATTTTTCTTCTTTTCACTATTTCTTTTAAAAAATTTAATGGTATTATTACTCTGCTAGGTTCCTTTCTTAGAATTCTATTACTACTTGATTTTATTCCTATCTTTAGCTTTATTATTAATTATTTCTAAAATCTTTTTTTTTTTAAGTTGATTATTAACCGATGAATTATTTGGTACCAAATAAATATTAAAAGAAAATAAAGAAATACCCGAAAAGAACAAATAAAGAAAATAAAGAACAAATAAATAAAATAAATATTTGTATACTACATAAAGAATGACCTGTGAAGAGAGAACTATCTCTAATGAAAAACCCTAGCGTAGCAATACCATCGTCAAAGCTTTCTCCTGAGGAAGCTGACATCTTAAAGAGGAGTAAAAAGAAATACAAGAGGGAGATTCATCTTTCAGCCAGATCAAACTATGACACCACGGGAGGAAGAATAGATGGAGGAGAGGTTGTCTTCTAAGGAAATGCTAATGAGACACAATGGCGAATGGGAGATGCAAGATGCAAAGGAGGAGGTATAATCAGAACAAGAAGATGAAGAATTCCAGGATGCAGAAACCGAATTAAAAGAAAGAACAAGAAATCCAGAAGTTCTCTGTGTGAACGATGGAGACAATAAAATCAATTTTAAGTTATCAGATGTTTTCAAGAAGTGTGCATGGAAATCTTGGAGAAAGGCGATTTATGTGAAGCTTTTAGGGGGAAAACTAGCTCTCCCTATCATGAAGAAGAAACTTGAGAATATGTGGGCAAGGAGAGGCAAATCTTCGTCATTGATGTGGAAAACGACTTCTTCCTAGTAAGGTTCACTGACAAAAGAGACATGGATTATGCTATTATTGTTGGACCATGGGTCTTATTTGACCACTACTTAGCTATTAGATCGTGGGAACCATATTTCTAATCTCATTCTGCTGCTACTGGTCGTATTTTGGCTTGAGTTCGTCTTCCTAGTTTTTTGTGGAATATATAAATACAAAATTACTAAAAGAAGTAGGGAGTTGGCTAGGTAAGTTCGTAAATATAGATGTTGCCACAACCTCTTTGGCTAGGGGAAAATTTGCAAGAATTTGTGTTGAATTAGACTTGGGAGAACCTTTGCAGGCAGAATACAAGATTGAAGGGAGATTAAAAAAAGTTGAGTATGAGGGGCTTCATTTGGTGTGTTGTAGCTGTGGGAAATATAGCCATCGCTCTAAAAGCTATTCATCGAAGGCCATCTGTCGCAACCGTTTCGCGACGTGACGGCGAAAGAATTATTGAATGGTTAAAACAATGGAGTCGCCACCATAGTTTATTTAGGAAAACATTGGAAAAACCTTTTTTAAAGACAATTGGTCTTTGACAGTAGAAATGGGTTCGGGAGTCGATTACGAGTAGGGAAGGTATTAGCACCCTACACCGTCCGTTAAAAAACGGTTACCTTATATCAATTGTGCAAATTATTGATAAGATTTTTAAATATTTATTTCACCCTTAAAAAATTAAATAAAATTGACTGTTGGAAAAGAAAACTAATTTTGAAAATGTATTTTTGTGCTTGACGGGAAGAGTTCCGCTCCGACGTATCCCTCGGTACAATAGGGAACTCAAAGCTACGTCGTTCTGTATAAAATATTTGTGTGTTGATTGATTTTAATTTTGAAAGTAGTTTTAAAGAAAATAATTTGAAAGTTTTGGATTTGATAGTTTCGGAATATCAAATTGTCGCAGTTAAAATAATCCGAAATGATAATTGCAGGATTAACAAGCTGTCTCAACTCAGCTAATCCTTTCTTTTAAAGAATAATAATATTCATATTATTATTTTTTGTTATCGTGAATTTTATGATAAATTTGATTTAATTTTGAATCACCAAGTCGTCACGGCAAAAATGAGTCAAACAAAATGTGTGGGATTAACAAGCCGTCACGGCTCAGCTGATTGCCGTTTCAATTGATATCAAACTAATTTTTATATTCTTTATGTTTTAATTAACCCAAAATCAAATATTTTTAA
This sequence comes from Gastrolobium bilobum, assembly GCF_033153095.1. NCBI lineage: Eukaryota > Viridiplantae > Streptophyta > Magnoliopsida > Fabales > Fabaceae > Gastrolobium > Gastrolobium bilobum. The sequence goes on along the minus strand of NW_026898878.1, from coordinate 488,921 downwards.
ATAAAACTTTGATTTTTTGTTTGTTTTTTGTTTATTATTACTAAATGGTCTAAAATCATCGGATTGTCACAGTCGAAATGATTCTAAAGAATAAAGGAATTAACAAGCTGTCACAACTCAGCTAATTCTTTTAACATATAGTTCATGTTTTTTTATGATAAACTTAAATGAATTTTGAATCACCAAGCCGTCTCGGCCAAAATGATCCAAAACAAAATCTATGAGATTAACAAACCGTCACGGTTAAATTACCCATATAAATCTAATATGATAATTTTTATTTAGAAATATTGATAAAATCTAACTGGATTTTAGGTCATCGTTAGTATACTGTAAAAAAATATTATTTGAGAAATTGCAACAGGTTATAATAAACAACAAAAAAACAAAGTATTATGTTACCTTCAAAAGGCAACGCTGTGAATGCACAGGTACATGGACCAAAAACAATGATGTTTGCAAATTTATATTATTAAAATATTCAAAAAAAATTATAACACGACAAAGTATTGCTACCATTGTTAGTATAAAGCAAAGAAATTGGAATGAGTCAAACAAATGGCATATTGCTTCGTAAGTGTGCATGCCTTGGAGCTTATGTTTGATGATCCATTAAAATAACTCTTTAACAAGAATCAAATGATACAATGAAATATTAAAATATTAAAACATGCAACATGACAACATTCATCATGATGGTGTACGTGCCTAGATCAAGGAAGCTGAAATTTGCTATTCATTTCATATATATCTTATAACTTAGAATGTGGTTCCTGAACCACCTTTTTCTTGTTTTCCACATTTGTTTCTAATATTTATGCCCTTATCACACCATTTAATATTATAATAAATAGCAAATACAAAGACACAAAAGGAACCCTTTGAAATGAAACGTGCACACACATTCTTTAGCAACGTATACATATATTGAATGACTAATGCATATAAATTTCTTTTAACCAAAATATTAAAACTGACCTTGAGTTTAGAATCCATGGTGGAGAGAAACTGAACAAGATACTCCTCTTAACATCTTGATTGAAATGTGTAAGTCTTGGAGGTTGCTTCAGTCAGCAGTGGTAATGGCAAACATAGGTGATCAGGAATGGAAAATAAAGGAGAAGGTTCTTGAATCTTTTACTGTGATGAAGATGAAATATAGATATCTCTTATTGGTTTCACCTCCTTCTTTTTAGAAATAAAATAAAATTTCTGAACCTCTTATCCCCCTCTCTTCGTTGTGTTTGTTCTCCTTTTCTATTTTCTATCTCACAGAATTTTTTCACAGCTTTCCTTTAGAATTTTCTCTCTTTTTCCTTACGAAAACTCTCTCCTTCTCACCACAATCTCCCTCTCTTTTATACAGTGATGAAGACGGTGGAACTTTAATCAATTTTTGTTTTAAAATGCCCCTGCAACCCCTCTATAGTCTATAGTCACTCTTCCACCGCCATATCTCTAGTCTGCAACCTCTCTGCTTTGTTTTTTTCAAGGTATTCAACTTGACATGTTGATAAATGGGATAAATTGTTATAATAAATTATAATGGATGTGCCGGGTTTGAGAACCGCCATCGACATTTCCTTTTTATTAAGAAACGTATATTTTTAAATAAAAGATAAAATATGAACTCTTTTTTTTATCAATATCTCTTCTTTTTTACTTACTGTTTTTCTATTTTCCTTTATTTTATTTTTTTTATAAAACAAAAAATAATGATAATAGAAATTTCACATTTTTATTTTTTATATTTATATATATATATATATTTTTATATATGAGGACAAAATTGAGTGGTTACACCATCCAAGTAATCCCTCCATCAGGTGAAACTATATGAATCATGGTGAGGAGAACAAAGTAATCAAGAACTCGACAATTACATCAAGCAAAGAGGAAGGGAGATATGGTCTTTGGATGCTCATTAATAAACAGAGGAGGAACAACAGGAATAGCACAAAACAAGGGGGAAAATGCACATATTTTATGACTCCTCGAAAGGAAGGGAATATTAAAAATTCAAGATTCAGTGCTATAAGGAATGCATAAGAGATTGAGAACGGAAAATTGTAGAGGAGGAACATGTCTGTGACCCACTAAAAAGTGCATCAGGAACAAAATCAGATTCAGGAAGGATAGCTAAGTCCTTTAATCAAATTGTCAAAACTCCCACTGCTTATATTGTGGTAGATGGAGATTCAAGTGAGGAAATTAAATGTACTACTCATGTGGGGAAGGTTTGTGGCCAATATGCAGTAGAAAGGAATCAAGAACAAGGTACTGAGGAGGACAACAACATGGCTCTGAATAATCAGTCTACTTAGGAGGAAGGTACAATGCTCAAAAGCCAAAGGAAATGTGAATACACATATGAAGAGTTCTCTTCAATCCAAAGTACAAGTTCAACCTTGATGAAGAGTAAGTCTTTGCATCAAGGGCAACAATCTCTAGATTAGTCCAAGCAACATGTTTCAAGACCTCATAATCGTTTAACTTTAATGAGAAAGAAGTTAGAAGATAATAAAAGAAGTAGTTTATTGGATCGACCACAACTGGGGAATAAACCAGACGTTCAGGAGAATCAGGTGTGCCTGAAACCTGCAAACTCTTATACTAGTTTTTAATGTCTTTGCTTTTTTGGAATGTAAGAGCTGCCAACAAGAATTTGTGGCATTCTCTTAATTTGAAAATCAAAAAATATAGTATTGGTCTAGTGGTTCTACTTGAACCAAGAACTTAGACTTTAACCTGTCAAAATCTAATGAAATTTATTGGGTTTGATGGATGCTAGGTTAAGGAAGCTCAAGGTTTTTTAGGAGGAATCTAGGATATATGGTCTTCTAATAATTTTCAGGTGGATATTCTTAAACAATCTAAGCAATTTTTACATATGAAAATCAAGGTTCAGGAAAGTCCTCGGGAAGTTTAGCGACAACAGCTCTAGAGTGATCTCAGAGGCATTCGTAATTCTTGTTTGAAGCCTTGGATTATGGGAGGTGTTTTCAATAAAATTGAAAGGATGTATGAGAAGAAAGGAGGCAATCCACTAGACCTAAGTAAGTGTGCTCTATTCAGTTCAGTCCTTGATGATTGTAACATAGCTGATATTGGTTGCACAAGGTCTCCAGTTACGTGGCAAGGCCCTAAATGGGGTCACTTAGACATAATTTTTAAAAGATTGGATAGGGTGGCTACCAATTTAGTTTGAAGAATGGAATTTGATGAGGCTAAAGTAACAAAACTGCCTAGATTACAGTCAGATCATAACCCAATTTTGCTTGACTTGTTTGATATCAAATCTAATTCGCCTGATAGACCCTTCTGTTTTATGGCTGCATGGCAAGAACATCCTGATTTCAAATAGCTTATTGGGTTAATATGGAGCAATTATTTTGATATTCCTTACATGCTTTAACGTTTTATCCTGACTGTTAGAGAGTGGAATAGAAAAATGTTTGAAAATATCTAGAGGAAGAAAATGGGGCTTCTAAAAAGATTGGAGCGAATCCAAAATCAAAGAACCCAATATGACTCTGGGAGGTTAGGCATGTTGGAAAATGATTGCCAAATAGAGATTACAAAAATTTTAAATAAAGAGGAAAAATTATGGTTCCAGAAGTCAGACAGTAATGGATAAAAAATGGTGATAGAAATACTAAGTTTTACCACCTTGGTACAATTGTTCACTGAAATAGTAAGAAGATTATCAGGCTTAAGGATGATGCATGGGAATAGATGGACTACTAACCAGGATGAGTTGAAGAATATTACCTGCAAGTTTTATAAAAATCTTTTTACTGAGGAGATTGTAATTAGGAGATGGTTGAACTAAAAAAACCTTTGGCCTCAGATGTCTTATGAGGACAAACTACATTTGGAAAATTGGCCCTCATATTGGGAGATTCATTGTGTTGTCTTTGGTATAGGTAGCTTGAAAGCGCCTGAAATATATGGGTTTCCCGTTTTGTTTTTCAAAAAAATTAGGTAGCAGTGAAGGATTAAATTTGTAATCTTGTTAATTGTTTGGGAATACCCCGAGCTTATCTCATCCACCAATTCAGCTTTGCTTGTTCTTATTCCAAAGAATCAGTCCCCATCCCATATAACTCAATTCAAGCCTATTTCACTCTGCTCAGTTATTTATAAGATCATTACAAAAATTCTGGTGACGAGGTTGAAGCCAATAATGTTGAAAATGATATCTTTGGTCTAGGCTAGTTTTATCCCACATAGTCAAATGCAAGACAACACAATAATTGTTCAAGAAATTATCCACATAAAGGTTGGAAGTCTAAATGTTTGTCGCAAGCAGGTAGAGTCACTCTTTCTCAATCCGTTCTTGTTACCATTCCGTATTTCCAAATGCAAGCTGGTGGTCTCCCCAATCCGGTATGCATGGAAATAGAGAAAATTCAAAGAAGGTTTACTTGGGGTGATAAACAAGGCAGAAGACACATGCATTAGGTTGATTGGGAAACGATTACAAAACCAAACGTGAAAAAAGGACTTGGTCTGAAAAAACTTAACATCATGAATGATGCTTTCATAGCTAAACTAGCTTGGGTTGTCTTTTCCCAACAGCACGCCCTCTGGGTTCAAGTTCTCAGGGCTAAATATGCCTATGGCAAGGAAGGTATTAACATTTTTAGCTCAAAGGCAGGGGACTCCAGAACTTAGAAACAGACTTGTAATGCCTAGAAAAAACTTGAAGATCTGTTAGTGTGTGAGATTGGTGATGGTAATTCAATTCGTTTCTAGAAAGATAAATGGATCAATCATTCAGGGAGATTGATGGACCAGTCTGTGCATCCAATTGAGTGGGATGAAGTAAACAAAACTATTAATCAGTATGTGGATCTGCATGGAGATTAGAAGGTGGATGATCTAATGAGGTGGCTGCCACCTAATGTTATCAGCAAAATCAGAAGCTTCCTTCCCCCAAACTGTAAAGATGGAGCTAATAGACTTTATTGGTGTATTCCTGGTTTCATAAGACTATTAGCTAAAGGACTATATACTGCATTTTCCGATCCTTATAATGTTCAAAGCGGGAGACCTGAGTTGTGGAAGGCAATCTAAAAATGGATTGGTCCTCAGATAATTAATTTTTTCCTCTGTAAAGTGGGATATGACAGGATGCCAACCAAAAGTAGATTAAATAGGTTTAATTTGGGCATCTCAACATGTTCGGGTTGTAACCAAGAAATAGAAAGTACCTTGCATTTGTTGAGGGACTATCCAAATATAAAAAATATTTGGAGTCGTTTGTCCTGTCACTTGGCTGTTCCATCTTTCTTTTCTTTGAACTTGCCGGATTGGTTAATGGAGAACTTGAAACATCTATCTTCTTGCTGTTTTGACATACCTCAAGCTCTGACTTTCGGTATAACTTTTTGGAAGGCATGAACTTGGAGAAATGAGGTTATGCACGCCTCAGATAAAATGGAAAATGGATATTATATACTGGAGGTGATGTTATCGTATGTTAGGGAGGTTTTTTCATCCTTTTAAATGAATGGTAGCTATATTCATAGTAGTTCTTTACATGTGAATTTAATTAGGTGGGTGCCTCCTGATGATGGGTGGATAAAAATTAATACGGACGGGGCCTCTAAATGTAATTCAGGTATGTCTGCCTGTGGTGGTCTGATTAAGGGCCTGATGGTAAGTGGTTGGAAGCTTTCTCTTATAGGACAGGGCACTGCAATGCAATTATAACTGAGCTATAGGGTATTCTGGAAGGACTTGAAAGTGTTTGGGAAGGAGGTTGGAAGAAGGTTATTTTAGAAAGTGATTCAGCAAATGTTATCCCTTTGCTTACTAAATCTGGTGATGAATCCCGAGAGTCTCATTTAGTGACTCGAATATGGGAATGACTCTTAAAGGATTGGACTATTGGGTTGTTGTGTAGATATAGGGAAGGTAATGTTTGCGTGGATTGGCTGGCTAATCTCCCTCTGCTGAAGTTAGACCAAGAAGATTTTATTGTATTCAGGTTCCCCCTCCTGATATTAGGTGGTCGAACTTTTCTGATTTTAGCTTTGTGCACAGAGCTAGACATTCTCTGATGTAATTCTCTTTGCTTGTTGTGTTTCGGGACATAGCCCCCACACCAAAAAAAAAAAAAAAATTGTCCTGTGAATGTCGTGTGGACTTTAAACGATAAAGACATTGAGATTTTTATTCTACGTAATGATTATATCAGGTTAGAATTCTAGCTCTTCCAAAGTGGTATCTCACTGATGGTTGGTTAGATTCTAATTAATTTAGTTTGTATTGTTAAAACTTAACTAAATATAACGATTAAAATGGTCAAAAAGAAAATCAACATGTTTGCCTATATGTAGAACACCTAACGGAAAACCAAAGAAAAAAAATGAAAGGGAGGAAAACTAAACAGAGAAAAGAAAAGTTGAGGGAAAGGAAAAGAAAAAAAGGAAAGGAGGGAATCATATAGAAAGGACGAGGCCGAGATAAGACGTATACTAAATAAAAGAAAGGTAATATTGAGAGATAAAAACGTTATCTCATTTTTCTTCTTTTCACAATTTCTTTTAATTTTTTTATAGCCATTTCTTTTAAATTTTTAATGGTATTGTTATTGTAAGAACCTGCACCGTTAAATAAGGTATTTAATTGAATTAAATATGAGAATTAGGAAATGATTCCATAATTGACCCTAATAATTATTATGAGGCTCTAATAAATATAGTAAGTGGATAATAATGCTGAAAGTCGCTTTTCGGAAGAAAAGTGCAGATACCGGTTCTGCTAGTCGGTATAAATGCGTACCGAAAAAGTATCCCAAAAAATTATAATAAGTACATGATAATTACTAGAATAATAAATAGGACTTGCAAAACGAGTTTCAAGTCAAAATAATGAGAACTGGTACCAGAAACTGATACTGGCTATGAAAAGCGCGTACCAGAAAGGTGCTCCGAAAAATATAATAAAAATATGAAAATTCTTGTAAAATTGAGTAGGTTAAGAATCCAAAGTTTGAGATTAAAATGCTAAGCGTAGCAATTAAAGTTAATACTGTGTGTTAATGCTTATATGGCCTATATATACTCTTATTATGGGCACAAAACCCTAGACTCCTTTCTTTCCTACGTGAGTGGGGCTGGTCAGTTTGTGTGTGAGCACTGTTCCATTGCTTCTTTCTCTATTTCTTGATCAAAACTCAACCTTGAACCCATTTCTTGGTTGTTTCATCATCCTAGACACTTGGTGTGAGTGAGAGGCATCATTGTGGGTGAGCGAGGGTGTTCTTCAGTGGTATTCCAGCTGCTGCGTGTGAGGTTTTGAGGCTGAATTTGGTTAGTTTGTTTGTGAGAGCTTGGAGTTGGTACTTTGAGCTTCAAGGTGTCATCTTTGAGAAGAAAAAACCAAACTTGTTGGTCCATTTTCGTGTCCTTGGGTGTGCTGGGCTGTGGGAGCTTCTAGTGAGCTCCAAGAGCATCTCCCTTGCTGTTTTGAACTTGTGGTATGATCATCAACCTTGAACTTGAGTTTAAGTGTCTAAAAATGGAACCTTGATGCATGTAATGGGCTTGAGATGTTAACCTAACGATGGGTAATGTCAAACACACCTAGAAATGCATGTTTAGGCTTCTGTAATCGGTAAAAATGGTACCTTGGAAGGATATCTTCGCGAAAATGCAGAAACTTCATTCTGTCGCGAAATATCCGAATATTGGCCCTTGAAATATCCGGATATGGATATCCGGATATGGGGATCTGGATATCCGGATATTGATATCCAGATATTATCAGTGAGATATCCGGATATTGGATATCCGGATATGTCCCCGAGGAATATCCGAATATTCTGGGATTTCGTAGAACAGTAGCTGTGCTGTGTGTACTGGCTATTGGGGGTTTGTGGACCTTAGAGTGATGAAGTTGGACTTCTGTAATTAATGAACTAAGTCAGAATCATGTGATTAAGGGCTTGCGGCTTTGTGTGAAGCCTTAAGACGTAAAACGTAAAGAAAGGCGTTGTCTTTAAGTTGTATGCTGGTAGAGTATGTTTATTGGTATATTATTGGTCCATAACAGATTGTGATACTGCTGTGTTTGGACTTTGAGCTTGTGGCATTGGATAGCTAGCTTAGAGGTAAGCTTTCGTGTCCTCAGTTTAGCCATGTTGTGGTTCCACCATATCCCATAGGGGTATGGTTATATGCATGCTGTGTTACATGCTTTTGATGTTTTGGAAATGCTATTGAGTGTTGTTATATGCTAGTGTCTTTATGATATGCACGTGGTGTTCCACCTATACGGTAAGCCTGAGTATGTAGTACGTACAATATGGTGAGGCTGTGGGTGAAGTGCAAGTGGTGTTCCTTGTACTACATGTAGGTATAGACGTATTCCTGCATTTCTCTGACCAGTAGAATAGTGATAAACACACATGGCATGAATATATGTTGCACTGCATAGTTTTGGAACTTATATTGATATAAATGCTTTTAGAACTTATATTGCACGTGTAAGTGAGCTTGGGGTGGAAGATCCTTGAGGACCCCTTGCCTTACTGATATTTCTGGTTTAGAGATCTCACCCCACGTTTAGGGAATGCTTATTTCAGGTTCAGGTAATGTCGGGGTTGAGACCTCAGGCGGCAGGAGGCCGGAGCTGAGTTAGATATTGCTGTTATTATATGCTGACTTGTTGGATGCTGGTTATGCATGCTGCTTTTATGCTTTTAGCTTCTTTATGATTTTGGATTATTATGTTGAGACTTGGTTGTTTATACTATTGATTTGGTGAGCATGAGGATTGTCCATGCCACGTAGACTTAATTATGTCTTGTTTTATTTAGAGTTGTATTAATGTATCAGGATACTGTCCGGACTACGAGTTGTAGATCCGTGACTTAGATACTCACTTTATATTATATATTGAGGTATTTCAGTAGATGTCTTATTGCAATTTACATACAGACGATATTTTATGAAATTGATTAAGTAATCAACTTGGCTAAGTATAATGACGTCATAAATGATAAGAAAAAGATATTCCGTATTTTTAATTAAGCGCAGCTTAATACGATGTAATGATAATATTCCGGGTATACACGGGGTGTTACAGTTACTCTGTCAGGTTCCTTTCTTATAATTCGTTGACTACTTGATTTTATTCCTATCTTTAACTTTATTATTAATTAGTTGTAAAATCTTATTTTTTAAAAAGTTGATTAATGATTGATGAGTTATTTGATACTAAATAAATATTAAAAGAATATGTAATTTTAACTGTATGATACTGCTGTAAACTGACCCACAAAGTTTTGGGGTCAGACAATTAAAAGGCAAGGGACGCCTTATCATGGCTTGAGCTTCGCCATACAGAATGTTTAACATGCAGGAAATCCACAAAATTATGCATTTAAATAGCTTCAGTTAAATATTATACAATGTATTATTTATTATTATTCTGATGCTATTTCATTTTTATAAAATTAATTGAGAGAATTCTCCGTTACTACGGCTGAAAATGGTTATAGTTAGAAAATCTCAATATTATTGAGATTTTTCTCACAATTTATGTCTTGCTAACCTTTCGAGATGCCTATCTTGTCTTTTTACGGAGAAGGATGAAATATTAATGTTTATTTTTCTGATGATCGTTGGGAATACTACATTGTGATGAGAAATTAGGGAGGCGTATCTGTATTTTATGTAGACATGGTGGAAACTTATGCATATACTTTAGTCTGTAAAATATAATGAAGCATATACTTTAATCTGACGTAGGATGTAAGATTGATGTAAAATAGTAATGTAGGTTATAAAGTAGACTTTGCTGTAAAATATGCAACATATATAAGTTTCTGCACGAATTCACATCCATGTTTATATAAATGAATGATATTAGTTTTAATTCATTAATTATCCTAAATTTAATTACTTATATTTTCTTTTATTATTATTATTAGAATATATTTTAAGAAATTATGTAATATTTTCTGTAATAATAAACTATAAAGGAAGTTACAATGAAGCCCATAGTCACTAAATATTAGCACAATTGATTACCAAAAAATATATATTAGCATAATTAGTTAGGAATCTATATGAGTCAATCCATTAAAAAAGCGAGTTTAAATGGAACAACAAAAATCACCATATCTCAAATGATCAAATATCAAGAAACGCAATATACATTAAAATTAAAATAATCAAAAGAAAGATGGCCGTTTTAAAAATTTCGAAATCAAACGGGAGAACCCCAAACCAAATACGAATTCCTTTAAAATCAATCAAAATCGAAAAAAGAAATATGAAATTGATTTTTTGTTTTTGAGAAAATAATTGTTTTAGCGGAAGAAAAATAAAAACTTACTAATTTCATTATAAGAGCTAGAACTGGCACAAGCATTATTTTTTTGTTTCAAAATATTTTGATAATTTTTGAACTCAACAACATAATTCATTATAATAGGAGCTACTCTTTTATAGAGCCACGATTTTATTAAAACTTAAAAACAATCCTTCATCCAAAAGTTTTATTAATATTTAACAAAAATGATTCGTTGATGACAAAAATGATTTCTGTTCAAATAATAAAAAAAACTAATTGAGAATACCATGAATGACTTGTATTTAAATTGAAAAAAATGTCATGAACCCCATTCACAACTTATGTATAATTTAAAAAAATAAATTTTAGCTAATTGTAGACAAAACAATATGACTAAAAAATAAATGTAAGAAAAAAAAACTACAGCGAGTATTTTGTGATTCTTGAAAAATATTTTATAAAAAAATCCTGATTGTGAATTAAGATTTTCATAAAATTAGGCTACTGTGATAATTAACTAGTAAATATTTGTGTATTGTGCAAATATTTTTAAATATTTGTAAATTATAAATTGAATTTTTTTAAATTATTTGAAAAACATATATAATAATAATTGATTTTAAAGTATAAACTAAACGAGAAGATTGTTTAAAATTTAAAAAAGGTATGTATATACACACACATATATATATAAAGTAATAAAAAAATCAATTTAAATGAAAAAGTTAAAAATAATATGTGTTTTTTTAAAAGTATAGATTAATTTTTAAATTATTCTCAAGAGAATATACCTTTATTTAATATATAAAAATAAATTTAAAAATTACACATGTGAATAATTTTGAAAAAAAATTACACTATTCTAAATAAAAAGAGCTAAAGAAGCACAAGCACTTGAACCTCCGTCAATGACGTTGACGAAATTCTTTTCTCTTTTATTGTTTATTTATTTTTTCATTTTCTGATTTCTTAGGTAATACTTTGCGCGGCAGAACATCAAATTTTTAAAAATTTTCCTACAGTATAAAGTATAAACAGCATATATTTTATTTTTTTTATAAATAATTTGATATGAAAGAAGACGACGTATATTCACTCCAAAAAAAGAAAAAAAAAGAGGGAGGAAGTTTTTAAATTATTAATGAAATAGCATTTAAGTACTAGAAAGAAAAACAAACAATCCTAAAAAACAAATATTTTAATTACAAATATGGTCATAAAAGATTATCGAATTAAACATTAATAAATACTGTACAATTAAAAAAGATCACGTTATAATTATTATTTATTATCAAAATCTGAAATGATTCTTCTCACTGTCCAGGCACAGACATGGGTATATATAAAATCGGCACGGAAATTAAAAAAAATGAAAAAATGAAAATGAAAAACAATAAAAAAGCGCGCGAACTCTCCCGCGCTGCTTATAAACTCTAACACTTTCCTCCGATTCCACCGTGAACGAACGCCATGCGACACTCCCATATCGCTGCCGCGGCGCCACCTACTTCCGGTGGCGATGCCGCTTCTTCCGCACTCTCTGTAATTAAGCGTGGCAAGAAGCGTGGAAGTTACAGCTGCGGCCGTTGCGGCCTCCCCAAGAAGGGCCATAACTGCATCGTCAAAACTCCCACCCTCAACGTCGTCGACACCCCAACCGATTCGTCTCTATCTGTCATCTCTGCTGCCCCCTGCTCCGCTACACCCGCACTCCGTCAGCAGCCGTCGCACCTCCGCCGCGCTCTGTCGTTCGACGATCTTGCTGGCGGGCTCGATCCCGACGACGGGGCGGATGGAGATTCGTTGGCTGAGCCAGATCTGGATCTGGATCTGGATCTGGATATTGATTCGTGCGGGTTGCCGGCGATCCTTCTGTGGGAAGTGCTGAGGAGACTGCCGCCGGCGAGCCTGTTGGCGGCGGCGAAGGTGAGCAAGGGTTGGAGGGAAACAGTGAGAAGGCTGTGGAGAGCGACGGAGGAGCTTAAACTTAGGGTTCCGGCAAGCGTTCAAGTCGGGTTTGTCGCGTCGATGTTGCAGAAGTGCCCCGGGATTATGAAGCTGTCTCTTAGAATGGAAAGGTGTGTGCGAATTCGTCTGATTCGCTGGAAGCTTCTAGATCTGAATTTATTTTTTGATTAAACGAAAATGATTAAGCAACGAAATCTAAAGCATCAAAACTCTTAAATCGGAAAATTGTTCTTAAATATTGTACAAAGATGCAATGCTAGTGTAGATAGCAAAATGCGGGTTGATTCGCAAAGATTGATGCAGAAAGAACAAATAGCTACAATCTGAATCACAATTTATTCTAACAAGTTTTTGATGCTTTCAAAAATGATGGCAAGAAACCAGCCTAGTGTAAATGCAGAAGCAAAAAGGATTTTGAAACAGAGAGTGTTGGTTTTGTTTGCTCTCTTGTTTTTTAAAGCTTTGTACTTATATTTTTATTGTAAATCTAACTCGTTTGGTGTTGCAGTGATTTCGATTCAACGATGCTGGCTTGCATTGCGTTCTCATGCCCTAATTTGGAGTGTATGGAGATCTCGACATTTAATACTGCAACCAATCGTATTAATGGGTATTACTCGTGTTCTTATCTTTGTTATTTTTGAACCCTTATTTTGTTCGGTTCAATGGAAAATGAGTATTCCGTTCTTAAGCATCTAAGTCCGCAATTCGCGTACGGTGTGATTTTGTACAATTTGAACGTCATGAGGTCATGCCATCTTGGTTCATTGTGGTAGACCTGGAAATTCATTATTTAAAGCCACTAACACAGTGACTAAATGATGTATAATACTATTCCAAAATTCAGACCTGGAAATTCATTATTTAAAGCCACAAACACATTCTACCTACAAAAAAAGCCACAAACGCAGGAAATGAATGATTCATAGCACGAATCCAAAATTCTAGTTCTGTGTTTGACATTGTTCTACGGGGTGAGTGTGGGTTATTTTTTACTCTGTCACATTGTATGTGGATGAAATCCCGAGGGCATATTGCGATGTTGTATACATTGTAACTCGGCTTTAATGAGCAGGGGTGTAACTTTGGTATTTTCCCATTGCAGCTTTATACTTCAGAATCTAGTTTTTTTTCTCCATCTTTTTGAAATTAATAAATATAGCTGTTCTGTTAGTAGTTGTGCTACTAATTTCATGTACATAAGGTGAAAGTATTCTGTGCATTTTGATTTCTGTTCAATCACTTACACTCTCATCATTCTGGAATTCTGCTTGCTTGAGCCCTTCATATGCAGCAGAAGCTAACATTAACATATGCAAGCTTAACCAAAGAATGCTGCTTTTTGCTGATTATCTTTATCTGTTATTCAACTATGAAAATGCAGGGACGAATTAGGGCGATTTGTTGCTGATAAAAGAAGCCTCAAAAGCCTCAAGATGGAAGGTTGTTCTAATCTGGGGGGTTTTGTCCTCTGTTCATCTAGCCTTTCTACACTTTGGCTGTCAGATTTACATTCTCTTTCTAAGATGGTGATTATTACCTTTACTTTCTCCTTTAATCTCACATGGCGCGATCAATATTTAAATTGATAATGCCCTTTGAGCTTGCATTCAGTGTGAACTATAGTTACTAAAATATTCTTTGAAATGGTAGGTATTTAACTGCCCCCAGTTGATAGAGATCTCCTTGGAGTTTTCTTGCCAAGAAAATGATGGTACTGATCTCTCAACTATGATTGAAGGTTTGGGAAGAAGTTGCTCAAGATTGCAGAACATACATATAGCTTCAACGCGGCTTTCTCATGCTGCTGTCCTTGCTCTCACAGCTGCTCAGTTGAGGTCTGTCATTTTTTTGGCATCTTGGTCTCCATTTTCCGGTTGTTATTGACAAAACCATTCATGTTGAAATTCCTTCCCTTGAAATAAGAGTTTGTAATCTACAACGCTTTGAACTTTATATCCGTATCAGCTCATACTATCTGGCGAATGCACCAAATGTTTTATAAGAATAGGAGAGCTAATCCTATCATGTCCAATTTTATACTGCAAGCCAAACATGGCGCTGAAATGAAACCAAGTAACATAATCACGATGCATAATATGTGTACACACACATGAATATTCCCAACGTTAATATGAATATGTGAAATCCCAATCCTATAGCTGATGGACAGATTATATCACAGTGATGCCTATAAATAATCACTGAAAATATCATTCTTATTTGTTTTCTTTATTTTTTTATAATGAGTTAACAATTACTACGAAATCCACTTGATTGATGTGCTTAATGAAGTTTTGTTTAAATATAAAACTAATCAGGTGGCTGCGAATGCTTTCTCTTGTTCTTGGATCTGAAATTTCTGATGCATCTGTTGCTGCAATAGCCTCAAGCTATCCAAATCTAGAATTGATTGATCTCAGTGGGTATGTATCGTACTCATTCTAATTGCGATTAAATCTTCTATTGAAGTTTTGCAAATGTATTTACCTTGGAGAGAAAAGAAAAATCTGATGCAACCCAATACTGTACACTAATATAATGGTGTTGGATTCAAGAGGATGAAAGGTTTGATCTAAAGGTATGCACCTGATGGATGATCTTGGTATTTATGGGGAGCCATGGGGTGGTAGAATTTGGCTTGAAATCCTCTTCCCGATTGTTCGGGATCTTCATAGGTGGATGATTTGAACGACGTGAGATCGTAGGTTCCGTGTTGGTTACGGGCCAGTACCTGGATCTGGAACAAATGGAAAATTCAATATAAAAATTTATATTTCAATTATGCATTTTATTCTTAATTTCCTTGTCTATCTCTTTTAGAAATTATGTTTAATGGATAACTTTTTTATCACAGATCTGGAATAAGTGACAGTGGCATCGGAATGATTTGCAATGTGTTCCCGGAAACGCTGTCCAGACTCCTTCTTGCTCTTTGCCCTAACGTGACTTCAAGTAATCAAAAGCCTTTTACATACCCAATCACTTCACGAAACTTACATATTTTCTTAAGTTTCTGCCTACTAATCTGCTGTCACATATTTTAGGTGGCATTCAATTTGCTACAGCTCAGTTGCCGCATCTTGAACTTATGGATTGTGGCATGACCATATGTGATCCGAATATCCAAAATCCAACATCTGGCGAAAACAACTGCAAATTACAGAAAACCTCCGGCGCTAATCTACAACTTACGAACCAAAAGCTAATCATCAAACATAGCCATTTAAAGAAACTCAGTTTGTGGGGTTGCAGTGGCTTGGATGTGAGTTTCGTTAGTCTAAAGACGTTTTGTTGCAGATTCTTTCTAAGGCTTCTATTAATCTTTATATTGCTTTTTATCAATTAATTTGTCAATTAATTTGCAGGCCCTATACTTGAACTGCCCACAACTCAATGATCTGAATCTAAATTCTTGTAGAAATTTGCATCCAGGTAGTCTTTGGTGTCCCTGTTCTTTATTAATATTCAGCTGAAATATGATGCAACTTATCTGGATTTCCTTTAAAATAGTAAGGTTGATTATTTTCATTAAATTGATTGCTTCAGAGAGACTATTGCTTCAGTGCCCCACTTTAGAAAATGTGCATGCATCAGGTTGTCAGGCTATGTTAATTGAGGCTATCCAAAGTCAGGTAAGAAAGCGGTTCTTCAGATATTTTCTTCAATAACTAAAAAACTATTGTGCTCTTGATATGTTAGCTTCATAATTTGCTTTTGGATGTGAAGAACCAGATACCGTTAACAAATTTGCAGTTCATGAATGAGCATATTTACTCTGACCTAATTCATTTGTCCATGCACCCCGTTTCTAATATAAAATATACTTTACGATTTGAACTCAGGTCTGCAATGCTTTTACTGCTATGGAAAACCATTCACCTACTAAACGTCTACCTGATGGCTCCAAAAGGGTTCGGGTTCCTTATTTACTCAGTGGCGAGGTAAAGCTAAAAGATATAACATGGAGCATGTATTAGTATACCTCTACTTTATTTGTTAATTATTATTTTATTTTATTGGGGGTTGGAAAAGTTGAAAGCATATTACTAGGAACTAGGAAGGTATCTCCATATCAGGCACATACAGTAAGTTTGTGCATCAACTGTTCAAAAGGATCGCAAGTTTCTTAAGTGAACCGGTTTTCTTTTCAACCCCCAAACAAAAATTTGGATTTATAACTGGCACAATTTTCTTAACTCGTGCTATGTTTTGCATTGTTACACATGAAGATTTTATTTTGAATCTGAAATTTACCATTCAATCTTATTTCAATTTTTGCAGATCCCTGAACATGAAAAAAAGAAGAGGAAGATCGAGAGACGACCTTGTAATGTTCTTGTAGACTGATCATCGAATTACCTTGAGACCGATTCTAATGTATACATGTGCAAGATCTTGTATTTTGTTTAAATTCCATATGAATTATCCCCTAGCTACCAAACAAGTAATTGTTATTCAAGTTAGGTCGTTAACTAGGTGCCGTAGAACTGTCTATCTTATCACAAACAGGTGTTCATGGTTAGCATCATTGTTGTTTGAATTTTGGATGACTGCCTCATTGTTTAATAAAATTTAATAACTTTGTATGAAATTCTCCAAGTCATTCTTAGGGTACTGGTATGGGGTGATCGCCTAAAAGTGTTTAATATACCTGCCTTACTTATAAATCGATCATAATATATTGGGCTTTCTTACACTATTAGTCAGAAATATTCTGGATCGAGTATAGCGGCAGGCAATTTATAACTGCTATTGGGCTCATAACAATATACATATATATCAAATGATATAATTTGTTAATGGGATACTTCGGAAGGGTGAGCTCTAGGCAGGCCTAATATAGTATTTGGAAAAACAATATTACCATATATATTTTGTTATCAGATGCTTTTATACGTTGGTTACGTTAGGGCGTTATAGTCAGTTGCCTTTCAATTACGTTTCTGTTTTTCAGTTCCATCTTTTTCGCTTTCTTTTCACTCGTGTAAAGTAGGACTGCAGATGCTGTATTGGTCTGTATATAAACCTTAGCTTGTATCAATTGAATCTCATTGAAAGCATTATTCAGTTTTCTAAAACTTCTTCCTCCAGCCACTTTTCTTGTTTTCGCACAAGACAATACTCTGATCTTGCAAAATGGGTTGGTGGGTGGTTCAAAACTCTCCTCCTCCTTCTACTTCATCATCGGACTTTTAGACTAATCAATCAAGTCCATACTTCTTGCACCCGATCGAGAATCCCGCTAGTTTTGGTGTCACCAGTGTTTCTTGGTAAAATCTATCACACCTGGGTCAGATCGATGAAGATTGCGTTGTGTTCGAAGAACAAGCTTGGCCTCGTAGATGGCATTATTTCAGCTCCATCACAAGAATCTGATCCTTTATTCTTGGCATGGAATTGTTGTAACACCATGGTGTTGTCATGGTTGCACCATTCAATTGCAAACTCGATAGCTCACTCGATTGTATGGATGCAACTTGCTTCTGATGTAGGGAAGGACCTTAGTGAGTGTTTTTTTCAAATGGATGTATTTCACATTGTTGATATTCAAGAAGACATATACAGATTGAATCAAGGTGATGATTTGGTGACTCAATAGTTTACTAAGCTTAAGACTTTCTGGGATGAGCTTGATACATTGAAACCGCTACCAAAGTGCAAATGCAACTCGAATTGCGCTTGTGAAGTGATGATGCAGACACATGCAAGAGAAAGTAGAGAAAATGATCATTTTATTCGTTTTCTGTGAGGACTTAATGATCAGATTGCCCACATCCATTCTCAAGTAATTTTGATGAATCCACTTCCAAATATTAATCGGGTGTTCTCCTTAGTTAACCAACAAGAAAGACAAATTAATGTAAATGCAAGCACAGATGCAAAGGTCTTCTTGAATATAAATGACCAACCACACTTTTGTGGTCAAACTTTTTATAGAGGAAGAGGTCGTTCGAATTATGGGAGAGGACGATCAAATCCAGGAAAGATATGTATGCATTATGGGTGAACAAACCATACAATCAAGATGCATTTTGAGAAGCATAGCTTCCCATCATGTTATAAAAGCAAGGTAAATAGAAAAGATAATTCGGTTACGCACGATGTTAATGATCCTTTTGAATGTAAAAAAAATAAAGATGAAAGAAAGAATGAATTAGATGAGCCTTTTCACTTCACTAAAGACCAATATCAAAGCCTGTTGGAATTAATTCAAGGTCCAAGAGACGATGTAGTGCACTCATCCATATGGTTCAAACTAATGATGTGCCATCGAACTTAGGTAAAACTTGTTTCCAATGGATTCTAGATACAGGTGCCACAGACCATATAACCCATTGTTTTGACCTCTTTCTATGTCCTCAACAAATCAGACCCATTGCAATCAAGTTACCTGATGATACTATGGTGTTTACTACTCACTCTGGAAATGTGCATTTGTCTCACTTTCTTATTTTGTCAAACATTATCTATGTCTCAAAGTTTTGTGTCAATCTTATATCCATAACTAAGCTGCTTTGTGACTCAAATTGTCATGTTATCTTTCGGTCACTCACTTGTTCCATTGTGCAGAATACCACTGGGAGGATGATTAGTTTTCCTAATCAGCATAATAGTCTGTTCATACTCATGTCACCACATGGAAGATCTGTCAGAGATAATCAAAATAAGTGCTGTAACAACATAACAGTGGATTCTGCAATTTGGCATAAACGCCTTGGTCATTGTTCTTTATCAATACTATATAGCATGTCAAAAGTTTTTCCCTTCAATACTTGTAATCCTCAAGTTGATGTTTGTGATGTTTGTCATTACTCAAAACAGAAATGATTGTCTTTTTCTTCTAATGTTTCAGAATCTTTAAGTCATTTTGATCTCTTGCATGCTAATATAAGGGGCCTTCATGCAATAACTTCAATTCATGGTCATCAATATTTTCTAACTTTAGTAGATGATCATTCACATTTTACTTGGGTAATACCAATGAAAACAAAAGCTGAGACTCGGTCACATTTACATAATTTTGTTTCTTTTGTTGAAACTCTAGTTCATACTATCGTTAAGGTGATTCACACAGATAATGGACCCGAGTTTACTTTGATAGAGTTCTATAGTTCCAAAGGCACACTCTATCAAACTTTATGTTTCCGATGTCAACAACAAAATGGTGTTGTGGAGCCAAAATATCAACATTTATTGAATACTACTGGTGCGTTATTTTTCCAGTCCAATATTCCAAAAACCTATTGGTGGTACTGTGTAATCCATGTAGCCTACATTATAAATCGTCTCATCACACTTGTCCTAAAAAATAATGATCTGCTTTGGGCACACCACCTTTATTTGTTCATCTAAAAGTTTTCGGGTCTGTGTTTCACATGAACGCTCTCTCATAATCAATCCAAGTTTGATTCTCATGCTAGAAAATGTGTCTTCCTTTGTTATAAACAAGGTACTAAAGGCTATTTTGTCCTTGATATTCACTCAAAATGTTATCTTTTATGAGTCTCATTCTCCATTCCTTAAGTCAAAAACATATATCAACTCCAGTCCAGCACCATTTCATATTCAACCTTCTAACACAGATTATGATATTAATTTCACACACCTTCCTCTTCCACCTTCACCCAATGTCTTATATATTTCCACAACCAATGATTAACTTGATTCAATACCTACCAACCTTAGCAGCAATGACTCTACTTTTTGACATTCCTCAAGAGTAAAGACACGACCTCAGTATCTGACATACTTCCACTGTGACTTATTGAGCGTAACAGACGTGAATACATCCTCAGGTATGATTTCTGATTCATCTTATCTTTTGTCGAATGTACTTTCTTATTCAAAATGCTCTCACTTCTACACCAATATTTGTAATAACCTTATTACCAAAACTAAGAGGTGGCAAAGCAGGTGGTACGCCCCATCCCGCCAAAAAAATACGCTGGCTCGCCCCGTCCCGCATTTGAAGGTGGGTTAGAAAACTCAGCCTGCTGGGCCGATGACATTTTACACTAAAAAAATACATTAAATAAAAATTTCAGCTCGGGCGATGGGTTTGAAAAACTCAACCCGCCTAGTTTGGCGGGCAAGGCGGGCGAGCCCGCCCAACTAGGCCTATTTTGCCACCTCTAACCGAAACTGAGCTTACTACTTACAAGTAAGCTACTTCTTTTCCTCATTGGCAAGAAGCCATGAATGCTGAACTCAAGGCTCTTGAATTGAATAACACTCGATCTTTGGTCGAACTTCCATCTAACAAGAAATACATAGGCTACAAGTGGGTATATAAAATAAAAAGGAAACCAGATGAGTCTGTAGATTGACACAAAACACGCCTCAGTTGCTAAAGGTTATACTCAATGTGAAGGAGTTGATTATTTTCAGACATTTTCTCCCGTTGCAATGATGACAACTGTGCACACCTTGCTTGCCATTGTAGTAGCCAAGAACTAGCACCTAGAATAACTAGATGTAGAGGAACCCTTCTTTCACGGTGAGCTACATGAAGAGGTGTTCATGTCACTGCCTCTTGGTATGCCACTACCTTTTGTTTGATTCCTAATGCAGTTTGCGAGCTTTAAAAATCCTTGTATAGATTAAAACAAGGAGTAAATACCCCTTTAAGTCCTTAACAAAAAACAAGGTTCCCACTTTAATCTCTTACAAAAAAATAGTCCCGAGGTCCATAAGAAATTCAAAGTGGACCCATTTAGTTGAAATCGTGGTCCTTCACAAATTCAAAAAAGACCCATATTAGTCCCTTAAAAGGATTAAAATGGGTCTACTTTGAATTTCATAAGGACAAGACGACTAATGTTTTTTTGTAAGAGACTAAAGTAGGGACTGACTTTTTTGTAAGGGACCAAAAAATGTATTTACTCTTAAAACAAGTAAGCCGCCAATGGAATGCGAAACTCATTCAATCTCTAGGGTATATTCAATTTGTTGCAGATCATTCCCTATTTGTTCATCAAAATCCTCATTCTCTTACAACACTACTCGTTTATGTTGATGATGTAGTTTTAGCTAGTGATTATGCAATTGAAATTTAGCATGTCAAGATCACTCTTCAGTCAATTCCGAATTAAGGATCTTGGTCCTCTTCGATTTTTCTTGGGATTAGAAGTTGCACACTCAAAACAAGGTTTGGTTCTTAATCAGAGGAAGTACACTCTTGAATTATTAGCAGACTCTGAACTCTTAGAAACCAAGCTGGCCGCTACCTCTTAAATCCTTCAATCAAGCTTCATTGCAGTCAAGGTGAACCTTATAAAAACCCTTATGCATACTAATGGCTTGTTGGCAAACTTTTGTACTTGACCACTGCACGACCTGATATTAGTCATACGGTTCATCAACTGAACCAATTTGTTTCGAACCTATGATTGATCATTTCACCAATGCTTGTTATGTTTTTGAGTTACTTCAAAGCTTCTCCTAGTAAAGGTCTATTATTCCTAGTTGATAATTCATTACAACTCTCTGGTTTGGTGATAGTGACTGAGCTTGTTGTCTTGACACACATAAATCAATTACTGGGATGTGCATCTTTTAGGAAACTCCTTCATATCATGGCGTTCAAAGAAGCAAAACACTGTGTCTCGATCCTCTTTTGAAGATGAGTATAGAGCTCTTGCTAATTCCATTTGTTAGGTTCAATGGATGGCTTATTTGTTCAAGGATTTGCATCTTCCTCTCTCTCAGTCAGTTCCCATTTAATATGATATTCGGGAATTCATCTACCTTGCACATAATCCAAGCTTTCATGAATGAAGTAAACATATCAAAATTTATTGCCATATAACTAGGGAGAAGATCAACTCAGGTTTTATTCGGTTGCTTCCAATCTCCACTCAACTCCAGCTAGCTGATATCCTCACGAAATCACTTAATTCAACTCCTTTCTGAGAAGTTATTTCCAAGTTGGGAATGTTTGATCTTTATCTCCCAACTTGAGGGGGGTTATTACAATATATATATTTTGTTATCATATGCTTTTACACGTTGGTTAAGTTAGGACATTACAGTCAGTTGTGTTGCAATCACAACAAGAATACCGGTCGTACAAGTAATAAAGTAATGAGTAGAGTTATCATTCCTACAAGGATTAAATGCACCAATCATTATTCTCACTATTCCCCTTAATTTGGACAATTCAAAAGGTATAGAGACGTAATTTTTCAATTATGAAAAATTAAATAGAACTAATGACAATTGTATTCAAAACTAAACTAAAAATTAAATGTAAGAGAGTAGAAAACTGGAATTTAGAAATCAAAGACAAAGTTGTAGCTAGGATTTTACTTCACCTCTGATCCTCCTTAAATGAATTAATTCAATTTATTAATATCTTGCACTAGTTAATTCAAACAATTCATTATCTAAAACTGAATTGGTTAAATCCTAATTTCTTAGAGCTTTAACCTTTTACTCTAATTGGAATCCTAATGTCTTAGAACTCCCTTTCAGATTAAGTCTTAAGTGCAATGAATTATAAAGTTCACAAATCCTATAAGCCTATGTCTAGATCATGTAAAAATTAGTGTTCTATCCTTGTCAAGACTAAGATCCTAATATGCCTATTGAGAACCCTAATCTTCTTTATTTCTATATGAGTGATCAATTCATAAAACAATTTTAACAATAAATTGAGATAATACACAAATAATTAGAGATAATTTATTAATAAAACAAATTAAACCAAATAAAGATTCACGTCGGATCCATATCCCTAACTACAAAAGAAACTTAGCCAGACATAGCTGGCTTAAACAAAACAAAGAAGTGAATAAACTATAAGAATTAATGAAGAAAAAGAAGAAAGAAATCAATGTTGCTCAATCCTCTTCAAGCTTCTCTCTCTCTGAAGTTCTTTAGCTCTGCTGTAATTCTCCTTCTGCTCTCTGAATGCCTTGAAATTGATCCAGCCAAGTCTTTACTCGTTTAGCAAAAAGTGTCTTCAATAGGGTTTAATTCTCCTTTTATATGCTTGACACAAAATCTTCCCCCAAATCTTCACAAAATCTCTTATTCAGATATGATTTGATCTTCTGTTAACAAAGTCACGTGCTGCTGGCCCTGGTAGCGTCGCTCCCGTGCTACTGGCACAACTAAGCAGAGGGTTCATTATGCATTGGTGCTGGTAGGGAGAGTGCCGCGCTACTGGCGAGTTATTTTCGAGTTACTAGCGCTTTTGGCGCCAATCCAGCGCTGTTAGCGTGAGCAAGCAGTGGCTTCATCATACTTTGGCGCTTTTAGTGCCAATCCCGCGCTAGAAGCGCGGTGGAACAGAAGATTTGTGATCCTTTGGCCCTCTTAGCGCTAGCTTGACGCTGATAGCGCGACTGAACTGGAACTTTCTTTATTTTTCTCTTGTAAATTGCTCTTTTCAGTGTAACTCTCCTACAAAACACAAGATTTTCAATGAGAGCAACCTGAGAGTGGATTAACAATCTTTATCATAGTTATACACCTTTTTAACTCAATTTATATTGAATCTTTGTTCATTTTAGCCTTTAAAACATTATATACTGGAGGCATATCAAGTTGCCTTTTAGCTACTTTTCTATTTTTAAGTTTCACCTTTTACGCATTCTTTTCACTCGTGTAAAGTAGGAGTGCATATATTATATTGGTTTGCTTATAAAACTTAGCTTGTATCAGTTGAATCTCAATGAAAGCATTATTCAGTTTTCTAAAACTTCTCTTCTTCATCACTTTGACACTCGTTTAGTATTGGCAAACACAGTTCATTATAAGACAAGAGACCATGGTCCATTTGGAAATGATGGACAAGAGACCATGCTCTAGACGATGAGTAGTTCCATTCACAAGGAAGATATATGTTTTTACTTATTTTGTTATTGAATGTGTATTGGAGGTAGAAGCTGACTAAATATTTTAGCGCCACAATATGATGGGATGTGAATCACATTAAACAAAAGAGTAATAGTTAGAACTTAAGAAGAAGACTCTGTACATTGGCAAGTCAACAACGGTTCCTTATAGTCAAAGACTTTGGTCCATTTGCGGAGATTTATTTTGGTGCTCCTGGCCCACAAAATATTGAGTGGGGCTGAAGAGAGAGAGTGAAAGAGAAATTAAGGAGAGAGGAGAGAGGAGGGAGAAAAAAATAAAAAATTTCATGTGTCACTTTCTTAATGGGGAGGACCATCATGGTTCAGTAGCATATTAAAAATTTCTCCATTTGCGAAACGTTAGACACGACACCATGATGTACGCTACGAGCACTTCTATTTATTACATACGTAGGGTTTAATATTTTTGCAATTTTTTTTTGAACGAGTTCTATAATAATGAGAAGAGAGAAAAAAAATAATGGGATATAATGTGACCCATTCACTTTTGTTTATGGAGGAAAAAAGTTTCCTATAACAAAAGAATAAATACTTTTTCTTTTTTTGTATTATATTCTAAGAGACTTAGAGTTCTAAATTGAATTAATTTTAATAAAACTTTGTGTTTTAAACCCATCCTATGACCCCTAGCTCTTATGATGAGTGGCAACCTAAAGAGATAAGGATAGGATCCGTTATTCTTTGCCTAAGGAAAAAGCGATAACCGTGGCTCTATTTAATTACTGATTTTAAAAACAGTTTTTTAATTTTCAGAACAAAAAAATTAAAAAACTCGTTTGGTAACACATGTTTTGTAAAAATGTTTTAATAATTATAACTGTTTTTTTTGTTTTTAAAATCAAATTTAGAGAACATGTCTGAGTTGTTTCTATTTTCTGTTTTAGTTTTTAACTTTCAAAAAGAAAAAAATATAGAAAACAACTATTTCTATAACTATTTTTCAAAACAGTTTGAAGAATAAAAAAAACCATAACACAGTAAAAAAAAACGGACCTTTTTGACTCTACTCTCTTTGCTTTGATTACGTGCACACCCATGCCTTTAGTTATACGTCATTATTCCTGTGTACTCTTTGTGGCGTCTCTTCCATAAATTTCCAGGAACATATAAATATTAATCTCCAGTTAGACATCATTATTTCTCTGCTCCAGCCGAATTGGTGATTAATTATTATTCTTTTGATACGATAAAAACAGGGCTGATGCAGTTTTAGTGAATTTTTGCAGAATTGTCTTGCTCAATCCATAACCCAACACTAGCATCCAATTCAGGAGCATAAATTCGAAAAAGCCACATATCAGTGATGGGGAAAAGCAAAAGTTGAAGAAAGAAAAGAAAAGAAAAATAAATGTAGAAGGGTCAGAACCCAATTACCACACTCGATCCTTTTTCTTTTGCATCAGAGAAATACAGAAACTCTAACCCTCTATCTCTCCTATCTTAACCCTATTTTGCAACCAAATCAAATTCATTTTTCTGCCTCCTTTGTAAAACCATTTCACTTGGCCCCATTCAAAAGATTACTTACCTAATCATAGCAATGAAGGACAAGGACCCTTAAGAATTATGCGCGCCTGTGAAGATTTGGTGGTCCAGACAAGTGAAGAGGAGTGTGTGTGTGTGTGTGAAGAAAGAAGACAAATCAAGGCATGCATTGGGAGGTGTCTATAAGAAGGTTGGATTCCAAAGTGTGAGGGTTTTCATTTGGTCTTGTGATTTTTACTTTTT
Source organism: Gastrolobium bilobum (assembly GCF_033153095.1). Classification (NCBI taxonomy): domain Eukaryota; kingdom Viridiplantae; phylum Streptophyta; class Magnoliopsida; order Fabales; family Fabaceae; genus Gastrolobium; species Gastrolobium bilobum. The sequence goes on along the minus strand of NW_026898878.1, from coordinate 463,029 downwards.
GATTTTCTGAATATTAAGGATTTTTATTTGGGTTTGTAAAGCAAAGCACATCTTATGATGATGCTTCTGTGTTATTGAAAAGAAATGTATTCGGTTTGGATAGTTTATTTTTGTTTTTTTGTGTTACTATTTGTAAGATCATAACCTATGTATATGAGCAAAACTATTCAGGGGTTGGGTTTAAAATCTCTTTGAGCTTTTAACACTGCAGTTTCAATTTAATGTAATGCTTCTAGTTTGTTTGATAATGTTATGTGTTGAAAGTTGCTTTGTGATGGGCTGATGGCCAAGCAACAGTAGCTGCTAAAGGATATGTTGTTGAAATTTTTTTCCCTGTATTTGTATTAAACACATGCCTTTGTGTGAGAATCATTCAGAGAGTTCCTGCTTCAGAAATGAAGAAGATACTCCATGTAACTATAAAAACCTGAATTGCATGTTCTTCCTCTTAATCTTTTCACAAACATGTGTAAAACGGTTGAGGCTTGAAGATTAAATAATTTTTTTTGGATTGCTTCAAGGGTATCCTTTCCCCGAAAACTAATCGCCTCGAAGTCCGAGAGATCATCGAAGTGGATATAGCCTCTATCAGTAAAAACAAAAATTACAAACTTTTTTTTGTTAAGTTGGAATATTTACAATTGACAAAATTAATGATTAAGTGTTCTAGTGTCAGAGGAGGAGAGGGGAATAGGAAACCCAACTCCACTTTCTAAATTTTTTTAAAAGTACCTTTGTCTTAATTTTCAATTAGGTGAAGTCTGATTTTAGTTTACATTATTATATTCTGTTTTCTCATACTATTGTTTATCATCCTATTCTAATTTTTTTTACAATGGTTGTATGTTAATTTTGATTTTAATTCAGCCGTTAGCCTTTTTAATTTTTCCTCAAAAAAGATCTTATATGTTTAATCTTTTAGTAAATTAGTATTACATATAAATTTTATTTTATACAATTATAAAGTTTTTTTTTTTTTGAAGGTTACAATTAATGTGCAGCGCCTCTCATAATTTGTGGAATATTTTCATATGAAAGACAATTTTTATGCTTATTGAGATACATACGCAGCTGATCGTTAACCGTTGCATGTGTCATGCTGAAAATGTGTCATTAATGCAGGTTTTAGCAAGAACTTTGAGTCTTAACTTGAGAGGTTCCATGCGATAGAATTAGTAGATGCATTAAGTCACCCTGAAGCCTTATACTCATTTTTTTACCCTAAATGTGCAATGATTTGGCCTTATCTTCAGTGGTCTTAATTTGTAATTAAATTCTAGCCATGAGCATTAAATTTCGCCAGAATAGATATCACTATAATATTCTCTCTCTCTCTTTTCAATTGTGATGTTTTGTTCACTCCATGCCTGCTCGATGTAAATGTCATTAGGCCCCTCCTAAAACAGTCTAGCTGTGCTTCAAAATTTCAAATTATGTGTATTGTCGGGCCTAGCCTTATATAATTGTTTTGACTCGAATCTTTGTAACCTTTCCGGTGAACCCTAGTAGATATTGAATGCTCAATCTAAAATTTGTAGACTCTAGGTTATGAAATTGTCGTTTATATTGCGCACTCACTCTTTTTTTTTTCTTTTTATAAATGACTGGTATTTTTCACATAAAGTAATTATATTCGGAGCGAATATATGATTAAGGCTTTAACCCTTTCCAAATATGGTATTGAGGAGAATTGAACACATGTTCTCACTCCCACCTGCTCAGCTCCCATAGGCCAACAGAGCTATCATCATTTGATCCCACTCACCCTTGTTAAAAAGAAGTTTTACAGTGCATTGCTTACATTATATTGTGGACCACAATCCACAAAGGTAATGACCAGTAAGAGACTGTTTCCCTGGTCCATTATCATGGAACGAAGCTTGGCTTCATTCCTTCACTGTTGCAAAATCTATATAGAAAATGGTTTATTTCATACTTACGTATTCATTTAATAGTTGTCACGTTTTTTTAGTAACTAATTTGCTTGAGACCTATGTCTTTTTATTCAAATCTTGTATGGCTTGTTTAGTTCATTTAAAAATCATGTCGACCTACGTTAAAACTTGTTTTACGTAATTGAATTTTTTAATTGCTTCGTACTTTGGCATATTTTAACATGCGAAACCTTTTTGCTAAACATGTTTTGGATCCATTTGTTTTATTTTATCTAACCTACTTACGAATGACTCAAAATTAAATTGGGATAAAATGAATTAAAAATTTCCATAAACCGAATCCGTGGATCAGCATGAGTTCAAAAATACCATAAACCCAACCCAACCAACCATTTAATAGAATTACACCCATGTTTTCGAAACGTGAATCCAAACTTGCTCTCCAACCGCAACTTTGTATCTGTTACTCCCATGAAGAAGAAAAAATAAATCGCAATAGTCAAATTCAACCAATAAAGTTCGACACAGTTGGTAGATAACGTCATTTAAACATGCTGACAAGGGTTCAATTCCTGACCATGTGTACGAAAAAAATTTTGTTGGAGGACTCAGAAACTCATGAGGGATTAAGTCTTCCACTATTGACTGAAGGATAGCTTTGGAAAACTCAAATAAAAAAAAAGAAAAATTCATAAAGTTTCCCTCCTTAAATAGCTTGTCAAGATATAATGGAGTTGAATAAGCTTCCACAAATGGACAAGCAACAATTGTAGTCAGGCTAACACAGAGGATATTTCCCTGCACAAACAGACATTGCTAATAATTTTCAAGAAAAATCTTGAAATACTCGGAAATAATTTTCGTTTGAGAATCATATGGAAACTGAAAGCAACAATTCGATGCTATTATAATCATATCTTCTAGCAAAGTAACTGTCTAAAGAATATAATAATATTATCGTATTAAGAGTTATTAATTCGTTGACATTGACTCGTTGGGGAATTGGTCCAAGGCCAGAAGAACCCCTCTACCATAATGAAAGAAAAAAAAAATTGTTGATAAACAATTATACTCATACTATCTCGTATCTTACGTTTAATTATGTGACAAAGTAATATATATATATATATATATATATATATATATATATATATAGAACAAAAAAATATGGGTTCATCTAAAAAATTACAAAAATATATGTAATATAGTGGATTTTTTGACCTTTTTATCCTTCATTAATTAATTAATAACCATTTTGTCCCTTATTCAAAATTATCTACCAATCTACCCCTCTTTAATCGATTAACTTGAAGATTTAATCGATTAAATGGTCAAAACTGACAAAAATAGTTGACTTGAAGATTTAATTGATTAAATCGTCAAGTTAATCGATTAAATCTCCCAACAGGCAACAAAGGTCAAATCTCCTCCATAAAAAAAACAGATTCCATGCATATGAAGCAAATCAACAAGCATAGATAACCAAAAGCAGATTTCATGCATATGATCATATTGTCAACCTCGGAACGATGACAGCGATCAAGGCGAACAACGAACCCTTCCCGTCTTGCATATTCATCATAAAAATACTTAGCAGAATCTTCAATCAGTTTTTCGTGTATTGGAGTTTATTTGAATTTTGAATTTTGAATTTAATGTAATAGGAGTTGATTACAATTTGTATTTAATAGGACAATCTCGTAAAATGACAACTCCTAATAAAACGCAATCAGCTTATATTAAATACCAGTGTTTAAAAACTCGGCCCGGCCATCGACCCGACTGAGGTCAGGGGTCACGGGGTCATGGGTTCAACCGGGAGTCACTATGCTGACCCGGTTTTATATATTAAAAAAATATAAATAGATATATCCTATATGAAAATATTAAAAAACAAACCACCAATCATCAAAGATTCAAAATATACTTAACATAATTCACCAATTACAACCACAAGTCAATATTACACAACCTAACCCAATTAGGGATTCTATTTTCTCATGTTGTAGAGATAATTATCTCCTACTATAGACACATGATGTGGTGGGTCCCACCATTTATTAAAAAAAAGAAAAATGGTGGCACAATTTTTGATGTGAGATAACATAAGAGAGTTATCTCATATCAACATCAACAACACCTTTATCCCAAATTAATTGGGGTCGGTAGTAGATGAACCCACATGAAAGATACAAAACGGTTGAAAAAAAGTAAAAAAAAGAAAAAAAATAAATAAATAAAAATAAACAAATAGAATAAAAGAATAAAATAAGATAAAATAAAATAAAATAAAAATAAAATAAAATAAAATAAAAATATATGTATATGTAAATAAATAAAAGTAAAAAGAAAGGGACAAGAAGAAGTGGGGGAAATGAAGGGGAAAAGGACTAAAAAGGGACCATCTGGAACATAGGAATAACAGCGGGTCTAACCCTCCACCATACTTATAGCTTTTCTCCATTCCGTTCTGAGAGAGTTATCTCATATAAAATGAGATAATGATTTTCCAATTAAAGTATCAAGATACCAAAGTACACAACTCATATTCTAATGGGGTCACTACACTGACCCGGTTCTGCCTCTTTTGAGAAGGTCTCTGACAAAGGAAAATTTAAAAGAAATAAGAATGAATTTTTGTTTTCCATTGACAACAGTAAGGATTTCATTTGAATGAGTAAAATTCTTACCTTTTCTACAAGATTCACGGCAACGAGGTGAAGATTGAAGACATTTAGGTCACTAGGAGAGAAGAGAACGATTAGATTTAGGTTTGCAAGCATTTTTATTTATTTATTTAATAAAACAATGTTTCATGGATTTTTTTTAAAAAAGAAAGAAACCCGCAATGACCCCCTTTGACCCCTCTGACCCGAGAGTCACTGAAATTCGGCCGAGTTTTGGGGGTCGGAGGGGTCGATATGCATATAGGGTCCAACTTGTGACCCCGACCCTTAGAGGGGAGGAGTCAGGGTTGACCTGGGTCAACCCAGAAGGTGGGGCGGAGTTTTAAAACACTGTTAAATACAAAACACAATCAACTCCTATTAAATACAAAACGCAAGCAGTTCCTATTAAATACAAAACACAATCAACTCCTATTAAATACAAAACGCAATCAGCTCCTATTAAATACAAATCGTAATCAACTCCTATTACATTAAATTTAAAATTCAAAATTCAAAATTCAAATAACCTCCAATACTGTGTTTGTCTCATTCAATCAATGCTTTCACGCTCATTTGGGATATTTAATCGATTAAATATAAGTTTTAATCGATTAAATCAATTAAAAGAGATATTTAATCGATTAAGACGGATATTAAATCGATTAAATCTTCAAATCAACCATGTTTGCCAGTTTTGACCATTTAATTGATTAAATCTTCAAGTTAATCGATTAAAAAAGGGCAGATAGTTTTGGATAAGGAGCAGAGTGATTATTAGTTAATTAATGAAGAGCAAAATGATCAAAAAACCTAATATAGTGTGTCTAACATTATTGTAAAAGAAAAACTGATATTTTGAGTTTCTATCTTAAAGGACACGCATAATTTTTTTTTGAGTTCCTAGCTTTTTTATTTTTCGACTTTGTATTGATATAGATCCTTTGGTGAAAGTCGAAAATGCTATCAACTTCACCGTTAAACACCTGATGGAGAATGTGTTGTTTCCTTTTAGAAACCAAATGTTATGTACTAATAAATATCAAAAGCCATAATAAACTCCCAACACCAGCTATCTCCAAATTCCACCAAAATGAAGCACACTTTATGCTTAGAAAACTATAAATGAACGAATAAGTTTGTGTGGAAAGACTTAGGAATGAAAAAATAAATACATGTTGTGTTTTGTCCGTCACACATTTACGTTTTAACTTTTTTTTCTCTCTCTCTCTCGAATCATAATTGAGTATCGAAGTTTTCGTCCAAAAACTTTATTTCATACCAAATAATATTGCTCTTAGGCTTATAATTAAAATGCTTTTGAATACTGATAGCGTTCACACTTCTTACATGTATCTTTAACAAAAATTTATTTTCACTAATACTTCGCCCCTCATTCTATAAAAGTTTCATACGCACATACGGGTTTAATTGTGAGTGAAATTTTTTTAGAAAGTGTAATTCTCTTAGTGATCTGCCAACATACGTTAAATGGGAGTGTGAAAAGCTTTGATGGAATTTAAATTCTCTCTCTCTCATTTCACGAAATAGAATAATAAATTAAACTTATATCAAATCATGGGCATGCATAAATGCTCCATGAGCATGCACATGATCTTGTCTCCCCCATCCACCATGTTTAGGGAACATTTCAATTAAGTACTAGCTACTCGGTTCTTGACCTAAAACAAAAACTAATGTCTGTGCTAATACATTTTTATCATTATACAAATAAAAAAATTGATTAAAACATGGAATCGCATGATGAATCGATGATAAGCGGAAAAAAAAAAAGACAGCGAAAAATGTATAGCTACAACCGACAAGCACATTATTAAACTTATTATTAAGCAAGCACACAAATAAAGAAATAAGAAAGTCTTGCGACATAATTTGGAGTCATTATCGTTTCTTTTTTTCCATAATTTATGCTTAGACATTTCACATATTTGTTTGAAATATTATATAACAAACCATAATGATACACAGATTAACTATATTTTTAACACCTCCTACTCTGTCCATCTGTGTCTGCTGCAGCTTAACCTTGCTTCAGTTACTAAGTCAACTGGGCACAACTCAGATTGATAAAGCAGGTCATGGAACGGTAACGACTAATCTAGCTCCTGTTCTTGCATTTCTCCATGGCTCTTGGTGCTGACATAATAATAAACAAGTTTATTTTTATAATGTTTTCTCTGAGTAAAATTTTTATGAAGATGTATATTAAATTAAACAAATTGTGTATATATGACTAAATAGAGGGATGATATATGGAATCATAACTAATAATCAGGATTTATTTTCGAAATAAAAGTAAAAGAAATTAAGATACTAACCCAGTCCAATAGCTTCCTTTCCTTTCATGATACGCAAACGCTTGCATGATTCCACAAACATCCTGGTTGACATAAGGATTTTCTAATAAGAAATTTTATTAAATACTTATAAGGGAGTTGTTTCAAAGTTTGTTCATATATGGTTTATCAATGCTATGTATATGTGTTAATTAATTGTCATGGAAAAAAAATGACTTCTACATCTGACGTATAATTTTATACGTTAAGTTTCTTGGATAATTAGGACTTGTTGAAATATATAACTATGCAATATGCATCAAGTTTTCCCGGCTCTTTTTCTTTGAAATTATAAGGTCTAATTATTGGAGGCAAAATAATTTTGGGTTATATCAAGTGGAGAAAAACTTACTCCCAAGGGACATCACCGACAAGCATCCAGTCGCCATCCTTGTCTTCATAGGTTGGGACATAATCGGAGCTGTTTAAAACATCCATCAACTTACTCTCATTCATGAAATCCTTAATGCCTTGGGATTCACAATTGCCTTCAATATACAATAAAACACCAATAATTGACATCATCAATCACTATGAGCTGATTCAACTTGTATATACATTCACATGCACGATTACTAAGTTCCCTTTTTACGAAATTAAAATTAAGATTTTTTTGTGTGTGTGGTTAATTATATTATATATATGAATGTTAATTATGTTATATCTCAGGCAGAATTTAAACAAAAGGCACGCACATATATATATAGACATAAAATTTAGTGGTTAATTAATTACCAATGGTGAAGGAGCTAAACATTTTGCCTAAGGCATCAGAGAGCTCAGGGTAACTCTTGTACATCTTCAAGTCCACTTTGCGGAGGTAAGGTGCTCCATCCATGCTTACTTTGACAAAGCTTGCATTTGGACTGTTCTTCTCGTTTTCCTCTCCACTGTTCTTTTGAGCTGCAAACATGTTCTTCCGGAAAGACCGCACTGGTGGCCAACCCACCACTTGCGCCCTAAATAGTTTATTTCAATATTATTCGTATAATCAACTTTATAATCGGATGCTTAATCATGGGTATATAATGAAACTAAAAAAAAAATAACCATAAAGAGAAAAGTTTCAAGTTTCCTTGAAGAACTAGTTAACTATCCAAGAAAAATATAGTTGGTGATAACTGAAATCCATAACTTCTTACTCATCAAGACTTTAGAAATTGTTTTTCTATTTATGCTAATCTAATCCCTTTTTTTTAACAAACAAATAAACAATCATCTACATATATGAATTTTCTTAATAATTTCGTATATCACATATGAAGATATTATACTATGATTGATATATATCTGTGTCTCGTCAAAACTTGTAGAAGTAATAAGATTGCTAAACTAGTTGAAGGCATGTAGATCACATTTCTAGCAGTAAAACTATGTCGTACAAGACCTGAAGGCCTCTAGAAATTTAGTACTCTCTCTCTCTCTCTCTCTCTCACACACACACACACACATTAATTTTCAGTCAATGTCATTTCTTTAACATTTCTCATGATCTAATCCCCTTTTGGTTCCATTTCTAACTCTTAATTTCTCATACAACCACCCAAACCATAACATTAATATAAGCACTATTATTCTTATGTTTATATATACACTCAATTCTATATATGGAAGATCGATGATGAAAGTTACAAATAGAAAAAAAATAATTAGAATTTCGCGTGCTGATATTCAGTAACACTTATAATTATCAACTACTTACTTAGAAGGAGGCTTTGCAGGATCGGAAAGCAGAAGGGTCTTCTCCTTTGGCGAAGTCATGTGCTTGTCACGTGGATCTGCACCAGTAGCATCTACCTCCTTTGGGGAGAGATTAAGCATCAAATCTACAGTGGTTTTTTCAGTCTCAGTTTCAGAGAATCCTCTCTTCCTTACAGATAATTCTGCTGCTTCAGTGGCTATGTTTCCATTATTCCCAGGCAATCCTAGCCTGAGTTCAGTTTCCTCAAACACCATCTTCTCCTTCTTCAGGCCAACTTCCATGAATTTTCACCTTTCACTTTATCACTCTTTCTCTCTCTCTCTAAACTCTTCTTTCTCTCTCTCTCTCTCTCTCTATAAGCAATAAGCATTCAGTGAATTGGTTGCTTTGCGACAATAATAGTGGGGGGAGGTATAGGGGCAGGCAAGGCACGTTGAAGTGGGGGAAGCCTTTGCGTTTGGGCAGGGTCGGCATTAATAGAAGAATGGATGGAACGCTTTGTCTTTTTTAATCACCAATGGGATTGTGACACGTGGAGGAATGTGTGAGCAAGACTTTTCCCACCTTGCCGTGATACGTGACGACAGGGTCTATTTTTTCTTCCTATGATTGTTGAGTGGAACAAGTGGAAGTGGACACTCACTGCTCCCTCCTTATCTCCATTCCTTTTATTACTCCTACCTAGGGTTTCCTCGTTGCACGCTTACATGTAATTTTAACCAATGATTTTTTATATTATTTTTTTAATGCATCTTATCACTTGAAAATTCTTTTTGAATTTGAAACATGAATATTGAACAAATCTATTTTTTTTTACTTTGTGCTTATTTAATTCTATTAGAATATATATTTATATTTTTTGAAAATATTTCATTGGTTCATCGCTTCGTCACTAGTTCAATTCGGGGTGGATCTATGATTAAGACTTTAAACTCCTTTCAAAGATTATACTGAGGAGGATCGGATGTATGCTCTCACTCCCAATTCTATTAGAATATGGAACGAAGAAAATCGAACTCGTAATCTCGTGATCACGAAAGTTATATGATATCATATAAAACAATCATTTCATCTAAAAACTCAAACTGTTAAATGAAAGTTCATATATGATTTTTTATATTATCTCTTTTAACATATATTTATGTATATTTATCAAACAAATAGCTAGAGACATGTGAATTAACAATTATAATATACAAGGTTCTTTAATTTATGTATCTTTCATTGTGCGGACAAAATTTTTAAGATTAAATGTACATTGCATTGTGGTATTGTCGGTCTTGGATCCATGATCATCCTAGGATCGGTGAATTAATAAGGTTTCAAAGTCAACGAGTTCACTTCTTACGTGGATCCTTGGAAAAAAAATGAGTTCCAATATATGACCTAATGCAGAATTCTGCATCAGTTTTCTATTTAGTTAATTCGTTCTTCTTTCTTGCTCTACGTACTAATAACAAAATTAGAATATTTCCTTCGACAAGATGCAGAATTTCATTACCGTAAAACTTGTATTGTCAATGAGAATAGCCGTGTATGACGTGGCATGCATATTAAATCAGTATAAATTACTGAAAACGACAATTATTGATCTCCGACTGTGAGGATTTTTGTTCAAGCAATTTGTTGTATATATGTATTATGTGTCTCTGACATGCATTTAAGAGTCTACTATAAATCTATATCTATGGGGGTAGGAGTAATTGTCAAAATTAATACGTTAGTTATTTCTTAAGTAGGACGTGTTGCCTATTGAGAACCATGGATTTCAGATTCATGCTTGGGGTTGGCGTGTAGTCTATATATGATTATAACACCAGGGTAATTACTACAGATTTTCCTTTTCCAAACTGTTAATTATGCGTCCAGTTGTTAATTACCTTCTAAATTATAATTAACGGTATATCAGAACTAGGAATGGATTATTGCTGTCTTATTACTAAGTCACTCGCTCAAGCTACACATTTCTACTATTAGAATTAAGTACGCTTTGTGCTTTTTTGTAGACAGGTTAAAAGTTTATGTTGGTATGTATGCTAAGTGCTAAAGATGGTTCATCGATCAACAGAAATTGTTGGAGCAAAAGCAGATATAGATGTGCAATTATTTGAGAGGCACACTTAACTGTTTATTGTTACAGTGTGCATGTATACAAGATTTGTGCTATTGATCAGTGAAGTGTTGCTTCAGAATTGCACGAACACATGGTGACCACGTTCACCAATTTGCCCCAAATGCCCTCCCCTTCAACATTGGGGCAAACCAAACGGGACAGAGGGAAAACATAAAAAATACTGAAGATTGTGTTTAAGATTTTCCTAGCCAAGCTAATTAGTTAGACATCGTGTTAGAGGTTATATATTATCTGTTGATGCATGCTAACTTCAATTTTGAGACCCCAACTTCTTGTTTTGTTAACTTATTTTGTTTTAAATTTCTTGAAATAAATTTTAAAAATTATTTCTCCAAAAATAAACTTTTTTGAACATGCATTTAGTTTATGGGATTACGTACTATGAATCTGTGATCCTCATGAATGCAAGTTCAGGGACATCTTCTCAAGGAAAATCATGTAGAAATCGAGCCAATTACCTTATAAAGTAAAGCAAAAAATTCGTTTTTGAATTTCGAAGATCATAGCTTCTTGTGGAAACATCTCTTTTTATGTCAGATACAATCTAGCTAGCATGTATATATTGACTTAAACTTCTAGAGTACTAAAAAATCTTTTGAGCCATATATATATCACGTATTAATTAACAAATTATATCACTTTTATGGTCTGCAATTTTCTTTTTTTCCATGATTAAAGCACATCACAACTATTTTATAACATGAACAAGTAATATTTCATTAAAAGAAAGAGACTGAAGTACTTATTGGTTTAATTAATATTTATTCATTAAACTAAAATAAAGTGTACATGAATCACTTCGTTGAATACGAATTTCGCATCTATAAGGAAAATGGTATGTCACCCATGAAATATGAAATTTTATCAGAAGGAGGGGATAACAATGAGCATGCAAGATGGGCAAAATTTACCAAAAATAGTGTGGCAGCTGATTTCTCTCATGCCCTTTTTACCCAATCCCATCCTCTAATTTGGTATTGAGGGGAAAGAGAGGGAGATAAGTGGGACCCAAGTGTAACAGAGTCATGTGGTAAGATTCAATAGCTAGAGGGAAGAAGTGTGAGGACCCACGAAAGAAGCCATGTGAGTTTGTTGGCCGTTTTGTAACCTTAAGGGTCAAACCCTATCCCATGTGCGCCGCTGCAGGGCACCCCACTGCATGCCCTCCCTTCTTTCCTCTGACCCTCTTGTAATCCTTTTATTTATTTATTTAAATTTTCCATTACAATTTACATATTTGCGCCCATGACTTAACAATGAACATTAAGAACAACTATTCCTATCCAATTATGGGCGGCTCAATTGATGTAAGAGAATTGAGTTGGCAGGGAAATACCTCGGTTAGATTCCTATCCTATCTTTGAAATTAGTACATAACCAATTAAAGAGTTGAAATTTGTAAAAATATTTGAGAAAACATACTTACTAGTCATCTCAAATAGGTAATTAACACTGGTATATATATATAAAAAAACAATGATTCCTACAAATATATAGGGTAAAAATAAATCTTACTTTTCTGAAACCTTTTCCCTGTATTTCTCTCCCTCACTTATTAGTCCAAACATAGAGTCCTTGAAATCTTCACCCATTTACAATGATCATCAATACACACACACCTTATTCCTAAGCTGCCAAACAAAAGAAGACCCACGATTTAGTCTTCAGCACCAAGACTGAATATAGAACCAAGTGGAAAGAGAGGGACCGTACTATAATAATCAGTGATATCAGTATAGACCAATAATGATTTATTTTTCCTTTGGTTGTGGTTGAAAATAATTGTACAATGATTATTGATCTTAAACTTTAAACACTTAAACAAGTTATCTATTAAAAAAGATGATAAAAAAATAAAATAAAGGTGAGACTCTTTCATATAGGGTCCCCATCTCACGCTTGTGGCAAATAGACCTTCCTAAGCTAACATCATTTGCTTAAATATATAATTTAACTATCGTTTTTTTCAAAGCGTAAAAAGTTGCTCCTTTTCTTGGATCTTGAAATGATATACCTAATATTGTGCTTTCGTTGAGCTCAATGACAAAGTTCAGATTCAATTCCATGTTTACCAAAAGTGTACACACAGCAATAAAGGTTCCCTCTCTCTTCATCATAGCATCCGCGAAATCGAAATACCCTTGTTGGAATTTGGAGCTGAGGTTTTACATGGCTTTTATAAAGAATCTTGGAATACACCACTCCAAAAATTATCTCAAAAGATGAGAGTGCTTAAGGCTTTATAAACTTCACATTCGTTGTTCATACAACCAATGTGGGACTTATATATCTCAACACGCCCCCTCACACAAGACCAAGGGTGAGAGTGCCCAAAGCCTTATAAACTTCACATTAGTTACTCATACAACCAACGTGGGACTATATATCTAAACAGTTTTGTTTATGTAAATGTTTGTGATTCAGTTTGTGCCAGTCCTGCACATGCTGCTTGTTTAGGCACTAGCTATCTAAGGTCGACTTTAATTTGCGAAACAGAATAGAGAATATAGGCACTGCTACGATAAATAATTAAGTTATGTTAGTACAGCAGCTAGCTAGGCTCATTATTTCACATGCATAACTCACATATTTGGCCATACAAACTATAGATCCAGCATGTTACATATTCTATTTCATGAACAAAGGATTTGCTCCTTAACCTTACCAATGTCTCTTTGCTGACTTATGCATGCGACATGTTCTTTTTTTTTCCTAATTTTTTTTTTAAAGGCAACATAATTTTTTTTTTGGTACAAAAAGAACTTCGTTATTCTACATGTTCTCTTTCTAGGGAAAGAAAAAGAAAAACGACTAGGGCCTAATGAACTCAACCCTCATTGCATCTCCAATTGTATACATGTACTAAGCTCAAGAGGATGTAAGTGCAAAACTTCCCAACCAAAGTTACTTCTGGGCTTCTGGCGCACTTCTCCGAGGGTATGAATAATAAAATAAAAAACAAAGAAGAATTCGCATAAAATATTGCATAAAATAAAGTTAAGAAGAAATTAAACACATGCTGGAAATTCGGTGCGGTGGTGGTTTATTATTAACCGTGCAAATTACACAAGTAATCTCACTTTGAACACAGTATAATTTTTATGATCGAAAACAAGTTGCTTTACAGATGGACTCTCTTGTAGTTTGAGCTTTCTACTAAATTCAAGACATATCCAATTTTTTTGGTACAAACTGTTGGGCTTCCTCCTTCAATGCTAAGCCTAAACCCATTGAGGGGTTTTCTAAAAACCCTAACCCTAGATCTCACCTCCTCTATATATTCATTAGTTGTGGGTGAGGCTAGGTTAAGTGAATGAGAGAACAGATTTGAGAGATTAGAAATTTGAGAGAAAATTGTTTGAGCAAAGCTTTATGCTTTGCATTTGAGAGATCTCTAGAGAGAGTTTGAGTGAAACATCTCTAGGGAGGTTTGATTATCACCATTGTTGGAGAGGTTGAGTTAACCACCACATTGGTGATTCTGATTATTTGTAACCATTATTTTTATAGTGGATTTTTGATCTGGACTAGGTCCCGTGGGTTTTTACTTCTTCATTGAAGAAGGTTTTCCCACGTTAAAATTGCTTGTGTTCTCTCTCTCTCTCTCTCTCTCTCTCTCCTTCTCTCTCTCACGTGTTTACGTTTTCATTTTTCCGCTGCGCTACCCGACCTGGTGAAATTCAGGCCGAGGTATTGCTGAGATCTGAGATCAAGGATCTCATTAACTGACTTCTGCAAAGGCCCATGAGCCGATCTGAGGGAACCGATTTTTTCCCAACAGTGGTATCAGAGCCAAGTTTGATGGGTTCTGAGGGAGACGAGATGGAGACCAGTGGCATAACCAATGATGGAGACATGTTCAAGTTGACCGCAGATAATTTCACCTATTGGAGACCGATGATGGAAGATAATCTCTACTGTAAAGATTTACATGAGCCCATTATCCTTGATGAGAGACCGGCAGACAAAACTGATAAGGAGTGGGAGATCCTGAGTCGGAAGGCGGTAGCCACGATCAGGAAATATATTGATAAAAGCCTTTTTGAGCACGTGTCCGAGTTAACGAACGCGTATGAGTTGTGGACGAAGCTGGAGTCCATGATTCATAAAAAGACTCCCAGGAATAAAGCATACCTGGTTCGCTGACTTGTGAAGCTTGAATACAAGGACGACATGAGCATGATTGAACACCTCAACACCTATAAAGGTATTGTGAATCAGCTGTCAAAAACTGAGATGAAAATTGATGTTGAGATGCAGGCTTTGCTGCTGTTGAGCTCGCTGCCAGAAAGCTGGGATACTTTGGTGGTGACTTTGAGTAATTCAGCTCCAGAAGGAAAGTTGAAGATGGATGTCGTGACAGACAGCCTCCTGAGCGAAGAAGTCAGGAGAAGAGAACGAGGTGTTTCGAGCACTTCTGAGGACAACGTTGCTGAGAACAAAGGAAAATATGATTCCCAGGGTAGAAGCAAAAGAAGGGGTAGAGATCGTGACAGAAGAGGAAAGTCCAGAGGTCGATCAAAGCCGAAATATGAGTTGAAGTGTTTTTACTGTGGATAGACAGACCATAAGAAGCCAGACAGCTGGACCCTGCAGAATGATGAGAAGAACGGCTCTGTGAAGCCGGATCAGATTATTCTCAAGAAGAGGGAAGACAAGAGCACCACTGCGGTGGCTGACAACCTGGATGCCGAGATATTCCTCCTTGGTGAGGATAATTATTTGAATGTTGCATATGATGACTGCACCTGGATTGTTGACTCTGGTGCCTCCTTCCACGTTACTCCACACAAAGGTTTTTTCTCCTCTTATCGAGGTGGTGATTTTGGAGTCGTGAAGATGGAAAATCAGGTGACCAGCAAGATTGTTAGTGTCAGTGATGTAACTCTGACCACGGATGTCGGATGCCGACTTGTGTTGAAAGATGTAAGGCATGTTCCTGACATTCGTTTGAACCTAATCTCGGTAGGCAAACTTGATGATGCCGGGTTAGTGAACTACTTCGGTAGTGTTAGATGGAAGCTGGCCAAGGGAAACTTGGTCGTGGCCCGAGGTAAGAAGGAAGGCTCCTTGTACGTGATGCAAGGAAAGATCAATGGCGGAGAAGCCAATTCTGTTCGAGATGAACCTAGCTTGGAACTATGGCACAAGCGCCTCGGCCACATGAGCGAGAAAGGGCTCCATATCCTAAACAAGAAAGGATTACTGACCGGGTTGAAAGGCCAAGCATTGGAGAGTTGCACGCACTGTCTAGCTGGAAAGCAGCACCGGGTTTCTTTTGTGAGACCGGAACAACCAAGACGACGCAGGAATATTCTTGACCTCGTCCATACTGATGTCCGCTCCTTGTCGGAAAGATCCCTTGGAGGAGCTCAATACTTTGTTTCATTTATTGATGACTACTCCCGCAAAGTGTGGGTATATTTGTTGAAGTCTAAAGACCAGGTACTTCAATCCTTTAAAGAATTCCATGCAATGGTTGAAAGGGAGACTGGCAAGAAATTGAAGGTGGTCCGATATGATAATGGTGGTGAGTATTGCGACCCTTTTGATGCATATTGCAGAGCGGCCGGGATTCGACTTGAGAAGACGCCCCCTAGGACTCCACAGTTGAATGGACTGGCTGAGAGGATGAACCGAACTATTGAAGAGAAGGTCCGAAGTATGTTTTCCAATGCCGGATTGCCGAAATCATTCTGGGGAGAAGCCGTCAAAATAGCTGTTGACTTGATCAACCTCTCACCATCACAGCCACTTGAAGGAGAAATTCCAGAAGAAGTCTGGACAGGTCGAAAAGCGGCCTATAATCAACTGAAGGTGTTTGGATGCCGAGCTTTCATGCATATTCCTAAAGATGAAAGGGAAAAACTTGATGCGAAGACTAAATAATGCATCTATCTTGGTTCGCCGAGATGTGAGTTCGGGTTCTGACTCTGGGATTCAATTAATAAGAAGATCGTGAGAAGCCGAGATGTGATCTTTCATGAAGATGAGAACATTCATGACATCTCGAAACCCAAAGTTCGGGTTATAGTCAGACGTGAAGAACCCATCCCTCTTGTCCGAGCTGAAGCAGGGGGAGAAAATCAAGAGAATGAAGAAATTGATGACCAGCAACAAGCTGAAGATGACCAAGACATTGAGGTCCAAGTTGATGATGAGATCCGGGATGAGAATGATGAACCGAGTTCTTAAGCTGAAGAACAGCCTAGATATCCAACTCGAGAAAGAAGACCCTCTACGAGATACCCATCTGATGAATACACCGTTGTTGCTGAAGACAGTGAGCCTCAGAGTTATGATGAGGCTGTGATGAGCTCAGAGAAAGAAGAATGGAAAAAGGAAATGCAAGACGAGATGAAGTCTCTGCACGAGAATCAGACTTATGAGCTGACCGAGTTGCCTAAAGGAAGACGAGCTTTGAAAAATAAATAGGTCTACAAGATTAAGAATGAAGGGAACGAGAAAAAGTCGAGATACAAAGCCTGGATTGTAGTGAAAGGCTGCAATCAAAAGAAGGGTGTAGACTTTGAGGAGATTTTTTCTCCTGTGGTGAAAATGAGCTCGGTCCGAACAGTGTTAGCTATGGCAGCTTCGATGGACCTCGAGGTAGAACAAATGGACGTGAAGACAACATTTCTTCACGGTGATTTAGAAGAAGAAATATATATGGAGCAACCTGAAGGATTCCAAGCTCCAGACCAAGAAGACTTGATATGTCGGTTGAAGAAGAGTCTTTATGGCTTGAAGCAAGCACCTCGGCAGTGGTACAAGAAATTTGAATCATTCATGACTGATCATAAGTTTGAGAAGACAAAAGTCAACCACTGCATATTTGTGAAGAGGTATGAGGCCGAAGATTTTTTGATCTTGTTGTTATATTTTGACGACATGCTTATTGTAGAGAAAGACAAATCGAGGATAGCCGCCCTGAAAAAGGCGTTGAGCTCATCTTTCTTAATGAAGGACCTCGGCCCTGCAAAGCAGATTCTCGGAATCAAGATCATTCAAGATAGACAGAAGAAACTACTGTGGCTCAGTCAAGAAAAATATATTGAGAAGATTCAGAAGAGATTCAGCATGAACAAAGCCAAAACAGTGAGCACCCCCCCTAGCCGGACACATAAAGCTGAACCAGAGGCAATGTCCGAGATCTGATGAAGACAAAGATGAGATGATGAAGGTCCCGTACTAATCCGTCGTCGGAAGCTTGATGTATGCAATGGTTTGCACTAGACCCGACTTGGCGTATGCTGTTGGAATGGTAAGCCTGTATTTGTCAAACCCCGACAAAGAGCACTGGGAAGCAGTGAAGTGAATCTTCAAGTACCTCCGAGGTACAACCGACTTATGTCTCCGATTTGGAGAAGGCAAAGCCGAGTTGCAAGGCTACTCGGATTCTGATTTAGGAGGAGATTCCTACTCGAGGAAATCGACGACGGGATACATGATGAGATTTGCCGGAGGAGCTGTCTCTTGACAATCAAGACTTCAGAAATGTGTTGCACTATCAACAACTGAGGCTGAGTACATTGCCGCTACTGAGGCAAGCAAAGAGATGCTATGGATGAAGAAGTTCCTCATGGAACTCGACCATGATCAAGACAAGTACGAGCTGGGTTGTGACAATCAAAGTGCAATCCATCTTGCGAAGAATTCGACCTATCACTCTCACACTAAGCATGTTGATGTGAGGTATCACTGGATCCGGGATGTGGTGGAAGGTGGAGAGCTCGAACTCGTCAAAGTGCACACTGACCAAAATTGGTCCGACATGATGACGAAGCCAGTTCCAGTAAGGAAATTTGAAGACTGCAGTGAATGAGCCGGATTGATGCTGAAGCCGACGCATTGAAGTCAGAAGGGGAGATTTGTTGGGCTTTCTCCTTCAATGCTAAGCCCAAGCCCATTGAGGGATTTCCTAAAAATCCTAACCCTAGATTTCACCTCCTCTATATATTCATTAGTTGTGGGTGGAGGCTAGGTTAAGTGAATGAGAGAACAGATTTGAGAGATTAGAAATTTGAGAGAAAATTGTTTGAGCAAAGCTTTATTCTTTGCATTTGAGAGATCTCTAGAGAGAGTTTGAGTGAAACATCTCTAGGGAGGTTTGATTATCACCATTGTTGGAGAGGTTGAGTTAACCACCACATTGTGATTCTGATTATTTGTAACCATTATTTTCATAGTGGATTTTTGATTTGGACTAGGTTCTGTGGGTTTTTACTTCTTCATTGAATAAGGTTTTCCCACGTTAAAAATGCTTGTGTTCTCTCTCTCTTCCGTGTTTACGTTTTGATTTTTCCACTGCGCTGCCCGACCTGGTGAAATTCAGGCCGAGGTATTGCTGAGATCTGAGATCGAAAATCTCATTGACTGACTTCTGCAAAGGCCCCTGAGCCGATTTGAGGGAACCGATTTTTCCCCAACACAAACGACATAAGGAAGATTTATAACAACATTAATTTCTTTTGCAAAGGAGTGTTTCAAGAGTGGAAATTGCTCTGATGCCCTTGATGAGAGTTAGAAGGGGTTAAGGGGAGCATTTTCCCCCTCGCCAAAAAAAAAACAAAAAAACAAAAAAAACCATCATTTATAGTGGGGAGAAATGCGTAGCTCTCAGGCGTTCCTCACGTGTGACTTGGTCGACAGTAATGAATTTGCTAATTTTTTTGTTGTTGTTGATGAATTTAAGTAATGGCAATAAAAAAATAATGTTGAAATACTTGCTCTGGTCCAAGGATACTTTAACTGTATTAATTAAAAAACATTTGACTTTTTAAAATAAATTTTTCTCTCAATTATTTTCAAGTTCCACCATTAGATATGTAACGGGTACAGTAGGTAGGTTAACCGTAAGTGTTTATTAAATGTTAATTTCAAAAATAAATGATTGATTTTTTTAAAAAAAATAACCACCAATCAATGAAATATTTGATGAATATTATATCTGAAAAAAAAGGAAGGGTACCGGTTGGGGTGCGTAAAAGAACCAAAACACCTAACTGAACTGCACTCACTGTACTTAAAATAACTTATTTTTAAAAAATCAGTTCATGAACCGAACTGGTTTTTAAGAACCAATTCAAGAATCATTTTTTTTTCTTTTTATTTTTTTTTTCTTTCTATACTTTTCTTATTTATTTATTTATTTAGAGGTTTTTTATTTTTATCTTTTTTTTTATTTTTTCTAAATCATTTTTGAACTTACCCTAACCGTTTCGAAACGACCTGAGTTATTTTGGAACCAAACCAAACTGGTTTGAGATTAAAGAAAAAGTTTAGTTCTTTAAACCGAATTGGTTTAAACTCGGTCACCAGACTGATTCGATTTAATTATTTAAAAAATTTAGTTCAATTTAATCTATGTGCACCCCTAAATACCGGAGTAATAATGTCCTATAAGAATACGATGAATGGATCCACTCCCATACTAGTAACAGAGCCTTCAATAATTCTTATTAAATATTTTTAATTACTTAAAAAAGTTTTAAATATTTTTTTGATTCCAATATAATAAATAATTTACTTTTCATCTAATTTTTTCTTTTATTAATCCATGTCCTAATTAGCTAATCCCTTAAAACATATCCAAATATCTAAACATGTATATATTCAATTAGTGTTACCATTACCAATAGATCATTAACTATGAAAAAAAGTCTAACTGAAGTTAATTGAATTTAAAGTCTATAGACATTAATTGATATTTCTGTAATACTATAAAAAATAAGGTTTTAATGTCTCTGTTTGAGAAAATTTTTCTCTATAACACTCGTATGTAAAAATTAAAAATGAGTGTATTTCACTATTATTTTTTTTTCTTTTTATAATAAGACTTACTTATTTTTATGTGATTGTGATAGAGAAAATTTTTCTAGAAGCAGAAATATGTTTCTCTAAAAAATAAAGAAACATTAATCGGCATGGAGGAAACAAATGCCTTCCAAAATTTAATTGATGTTTTCCATCAAACATGGTGATTAAGACGATTTCATCCTTTTGCCGTGAACATAAAGTTTAGAATTCATTATTTTCTGACGACTAGATCGTAATCAAGTAGAATAGATAAAAAGATTGAAGGAGAGTTATAAAAAGGACAGGTCAAGCAGGAGGCACGAAGAGTTTTGAATGATACATGCCCTGTGTAGCCCATTAACCAAGGCAATACTCCGCAGAATAAGATAATGGAGGGACAACACATTAACTCAACCCCATATTCTTCGCAGCAAGAACCATCAAGGAAACGGGTTTGAGCCTAATATGCTGCCTGCTATGTGCTAGCCATTTTTATTTTTTATTTTTTAAATAAATGAAAACTAGGAAGAGAAAACCGGGGGCAGAAAGGAGAAAACCTTTGGTAGAGAAATTTTTTGGTACATCAGATATAGTTATATCTTTATCTAATGGAAAAGGTTTTTGGAACTTAGTGGAAAAAATAAAAAAAATAAAAATAAAAATAATTTCTCCATTTTAAAAAAAGATATACCCAAATGAATACTCTTTATGTATTCAAAAAATTTCCGAGTAAGAAAGCAGGGTTCGGAAGTATTCTGGTGCTTCTGTAGGAGTTGTTTTATTTTAGGGCTCGTTTGTTACGCGAGATTTTTGGAGATTTCTGGGAAATTGAATTTTTCTAAATTTTTAATTTTAAGATATTATCGTAAACTGAATGTAAAAATTATATTTCTGAAAATTTAGATTTCAGGACAAAAAAAAATTCTCCTCTGTCAAACGCTCCCTTCAGCGATTCTTTTTCTTCCCCCTGTTTTTATGTTCCTAAAAAGGCCCGCATTGTGCTTCCCGATCATTGATCAAATACTTGTATCACTATTTTCTTATTCATTTTTATTATTATTAGTTCTACTTGCTGAAAAATTGTAAATGAAAGAATCACGAGCTGAGAATAGAAATTGAATAGATGTTTCGCATAGTCATGAGATAAAGTATTATACTGTTATTTTTTTTGATACATAAGTATTATACTGTTATAATTAGATAAAAAAAAACTCTTTATACTCATTTACACTTACTATATTATTATCCAATTATGTAAAACTCCTGTTTCATCTTGATAGTATGACATTTATCATGTCAACTTAATTTATACATTTATCAATATGATGTGACATACAATTAATTATATCTAAGAAAAATATGTGTCATTTTAAAATATATAAAGTGTCATTTTAAGTGAGAGAAAAAGATAAATTATGAAAGAGAGAGAATGAACAAAAAAAAATAAAGGTGTGGGTCTCACTTCTTTATGAGAGTGAAAAGACACAAGTTGTGTCATTTATAAGGACAAACACTTTTTCCTTATATCTAACACTAAATACACATTATATTTTCTCATTACAATTAATTCGTTATTTTAATTATGAAAGTACGATTCCATTATATTATATATTTTTAACTTATCTATATATATATTATTAAGTTAAAAGTGTCAAGAGACCATATCAGTTTTGGCATCTGATTATAAATGAATATGATTTAGTTATAATAATAAGCATATAATTAAACGAGAAGACCACAAATTCAACAATATAGCATAAACTTCTATACAAAAGTACCAAGTGCATTGACGAAAGGAATGGAAGAATAACAAGCTACTAAGCAGATGATTCTGGTACTTGTAAGAATAAGTTTTGAATTCTGATATCTTGTTTGCAAGTAAATATCCTGCCGGATCCCATTACAAGGTGATGCATTAATTTCTGGTGTCGGATGTTGCTTATGTGCCTTGATGCGTATGTTTAGCTAGCAATCTAGATAAGGTATATTGTTTATCATTCCTTTTTATCCTTTAGGCAGAGGTATGTGAATTTTTTATGGGTAGAGTGTGTGTCATTTTAAATGATGTAAAGTTGTGTCATTTTAAATGAGAGAAATAGATAGATAAAGGAGGAGAGAGAGTGGACAAAAAAAATAAAGGTGTGGGTCCCACCTCTTTGTGAGAGTGAAAGTATGTAAGTTGTGTCATTTAAAAGGACAAACATTTTTTCCATTATATATATATATATATATATATATACATATATATATATATATATCTATCAAGGAAGGATATCTTATAATTATATTTATATAAACCTGTTCAGCAATAAAGACATGTAAAAAGTTCAGCAATATCATGATAGTTTGTTATCAAATGTTTCTCTTTTTATTATTTCAGTTAACTGAGATGTACATAGCAAGCTGCTTAATTTGCCATTAGATGCAAGAAATCTGGAGATGGCAACACAAATCACGAAGACAAGTTTATTAATGTAGGTCTACTTTACGTTATTATATATGTAAATTATAATGTTTAAGTTACAATGAAAGAATTATATTTAGTTTACTGCATATATTTATGTTATGTCTATGTTATTATAAATATTTGTAATAAAATTTGAAATGCATTTTATGAATACTTGTTAAATGTAATTTAAATTTATAAATAAACTTGTTGTATGACAAGGGACGTGAACCCTTACTTGGAATCTCAATTGAAAAAACAAGAATACAAAGAGAAAAACAGATAAGAAACAATAACAAACTGATATATTCAATTGATGAATGACTTCTTCACTGAGTTTTCCCTTTTATTACATTGAATCCCAATACAGAAACACCACACTAAGCCACATTAACATAACAAATTGACAACTCAGCAACAGACTTCTAATGGTAATGTTAATGGGTCTAATTCATATCACAGATAAAGTCTTTGGCCCACGAGGGCCCAACTCTCCTCCTTTGCTTGGGTTCATTATCATCAACTGAAACATTTGTCCCTGCTACAACAGGAACCTTGTCCTTAAGGTTAATTCGTGGCAAAGAGAAATCCGAATAGTACATGATAAGATCATCTTCAAATTCCCAAGTAACTTTCTCAGGAAGAGAGTGTGACCATTGAACCAACCACGACTTACGATCACCACTGGTATCCTGCACAATCCGAGACATTAAAGCTGACATGGGAAGCTGAATAGGACGATTCTCATTACTAACATCTGGAAGAGGCAAAGCTACCATAGAACCATCACCACAAAAATACTTGAGCAGAGATATATGGAAGGATGAATGGATGTGGCAACCCTTCGGAAGCCTAATCTGATATGCTACAGGGTTCTAAACTCTAATAATTGGAAAAAGCCCAAAATAACTCTAGGCAATTTTCTAGTTCCTGCGATATGACAAGGAGATTTTCATATAAGGTTGCAATTTTACCAACACTAGATTACCAACAGAAAATGTTACATCATTTCTATGTTTGTCAACAGTATTCTTCATCCTATTTTGAGCACTCTGCAAATGTGCCTTCAATTGCCTCAAGAGTTCATCATAGTGTGATAGAGTAGCATCCACTCTCACTGAGCCTCTTAGGTGTGGAGGTATCATCGATGGAATCTTACCATAAAGGGCCTAGAATAGGGTCATTCCAATAGAAGAGTGAGTGAGTGTTATAGTGATACTCTGCCCATCCTAAAAAAATAGCCCACTTATGATTCTCATCATGGCAAAATGTCCTAAGATATTGTTCCAAATAGTGATTTGTAACCTCAGTCTGCCCATTTGATTGTGGATGGTAGGTTGTGCTCGTCCTTAAAATCGTCCCACTGTGTTTGAAAAGTTGTGACCATAATTGGATTAAAAAAACTGAGTCACGATATGAGACTATAGTCCTGGGAAATCCATGCAGCTTCACCACCATATTAAAAAACCAGTAAGCTACCTTTGCAGCTGAACATGGAATAGCTAAGGCACCATAGTAAGCAAATTTCGTCAGGCGATGTACTACCACCAAAATGACATTTAACCCCTTCAAATTGCGTAGTCTGGGGATAAAGTCCATGCTCAAATCTTCGAAACCCCCCTCTGGTATAGGCAAGGGCTGAAGTAACCCTAATGGAGGAGTAGTTGCAGTTTTTACCATCTAGCAGGTAGAACACTGCTTGACAACCTTAACTACATCTTTTCGCATGCCATACCAATAAAAAGAAACAGAGAGTCTAAGTAAGGTCTGAGTGATCCTTACATGCCCACCCCCAGGGGTAGAGTGTGCCTCCCTCATCACAATGTGCCTCAGATCAGAGTTAGAACCCAATAAAAAATGATGTTTGTGATAAATGATACCTTCTCTATCAAAAATTTCAGAATTTCCCAACTCATTATTGTGTAACCTCAATCGTACACCAGCCAATTCAGAATCAGAAAGGTTCTCAGCTTTAATTTGATCAACCAATTGAAATGTTGCTTCTGAGACCAGAGACAAGATCGTACCTGATTACTCTCCTTCAAGGCTTCGAGATAAGGAATCTGCCACTATATTAGTTGCTTCAGGCTTGTACTCAATTGTAAAATCGAACCCCATCAACTTACAAGTGTATTTTTGTTGTTCAACCGTCTGAACCGTTTATATCAATAACTCCTTTAAGCTGCGATGATCCGTGCGGAAAATAGACTTGGATCCCAACAAATAAAGGCGCCATTTCTTCACTGCCCCTGTCACTATAAATAATTCTCTGACATAGGTGGAGGCTGCACGCATTCTTGGGCCAAGTTTCTTGCTAAAGAAAGCAATTGGACAGTTATGTTGTTGAAGAACAACCCCAATACCCGTGGATGATGCATCTGTTTCAACTACAAATGGTACAAAAAAATTGGGTAAAATCAACATTAGAGTTTGTGACATGGCTGCCTTTAATTCTTCAAACGATTTTTCAGCTATTGCACTCCACTGAAATGAATCTTCTTTCAGAATATATGTCAAAGGGGAAGCTATTGCAGCATATTGTTTAATAAACTGCCTGTAGTATCCCATAAGTTCGATAAATCCTCTCAATTGCTTCACGTTCCTTGGCTGTGGCCACTGCACAATAGTCAAATTTTTTCTTGGATTAGCTTTGACTCCATTCCCAGACACCAAGTGACCAAGGTAATCAATTTCAGTTAAATAAAATCCATACTTGCTTAGCTTCACCTTGAATTGGTTCTTGTGAAAACAACCCAAACCCACAGAAAGGTGCTTATAATGCTCTTCAATGTACCCACTATAAATTAGAATGTCATTGAAGAACACTATAACAAACTTCCGAAGGAAAGTCTTAAACATATGATTCATAGCCACTTGGAAAGTTGAAGGTGAATTGGTAAGCCCGAATGGCATTACCAAGAACTTATAATGCCCTTCATGAGTCTGAAAGGCTGTTTTAGGGGTATTTTCAGGCTGTAAAAGAATTTGGTGATACCTACTTCTCAAGTCCAACTTGGAAAAGACACTTGTTCCCTTAAATTCGTCCAAAACCTCATCAATCGTTGGGATTGCGAAGCGATCTCTGATTGTAATACTATTCAATGCTTGATAGTCAATACACATTCTCCAAAAATTATCTTGCTTCTTACCAAGCAACACATATGATGAGGAAAAACTCTTACTCTCCTTGATTAAACCCGAAGCAAACAAATCTAACACTTTGCTTCTCAATCTCACCCTTTTGATGATGGGCATACCTGTATGGGCTCACATTAACAGGTTTAGTTCCCTCAACTAAATGGATAGCATGATCACAACCCCTAGTAGGTGGCAGCCCCTGTGGTAACTGAAAAACAAGTTGGAAATTTTCGAAAATGTTCGAAATTGCAACAGGGAGCTTTGGTTTCAGGTCCAATAATTCAGGTAGTTTTTCAGTGACACCCATCCCTTGCATATACAAACAGTGCTGGTCATATGACTCCTTAACCTTACCATATTTTTCTCCTCGTAAAATCACCCTGCCATCTTTGGACATAAACTTCATAGATAACTCTCCATAATTGCGTATAACTCGTCCTAAGCCACTCAACCCAGAAATTCCCAATATCACTCCTAAACTGGACAATTCGATCACCCAAAGATTAACAACAAAAGCATACACCTAAATTTTTAAAGGAAAAGCCAAGCATTTCCTATCACATGTTAAGAATTCCTCATTCCCTAAGAACACGCGCATCTTAGGGACCTTCACAGTTGCTAACCCAACAGCATCCACCAATTGCTTTTGTATGAAATTATGGGAACTTCTCGAATCAACCAGGATTGACACTAACCTTCCATTGAAATTAACTCGAAACTAAAGTGCTTTGGGGTTTTTTCATCTTCAAGTGAATGTAAAGTGGCTTCATGGGAATCTTCTTGTGCTTCTTCCGGTTTCCAAACACTTTTCTCCTCAGCATCAGGTGCGGACTCTTCAAGATCCCCCACCATAAGGAAAAGTTTGCCCTTGCATCAATGACGTGATGTCCATGTCTCATCACAAGAATAACAAATCCCCAAATCTATTTTCCTTTGTAATTTCTCATGAGATAACTTTTTAACAGGTACCGTTGAAGGTAATGTTGGGACCACTGGTTTTTGGCTTTGAAGAATTATAGTGAGGGGTTGTGGTTGTGGTTGCTCCCCAGAATACAAACTCTTAGCAAAATTCCTCTTAACATTTATCGATGAAAATGAGGAACACAATTCCACAAAGTGAGCATCATATGTAATAGCTAACTGCATGGCCTGATGGAGGGATGTTGGAGAATGAAGTGGAATAACCCTCCGTAAATCAAGAATCAAACCTGATACAAAGAAACACAAACGCACCTTATCAGAGAACTCTGTAAATTGATTAATCAAGGCCTCAAAGTTTCTGATTTAATCACTTAGTGCACCCTCTTGCGTCTTCAATAACACACCCCTCAATTCCTGATATGTCACTCCCCCAAACCTCTGCCTAAATTTCAGCTTCAATTTCTCCTAAGAATGAATGGAACCTCCATTAAACAACCACTGGAGCCATGGTGCGACCAAACCCTCCATTTTCATTCCAGCTAATCGGACCTGAATGGTGTCAGGTACTTGTTGTAGGCTAAAGTACAATTCATTGCAAAAAAATCCAGCTATTAGGATCTGTGCTATTGAAGACATAGAGCTCTATACGAATTGACTACATTAAAGCTCTTGGATCATTAGGATCCATGCACAGTTGTTGCGTTCCCACAGAATCAGTGGCAAACAAAGAATGAGCACCACATGTTTGAACATTTTCACATGAACGAACCTTAGCACCAACAACTGCTACATGTATCTGTTGTAGCTGCGTATTGAAACTGATGAACTAGCTCTGATGTTCATTGAAGCATTGATAACACCTAGATTGCATTTCCTCCAAACTCCGATTAATGCAAAGTTGAAACGCACCAAATTCTTCAGCTAAATCCTTAACACACATTGTGAATTACTTGTTGAACCCAAAATTGATGAAAACACCAATGATAAGGGGTGCAAACCCTTACTTGGAATCTCAATTGGGAATACAAGAATACAGAGAGAAAAATAGATAAGAAACAAGAACAAACTGATTTATTCATTTAAAGAATGACCTCTTCACTAAGTTTTCCCTTTTATTACATTGAACCCCAATACAAAAACACCACACTTTGCCACGTTAACACAACAAATTGAAAACTCAGCAACAGACTTCTAATGGTAATGCTAATGGGCCTAATTAATATAACAGATAAAGTCATTGGCCCACGAGGGGGCCCAACTCTCCTCCTCTGCTTGGGTTCATTATCCTCAATTGTAACATTGTACGCTGGAAAAAAAGCTTTTGTTATTCGAATTAAGGAAGTTAAATTTGCCACTAATTAAGAAGGTTAAAAATTGTCACAAATATATAAAAATGGGCCCAAATTGAAGAGGTATTATCTAGTGGTAAGGGATTTGAGTAGTTTGTATAAGGTGTTCAAACTTCAATTTTCACCGTTGTATAAAAAAAGAAAAAATAGCTGCCGCAAATTGTTTTGTGGCAACTATAAATGCGGTGTTCTTTCAAACCTCCACAAATCAAATAGGGGAGTAAAAATCACTGTGAATTGATTAAAAAATACAATGCTGCAAATTAGCACTTCTGTGGAAGTGAATTCAAAAAATTAAGTAAGTAATTATTTGTCCTTATATGAAAATAACCACATATTCATCCATCTTCTTTTATGCTTTATCCTTTCATTATTGAGTTGTATGTTAGGTAAATAAGTTCATAAAATTAATGAAAAAAAGTAAATCTACCTATGACACAACTTTACATAAAGACAAATTCCTATTATGTCATAAGTGTGACCCATAATTTCTTAAAATTTGCATTTTTTTAAAAAAATTAAAATTATACTAAATAAAGAATATAAACGTGATTGAAAAAAGCCTATTAATCAACGTAAACTGGCCTATTGAAATCTAAATAAGTTTAGACCAACCAAACCTAAAAGCTGTAATAGTTCAAAGTCAGACTTCTAAGGGTATAAGTAGGATAGGTTAGGCTAGACTTTGTGTTAAATAGATCAGGTCTGTGTAAAAATTATTGGGTCTGGCCTGACCTGTTAGCCTGCGTAGGCCCTAAATTACAAGTCCAGTCTAATCTATATTTAAAAAATAAAAGCATTGGCTTAGGCCTGTTAGCCTGTTTAAGCATATTAAACATTCAACAATTAAAAGAGTAACTAAAATAATATTACTTTATTATTAAAAATTATTAAAATAATAATTTTATTTATTTTATTTAAAATAAATAATATGATATAGGTCGGCCTGTAAGATTATAGGCCCGATATGTACACAAAAAGTCTACGGCCTATTTTCTAAATAGGTTTTTTAAA
Organism: Gastrolobium bilobum; assembly: GCF_033153095.1. Lineage (NCBI taxonomy): Eukaryota > Viridiplantae > Streptophyta > Magnoliopsida > Fabales > Fabaceae > Gastrolobium > Gastrolobium bilobum. The sequence continues at coordinate 433,609 of NW_026898878.1, read as the reverse complement.
AGCTTAGGTATGTTCTATTTTACTATTTTGTAATAGGGCAAGCCTGACCTAATATAGGCTAGGTCGTAGGCCCCTATAAGCCGGCCTAGCCCATTTACACCCTTACTGACTTGTATTACTGTTGGATTATTCCTCCTTAATTAGATACAAGTTCCAATGCATGGAAGAATGGAAAGGCTTCATGGGAAAATGAAAGGACTTCATGGAAGAACGAAGAGTTGTATTGGAATCCTCCACATTAAATGAAGAAGAATCTAGAGCATTGAAGATATTCCTCTTAGCCATCTATAAATAGAGGAAGACCCGACTGAATACCTCTAGGGAAAATTTTGAGTGAGACCTCTCTAAGGAAGTTTGAATACCACACCATTATAGGTGATACTTGATTATTTGAGAGTACCACTAAAGAGATGTTTGAGTGTTAGACCTTTTTAGGGACGTTTGATGTTACCACCATACTTGGTGAAGTTGGATTATTCCTCTAGTGAAAGACTAGGGAAGCTTGACTTTTGTAATCCATTATTCTATAGTGGAAGTTTGATTCTGGACTAGTGTCCCGTGGGTTTTTACTTCTTCACATTGGAGAAAGTTTTCCCACATTAAACAAATTGCCTATGTTCTTCTCCATCTCTCTCTTCTTGCTTTTTACTATTTTGCTTCCGCAATCAATTTGAGGGTCCGACTTGACCCAACAGTGGTATCAGAGTGGTTTCAATCCAAGGACTAGGAGCTTGGTTGGAGACACGATGAGTACTTAATTTTGGTGTACGAGAAGAGACTTCTGCTTGAGGGGGAGCGAGTACTGATTATACTTGCTACGAAGGAACCGATATGTAGATCTCCTCTAATTAAGTCGAAAAGGGGGAGAATTGTTGGATTATTTCTGCTTAATTATATACAAGTTCCAATGCATGGAAGAATGAAAAGGCTTTATGGAAAATTGAAAGGACTTCATGGGAGAACGAAGAGTTGCATTGAAATTCTCCACATTAAATGAAGAAGAATCTAGAGCATTGAAGATATCCCTCCTAGCCATCTACAAATAGAGGAAGAGATGAGATCAACAAAGTGAGGTGAGGAAATCCTCCATGAAAGAAAAAAAACCTGACTGAATATCTCTAGGGAGAAGTTTGAGTGATACCTCTCTAAGGAAGTTTGAATACCACCATTATAGGTGATGCTTGATTATTTGAGAGTACCTCTAAAGAGATGTTTGAGTGTTAGACCTCTTTAGGGACATTTGATGTTACCACCATACTTGGTGAAGTTTGATTGTACCTATACTGAAAGACTAGGAAAACCACTACTAGAAAAAATCTCTATAGCGACGGAATTGCTATGAAAATTCTGTCGCTAATTTCATCCTCTATACTACTTTCCGTCGCAAATTTCCTCGCAAAATCGTTTGCGAGGGAATTTGTGACGGAAAGTAGTAGCGATGATGAAATTAGCGACGGAATTTCCATAGCAATTCCGTCGCTATACAAGTTTTTTCTAGTAGTGAACTTGACTTTTGTAACCCATCACTCTATAGTGAAAGTTTGATTCTGGATTAGTGTCCCGTGAGTTTTTACTTCTTCACATTGGAGAAGGTTTTCCCACGTTAAACAAATTGCCTATGTTCTTCCCGACTCTCTCCTCTTGCATTTTACTGTTTCGTTTCCGCAATCAACTTGAGGGTCCGACTTGACCCAACAATTACGACGTTGTTTTATTGTATTTTTTTATGGATTCATTTTTTCTGCAGTCAATGTGGATAAGTTATCGACATTGAGCCCAAAACGACGTTCTTTTGGGACAGAAATCAAGGTATTTTTGTAATTATAATTTATTTCAGGATTATATCAGTCTTTTTCATTATAATTTTTTAATATTTCGTCCCAAAATAACATCATTTTGAGAGTGAATGTAGATAATTTATTTACCTTCACTGTAAAATTTTTAAAACTTTATATATATATATATATATATATATATATATATATATATATATAAAAGTGAGAATTGAATACACAACCTAAAACATCTTATGTAAATATCTTACCAATAGATTAAAGGTAATGGCTTTTTGCTTTATTGTATCTGCTGCTGCACAATCCATGATATCTTAAAAGAAGGCGCATTGATTGCATTTCATGGCCCATGCATGGCCAAAACAATCAATCACATGGTGCACTAGGGCATCAAGGGACAAGGAAGCAATTAGGGTGTGGGAGTGGGGACTAATTCTTTTAACCTACATAATTAAATTTTGGCCTTCATTCCATACCTACTTTGATATCTGAAAGGTTCTGATTCTATCACCCACGTGTGGCTCAAAGTTCGCATTACTTTTCCATCGACATTAAGCACCCCAACGTGTGTGCTTTGATAAGATGTCAAGTCATATGCTAGCTGCCTGCCTACACTAACTAAGGTTCCAAATATTACATTACCTAATGGTAAAGACTATATATTTATAAAGACATAATAAGGTTCTAAACCATATATATAACGTTTGACTACCTATCCTTGTACTTCAGATATTTTCGAATCCTTTTTACAAAAAAAAAAAAGGAGGGGAACAGAAAACAAAATAATCTTTTAATTTTGATTTAAATTTAAATACCGCAATAATTTTATTCAGTTTCCAAACCATTTTTTATCCATGTACAGTTTCTAATGTTCCCCGTACAATCTTCTAAGGACGTCTAAATATTCATTAGTCTGATTATATATATGCATATATACACACACACCCTGGAAACTAATAATTTAATAGTGGAGTACATAGAGCTAGCTAGAGGTAATCGGCAAACAACGAAACCAACAAATATTCATTGCTCTGATTCAACTTAATTGGCTGGAAGACAAGTTGATGGCCCCTTTGTGTCTATGGTGCAATTCCAAGAGAAGAGAAGTTGTGTTGGGTCCTGAAAAGAATGCCGTTGGTTTTATTATATCACAGATATTGGTGCCTCAGTTAACAGTGACACTCTCTGTATGCTCCGTTGGCCATTCTTTCACTTTTTAGTTAACATACCTAACATCTATCATGTACCTATGAGCTGTTAATTTTTTGGAGTCGTGCGCTTGTGGTTTTGTTATGTGGTCCAAACAATACTTGTAGCTTTTTTCTTTGGGTAATTATGTGTCATTGGCATGCACGTTTTATATTATTGCGAGACTAATCCTCAAACACCGGTGACTAGAGGCCTTCTCAACATTTTTTTTTTAAAGGTTAGAACTTTAGTCTAAAATCTGAATATATAATAATTAATGTGTATATTAACAATACTACACCATATGTTATTTTTCATTTTTATTGCGTTTAGTTGGTGATCTAACTAGCACTTTAATTTCATAAAAATTTCTCTACTGTCCAGTGACTCCAGTCAAAGGAAGGTTATTCATTCCGGGTAAGAGTTTTACAAGGATTTTTATTACAGATTAATCTCAAATGATTTGCATGCATAATTAAAATTCAAACCTACGTACTTATATTCATCTATTCATTCATTACATTGCATTTTTGTCCGTCAAAACGAGCGAGTCCCTTGAAGTTATTGTGTTAATCTTAAAACTTTGTGAATTTTCTTTCCTGTTTTTATATTTTCCCACTAAAATTTATTTTTATTTTCATTTCAGTATATTACTGTTTTAGCCTCAATTATATTTGATAATTGGGAGAGTAATATACATGCTAAAATGGGGGCACGTCTTTTTTTTTTTTTTTTTTGTAACAATAGGGGCACGTCTTTAATATAATTTAACTACTCCATATATTAAGAAATAGATTCTGAGTTTCTAGATTTTATTAGCCTTAATTAACCCATATTTGGCATCATATGGAATGATTGAAGAGTCTAATTAAGCGAGATTGGATATGGTCAATAGCTGACTTAATTGACCCCAAATGAAAAATTAATTTGATGAAATTAATTAGTTTAGTTTGAGTGGGTAAAAGATAAACCTGAATAAAAAAAATCGTAAAATTTAACTTGATATATAACTTTTTCTTTTTATTATTTTCTAAATGAGATTTATTTATTAATTTATTTATTTTTAGATACAATAATGAAAATTGAACACATAACTTAATACAAATTACCAAAGCTCTTCACAACTAGATCAATTTTAGTGGCTTAAATGAGATTTATTTTAGGGATTTGCATTTGTCATTTAACATGACACAACAAATTTTTCTATACAAACAACATTTTGTGGGGCCCACACTTTTTGATGAAAAAAGAAAAAAAAAAAGAAATTAAGGCACGCAAAACGAATCTCTATAACATTACACAATCACTTTTCCTACAACATAACTCTTATAAAACCCTTTATTTTAAGGGAAAACTTTTTTGTTCTTTTAAAGTAACTAAATTATGTTCTTTTAGCTGCTTACAACTATCTATTTCGGAGAGTTTACAGTTATAATATTAAAGTTATATTTTTTTTTTTACTTTTTACGTCAGCTGATAATTTCTGAAAATATAAAAAAATACAACTTTAATATTATAGTTATTTACTTTCTGGAGACATAATTATAAGTAGCTAAAAGAACATAACTTAAATCATTTAAAATGAAAAATTATTTTCCTTTATTTTAAAGTATAAATATATGCTGATCTGGTGACTCAACTAGAATTTGATTGGATGAATCAGTTTAGGTTAGCCAAAAAGTTTCCAAACTTGAGCTGTCTCAAAGTAAAGTTTGGATCTATTCTCTAAACTCTGACGTGATTACGCTCCTAATTTAGCCACCTAAACTTTCAGGAAAATATGACACCTATACTTAAAATCTAACACTTTTTCTTATAATAACTACTTTGTTTTTCAGAAAAAAAAAATTGAGACGAAAGTGAAATTTGTTTGAATTTCCTTTTTCTTAAAAAAAGTAATATGGTAAGAGATAGATGAACGTATTTAAGTGTAAAAATAATATTTGTTAAAAATTTGATACTTGTGTTAAATTTTCTGAAATAGTAAAATAGTTTCAGCAATTAGGAAAAAAAAGAGTTCACCTCTAGAATACATCTTGATATGATATATATGGCGCTATGCTATACAAAGAAAAATGATATCAGAATCACAATTTGTATATTTTGGTTACAGAATCACATATTTAAATATATTCAATTTGTTTACCAAAAAAAAAATATATATATATATATATATATATTCAATTACGCACAAATTGATCGAGTATCAGTTCCATCATTCCATGTAGGCATAGATATTTTGATTACTTAACAGTTAAAGATGAAAAAAAAATACCACTTTATGATATTCCATGTATGCATAGATCATTTTATGATATTGTTGCTTACAAGTTAAGAAGAGAAAAAGGGGGAAATTTTCAAAAAGAAAAAGGGAGAAATTAAAAGAGGTGATGAGTCATGTACCCACTTCCCACATGGTTAAGGCCCTCCAATCAACGACTTCCGTGTGGGACCCTTTCCCCATCACATGTTCGCAAGCCTCGTGATCCAACGCTTCAGGATTCGCTCCTCATATCCCATTCAATCTGAGCCGTTAATTCGTGGTCCACGGTCTACAGTACCATTGGCTGTGTTTGTTCCTCCCTTGTCCCCTGTACCTTAAACAACATTACAACCTGCTCTTTCATGTCCCTAATGTCACCGGCAATCATATCTGTACTTTTGCAACCCAACGCCACGCGCTGCTTCAACCGTGTGGTGTAGGTCCCATGCTACAATGCTGCCTTGTCAACATCTGATTGGTCTGTGACCAAGTATTGGTCACAGTGGGAGGTAGGCTAATGGGTTCATCATGGTGCTCAATTCATGCAGCAAGAGAATAAGTCACCTAGATATTGTCCCTCACTAATGTTGCTATAAAATTGATGAACAACCCAACTAGTCTCACACCACATCTTCTTCAATCTCCATTCTCAATTATTACATCTCTCTACCCCAAAAAAAGAAATCACTCAGAAAATCAGATTGAACAGAGTTTTGATTTGAAATTAATCAGGTGAATAACTATTTTCAAGTCTATATAGCTATAGCTAGCCTCATACCAAGAAATGGACACAGAGATGAATCTCAAGGACACAGAGTTAAGGTTGGGATTGCCAGGAAGCGATGAGAGGGAGAAACGTTCATGCAGTTACTCATTTGTTAGAAGTAACAAGAGATCTTCACCAGAAGCAAGTGAGGAAGAGTCCATAAGCAAGAGCACCATGAATTCTGATGATTCTGATACCACAAGTGATGATGACCAAGACAATATCCCACCTGCAAAGTAAGTGATATATATAAATTTTTGATTTTTTAATTGTATATGAGTTAATGTTGATTAAAGTGGTTTGAGTGTATATTTGGGCTAATGAAGAATGAAAAATAATGGCATGCAGGGCACAAGTAGTGGGATGGCCTCCAATTAGATCTTATAGGAAGAATAGTGTACAACAGAAGAAGGATGAAGAGGATGAAGGGGCTGGGATGTATGTGAAAGTGAGCATGGCTGGTGCACCTTACTTGAGGAAGATAGATCTTAAGGTTTACAAGAGCTACCCAGAACTCCTCAGGGCCTTGGAAAATATGTTCAAGTGCACATTTGGTAAGAACCAACAACAAAATTAAAACAATCCTTTTTCTTTTTTTTCTTGAATTTTGTAAATACTATAGTCAACATTTAAAGGAATAAAATTATAATGGGAATTTACTGGTTGTTTTTTGATATAGGTGAATATTCAGAAAGGGAAGGGTACAATGGATCTGAATATGCTCCAACCTATGAAGACAAGGATGGTGATTGGATGCTGGTTGGAGATGTTCCATGGCAGTAAGTTCTTCTCTCATTCTCATCAGCTCAAGTTTTGTTCTATTTCTACTTTTTTAATTCTTTCTTCTTCTTTTTAAATTTGTTGTTTGAAGTAAATATTTATTGTTGTATATATCTCCAACTTATAGAGTTGTTTTTGGCTTATGTTATTGCAGCATGTTCATATCCTCCTGCAAGAGGCTGAGAATTATGAAAGGATCAGAAGCAAAGGGTTTGGGTTGTTTTTGACCCCCAGGGTCCATATACATATGTCCGAAACATGGAGTAAAACAATTTACAGTGATGTCATCCAAGAGATTTTGCTCTATTCGATTGTATCTAGCTGATTTGGACATACATACTTTTCTTTTCCTTTCTTGGTGGCTTTTCCGACCTGTTTCTTTTAAGTATTCTCTTCTTCTTAATCCTCAAAGCCAAAACCAGAATGAAAAACTGAAATGGAAAGAGAATAAAAGAAAAGCAATTGCTATTTTAATTGTACAGAGGATATATATAATATCTCATTTTGTCCTAGATCTGGCTACGTACATATTATATACAAAAAAAGGGATCCAACTTTCATTCTTTCTTTCTTCTTTTTTGTCATAAGATCTATAAATATCTTTTAAAATGTTATTTGATACATGATTTATAAAGAATCATTTTAGTCTAAAAGCTTAAGATTTAGGCGATGAGCATCATGAGATGAATAAATTCTTCTTGTGACTCAAAGATATCCGAACGAACCCGATCGGTGGGGTAACTTTTCCTAATATCTACATGATTCCATTCATCCTATTGTTTTGGGTTCACATTTTTGCGTTCATGAATTGCAAATTTAGGGATAAATGGTAATTCACTATTTGCACAAATTAATTTTCGTAAAATACAAGTTAAAGAAACAGGTACATTGATCTCTGTACAACAAATTTGAATCCGTACTCTTTAGCGCGTGTTTGGTGTGACGTATACAATCTTGATAGTGTAAGCTTATACTATACGTTATATGACATTTTCAGCTGTTTGGTGTGACCACCGTATAGTATAAGCTTATACAGCAGGATCCCTTACTACATCAAAATGATGTATAACTTAATCCGGCCCAAAGGGGAGGGATAAAGCCTGATAAGAGGTTGATGTATTAACATCATTAACCACTGACCAGTGTAAAAAATTAATATAATTTTAATATTAATATATTAAAAAGACATATTAATTTTTAATATATTAAATATTTTTATTTTTACAAAAATTAATTTATGTTTTAGACACACTTATCAATAAATTTTTATAAAAATTAATATTATATGATATTTTTTAAAGAATTATATAAATTTTTTATTAAAAGATATTTTTATTAAAAATATTCATTTTTATATAGTGTTATACAATGTATTACCAAATACTAGATGATATTATCTTATACAATATATCATTTTATACTATACCGTGTCAAACGCTAGATAATATTAAAATTCAATCAGGTCTTATACAATCAGGCCTTATACTATCAGGTCTTATACTATCAGGCCTTATCCTATAGTATGCACCAAACATGAGTAAAATAATATTTTTATGTACCTTTCTTTTCAATGATATTCATCTGTATTTTTATTTTCTATTAACTTTCCTTACTTTAATTTTCTTTCTGCTCTTTCATTGACCTTCCATTCACAGAGAGAAAATTCTTTTCCTCCTTAGCTGTTTTTTTTTTTTGGTTTGATATTTCTCATGATATAAGAGATAAAAATTATCTCTAATACACATATAAAAATATGTGGGGGCCATACAAAAAAAGAGAAAATAAAAATAAAAATACGAGTCACACACTTTTATATGTGTATCGAAAATAATTTTATCTCCTATAATATAAGAGATATTAAATCTCATTTTTTTAATAATAAATATTTATAGTCATTGGTTACAAATAACAAATAATAAAATTTATTTTCTCAAATTTTACTGTCTTGTTTAATCCCAACAACATATTCAATTAGCACGGAATTATGGAAACTTTACTGTACCTTTAGTAACTTTAATTCAAAATTTCAATCTAATCAAGATAAATCAATTGATTAGGAGATTACCAACATTAACTAAAAATACTCAACTTATTGGTCTATCAATTCTAGTAGGGAATGTTTGGTACATAATATAGAATAAAGTCTGATAGTATAAGACCTGATAGTATAAGACATGATTGTATAAGACCTGATTATATTTTAATACTATCCAGTATTTGGCATGATATTATATAAGATAATATATTGTATAAGATAGTATCATCCAATATTTGGTAATACACTGTATAATACTAGATAGGTTAAAAATAAATATTTTTGTCAAAAATACCTTTTAATAATGAATTTACATAATTCTTCCAAATATATCAGATGATATTGTTTTTTATAGAAATAGGTTGATCAGTGTGTCCAAAAAATATATTTATTTTTATAAAAATAAAAATCTCTAATATTTAAAAAAATTATATATTGAAAAATTATTTTTTATTTTAATATACTAATATTAAAATAATATATTAATTCTCGAGAACTGTATTGGTTAATACATCAACTTCTTATCAGGCATAATCCTATCCTCCCAGGCTTTATTAAGTTATACATCATTTTGATGTATAAATAGATCCTGCTATATAAGTTTATACGATACGATGATCACACCAAACAACTAAAAATATCGTAACGTATAGTATAAAATTATACTACGAGATCTTATATATATATATACATCACAGCGCTTACTGCCTAAAACTCAATCAATTGTACGAAGTGGTAAATCAAAAATTTGAGCCCAATATAGAAAATAGGCTTTCTTTAGTTTCGGTATGGTTTTGTGACATCAAATTATTGCTAAGAGATCATGGAGTTCAAAACTCACTCAGTTGTGGTGGCCGGTGGGACAGTGTCCATGCATAGTTACGTCATAAACTCAGCAATCTAAAAGTAGAGCAAGATGCATGAATCCTTATCCAAGAAACTTATTTTATTTATCTGTTTGGTGCCATAGGATTCTACAATTTTCACCACTCCCATGATGTAGACACTTGTTTTAGATCAATCATCTTCCTCCACCAATATTATTTACGCATCAAGATTAACTTATGGTGCGTGCACAGCGCAGTAATTGAGAGTTTGGTTTGCCTAACTGTCGCCAATCCACTTCTGAATTCCAATAGTGCTATCACCTCCATTGACCAACAAATACAGTAGCTGAATTAGTCAAATCTTTTCTCTTATACGCGTCTTAATTTCTTCTGGTTTATAACAAGTAGAAAGGGCTCTCGGCAAATAATAATAAGCACAACAAGTAGTGTAAATTTCAAGAAGTTATGGCTGGGTCTTACCCACAACTTATTAAGAGTTTCTTTTTTTTAAATAAATATCTTAATAAAGTTAACACTAAAACATAACTTATAAAAAGGTTTAATTTTTTAGTATTAATTTTTTGAAATAGTTGGTCAAACACATGACTTACTGTACATATATTTTTTTTTAATAATGAACTAGTGAATTAGTACATCAGAAGGACCTCTTTCAAAAATTTTGTAATGCCTTTATATTTATAGTTTTAGGTTGCAACATTTGTTGAAGATTGTCAATTTAAGCAAACAATGCAGTTGATGGAGTTTGAAGAACAAGAAGACTAACAATAGTTTAGAATATTAACCTTGTTATGGCTCGTTAAGACTTGATAAGTGAGTGCCTTCTCAATTCCAGCACATAAATGCGCAACTGGAGTAAGGATGCAGTCAAATTAGTTGAAAACTGAATAAAGTGAGCCTAGTCGCAAAAAGTCTGCTTTTCCTATATGACTTCACTAGTTTATTATTAAATAAAAATTAAAATAAGTCCAGTATTATGTTTAAGATTTTGTAAAATTAATATTGAAATATTCAATGTCTTCAATATCCATGATTTTATTAATGTTTCTTTTTTTTCAATAAAGAAAACTCCTGAAATCATTTTTTTTTATAAAAAAAAATTATATCATTTAAAAAAAAAAAATTCAAAATGGCATCAAATTAAGAAATATTAAACATCAGTAATTGCTCCATATCAGTAAAATAGTGGCACAAAGGAGAACTCTATTTATCAATCAAATCAATAAAGCATTAGTCAAGAATGGTTGGTCTGTTAGTTACCCAATTAAATTTTAAGATTTGAGTTGTTCAAAAGAGTAATAGATTCAATTCTGAAAGGGGCAATTCCTGATATAAGTGGAGAGATATAAATAATTTACGGCTCCACCCTTCTTCTTGCTTTTTCAAGCAACATTGTTGCCGTTAACCCATGAAGTTACATCGGTCCAGGCATCTTTCTGCGTACTAACGCTACTTACACACTGAAATGTAAATACACGGCGTTACTTTTATTTATGTTATATTTTAGTTATCTGATTGCATTTTGCTCATCTAATGAGTAACATCTATAATTTGATCCTCTCGTCTTTGTATTCATCTCTTTTTAATAAAAAGAATTTTTTATTAATAAATAAACGATTCTTCTCTACTCACTGGGTTTCCACTATATTGAAATTTTGATCTCCAATCTTCATGTATTGTGGAAACCCAGTGAGTAGAGAAGAATTGTTTGTTTATTATAAAAAAATTCTTATTTTAATTTCTTTTTGTTTGTGTTTTCACAGAGATAGAAGGTTGCTCACCGGTCAGGTCTGTATTGTACACACCAACAGGATGGGAGAGACTATTGTTCGAGCCCTGCTTGCTCACATGCGTAATTGCAATTATGGCGGAGTAGTTGGCTCTTTCACAGACTTCTCCAGTGTTTACTGGGAAGTTCATTATCGTGAGGCCTAAAGCGTGGAAATGGTCTTCGGTGTTTACTGGGTAGTTCTTTACCTTGAGCCCTTCTTAAAATGTGTCTCGTTAGTTTGTCCGGTCTTTATTTTGCTTCTTACTTTGCGTTAAAATGTCGTTTAGAGTTTTAGACGACGAAACGGTGTTTTGTTTCTTGCATGAGCTCGCGAGTCTTGTACGAGCTCATGCGTCAGTCCATTGTCGTCTAGAATCATGTAGATATTAGGAAAAGTTAAATTATGATTTGTCAAGTCAAATAAGCTTGATGGTTAAATTAAGAATTAGTATGGCCCGCGCCCAGGTCAGTCCATCACAATGTTTTTGGGCCTAAGAAAACACAATTTGGTCAATGTGGGCTGGATCATTTTTTATACATATTATAGTGAAATGGAATGAGGATTACATCACATTTGTGTGGAATGTGATAGAGTAATGGGTCTTGTAACAGAATTGACGAACCAAGTATCTTCTTCTTGAAGTTCTTGAGCCCTTCTAATCTCTTCGGCTGCTGTCTCCACATTCCTAACAGAATGAATGCGTATTCTTTCAATTGTAAGAATGTTCATTCCCTTTCAAAGGACCTAACCAAGTGTGGGAACGAGAATGGATCCATTCCATACAACCAAACATGGACTAACAAGATTAAAATGTTTTCCGTACTGATACACACACAGTAGGTGCGACGAAAACTTAAGGAAAATCGAGGAAAAAAAAAATCTCTCCCTGTAAAAGCTAATCTCCTCCCCTTACTTTTTTCACTCTCACATACACACACCACACTTACTCACACACAAACATGCCTGGGATGCCATTTCTAACCGTAATGAGCAATCTTACTGTGTATGTTGAAATGAGAAAGGCTCATCAGGCTATGAACATCTACGTACAGATCTTTGCAGCGACACATATTGGGACGTCCAAGGAAGGAGGACTTACAGAGATACACATGAAGATTGGAGATTAGAATTTCAATATAGTGGAAACCCAGTGAGTAGAGAAGAATCGTTTATTTATTAATAAAAAATTCTTATTTTAATTTCTTTTTGTTTGTGTTTTGACAGAGATAGAAGGTTTCTCATCGGTCAGGTCTGTATTGTGCACACCAACAGGATGGGAGAGACCATTGTTCGGGGCCTGCTTGCTCACATGCCTAATTGCAATTATGGCGGAATAGTTGGCTCTTTCACAGACTTATTTGGTGTTTTACTGGGAAGTTCATTATCGTGAGGCCTAAAGCATGAAAATGGTCTTCGATGTTTACTGGGTAGTTCTTTACTTTGAGCTCTTCTTAAATTGTGTCTCGTTTGTTTGTCCGGTCTTTATTTTGCTTCTTACTTTGCGTTAAAATATCGTTTAGAGTTTTAGACGATGAAATGGTGTTTTGTTTCTTGCATGAGCTCGCGAGTCTTGTACGAGTTATGCGTCAGTCCATTGTCGTCTAGAATCATGTAGATATTAGGAAAAGTTAAATTATGATTTGTCAAGTCAAATAAGCTTGATGGTTAAATTAAGAATTAGGATGACCCGTGCCCAGGTCAGTCCATCGCAATGTTTTTGGGCCTAAGAAAACACAATTTGGTCAATGTGGGCTGGATCATTTTTTATACATATTATGGTGAAATGGAATGAGGATTACATCACATTTGTGTGGAATGTGATAGAGTAATGGGTCTTGTAACAGAATTGACGAACCAAGTATCTTCTTCTTGAAGTTCTTGGGCCCTTCTAATCTCTTCGGCTGCTGTCTCCACATTCCTAACAGAATGAATGCCTATTCCTTCAATTGTAAGAATGTTCATTCCCTTTCAAAGGACCTAACCAAGTGTGGGAATGGGAATGGATCCATTCCATCCAACCAAACATGGACTAACAAGATTAAAATGTTTTCCGCACTGATACACACAGTGGGTGCGATGAAAACTTATGAAAAATCAAGGAAAAAAAATAAAAATCTCTCCCTATAAAAGCTAATCCCCTCCCCTTACTTTTTTCACTCTCAAATACACACACACCACACTTACTCACACACAAACATGCCTGGGATGCCATTTCTAACTGTAATGAGCAATCTCACTATGTATGTTGAAATGGGAAAGGCTCATCAGGCTATGAACATCTACGTACAAATCTTTGCAGCGACACATATTGGGACGTCCGAGGAAGGAGGACTTACAGAGATAAACATGAAGGATAAACATGAAGGTTGGAGATCAGAATTTTAATATAGTGGAAACCCAGTGAGTAGATAAGAATCGTTTATTTATTAAAAAAATTTTCTTATTTTAATTTCTTTTTGTTTAGTTATTTTTAGTAAAATTAAAATTTAATTTTTTTAACTTATATCTTGTTTTATTTGATTTATAAAACATATTAAACATAAAATAAAGGCTTTAATATTTCTACAGTGCAAAATAATGTCATTTCGGAGTTATAACGAGAAATTATAATTATAAAAATACATTTATTTCCGCCCCAAAACAGTGTCGTTTTGAACCCAATATAAATAACTTATCTACAATGACCGCAGAAAAATGAAACCCCAAAAAAAACAACAACATGATTAGTCTCATTGAGAACATGATTATTGAGGGTGGAAAAAAAGTTTAATCTCAGCGAAATCCAAGAGTCGGATTAGTCTGAGTTAATAACGTCAGAGATTAATTTGACTGATGAAATGCATATTTGAAGGTTCTACATGGTAATTTTCATCTTTCACAAACAAATTTAACCGATGTTGTATTCTAAATTGAAAGTTTAGTCTCCAAACAATGTTAATGAGGCTAACAAACTAGAGTAGGTCACTACGATCAACCCAGTTAATGTATCATCCCCGCATAACATAAACAATGCCCCCATACATGGAACTAAAATTTACACGCAAAATGCAAACTGTACAAAGAAGTTTCCAGGTAGAAATGAAATATTACTTTGGGCAAGATTTGGCATAAGCTTTTAGAAAGACAAGATTTCATCCGCACTCACCATATCTACAGGCATCCTAGTGTTTTGACCAGCAACAGACCCCATCCTCATATCCAATATTTCCAGTTGTGACTTGACCCATGGTGGATTGGATCTGCCTTCGATCCACAGAGCTTCTCCTGTATCTTTGTGTTTAAAATCAGGACCTTTCGGATTCCTCTGTAAAATTTTCAAAAATATTTGAAGATATAAGACATGAGAAATTCACAAGGGCTTTACAAAAAATGTAAAAAAACATGGAGGATGCAACTTGAAAACAAAATCTCATTCATCAGTGATCTTGAACTACGGGTAGGTTAGACATGTCTATAAAAAATGCAGAGGATAGTCTAGTGTTAATCTAAGCTAAGAAACTTAAGGTAACAATAATATTGAATAAATATGGAGTAATCATCATTTTTTTTGTTTGAATAATTGAATTGTTACTTAGATATTGATCTAGACCATAAAAATAAATTGTTGACAGTATATAACGCAAGCTGCAAAACTAGGGATTGTTCCCTTCACTATTGGGCATATGCTCTTCGATGCAGGAGCAGACGCAGAATGTTCAATGGCAAAGATACTAACAGGTACAGTTAAAATTATGTAATAGTCATGCTGACACAGAAAGCTTAAAAACATCAGTCAGATTCATTATTACTATTTGGATAGAAGGTTTTTCTCACTAAAGAGAAATGGGGATGCCAATGATGGTTTGGCTTGACTGGTAGAGGACTAAACAAGGATATTGGACTCAATTTCTGCTTGTGATCCTTTAAGAATAAGTCATTGATAAGTACCTAAGACCTATGGCATGCCCTAACCTTGGAATAGAGCAACCTACCCTCAGCCTAAACTGTTGAGCAAATACAAAAAATGAATTGTGGAAATCGTGGAAAGGCAAGTTGAAAAAGCATGGTTGATGGCATATAAAGTTCCAGAGAGAAGTACCTCCAAACACAACAGCAGATTAGCAATAATAAACAATAGGCACAAATACTTGAAAGTTGAAACAATCACTCAAAGTCACAAGGAAATAGCATTACAGCTAAAAATAAGCACCTTTTTCATAATTTGCAAGAATTATTAACAACTTACCTTATTTTTCCTATTGTCCCACCACTCCCCTGGGTTAGCAAAGAATGCTTGCCATAATTCTACCACAGAAGAACCAGTACTATTTGCAGCATAACTCACTTTCCTACCTGAAACAATAGTTAAATTTTTTTATTTTTTTTAGCAAAAAGAAAAACCCTGCTGAAGTTGACACTATTTATATATATAACTTGCCATTGCTATTTCCAGTTATGATGGAATCAGAGTCTTGATCATGTGAAGACACTGGCGACGACAGATTACTATCAATGAAGTTAAGCTGCTGAGCAACCACCTGAAAATGAGATGCAAGACATTAACAATAATTAAAAGTATTACATGGAAAATTACAAAAAAAAAAAAAAAAAAAAAAAAACCTTGTAGTATATTTGCTGTTTCCCTTCATCGGTTTCAACAGTGTCAGTTACGAGGCGACCAGCAACGTAAATCTTGTGACCTTTGTGCAGATGCTGAAAAGCAACATGGGCAAGCTCATCCCAGAATGTGAGATGAATTAAGGATGTTTGTGTGGCGTTTTTCTTGACGGAGAGGCGGGTCCAAGCGACCACTTTGCCGGAGGGTAAGTGCTTGATTTCGACGGGCTCGGAAACGATGCCGATGAGGTTGACGGAATTACAAAGCTCTTTCTTCCATTGAATCTCTGTGGGCTTAGGGTATGCCACCATTGACATCGAGCACTTCAAAACCCGCTGCTGCTTCACTTTCAAACGCCACGGATAACCAATTGAATTTGAAGATGGGAAATGGAATTTGGGTTTTGAATTAGGGTTTTCTGGGACCATGAGTAGGTTCCTTAAGCTAGTTGATGATATTGCTTGCTCTAACGCCATCTCTGCTTTCTGCTCTTGCCTTTGCACAATGCTGACAATGATAAAGATGAAGATGAGGGAATTGACGTTTCACATATAGAAAAGATTGGGCTTCGCCCCATTTAAGTGTCGAAATTCTAATTGCCAATTAGAAAAATCAAGTATATTCAAATTTCTAATGTCTTTAATATTTCATATTTATTTTCTAGATTACTATCGTAATGTCTTGTTTTTACATTTTTTTTCTTTATTTTTAATATTTAATTTTGGCTTTGTATTTCAATTTTTTTCTAAACAAAATTAAGGAAGTGTATTGGATTGAGATTTAAAGGGTTTTAATGAATTATTTTTGGACAAAAAATTCTATTGGTATTTAATTATGATTTTAAATGATTAAAAAAAAAGTTGATATAACTTTGTGAAAATCATTTAAAATCATTCATTAACTTTTAAAGTTGATATGACAAAAAATTTAAATGATTTTAAATTTTTGAGAAAATTATTTGTCCTTTTAAATGATATAACTTTGTGTTATTTTAGATCTTAACCGTTGATCACTGTCAATCAACGGTTAGGATTTATTCAATTTTATTGCGAATTAATAATTAATTAATAAGATTGATCCAATAAATCCTAACCGTTGATTGACGAAAATCAACGATTACGATATAAAATAACACAAAGTTATATCATTTAAAAGGACAAATGATTTTCCCAAAAAAATTATATGGTATTCAATTAGGATTTTCTTTGTCCTTTTTCCCAAAAAAATTATATGGTATTCGATTAGGATTTTAAAGATTATTTTAGAATCCATCCAAATTCGGTGGTATTCAATTATGATTTTAAACAAAGAAAAAACATTCTTCTGGTATTAAAAAATTTGACGATTTTACTGAATTTTCTATTGGTGTGGATTTCGTAAGACTTTTTAATGAGAAATATAAATAGGATGTCTCTCTCACAATCTCAACCTAATCCCTAGAATTTCTTGAGATTTCTTTACTACATTGTCTTCTTTTTTCCTTTGGTGAGTCGACTTGCTCGAAGCCGAGTTTCGTAAGGGAGCTTCGCCAAAGATAAAAAATAACAGATTTTTGAAAAATTCTCATCACAAAACAACCCAAAAATAATGGAAAACAAAAAATGTAAGGGAACAAAAAATGTATGATTTTTGTATTAAAAACAACATAAAATAATGGAAAAACAATAGGAGAACAAAAATCTTTCAAACCAATTTTCGTTTTATATCAATGAAACAAGTTCGATTTAAAGAAAGATTAAAACTTTCATAATATGAACCCTGTTACGATCTGATAGATCGATATGTCCAATCATAGATTGGTATGTTAATATAGGATCTGTTTACCCTCCCACAGGTACCTATAGGAGAGGTACCATAAAGATAAGCGGATCACTGTGCACAATAACATAACGACATAGTCAAGGCGTGGAGTGTGTGCACAGTGACAAGCTAAGAGAGAGGGTTTAAAGTGTGTGTACCTTATTGGCTTAACCCCTTATTTATAGATGGGTTACCTGGCAGTTGTGGACTTTTGGGCCTCTCAGGAGCATTGGGGGTCCAATTGTTGATCCATTGTTGTCGTAGTAGGATTAGCATAATTAAGGAATGTTTCCTTAATTCCCTCTTAGCTGTTAGCTCTATTTGGGCCTTCTAGAATATAGGCCTTTGTCAGGTCCATAACAAATCCTATGTTTCGTAACAATACATTCATGACGAAATTCCTTCGCTGTAGGAAACAATTTCAAAAAAAATTGTGTCAATAGATCACTAAAACCTTGTCTTTCGAAAGCCCCTAAGCAATTTAAGGTTTCAATGTATCGATTGAAAATAATTTGAGAAATTTTCTAAACTTTTATGTAATAAAACCCAAAAATTCAAATTCGAAATTTTTGTAGAATATTCAATGAAAACATACACATGATATATGGTTAGAAAACTCTCATCTTGTAGAACAAAAAGCCTAAGGTTTCTAATATCAATTGCAAGAAATTTCAAATGAACTTTAGGTTCTATATGCAAATTTCGGATTATTTTAATAAATAAAAAAGTGTGGGTCTTATAATCATATATGCATAGCTCTGATACCAAATGAAAAAGATAATTTTCATTCCATTGGTCAAACCCAAGAGCAGAAACGAGAAGATACTAATACGTGGAGGGCTAGTATAGATATGTGGAGACTTAGTAAGACATCAAGTTACATCAAATTACTGATTGAGAAAATTATATTAAGTTTTATTTTTTTTATAATATTATTGCATTTCTTTGTTATTTTTTATTGGCTCTTGTAATTTTGAATGTTTATTAGAAATTCATAACATTTTTTAAAATCTTATAAATTCATATTATCCTTTAAAATCTTATAAATTTTATTAAAATCCTTTAAAATCAAATCTTATAAAAACTTGATTGTAAAAAAAATCTCTTAAAAAGTTTTTAAAGTCATTATAATTCTATATAGTCTTTTAAAATCTATAAAAAAAATGATTGTTGGAAACGAATATGGACTCATCCATTTTAGATAGGGAAAAATGTTTATCATTTTAAAGGATGTAAAATTGTATCATTTTAAGTGAGACAAGGAGATAGATAAAGAAGGAGAGAGAGTGGACAAAAAAAATATAAAAATGTGGGTCCCATATTTTTCTTTGTGAGAGTAAAATGACATAAATTGTGTCATTTAAGAAGACAATCACTTTTAGATATTGATCGAACTTTTATAATTACGGATCTTTTCCTCACCAACATTGGTCTATGGGCTTAGCCCATTTGAATAAGAACTTTTTGAGTTTTGATAGCAGCCTACAATGAAATACGGGCTTTCTTGTTCCTCATTTTCCTACACTGTGCGTTGCACTTTTACGGAGAACAAAAGTTCAAGTCATAGTTGTTCAAAAAAAAAAAGTTCAAGTCATAGAGATATTAGCTATATCTCTTCAAGTTAAAAAAATAAATAAAATAAATTTGTAGATATACAACGAGAAACCAAAAAATAGTGATGACAATGCTTATGGGTTGACTTCACACGCGTTGGTGAGATGCGAGATATAAGTTTATATGAGATCACAGCGGGTGGATAAATGAAATGTCCCATTAGTGCTATTGTCGGACTTGAGTTTTCTGGTAAGTGGAGAGAATCACTGTGAGGACTTGTTGACCTTAGGAGACATGAATAGGTCATCCCCATGGATTCTCACAGCTTTATCCATTTAGGTACCATGCACGAACCTCAACTTCTGACTCACTTTCAATTTATTGCGCGAAGTTGTTTCTTTATTTATTCTTACCATCATTCGCAGGTGATGAATTTTTCATACTTTAATTGCCTATGTTGAATTTGTCTAAGCAAACAACATTCTATCAATTTGATAAATTAATGATAATTAGCGGAACGAATCTTTCATGTCCTATTTTAATTTGGCAATCTCAAATGATAATTCTTAATTATGATGTCAACAATGGTAGCTTATTTTTGCATATTAGCTTGTTTTTATTCATATTTGATTATTATTATTTTTGAGTTAATCCAATCCTAGTTATTTTTTTGAGACGAGTTGGCTTTTTCAAGTATTCTCATCAGCTTCGACTCTTTGAACTGGCTATGTGACTAATTCGGAGTGCAGGACAAGTCAAAGATAAAGATATTTAAATCTCTCTAGAAGTGGCATGTGAAGATCAAACCGAGACCCTTTTCTTTTGACTTAATCAATTCCCTTCTTACCAACTTAACTACCACTAGTTGCGAACGATTATCACTCATCCTCTCATTGTTTTATAATAGCTATCGGATTACTAGCATCATAATGATTAACAGTCACTGGGTGACTATAACATATATGAGTATTGCTTATCTTTGAGTGATCAACTGTAGTCACCATAATATGCATCGACCACGTAGTGAACGAAAACATACATATAATTTTAACTAAATGAAAACTTGAATTACAGTGAATATAAAACACTAAACACAGTTGGTGAGGGGATTTGGTTTTATTACATATCTCTGATTTATCAATGACAATCATTGGAGGACTATATATCACATAAATGGTTATTACTCATTTTTGAGTGTTCGACAGTAGTCATTCAATGACTACCATTATACGCATCGAACACACAGTGAAATAGACCATCCTTATAATTACAACTAAATAAAAACTCGAATCTTTTTACAACTCAGTGAAGCAAAACATCTCCATAATTGTAATGAATATAAAAGACTTAACATGAGGGGATCTGGTTCAGTGATTGGCATTGATGCCTCGCGTTGATGTAGTAAGAAAGAACTCGAAGAAAACAGAAAAGTGAAGGAACAAGAAAAAATTAAATAAAGATGAAAATTTTGAAATTTCACAAGAATAATTTTTATTAGTATGTGATATAAGATGAGTATTTTTTTCTAATTAAATTTTAAATGATAGCTATTATTAATTTAATTTTTTTCTTTTTAATTAAATATTACTTTTTTTTTTTTTTGTAATATTTACTTAATGGTTTTTACTCTTTAGTATTAATTTTTCCTAAATAAAACACAGTGCAAGTATATTAGAGAGTTATAATATAAAAATTATTAAAAATCCATCATTTGTAAGCTTGAGTTGTTAGATGATGTGATTACTTATCATACGGTGACCACGGGATCGACTCATGAATTTAATTTCACCGCTCTCATTCTATTAATAAATAATCAAAAATTGTAAACTTTTTTAGCACAAAAAAAAGAAAAAAAAACTGTGCAATATTCATGTGGGATTGAGATGATAATTTATCATCATAGCAAAGTATCACTACTCCTAGAGGCAATGCTACACGGAAAAAAAAAATCACCAGAATTTGAGGATAACTGTTAGAATGAAAAAAGAGTTTTATTAGTGTTATGTTACATGATTTAAGTGTTGTTTCCAACACACAAAAAAATGAAGAGAGAAAGTGAAATGATGAAAGAGAAAGAAAAACATGTGAACCCCACCTCTTTAATGTGTGTGTAGGAAAGTGATGTTATATCATGTTACATGAAAAACATAAAACCCATGAAAAAAGTGGTAAGAACTAATCACCCATCAAATAATCAACAAACATGTCACATTAGTTAGACAAAAAATTCAAAGCAAATAAAGAATTTTGCCTCAAGTATTTCATATCCATACCGCACATATTAATTGAGAGCAAAGACTTCTGTCACTTAATAGTTGAATAAGGTTACAGCGTACTGATTGATATGGATTGGGTTATGAGAGCACCATACTTGTCATTCCATCTCTATCCTCCATTAGAATAAAAGTCCAACTACTTTTGAATAAACAACTCACGCACACCCCAAAGAAACCAAAAGCACCATCATTTTCTGCTGGACTTGCATCACCTAGCATTCTTAAAGCAACCATTATCCATTTCACCTCATTTCAAATTCTCTAGAGTTACATCACTAATAAAAATATACACACCACCCTAACCTTTTAGAAGGACCCACAGCCCACTAGAAAAACTAAGCCCCACTATAAAAGCGCATCCATCACGTTCCACTAATCCCCACTAATTGATACAAAAAGCAAGAGCATATCAAGTGAACTTTTGACAATTTCTTTCCTTTTAAATGAAACTTGCCAAGACAACATGGGGTCTTCTTGTATTTTTTAGAGAATTGACATCGAACCCTGTATTGACAAAAGCTAAAAGAACGGCAAAAAAGAAAGGACTATGGCATCCTACTTTGAATCCAACTTGATGCTAACCAAAGACTAAAATTTAAGGGGGTTTGGAACAGACAAATAACGCGTGGGTCCCAGCAGCATTAGGTGAGCCCTTGATGGGACCACTGGTGGTGCACCAGTACCTGAGGTTTGTCTATGAAGGAGGATTAGTTTCAGGCTTAACTATGCTAGAGGTGTCTGATGGTTGTGACTGGTATATTGCTGACGCCAGTGAAATGGGCATGATGCAGAGTGCCTTTGATTGAAGAAACTGCATGGCAGCCCCAACATTTTCTTCCATTAGCTTAGCTACCTGCCTTTCTGTCCCATCATTTGACCACTTCTCCCAAGCTGGTTGGTTTCTTCCACCCTCACTTCCTTCTTCCTGATCAATACTAAATTTGATAAATTGTTTGGAAAGAAAAACAAAATTATACCAACTACACATTAGTTAGAATAATTACCTCAACTGATGATAATGGGATGTCAGTTACCAGTGGTGCCACTGCACCAGCTCCTCCCAATCTACTCATGCTCAAAACCTGAAAGACAGGTGAATTAACAGTCATTGGAAGTCTTTTGCACTATTAGTATCATATTGCTGACAAATTTAAATTTGGATTGTACGAAACGCCTCGCTTTCACTTTCATATTCAAACAGCAATATGTACTCCCCTAGATGTCTATAGAAATCAATGAAATTGTTACCATGTTTGTAGAAATTGGTTTAAGTATTCACAAATATTGAAAATCAGACCTTCCATTGGTGAAAAACAAATAAGTCCACAGCTGAAGACCGATGGATATTATTGGGTAGTTAAAGTAGCTACAGTGCAAAATAGCGTGAAAATGCTACCATTGGAATCTATTTAGATATTCACTAGTCTTCAGGAATAAAATCCATTGGACAATGGGTCCTCATCCAAAGTGGCACCTGGTGTTCATGACCACAAGTTGAATCCCAACAAAATGATGATTGTGAGGGGCGAGGGGTCAAAGGCATAGGCTAACAGGTTTAACAAAATAAACCACAAATCCCATCAAAAGCTATCATTGATTATAAATTGAGAGGTAATAAGGACATACACCAAACAAAAATAAATATGAAATCTATGACGATCACAAGAGAATTAACCTTCACTTGAAGCCTTAAGAACTTGACGTAATCCACAATTTCATCCAGCATGGCAGCTCTATCTGACTGAACAAAGTACAAATACACAATAATATTAGAAACAATGAAAAATCATGCCACAGAGGGTCAAGTGAAACACTACAGACCGCAAGTCATAAAAATACTCGATATCTTGGAAATGAGTAAATTTATTTCATAATTCAAGCACTCTTTAAATTTAATCTACACATGATCAGAACATGCACAGATGTTTTCCTTACTGTTTTTAACCCCTTTGAGAGAACGGTTTCCCTTGATTAATTATATTGTAATAAACAAACAAATATTAACTGTCAAACAGAAAACAGGTGATATATGGATATAAGAAGATGTTATATTTAAGAGCACAAACTCGATCCAAAACTGATTTCAGCATTTAACAGGTCCATATGTAGTCACAACTTTCTAAACTCAAACACAATAAGTTAGCATTAAATCATTCTTCAAGTGGATATATATTAAAAAATAAAAATAAAATCAAATTACTTATATATAGAGCCCATAGTCACGACAATGGTCTCGCACATCTGACCTTCCACAGACCCCATTAGGATGGAACAGTGAAAGCCTCATGCACTGGGTCACCTTTTTGACTTACTAAACAAATATTGACAGGAAAAAACAAAAAAACATTAAGCATCAATTAAAAATCGACCATGTTTTAATCCATTTTCTAACTATTCTTCCTAAAAGAATGAAGGACAAAAAGTAAGGCAAAAAAGAGGGATAGTAAAAAAATTAAACACTTCATGGCAGTGATTGCATTCATAAAACTCTGCATAATGCACTGTCAAAACAGTCACTTCATCTTCAACGTATTCATTATCTCATTAGGAATCACATTCAAAAAGAAAAAAGAAAAAGAATTTAGCTCCAAGATGAGCCAGAAGTATTCAAATTGAAGCATTATATTTCAAGAAAACTTTTACATGCCAATACACCCTAATTCTTAAGAACCTAATGTTCATAATGGAGCCACATAAATAATGACATCCAATTACTGCATTCACATTAAGAAAGACAGACGCGACCAGTTTCAGCATAGAACATAGATGGTTAGGCTCTAACCAAGTATGTAATGAACAATATCTACCAAGATTCCATTAATTTAGTAAAAAAAAAAAGCGATAGATCAGTCAAACAAGGAGGGTGATAATAATAGATGCATCTTTGCAAATGTTAACCTTTATCTTTTCTAACTTCAGGGTAAACATGAAAGAAATCCCTTACTTGTCCAAGGAAAAATTCCACAACTCCTATAGACAATCGTAAAATTACATATTGTAAAAAAATGATATGTAAGAGAAGTCATGTACCTTGTTGACACTAGGAACCAGTTCTTGCAAAGCCCTGATTCTTTCGGCTATTCTCTCTCTGCGCAACTGTTATTGAACAGAAGCATGAAGAATAAATAAATATTAGCTAATCAAGGAATTAACAATGTCACTCCTCGTTTTAAATGTTAAGCTTCATAACAAAAAGAAAGCCTATATTTTTGAAAATATTCCAAAGCCCACCCTTTCAGCTATGCTGTGTGGATCTGTAGCCTGTCCTCTTCTAGCCCGCACTCTAGGACGCATTGTTGGTGGATGTGGTGCGTTAGGAATGGTATTAGGCATGGGTTGCCCATGAAAAACCTGCAAGAGGCTTATATATGATCAAGAAAGAAATAAAATGCTACTTGATCAACAACTCTCCCCCTAGATCACCCAAAAGCAGAAAAGTACTAAAAAAATAAAAAAGATTCTTGCAAGAAGTAAGCATTTATAGATTAGTTGAAACCAAGCATACATATGAGCTAAAGAGGTTAAAAGATTCCAGAAAATTGACCCTAAGTACTGAATCCAAGGCCTAAATAGCCTAATTTCAACTATATCATATTCTGAAATGTTCAAACAAATTCACGAAAACACTTTCAACAGGTTTGTAATAATATGACCTAAGCTTGGGTTCCAATCTTACACAGTCCATAATAAAGGTTATCCTCCAAGTCAAGTACTATCAGGATGATCCACTCACGAAGTACAGAGTTTCAAATAAGAGCTATCATTGATGCTATGGCAAGTTGGCATCACCAAAAGCATGCCCAAAATATCTGTTACTATGCCAGACAGTGGAAGAATCTCATTTCTCAGATTTAATTATTAGCAAAGAAAGTATCATTCCACTGCTAGTTTGTTCAACTTATTTTCATTAAATTCTAAAACGTTTTCTCTACCCTTTGAATTATATAGGCTAAGGCTAATGATCTGGCATGAAGACCCAAAAAAAAACACACATACACACCGAGCATATTATAATTTATAACTAAAATAACATAAAAACCTTGCTCAATATAACTTTTCATCTTCTTGTTTCTGCAATAACCTCTCCCTTACTCCTTTCATTTGCTAATAAAAAAACATACATTCTTGTATCAATGCTTGATGGTCTAAATGGCAAGAAGCTCAATTCTCCTAAAGCAAGGTCTTGAAAAAACACAGAAGCTGAGTGAACCCTTCCTTGTGGGTCCCACCGTGGCTTCTGGAAATTGGAGGGTTCAGACCAAAAAAAAAAATTCTTGACAAGCTCAAAACAAGTTGCTAAACACTTTTTTTTTTCCATCCTTCCCTTCCCTGTCATGTCGACCATCGAACAAAATATGAAAATGGAATTCACCAAATAGCATCATCACTTTACTTCATCCCCCACAGAAAACTACTCTCATAATCGAATCCCTTTTACGGTATAAGCTAAAAACACCATAATGATCAATCTTCTTACCAAGAAATAAACGGAAGGAAGCAAAACGAAACAATAGTTCTGCTCAAAACTACATACATACTAATATACTATGTCTCACTAAAACCAACCTCACTTTAGTTTCAACATAGGATCATATCTCAAAACAAAAACAAAAACAAAATTTGATTTGTATAACAATAATTTAGGAAATTTTCTGATGAAGTGAAGAGAAAAAAATGTTATGTTACATTCTTAGCTCTGCCATCAACAGCGTCCTCGCGGAAGCGCTTGCCACTCCCGGAAGCATCGTCGGGCTTCAAGAACCCTCCTTTACCTTGCTCCAAACTCAGCCCCAACTGGTACACCGGTGCATGGAATCCACTTCCGGCGCCGAGGTGGCTGGAGGCGGCGGGGTCGCCGGAGTTAAGCTGCAGCATCATCGGAGGCGGAGCCGCCAACGAAGAAGCATCGGTTCCGGCCAAGGCGGAGTCGGCGGAAGCGAAAGTCGAGAGGCCGAGGATTTGCTCGAGGAAGTCATCGGCGGGAGCCTCGGAAGGGTGACTCGCCATGACTCGGTTTTGACTCGGGCGAGTTCAGAAGACTCGGTTTGTTTGTTTTTGGTGTGCAGAGAAGAGAGAGAATAATCTACATGAAGAAAAAAACAAGAGAATTTAGCAAGTTTCGCTTTGTTCTTTTCTCTCTCTCTCTCTCTCTTCTTTTTCTTTCTACTCAGTGATCATTTCTCAGTTGCAAAGAGGGGTTTGTTTGGCTTTATGCTGGTTAAAAAAAAAAGCGCTTATCTTTTTAATAAAAGGGACTGCGTTTTTCGATAATTTACGGCTCCACCCTTCTTTTTGCTTTTTCAAGCAACATTGTTGCCGTTAACCCATGAAGTTACATCTGTTCCGGCATCTTTCTGCGTACTAATGCTACTTACACACTGAAATGTAAATAAACGGCGTTACTTTATATTTATGTTATATTTTAGTTATCTGATTGCGTTTTGCTCATCTAATGAGTAACACCTATAATTTGATCCTCTCGTCTTTTGTATTTATCTCTTTTTTAATATACATTCATAAATTTTAATAAAATTTCACATAAGTAGTGTCTGTAAAAAAAAATATATAAGATTTTTATCACGTACAAATCATTTAAAATTTTAATGAAAGAAAGATTTATTCAGCTAATATGATTCAAATTCCTTTAACCCATTATAAAGAAAGGTTCTCCTAATATTATTTTCTTTATTTTTCCCTCCTTATTATTATAAAATCAAAATATGCTGGACATTCCGTTTGAATGTATTGATTAGTTTTTTTTTTTTTATCAAATATAATTACTTAAAGTAATGACCACTTATCTATGAATTTGGCAGTTATTTTTCCTTTAAAAAAAGTTCAAGTGGAATGGGGATTGCCTAAGATCAGAACACGCCACAAGCTTTAAAGCTTACAGCAATATATGTAAATTTGGGGGCATGTTTATATTGATGCAAGAATAACAAATTTTATATTATATTTTTATTATTAATTTATTTATATTTAACGATTCACATATCTAAAAATCAAAGCCATTACATATAGATATGATCAACAATAATCAATGTAAAATTATTCTAACCCTTATAAATTATTTACTAATAAATGGACACTAAAAGAATCAATCTAAAGCATTTTATACTTTACCTCTTAACCTCTTTTAAAATTCCAATTTCCAAAATGATATGAATTCCTACATGTAAGATAAATGCTCAATTATTAAAGGTCCAGAAAATCCCTGTGATATAGCCTAAAAGGTAGACTATCTCACCAAAGAGGCGTGAATCTCGTTTAAATACTTGATCATCAAGCCAATATAACTTAACCTAAAAGAAATTATTATTGTCGAGGTTAGTAGTTCAGGCAAGTTGGCCACAATTAGGAACTAGTGAAAGGATGACAGCTTCTGCTTGCCACCATATCTACAAAATCTACTTTGAACATAGGTTTGCCCACCAATCAACACGAACAACGTCTCATGAAGAGTTGTGATAAACACGGCGCTCAAGCGCTATAAATGCAGAGGTCATTGGCTCAAGTATAATATCTCTCTTTGAATACTTGAACCTCTTTGGATATCTAACTGACTTGAGCGTTAGAATACCTTTGCAAGTATCCTCAGTTGCTCTCAAAGTTTCCACATACGACAAAGCGCTGCCCAACCACCTCGCAACCAGTAGCATCATCTCGCCAGACATTTTAGCATCTCGGCATCAACACATATCTCACTTTCTTTTCGTCAACATCCTCTACCTTCAACTGTATGTGGTTAGAGTCAGCTTAATTTGTGTTGGACTTATCACAAAAAGAAGAAAAATACTTTAGAAATAAATCTTACAAATGAATGAATATCTACGGATATTTGTCCGTATCTAAAAACTTAATATAAAATTTAAAAATCACAATAGAAAAATAAATAAAATAAAGTTTTAACATCATATACTAGAAATTCGCTTAACATTTTAAAATTCTCATAAAACTAAAAAATATAAAAATTAACTAAGAATCATGATTCAACTTATAAACAACTTAGAAATGGGTGTCACAACTGTTGCGGTCTTAATCTCTTATTGACTCCTCTGTCACAACTTAGAAATTCTCACAACTGATGCCTATTGTGGGTTGATTACTAAGGCGTTGTTTCAAATTCAAGACAGAAATGCTAGTGCGACGCAACTTTGATTGGGAACCTTCTTAAACGGTTAGGGTTCTTTGATCCTAGACCATATCAAATCTTTAGTATTAAACCAAAGTTAGAGGTGACAACTTTCAAAATGAACGGTTAACACAACACGAGAAATTCAATGTTGGGCTTGATCTGTTTTTAAATTTATATCGTATTGATAAAAACGGACACACAAAAAATTGTGTTGTGTCGTATTACATGCAATCCCCTAAACACAAAATTGACACATTTTAATTTTTACATATTATTTATGTCATGTCATATAATATCAATCTATATAATAAGCAATACCTTTTCAGGTTGGCATATTATTCGTATTGTGTTACGTCAATCTTCAAAATAAGCAAGTTATATTTAGATTGAATGTTTTGACTCATTTTTTAATTCGTATCATGTATGTGTTGAAAATATAGGATCAGTTACCTAAAAAAGAAAATATTCGTATTAAATCGTGTGATGTCGTGTCAACCTTAGTTGCTATCCCTAACCATAACACTTACTTAGTATAAAACTTTATTATATTTTAATTTAATCCTGTATTATATGTAAGTTATTATTAAAAGAGTTTAACATATGATAATAATTATGTAAATATTATACATTCGTTTGCGCAAAAATACTATATAATTACAAAAAAATATTTTCTTTACGAAATACTAATTTCTTTTACCATTCCTTCAAAAACATAACATATCTTGATATAAATAATTTTCTAAAACAAAAATTTGATTTTTAACATTGAAAAATTTATTTTGTAAATTTCACATCTGTGATATTTGATTTAGATATTTTTAATTAAAATTACAGACATCAAATGTATGTATCCATCTTTAAGACAACGCAAACATACTTGACATCGTTTAACTAAAATCAAACTGAATAAATACCGCATAAGCAACTTGGGTATTGCTTTAAAAGTGGAAATAATGTGCGCTTTTTGATTTTAGAGAAAACCTATATTATTCGACATAATACTATTATTCTGAAAAATAAACATGTGACAATAATAATTTTTTAAAAGAAAAAATTCCAGAAGAATAATGTATTTTATATATTCAACTTATTTTCCAAGGATAACTCTAATATCTAACGTCTTAATTAGAATAGGGAAGATACCTGAAAGGCAACTAATAAGAAATCTTCAAATGTATATACGACCATCCAAAAATAATTTTTCTTTCATGCAGGGTTACTCCACATCCTCTCGCCCTCCAAAACCTTTTATCCTTAAGAGTGTAGATTGAAAATAGCTATAACTTCTAATCAAGTATCACTTCATCTTGTCATAATCCGGTTCAACATATTTCAAATAACCAAAACACCAGAAAACCACTTTCAGGGGGGCCGATATTGAAATTAGATACAATGGTACTCTATTTCTTTTTAATTTATTTATTTTTTTTGTAAATTATTTCTTTTTAAAACTCGATATAAAACCATTTATGAGCCTTATATTCTATAATAATAATAAAATAAAATTCAAGACCCTTTACCTATTACCTATTACTTTATAGGTAGTTGGTTCTTGACAATTATCAATTAAAGTAAAAATACACTTCCTCTGAATACATTTTATAGAAGCTCAATCCATTCTATACATCTACTTTGTCATAACCTCGATAAGGAGACTAGCTTGAGGCTTTAATTTTTGCTTTCGTGCGGAAAGCGGGGGAGGGTTGAAAGAGCAAACAGTTCACATCAGAAAAATCAATTATCTCTTAAGCCCAAAGACTCCTAGAAATTTTCTAGCCCGAACAACTAGTAACTTAAAGAAAAGAAAATTCATGAACCAATACCTTTGATATAAAATATGCTCTAAACATGTAGTATTTTATATTTACAGATGCTACAAAATAAGTACGTTTAACACCTAGAAAATTAAGGTATTATGTAGGATTACCATATCACTCATATTTGATCTATGAAGCACCGACTCTGACACGGCGTTTTCGATACGTTCCATATACGTTCTCGATACGACCGTTAATTCGTCGATACGATACAATACGTTTCCGATACATGTATTCGATACGTTGGGAAAAAATATTCGAAGTATCGGTGCTTCATTGTATTTGATTATGGGGCTGTGAAAAGAATTCCTTTGCATTATGAGCGACCTCTGCCTCCAAAATTGCTTCTAGAACAATGTCAGATCCTTTCACATCAGCTGCCAAGACAACCCAAGATTGTTTCAAATCAGGTATCATACTAGAACAAACTGAAGCCAATCAATAATATGCATTACAGCTATGACTGGTCACTCAATCACAGACAGACAAGACAAAAAGCTACCATGCATTCCTATAGAAAGAACGAAAAGAAGGAATTTATGCTTTTCACAATGAAATAAAAAACAATTTTCATAATATCATGGTGCATAACAAATGGGGTAAAGAATAAACCACGAATGAAGTTCAAGCAACAATCTTTACTTCCGGGCCTTCTGGCTAACCAAGTATAGTCCAAATGAAATAATTCTACAGATTAAAAAAAATCACATCTGAAAGCATCTCTGTGTCTGTGAGTGTGTAATGGAAGTAACAAAAAGCTACATCTTTTAGTGACCGTACATATGCTTGTACACAACATACATAATAGGAAGCAATATACAATACATGACTACAATATCTTATGCACAAAGTGTAAATATAAAGAAGCCAAGGAAAAAGCCCCACAACATAAGTATGCAAGACAGGTATTTGATAATCATGGTAAGGAAAGCCAACTAAATAACATAAATTATCATTACCCCCACGATTTGGTAAAACTCCAATGTTTTCAGCTGAAATTGGTAAGACAATAAGCTTTTGTTCATTATAAATCTTCTCGACATCAGTACTACTTGCTAAGAAACCATTCTTCATGGTAGGGGACTCGGCCAATTTGGCATAAGTAGTTGCTTGACTTTGCATATTGCATGAACTGGAGGCCAGTGAAGTTGAATCCTAGAAATAATTATAGACATATAAGCACACAGTTTCTAAAGCAATATATAATTATCTCAAAGTTGCGGGTGTGGTCAATAAACCTTGGCAACTGTGGGGATCGAGTTATTCTTTCCATCATCTTCTTGTTTCCTATTGACTATATTATCAACAACAGAAGAGAACACGATTATACAAAATCTCAGCAACTTTATCAGTAAAAATTTAGAATACTAAACTATGTCCCAAAATAAATCATGTAAATAATACCATTTGATATAGATGTTTGGTCAAGATTATCCACAAGCTTCCGTGTCATGGGGCCAGGATTTATGATTGATATACTTCGTATTTCATGACGAATAGCATCTAGCTGAGCCATTGTGTCCTGTAGTTCCTTATGAACCTAAAAGACAAAATAGGTGAGCAAAACATAATGCAGTTTTTTATAATGGACATAAATCCTTGATGTAATATAAATAGGTCCGTAACTTTTATGCTCTCATTTGATATTATTGTCTCAGAAATTCAAATTGGATAGAATGGAATTGAGATTCTACTATGCCAAATTGTCATCATCTTTTTTCAAATTAAAACCAGAACCTCCATCTTCACTTAGAAATTCCAGGAATTTTTTTAAGCAATTACTTTCTTTCTTGATTTGATTGTCCCAATTTTTTTTTGAGAAACCAAATGTAACACGTTTGCAATCAATGTTGTGACAACTCAGTCTATAAATGTCAAGCGGGTCCAAGGGGAGTCCATGGACTTCCCTTAGCCCATTACCAACCAATATAGGACTCATCACACTTGAATACTCCAACAATAAATACCTAATGAAGCTAATCCTTGTGAGTTATAACTTTGATTGGAGAAAGAAGAGTACCTGGTGAACTTGAGATTGCTGCATAACGTTATCAAACTGACCACGAGCCAGTTGTACATATGCAATAGCTCGACCAGCTAGCCTCCCTGCTGTTCTGGATATGATTGGCAAATCCTTTGGACCTATTGCACATCCATTTACCAGATAAACAATTTATGTTCCTACTATTAAATTTTCCTTCCGATAAACAGAATTAAGAGTAGCATAAACCAACCAATCACAGCAGCAGTGACTCCAAGCAATAGAAATATTTCTCCATATGAAAATCCCAGCATTGGTTACTGTCTTGTTTTGAGAGACAGACTTCTGCAGGAGGGATCAGGAAAGTAAGGGGTTCAATTCTGATCGATGTAGAGTGGGCCAAATTCCTTCAGAATCAATATATTAGTTGGAACAAGATT
Source organism: Gastrolobium bilobum (assembly GCF_033153095.1). Taxonomy (NCBI): domain Eukaryota; kingdom Viridiplantae; phylum Streptophyta; class Magnoliopsida; order Fabales; family Fabaceae; genus Gastrolobium; species Gastrolobium bilobum. The sequence goes on along the minus strand of NW_026898878.1, from coordinate 400,564 downwards.
AGACCCTACAGAGTTTAAGACCTCTCTTGTCTCATTTTATTGTATTAGTTAATTTGCAAAAGCGATTTGCACATTAGCATGAATATATTGCCCTTATATTTGATCGATTTTACAGAAACATGGAAAGAAAAGGTAAGTATTGTTACCATAGTTTCTCCTCAATAGATAACAAGATAGTCATGTCTAACACTTTCTTTTTTATAGTAGTATCAGGTTGCTCATTATTTTTAACTTTTGTAGGAAATTGGTGTGTGCACCACAAGTTATGTGTTTAAAGTCAAAAGACGTAAAAAAAATTGTTTTTCTCAAACCCTGTCAAAATTTTGATGACAAAAAACTCTCAATTTATATGGCTGTTTTCAATTAAGGCAACAAATAATCCACTCAAGCAATGCTTATGATACTCAGTCTTCAGCTCTAGGCATGTCAATAAAAGGTCCATAACAGAAAAAAAAAAAAAAAAAAAAAGGACAAACAAACATATGCTTATACAGATGACAAGAAATGAAAGATTGTAGTTCATATTTTCAAATAAGCCAGTTCATATTATTTCAATGTTGTAAGCTGTTAAATTCCTAAGGTCAGCTCTCTTTTCACCAATTTTTGCAAATTTGAAACCAAGAACTATTCATGGATGTATTGAATGATAGTGCAAGTAGAAGCTTTGATTATTTTCATATCACATGACAAAGCCTGACAAGAACAAGTACAATTCAAAGTCACACAAACACGTTGCAGAAAATCAAATCAATAATAATAATAACAATAACAATATTGGCTGAGAATTATTACTCCAATCACAGTACTGTGTAAGGTCCTTCAGCGTTTAATGGAAATTTCAAAATGAAATTCACAACGAATTGCCATCTAACCTGAAAAAGTAAAATGAAGAGAGCAGAATTAGCAACACATTATTACCGTTTGAATGCTTCCGACAACAGAGGTAGCTGGTGAGAAGTCGGTAAGAGAGAGAAAGGGGCAAAGAGGAGAGAGAGTGGCAGAGAAGACTACGGAAGAATAACAAACAAGGAAGAGAAATGCGCTTGGGTAGTTTGGGTATTTTCTTCTTTTTTTTTTTTGTATCGAGGAATCCAACACACACCCCAATTGTATAACTATCCATGTCCATCATCACTAGGCTAACTTTAATAAACGAGCCAACGTCTGTGGGCTGGCCCAGGCCTGGTTAACAAACTCGTCTCCTTACAAAACTAGGCCTGCTTGATTTGAGGATTAACAATTAGGTTCGATTGGGCTGACTTATCGACCAGCCCGAATTTCGTTTTGAGTTTTTCCCCAAAATAATTCCTACTTTACTATATTTTTTATATTGTGGTACTTAAGATTTGTTTATTATGTTGTATTTTGTTATGTGAACATGATTTGTTCACTAATAGTAGTATTTTAAAACTTTGACCAGTCATCGACTCAGCTAAAGTACTGTCACTGGGTCATTAGTTCAACCGCATATACTGTTCATGTATTAAAAAAATATAAATATATTACTTATATTAAAAATTAATGAAAGAAAACTATCAATAATGGAAACTTCTCCATATTACAGTGATAAATAAAGTGGTAATCAATTTTTTAGCAAGCAAAGGATACTCATATCACAATAAATAATTTTTCAAGCGTATTGGGTTATACTGCTACACTGCAAAAAGACAAAAAAGATTGTAGTTTTCAATGCTTAAGGCTAAAGTTTATGTAGAGGTTTATCTAATCACTATTGCATGTTGTAGGCTTTCAAACAAATGATGAGGTGCACCAGAAACGACCATAGTCGTTTTCAACCAATAAAAAAAATGTCAAACTCTTTATCAACAACATCAAAGAAAAAACAAGCAATAATTTCACACAAAGATGTAAATAAAGATGTAAATAATTTCACATTTAATTATCAATATTAAAGAGCAATGTTTTCCACAGAAAAAAAGAGCAATATTCAGCATAACCAATATAATAATATTAGTGCATGCATGACAATCATTCAATTGCATAAATTAATGAATTTATACTTTGAGCAATTTCTTCTTGGGATTGTAGGAAATAACCGTTCCTAGGGTTCTCTCTCCACCATATTCCTTGCAAATATAGACACCTATGAGTTGTCGAGGGTTGAAAGTAGGATTGGCCACTCTTTGTCTAGGTTTGTTATTAGTGTTGACTTCTTTTTTATTCTGTGAAAAATAGAGCATAAAAAATATAAGATTCCTTGCTTACAATTATAACGCGAGCATTAAACCAAAGCTGCAAATGAAAGTATATGACATTCAATTGTTGAATTATAGTGACCAATTTTCATCAAAAGATTGCAAGTGCTTACACAATTGCATCTAGCTTTAGGCTCTTCTTTATTTTTATTCCCACGTCCTCTGCCAACTTCAATTTCTCCAAAATTACTTGAAGTAATGTTATTGGTTGCTCCATTTGATGAAGCACCTCCTTCAACAATAAAGGAAATCAAGAATGTATATTATGCATATATGAATATGATATAAATGAAATTTTCAATGTAATTAAAAACAATGTCGATACTGATTTTTTTTGTTTACTGAATAATGTATATTATGGCATACACTTTTTAGATAAGTGAATTTTCAAGAGAAGCAAAGACAAGAGAAGAAATAAAAAAGAAATGAAGGAAAAGTGAATATCAATAGTAAATTAATCAATGCGTCTTTATTTTTTAATACATTGAGAATTGAACACAACACTTACTACTCACTACTCACCTCTCACCTCTCACCAGTGGCAGAGCCGGGCTCAAATTTGAGTCCGGGTCAAAAAATTATATGCGTATTTTTTTTTTAATTTTAGTTAATTCATATCATAATATATTTAAAATTGAGAATGATTCGTTTACAAATTTTTTTAAATTACACTATATACTTTCGGAAATACATAATGTAACCTAGTGTACTTTTTTGTGTGGTAAATATGTAACCTAGTGTACTTTCGGGAGTACATAGTGTAGTTTGTAAACAAAAAATTTGTAAATATAACCATCTTCATTTAAATTATATTAAATACAAAGCACCTGAGCAGGCAATACCAAGAAGAATTATAATTTTATTAAATATTTTTTAATTCTACTAAAGATATTTTTTATACAAGTGGAAATTGAACACATAACTCAATACAACTTACCCAAATCTCTTACCAAAAATATTTTAAGCTTTAGATAAAGCCAAATTATAAATTGTAGCTAGGGCCAAATTATGATTTTAACCCTGGTCAAATTATATATAATCATATAATTATATATAATAAATATAATTTGTTAAAATTTAGCCAGGCCACACCTACCATGCATGTGGCTCCGCCGCTGCCTCTCACCACTAGTTCAATCCTCTTGACCAATTTTTTTTTTGCCTTTTTATCATGCTTTTGAAACTTTTTGTGAGTCTCTTTCTTATTTGTTAAAATTTTGAAGAAACATTTTTTGTTATGAAAAAATCATTCCATATAAGAAATCAATTTTATGTTTTGAATCTTGAATGAAATTTATCTATTAATTATACCTGAAGAGAAAATAAATAAAAAGAATAAGTTCAAAAGTATGGAACATTTCTTTTCATACATTTCATAATTTGCATCCCACAAGAACATCAAGAAAGGAAAAATATGGCAAAAAATAAATAAATGTATAAATTAAACATGAAAATTATATGATAAGGGAGAACAAATTAGTCACCTCGAATATCGTATAGAGTCATGTCATCGTGACTCATTTTCATGTAAAGCTCTTTAAGACCCTAAATAAAATTCACCCAAAGATTACAAGATAAAATAAAGACTAGTTTGACAACAATATATATATATATATATATATATATATATATATATATATATATATATATAAAAGCCACTTTAGATAAGTTTGTCTACAACTACTTCTTTTTAACTAAGTATGACCGGTAATACATAAAAATTGCATTTTATCTCTCCTTCACGTCAGTCGACAGGGCTAAGAAGAGAGAGAAAAAAATAACTTTATTGTTATAACTAAGTATGACCGGTCATACTTAGTTAAAAACGAGTAGCTGTAGATAACCTTATCTAAAGTGGCTGTAGAAATACATTTCTCATATATATAGTAAGTTAAACCTATTTGTGTAAAGTTTATGGGAAAAATGTTTCTGCAGTTAATGTAGATAAGTTATCTGCATTTATTCCCAAAACGACGTCGTTTTGGTATTGAAATCTTAAAAAATTATAAATATAAATACTATTATAACCCTAAAATAAATTAAAATTACAAAAACACCATGATTTCCGCCTCAAAACGACATCGTATTGGGCTTACTGCAGATAACTTATCTGCAGTAACTGCAGAAAAAACGAACCCAAAGTTTATAATCTAATTTTTTTTTTTTTGGAAGGTTTATAAATTGAATTTCAATATTTGTGATGGTATATTTATAATAAATTTAAAAGCATTAAATAAAATGATAAATAGGGGAACATCAAAATCTTAATTGTACTTAATGCGATGTTTGTAATTATTTTGTCAAATTCTGATAAAAAGAAAGAAGATTTATACTTGTAAATTTATTATAATTCAATTTTCATAATTAGCTTTAGTGTATCCGAGTCTGATGCCAATTGTCTATTTTATTTTTAAACTTTCGTATAATAAATTATCCATATCTTCGATTTTGATTTAGTATATCTTTTATTGATATTATCCTTTATTAATAAACAATAGTTTTCTTAATACCAACTTTAAATAAATTTTTTCCCGACCCTTTTCAATTAGTAATCATCAAGAGTCAAAATTTAGTGTATATGTTCAAGATTTTTAACTTCATATAATCCTAATTTATGTAGTTTTTCATATGAAATTTCTTTAATCACATCCCATATTCTATTCCTAATAAGTTAAGATTCATACTTGATCTTTGATCTCTCTGTTGTTCTCATATTGTTCAAAATCTTGTTCTTCTTCGCGTAGTTTGTCTCTTTCTCGTTGTACTCAACCTGCATACAAATACTTTTCAGTGAGCAAGTAAATGAATTCTAACAGTATAATAAAGTCAACATCTTAAAAAGATTTTAGATAATAATTAGCTAAAGTCCCATATAAATTGAAAGTTGGAAATGATCACAATTTATCAAGACTAATGAGCAATATATATTTAGTTTGTGGTAGGGTAATGACTTCGATTAGTTCACAATTGCTTGGAGCAATGTTATCGTGGGCTGCTGAACAATGAAAAAAATCAAGTCAGTAGAGTGAAATTAACATTAAATCTATATGAGGAAAAGAAAAACTGGAAAGCGGATAGGAGATGTTTCCGTACAAGAAAGCCATGGTCTCAGCCAAAGAGAAGGAGAGAAAGACTTCGGAGGACGAGGACACTCATCAACTGGAAAGGAGTGTTAAACGTCCTAAGGAATCCTTGAGGGAAGATATACCAATGGATGATGCCATGACTGAAAAGCCTGGCCTAGAGGATCCAAGATATTGTTGAAATGGGAGTTCCATCCAATGGAAATACAAACAATCCTATAGGACGTAAGGTTGTGTCTTACAAAGACAAGGTGTTATCTCTGAATGGGCAAGGTGGTGACTCTGACTCTGATGAGGAGGATTGGATGGCAAGACAAAGAAGAGAAGAGGAAGAGGATGGAATGAAAGACATAGCCTCAGAAAGCAACCCTCTTTGTCCTATCTATAGATTCTCTAAAAGTCAGCATAAGAAGGACTGTGAACAGTGGAGGAAAGCACTTATTATAAAACTACTGGGGAAAAGGATAGCTCCTAGCTACCTCATGATGCACCTGCAGAAGATATGGGGCTTAGTAGGCATGTATGAACAGTTCGTTTTGGATAATGGTCATATCCTTCTAAAATTTTCTAACGACAGAGACTATCGTCATGTTCTCCAGGAAGGTCTTTGGATCGTTTTTTATCATTATCTAGTTGTACAGAGGTGGAGGCCTTTCTTTAATCCTAACAATGATGCTACCCGGAAGCTTGAGATCTGGGCTCGGATTAGAGGCCTTCCAATGGAGTTCTATTCGTCCTATCACCTGTGGCGAATTGGTAACCTCATAGGAAGGACTCTGAAGGTAGACAAAAGATCGGTCAGGAAGAATGAAGAAGGGGAAGGATAAATTATTGATAAAACTCGATTCCCCAGGATATGCATCGAGGTTGATCTCAGGAAGACCCTAGTTCCTTCGTTCATGCTGGGGGAGGATACCTACCAAGTAGGATACGAGGGGTTGCACATGATTTTCTTCTCCTGTGGAAAATATGGTCACAGGCAAGATCAATGCATTCAGATGGAACCAGGAAAACAGGAAAAGGTCATTGCTTCGGCCAGTTCCCCAGAACACCAGAAGTATGAGATAAGGGACGTGGGAGCAGTGACGAGAGATCAAGTGAAGGAAGATAAGGCTTTCGGCGATTGGATGGTGATCCAAAGAACCAGGAAGAACCGCCGGCTAAAGCCTACTTCGGTGGTGAAGAACGGTGGGGACAGAAGTCATCCAAATGTTCCTAAAGGGCACAACAACCAAGTCTCTGTTAGGTCAGGCTATGGTGTGATAGAAAATAGCAGCAGCCCTATAAAAATCGTGACTGCATTAGAAGAACTTTGCAGCGCAGTGTCCAATATAAGAGGGAATACTAATGAAAGAGGTTCTCAGAAACCAGGCCCAGGGACAGCAGACAAAGTGAAGGAACCCTTTCATAGGAAGGGTGTCTCAAAAGGAAGAATCGAAGCACCTATCACTAGGAAAGCCAGGAATAGAAATGTGGGTCCCCCTCCCATGCAGCCTCCCCAACGTAAAGATAAAGGACCGATACAACAGGGGTTGACTATCTTAAAAAGACAGGAGGTAGGGACCAGTTCCCTTGGCCCTAATGCTGAAAGACAACCACCCTCCAATGTAATACTCGAAGTAGGTACTGAGGATCCACAGCAGAAGAAAGAGAAGGACCGAAAGGAGCAAAATATACTACAGCTGATGAGAGAATCAGATAGCTATCAAGAGAATATGATACTGAACCAAAACCTAGCAGCAGTGAGAGCTACTATGGGACCCATGTAGCCTCCCTTGGTCTCGTTACTGGGCTCTCCTCATCTGTTAATCTTTTATGATTAAGTGCAGCTGGAATTGCAGAGGGGCTGCTAAGAAAGGTTTCTTGGCACTCATTCGTGACCTTAAATTTCGCTTTAACATTAGTCTACTGGCTCTCTTAGAGACTAAAATTAGTGGGGATAAAGCGGCTAGGATTAGCTCCAAGTTCGGCTTCCAAAAAGTCCACATACAGGATCCTATTGGGTTCTCAGGGGGTATTTGGTTGATGTGGGATGAGGTGGATTATACTCCACAGATACTCAAATCTAATCATCAACTCATCCATGCCAAGATCCGTTATATTAATCAGCCCAAAGTCGAATACATCTCCATTGTGTATGCGAGTCCGCGTAGATATGAGAGACGTGCTTTATGGAAAGACCTAGTGGACCTAAATGTTGACAGTTCCTCTCTATGGGTGGTTATGGGAGATTTTAATTCCCTATTGGACCCTAGCGAGAAATCAGGGGGTGGTTCCTTCTGTTGGGGTGCTTCCCAAGACTTTAGGGATTGCCTTTCAAAGTGTAACATCCAGGACTTGGGGTGCAAAGGTCCTTTTTTCACGTGGAAGAGAGCTAGGATTCATGAACGGCTGGATAGGGTGTGTGTGTCTGAGGCCTGGAGCACCCATTGGCCAAACCAATCGGTTCTAAATCTCCCATTCTATAGCTCGGACCACAGACCGATTCTCATCATAGACGAAGGTGCTAGCAACAGGGTTATTGGCACCAGGAGCTTCGAATTCCAGGCTGCCTGGCTAACAGATGATAGCTTTGGTAATATAGTAAGTAACTGTTGGAATAATGACAATGATTGGTCCACTAACTCTGAGCAATTTCAAGCTGATGCTTCCCATTGGCATGAGTACACGTTTAGAGCTTTGCAAAAGCAGAAGAATAGGATCCAAGCTCGGCTGAGAGGTATTGACGTTCGGCTTGAGATGTATCCGGATGAAGGTTTGGAGCGGCTGCAACAATCTCTTTGGAAGGAGCTCGATGTAATCCATGTCCGTGAGGAGATTTCCTGGTTCCAGCAAGCCAAATGCAACTGGATGGAACTGGGAGATAGAAACACAAGGTATTTCCATGCAGTTACAGTGGCAAAACATCGTCGGAATAGGATTATCACCATGAAGGATGATGACGGTACCTAGATGGATGATCCTCTAAAAATCGAAGATGGTGCAGTCAGTTATTTGAAAGGTTGTATGGAGACTGTGTGGACAGTGGGGAAAGCTTTCCCATTACGGTGGGATTTCCTAGTTTGAACAGTGATTTAGTCAATTTGGGGGAGATGCCCACCGCTCTGGAGATAAAACAGTCCATTTTTAGTATGGGTAAACTCAAATCCCCAGGACCGGATGGCCTCAATGCCCTCTTTTATCAATCTCAATGGAATGTGATAGGGAACTCCTTTTGCAAATTGTCAAGTCTGTCTTCCAGGATCCGTCCTTGGTCTAGAATCTTAACCTCACCTCCATTTGTCTGATTCCAAAAGTGGAAAATCTTGAATATTTCAATCAATTCAGGCCCATAAGTTTGTGCAACGTTTCTTATATAGCAATAACGAAACTCATTGCTAACCGTGTCAAGCGTTTCCTTCCTCGCCTTATGTCTCCCAACCAGTGCAGCTTCATAAAAGGAAGGGTTGGAGCAGATAATGTGGTGATAGCCCAGGAAATTATCCACTCCATGAGAAGGGAAAAAGGAAAGGTTGGATGGATGGAAATCAAGCTTGATCTCGACAAAGCCTATGACCGTCTAAAGTGGGAGTTCATACATGATTCTATGGTCGATGTCGGTCTCCCTCCAAGCCTGGTCACTCTCATAGATGCCTGCATTCGAACCCCAACTATGAATATTATCTGGAATGGGAAGGAAACTAGATGCTTTAAACCTAAGCATGGTCTTCGCCAAAGTGATCCCATCTCTCCCTATCTTTTTGTCATGTGTGTTGAGAGGCTGGCCCATCTAGCACATTTGATTAATCAGATCCTTCGCACTTTCTGTAATGCTTCGGGCCAAAAGCTTAGTACTGCAAAATCGAAGGTGTTTTTCTCGAAGAATGTTTGTTTCCCTAGAGCTAATCAAATCAGTGAGTGCTTAGACTTTGGCATAACAGGTGATCTTGGGAAATATATAGGAATTCCCATGCATCACAAGCGTGTCTCCAAGGATTCATACGCACACGTTCTTAGGAAAATGCAGGAGCGACTGAGCTCTTGGAACCAGAATGCACTTTCCATGACTAGGAGAATCACTCTTGCAAAGTCTGTCTTGAGTGCTCTTCCATCATACAGTATGCAAACTGGGGCCCTTCCACTTTCATTATGTGATGACATAGACAGAAACACCAGTAACTTCATCTGGGGTTCTTCCCAAAACCATAGGAAGATACACCTCATCAACTGGGAAAAGGTTTGCAACCCGAAAGCCACAGGTGGGCTTGGCTTCAGACAAACTAGACTAGCCAACAATGCGCTAATGATAAAGGCAGGCCATAGACTGTTGAAAGAAAAGGATAGCCTTTGGAGTAAGGTTCTTAGAGGTAAATATAAAGTGGGGGATGACTTAATTCCCGCGATCAGCAGGAGTAAAGATGGATCTAATTTCTGGAAAGGGATTGTATCCTGCTGGGCTGATGTAAGAAAAGGATCCAGGATTGCTATTGGGGACGGGCGTGGGACTATGTTCTGGTCCGACAAAGGGATTCCCCAAATCGATAACCTTCTGCAGGTGGCGGTAGCTCCAGTTGCACAGGAAGCTCTCCATTGGAAAGTTGCTGAATGTGTCTCGCAGGATGGGGAATGGGACTGGCAGCGTTTCAATCATTTGATTCCCCAGCAGCTGTGTGCTGTTATTGCGGGTATGATCCCCCCTGATCTTGGAGAAGGCCCTGAACTTATCATTTGGGACCTTACAACAGATGGAAATTTTTCTACAGCCTCTGCATCCTCTCTTATTAGCCAAACCAGTGAGCTTACTCAGGATTGGAAGATGTTGCCTTGGAGGTGGAGGGCCCCCCATCGTATCCAAAACTTCCTCTTGCTACTATTGGGGAACAATCTCCTAACGAACAATGAAAGGGCAAGAAGGCACCTGACCAACCTTGCCACATGTCCTAGATGCAACTTTCATACCGAAGACTGCAATCATATATTCAGAGGATGCCCTTGGGCTATTCAGGTTTGGAGTGCTCTTTGTGGAGCTATAAACGTGAACCACTTTCTAACTGGTAATCTGTATGAATGGCCGGTTGGTAACCTAAAGTGTGTGCAGCGGGCTTCAGGGAAAGAGGAATGAAGTACGGTGTTTGGAGTGACCTGCTGGATGATTTGGAAGGAGCGCAATAATCTTGTTTTCAACAACAAATCCTCTAACGCTGATGGTGTTATACTTAGTGCCACTGCTTTCGCTCACAACTTCTCCCACACCCAACACATGTTCGGCAAGGTGGTCACAGGGAAGAAGCCCAGAACGGAGAAGCTCATTGTGTGGTCTTCTCCACCGGTGGACTGGGTGAATGTTAACTACGATGGATCAGCCTCTTTGACAGGCTCTCAAACTTCCTGTGGAGTGGTCATAAGGGACTGCACGAGTAGATGGATCTTAGGGTTTTATAAATCCCTGGGCATGAGCAACTCCTTGAAGGCTGAGCTTTGGGGGATGCTGTGGGGACTTCAAGTGGCTTGGGATAAAGGGTTTCGTAGGGTTTTGGTGGAAGGAGACACTGAAACAGCCATTCTACTGACGAAGGAGGGATGTACTGAGCACCATCATCTCTTCTCCATAATCTGTAGAATCCGTAGCAGTATAGATAGGGATTGGGAGGTAAGATTAGCCCACATCCACAGAGAAGGGAAAGCAGTAGCAGATGTTTTAGCGTCCTTGGCTTCTCCTTTGAATTGGGATTTACACACCCTTAGGAAAATTCACCTCCCATGCATGGAGGTTATTAGAAAAGATTTCCAAGGTGTTTCTACACCTAGGATGATTCGAGTGGTTCTTTAGGCAGTGGCCTATTTTGTTTATTTATATTCCGTTTATCCAAAAAAAAACATTAAATCTATATCATGTGGTATATATTAAATACGAAGCCTTAAAACAAACTTGTGCAACAATGTCTAAAATTGTGATCTCATAATCATTTGATACGATTTTCAAAGTGATAACTCTCTCCCACAAGTCTTAACAATTCTTACGCAACTATTCAATAGAACAATCTAAACTGTTGAGTATATTTCAAAACAATGCAACGACTATAGACAATGACTAAGATATTTACCCTGTAATTTTAGTCGTTGACTTGGAGGATTCCTAAATTAATGGCTAAAATATACTGCCTGACGTATAGTTACCAGGATCTTGTATTATAACACCCTAGTGGCCCTCTAATTTTAGTCGTAATGCATATGTTTACAGGAAAGGTTAATCACAATATCAAGATAAGCAATTATCATTCTTTCTTATTAGTTCAATAAGGTAGTACAAGTTAGGAAGAAAGGAAAATTCATTAATTTATTTAAAGGAAAAAATATACCTGGAAAACTTAGAGCAGGATTAGTGCAACATCCAACTACCCCTGCATTAGTGATAGCAGATGTGAAAGTATTCACATTATCAGTGCAAGAACACTAAGAAGCAAAAATGTCATGCTATATATAGTGAAATATTTTATACCATTTTCCTTTCTTTGAAATCTTTTCGTTATTCCAACAGCAAAACTGGAAATGTCTAATGAGGCAAAGAAAACCGGTTATATACGAGCTAAATTAAAAAATTAAAAATCATGAGATACAAATATGAACCCAGTGGACAGTATAAAACAGACAGGGAAAAAGCCACAAAGATTTTCAATGTACCTTTATATAGGACCATGCTTGTAACAAAAATCCTATAAAACCTTTCTTTTTAAACAATCCATTGTTGGAATTAATGAACAATGATCTATTGGTTATGAATAAGAAGTGGGTTAATAAAGGAAAGAGAAGAGGGAAGTTGAAGAGGTGTGTGGGTTTTTCACAAAGTCCCAGATTGGACAAATAGTAGGAAGAGGGAGAGTTTATAAGCTCCCACTTCATTCTCCTAGATTGGCCCTTTGGGTCACTACACATTTTGTGGAGGGGGAGGAGCTAGGTGGGCTTTGGTCCACCACACGCGCGCGCCGCCGCCGCCGGCTGGCTCGGTGCGGTGTATTAAAAATAATTTTTTATTAAATTATTTTGTCCAAAAATTTGTCCGTTGCTTCCCTCCAAATTTTGAACCCAAACGTTTCTACCCGCCGGTTTTTTGAGCAATTTTGAACCGAACCGGTTCTTCCCTTTCGCGAACCGGTCACCGGTCGTACCCGTTCACTGCCGTCAGACACGGCAGTTCGTCGCCGACGATTTTTCATCGTGACCGGTCAGTGTCTATTTATAGACACTGACACCTTCAGAAATTGTATCCACCAGACATGTCTGTTCAAACAAGGGGATGTTCTACTCCTATACTCCCACTGATAATGATGAGAAACTTTATATGGGTAACTCATCTACTTCAAAAGTTGAAGGTGTGGGCAAAGTGGCTTTGAAGATGACATCTGGCAAGATAGTGACACTGAATGATGTGCTATATGTGCCTGATATTCGCAAGAACTTAGTTTCTGGATCTATGTTAAGCAAGAATGGCTTTAAACTTGTTTTTGTTTCTGATAAGTTTGTACTTACTAAGAATGATGTGTATCTAGGAAAGGGCTACCTTAGTGAGGGCCTTTTCAAATTGAATATGATGACTGTAAACAATTCCAATATTATTAATAATACTACTACTTCTGTTTACTTGCTTGAGTCTTCTAATTTATGGCATAATAGATTAGGACATGTTAATTTAAGGTCAATTAAAAGTTTAATTCATTTAGATTTATTACCTAAATTGTTTAAATAATAAGTGCCAAGTATGTGTTGAATCAAAATTTTCGAAATTACCTTTTAAATCATTTGAAAGATCAACCGAACTGTTAGATTTAATACATACTGATATATGTGACATGAAATCTACACCATCTAGGGGTAATAAGAAATACTTTATTATATTTATTGATGACTGCAGTAGATATTGTTATGTGTACTTACTTAATAGTAAAGATGAAGCTATTGTCCACATCAAAAAATAAAAAAGATGAAGCTATTGTTGCTTTAAGCAATATAAAAGTGAAGTTGAGAATCAACTCAACAAGAAAATTAAAATGGTAAGGAGTGATCGTGGGGGAGAGTATGATGGCCCCTTCGAGGAATTTTGTATAGAGTCTGGTATTATACACCAGACAACAGCTCCTTATTGACCGCAATCAAATGGGATTGCAGAAAGAAAAAATCGTACATTGAAAGAGATGTTCAATGCTATGTTAATTACGTCCGGTTTAACATAGAATTTGTGGGGGGAAGCCAATTTGACGGCTAATTATATTATTAATAGAATGCCTCACAAAAGGACTAATAACATACCATATGACATATAGAAAGGAAAGAAGCCATCCCTGAAATACTTTAGAGTGTGGGGGTGCTTGGCTAAGGTTGCGGTTCCTAAACTCAAAAGGTTGAAAATCAGACCTAAAACCGTGGATTGTGTATTCATCAGTTATGCACTTAATAGTAGTGCTTATCGGTTTCTGGTTTGTAAATCTGATGTCTCAGATATACATGTTAATACGGTTATTGAGTCAAGGGAAGTTACTTTCTTTGAAGACGTATTTTCGTATAAGAAAATACATGAATCAAGTGGTAATAATGATGATCAGGTTGTGATACCTCGGGATGCTACAACTGATACTGATCCTGTAGAGGATGTAGAAGATGAACCTAGACGTAGCAAGAGGCAAAGGACCGCCACATCCTTTGGACCTGATTTTATGACATATTTATTAGAAAATGAGCCTCGGACGTATTAAGAAGCTATAACGTCCCCGGAAAGACCATTCTGGGAAGAGGCTATCAATAGTGAGATAGAGTCTATCTTGTCCAACCACACTTGGGAATTGGTAAATCTTCCTCCTGGCAATAAATAAGCCTTTAGGAAATAAGTGGGTGTTCAAAAGAAAAATGAAAGAGAATGGCACTATTGATAAATATAAAGCTAGGCTTGTGATAAAAGGCTACAGGCAACGTGAAGGTCTCGATTATTTCGATACTTATTCAGCAGTTACAAGGATCACATCCATTAGGATGTTGATCGCGGTAGCTGCATTGAATGGATTAGAAGTACATCAAATGGATGTCAAGACCGCCTTCTTAAATGGCGACCTGGAAGAAGAGATATACTTAGAACAACCTGAAGGTTTAGTTGTTCCAGGACAAGAACGGAAAGTTTTTCACTTAATAAAATCCCTTTTACGGGTTAAAGCAAGCTAAAAAACAATGACATGAGAAATTTGACAAAGTTATGTTATCAAATGGATTTCGAATTAATGAATGTGACAAATAATGAAAAAAGATTTGCCATTGTCTGTCTTTATGTAGACGACATGTTGATCATGTGTAGTAATAATCAAATGATTAAAGCGACTAAAGAATTACTTAAAAGTAAGTTTGATATGAAAGATATGGGGATATCAGACGTTATCCTAGGTATTAAAATCCATAAAACATCTGCAGGGTTGGCCTTATCACAGGCTCACTATATAGCTAAGGTTCTTGAGAAATTCAAAAGTTTGAATATAACTCCTGTGAGGAACCCTGTAGATTCTAATCTTAGTTTATTAAAGAACACTGGTAAAGCTACAGCACAAAAGCAATATGCTCAAGTGTTGGGAAGCCTTTTATATGTTATGAACTGCACCAGACCTGATATTGCTTATGCAGTAAGTCTGTTAAGTCGCTTTACCCGTAATCCAAATGAAAATCATTAGAAAGCTATGGTAAGAGTTTTGGGATACTTAAAGTATACTCAAAATTATGCTTTGCATTACGAGAAATACCCAGCAGTTATAGAAGGCTATTGTGATGCAAATTGGATCACCGGCTCTAACGACACTAGACCACAAGTGGATATGTGTTCACTCTTGGCGGAGGTGTTGTGTCTTGGAAATCGTCTAAACAGACTTGCATCGCAAGGTCAACCATGGAAGCAGAATTTATTGCTTTAGATAAGGCCAGTGAAGAAGTTGAATGGCTTCGTAACTTTATTGAGGATGTTCCTAATTGGTCAAAATCGGTACCATCTGTATGCATACATTGTGATAGCCAAGCAGCTATTGGAAGAGCCAAGAACGTCATGTATAATGGTAAGTCTAGACACATACGTCGTAGACATGATACCGTAAGACAACTACTCTCGAATGGAATTATTACAATTGACTATGTTAAGTCTAAAGAGAACATAGCGGATCCGTTAACCAAAGGAATTCCTAGAGAGTTGGTTGAAAATTTGTCGAAAGGAATGTGTTTAAGGCCTATCAATTGTTGAGCATTGCGGTAACTCTACCTAGAAGAATAGAGATCCCATGAACTAGGTTCAAAGAGACAACTAAGTGATGGTCGACTGTTTAAACACTGTGGAGTTTTTAAACTCATACTCATTCCTAAGACAAGTCAGTGTATTTATGAGGGTAAGCACTTAGGCTTTTAATGATTTCTTAATATGTTGTGTTCAGATGATGTATAGTGAGGTGCATCACAAGAAATCACCTATGTGAGTGTGAAGTGAGGACCGCTTCTATGAGAATTTTTCAAAGGGCGATTCTCTAAAAACACTCGCAGAACCAGGCAGGTGTCCCACGGCCAAAATGGGCGCAACAAATGACCAACAATGCTAGAGAAGCAATTGTGTGACTCCTATTGTCTAGGTATACACTAAAGGTTGAAGGTTCAAGTCGACCTAGACCACTGATTGACCGAGTATATCCGATAGGTTTTCACTAGAGAAGGTTCAAAGGTAACTCCACCTATCTCGATGCAGTTGTTTCTCGTTGAGGAAATTACACTTTGCATTTATACTCTTACGCATTTTGTCATGATGATTTGACTTCTTATCCATGTGGGGGATTGTTGGAATTAATGAACAATGATCTATTGGTTATGAATAAGAAGTGAGTTAATGAAGGAAAGAGAAGAGGGAAGTTGAAGAGGTGTGTGGGTTTTTAACAAAGTCCCACATTGGACAAATAGTAGGAAGTGGGAGAGTTTATAAGCTCCAACCTCACTCTCCTAGATTGACCCTTTGGGTCACTACAAATTTTGTGGAGGGGGAGGAGCTAGGTGGGCTTTGGTCCACCACACACACACGCGCGCGCCCCGTCCGTCCAGCCGGCTCGGCTCGGTTCGGTTCATATGTGTGTAATAAAAATAATTTTTTATTAAATTATTTTTTAATATTTTGTCCAAAAATTTGTCCGTTGCTTCCCTCCAAATTTCGAACCCAAACGTTTCTACCCGCCGGTTTTTTGAGCAATTTTGAACCGAACCGGTTCTTCCCTTTCGCGAACCGGTCATCAGTTGTGTCTGCTCCCCGAACCGGTCACCGGTTGTACCTGTTCGTCGGAACGGTCACCGATCGTATATGTTCGCCGTCATCAGACACAGCAGTTCGCCGCCAGCGATTGTTCATCGTGACCGGTCAGTGTCTATCAATAGACACTGACACCTTCAGAAATTGTATCCAATTTTTCCTGCACTGAAACTCTGCCGGAATTTTTCTCCTTCCGATTTTGCATGTTCCTTCTCATACTCCGGTGTAGTTTCCTCTGGCATTCAGTTGTGTTCGTTTGGGCTGTTGATTGGTAGTGCCACCATTCTTCAGACGAAATCTGTTCTATCCCGAGAGACAAGTGTCCATTAACCTTTGGCATCAGTAAGGGGGAAAATTGTCTTAAGGAGACACGTTCTGTGGGCTCAGATTTTTACTCCTCTGATATTGCATATCATTATTATTCTGTTTCATATATCTGACAAGTAAGTCTTTTCTTATTTTATTTATAATTGCTCAGTAATAATTCTGACCATCTACCTCCTCTGCTTTATATATGTGTTCAAATCTCTTAGTGATATATCATCACCCACTGTCTTCAATAACATCCATCACCTCAAACATACCCATTACAAGCCTTGCTTAAGCAAAATTATAATAAAATAATCTATTAACTATTAACCACTCTACAAGAAAATTATACTAGGAACAATTACATTATAGCAAATATTTATTATATCATTGGATATTGAGGAACTTCTCTTCGTTATCATAATGCACATTTCAAAGTTAATAAGGGAAGAAAGGAGAAGAAAACAACTTAATGCAAATGAAGAGAAATAAAATGAGAGAGATCAAAGGGTAGTTAATAAGTTTCATTCCCGTGGTTCAAATGTTTAGTATTATTTACATGGGTAAATGATTTCTCCAGTCACCGGAGATAAAGTTATCTCTAATGAGCTCAAAACGACGTTGTTTTGGAACGGAAATCAAGGTGTTTTTGTAATTGTAATATATTTCAGGGTTATATTAGTCTTTATCATTATAATTTTTTAATCTTATAACTCCAAAAGGATGTCGTTTTGAGCTCACTGAAAATAACTTTATCTCTGGTGGTGACTGGAGAAATATTTTTCCCTATTTACATATCGAAAAATTTGATATGTTGATAACAGAATGAAAAAGTGACAAAATTGGTTGATCAAATTATGAGGTATACATAGTCACATGGAGATCGAGTCTCTTACCCCTTAGGTTTAACCAGATACTTCAAGGTACGAAACATCCAAGTCTAATACTATGCACTAGGAATAACCCTTAATATATGCATCTTAAAGTTTCAGGCTTTTTGACCCTTTTGCCCCTCATTAATCAATTAATAACCAATTTGCCCCTGATCCAGAATTATCCACCAACCTTCCCCCTTTTAGTCGACTACCTTGCTTTTTTAGTCGAGCAAATGGTCAAAATTCATAATATGGACTACACCAAATTTAGTTTACTAAAAAATCATCTTGATCGACTAAATTTTTGGGATATTTAGTCGACTAAGGCACGATATTTAGTCGACTAAATATTGACGGATTTGTTTTTTAAAAACCCCCTTATTCTCAAAGGGGGGTAGTAAACCTAATCGACTAAGGAGGCGGCCCAAACCACAAATCCGCAGGAGCAGCTGAAGAACGCCCAAAACCCTTCCCTCAGGCGTGTGGATTGCACCAAAATACGGTCCAAATCGTGAAATCTCAAGGATAGGTAAGGTTTCTTAACTTGCATTGTGTTTTAGGTTTTGGAATTTTTTTTATTTGTTTTCTTTCCGAATTTTTGAACCTTAATCAAAGCGTTTGTTTTAGGTTTTGTAACCCTAATCTACTAAGGTTTATTTTTTTGCATTGTGTGAATTTTTTTGTTTGAAAAGTTTGTATGTGGGAAAAGTTTGCTTTTGGTTTACAGCCCTTATGTTGGAAGTTTTCATTACCATCATGACATGTTTCATATAGTTAAATGCTGACATGTTTCATTGTAGGTACCCTAAACAAATGACGGGCCGCAGAAGACCAAGCGATGAGGGCAATGATTCACTTGAGAGACGCACCAAGCATAGGCAAGATCGGCCTTCTTCATCAAGGCCACAAGACGAAGAGCTTGATACTGTTGACCTCCCGTATGGGTATCTGTTTGAGGACGACCCTGCCGTCCACGCTTCATTCGTACGTGACCATTTGAACCGGCCGTTATGTGTTCCAAAATCTTTGGATACAACCTTTTTCGATAAGGAGGGATTTGAAATTGTGGGGATGTTGGAGGCGGCACATCTGAGGGTGTTGGCCGAGACCCTATGTCCGTATTCAGATCCTATGTCTGTACCCTGGAATACAAAAGGATGCGTTAGATACAAAAGGATGCATTATATACAATTTGTACATATTAAAAAGAAGATTGTACCTAGCTTCATCAGGGTTTTCTTCAATTCCACATCTCTAAACTTAGTGTTAAAGTTGCTTCCGATGTGGCGTAGACAAAACACGTGATACACAAATGGTGGCTGCCAACCGGCATGATCTCTTACAACCCTGATGATGCTGGGATGATGATCGGATATTAGACAAATGTCATGCTTATGTGTGAGGTGAAAACGCATGAGGCTAAGAAACCATGACCAATCATCCAATCTCTCACCCGGAGGAACAATAGCAAATGCAATAGGGAGAATGTAACCATCTCCATCTTGTGACGTTGCAATCAAAAGAGTTCCTTTGTATTTACCGTACAAATGTGTGCCATCACTTTGGATTATGGGTTTACAATATTTGAAGGCCTCAATGCACTGGTGAAAGGTCCAAAATACTCGGTGAAAGACAGCCTTATCCGTATACACTCGACGTTCATCAACACATTGGTCCGTATCAATCTTGAACACATAACCCATATTAACCTGCGTCATGTATGTCAGTCAACCAGGCAAGAATGCATACGATTTATCCCAGTCGCCAAATAACTTGACAATGGCTTTCATTTTAGCCTTCCAAGCTTTCCTGTAAGATATGTTGTATCCATACAAACGTTGTACCCTCTCTTGAATAAGAACTGGCTTCAATGATGGATCTTCTTTTAACATACCTATATAAAAAAAAACACCGACCAACAGTCAGAATACAAACTGATTAACGTAAACATACCTTAGGAAGTTAGATATATCAAATAATACATACTGATAATGGTTGCACATATCACATCAGAATCCAATTGTCTATGATCCCGAGTAAGACCTTGGTTTAGGCAGGTGTGTTCTTTAACCCACTTACTGACCACCCAAGTATTTCCATTCTTCGGCAACAATGCCCTCACATACCAGGGACATCCATCATTATGGTGTCGACACTTCATCACAAATCTATGGTCATCACTTTTTGCCACAACGGCAGTACGGTGAGCCTTCATACAATATAATTTGACTGTAAGTTGCATTTCAGATTTGCTACGAAACTCCTGATACAACTATAAAGGATCCCCTAATTACCAGCCACCGTGGTCATCATCGTCACCATACAATATCTCCGTCTCATCATTAGGGTGGGCCCAATTAATGAAGGAATAATGTGAGCTTTCATTCCAAAATGGCTCGACCTCAGAACCTACGGATGCATTATAATGCCACCGTCAATACCATTCATAACAAAAAAAATAATTGCTAAATTAAATCTTTAAAAAATGAATCTTACCACTGCTAACAGGGTCAACACGAAGTGGTCTCGTAACCTGCGAACCCGGGGATGGTGAGCTTGTGTCAGCATCGAAATCACCCTCTACGTCAGTATCTGACGTGTCACCTAGCGGAATAACACTCTCAGGTTCACCGTCCTCATCGCTGTCCATATCGGCATCCTGTTCATCCTCATCTATTTCCCACAGTGTTATCTGACTTATGACAGGTGCAGGTGCAGATAAATCGACTACTCTTTCTTCATGACCAAAATACGGTTCACTTCTTGTATGCACGGGTGCAGATGAAGATTTACCACAATCTAATTCAACATATATCTCAATAAAATTTTGAAATTTTTGGTCAACAATTGCATCTATGACACATTCGACATCTTCGTCATCACATATATCGTCACCAATGTAGTAAATAGCATCCTTACCAACTGTAGTCTCTACCCTGACAATCATCCGTTGAACGCATTGGCTGCCTTGCAGACCCATTTTTTGCTGAATTCTCCCCTTTAACTCATTGTATGTAGTGCCCCGTTTGATTTTCAACATTTTCGTTTTTCCTTCAAATTGAACACCATTGGGGCCTTCATAATGCTTTCCATCATAGTAGATCATTGTCACATACATGTTTGGACTTGTGCTCATCTTCCTCACAAAATTGGGACTAGGGTTCTGAAATTGGGGGTTTGGGTTCGGATTTTGGGGGTTTGGAATTGTGCAATGACAATGATTTCACAATATTAGGTCTGTAGAGATGGTGGGATGAAATACAATCGGATTGAGAGGATTACACATGAACAAAGGGAGCTATTTAGGTTTACACAACAACAACAATTGAAATGAGACCGAAAATATGAAAAATATAGGGTTTCAGTCGATATTTAGTCGACTAAATATCGTGCCTTAGTCGACTAAATATCCCAAAAATTTAGTCGATCAAAATGATTTTTCAATCGACTAAATTTGGTGTAGTCCACATTCTGAATTTTGACCATTTGCTCGACTAAAAAAGCAAGGTAGTCGACTAAAAGGGGGCAGGTTGGTGGATAGTTCTGGATCAGGGGCAAATTGGTTATTAATTAATTAATGAGGGGCAAAAGGGTCAAAAAGACTAAAGTTTCATCCTAGGTATATTCATTTTCTTTGCTTACACTATTATCTATGTTTGTCTTTAAGACTGCCTTGGGTATTAAAGTGTGTTTGTAAGTATTTCAACTAATCGTAGACAGGTAGAATGTCATCTCTAACCAATTGAGAGGAAGCTTTGAAACATAATCAAGTTGTTCCAAGACCTTGCCCTGAGTGACAATAGTAGAACAAATTATAATAACTCATTCATAGCTTTCCTTCTCTTACTAATAAGATCGACAAACTTCCTTACTCTTTAATAAGGTTAAAATTAAAAATGCAACTTTTTTTTTCACTTCAATTGAGCCTAAATTCTTCCATGGATTATCTTTGAGGTAAAGAACACAACTCCTTTATGCCTATCATCTTTGATAAGAATTTCTTACCTTTTTATTATCCTTTTGAAAATCATCATTTTTCTTTCTTTTCTTTTTTACTACTTTTGTAAAAATGTGGGAGAATCTTTCTTGTTCTATCAAAATCTTCAATTTGAAGATCTCAAACAAGAAAGCAATTTGATTTTCTAGATCTTCTTAAATTTAGTTTATCTATTTTTCTTTGTCATCCTCTAGAGAAAGAGAGTTTACAAGCATTTGACTTTTACTATTGCATGTTTTGTAACAAAAAAATAATAAATAAATAAACTTTAACTGATTCAAAATTTAAATCATGGGCAAGAATTATATCAGCAAATGAAAAATCTTAACCAAAAAAAAAAGAAAATATATAACTTATATCCAAGCTGATTAAAAATGTAAAAACAAGACATGAAAATTGTTGAGGGTTAAGAATAGTTCACCTCCAATGTCATTGACCCTAGAAGTAGAGGAAATTTCTGTTGTTGCATCCAAGGATCTAAGATTACTCTTACTCATTTTCAGGTGAAGCTCTTGACAGCCCAAAACAAAATCAACCAAAAAATTACAAAACAAATTTAGATTTGTTCAACAACTAGATATGATAAACAATCAAATAAGAAAAAAATTAGAACACGATTCAAGGTTAGAAAACAACCTTTAGAGATTCTATCTAAAAGCACTTCTCTATACAGACTTGAGGGCTGCGAAGGTTAGAGTGGGGAAATGAATCTCATGAGAGAAATGCCTTTATTAATTATTAATAGAATTGTGTATATCAGTTATAATTGACTAGTAAGGCTTTTCTTTAAAAGAAACTTAAATTCATACAAACAGTAACCCTTTGCCACATGTATGGCTATTTTATAGTTTGTAATGAAGTTGTCATGAATCAATGTATTTCTCTAATACCAGTTGTCTTGTGCACACTTTCTTCTAGACTGATGCTTGTGATCCTAGCCTTTAAAGCACGGACACAGGATTTTTGGAAAAAAATGTGTGTCGGACACGGACACGTTCCGACACGTTCGGACACGCATTCGACACGCAGTCAATTTTTTGGGACACGTTGACTAAGGGGACACGCGATTTTGACCGAATCCGACACGCGGTCAACGTATGTGGACACGTTTTGACATTTTTTGATAAAAAAGAAATAAAATTACAATTAAAAAATTAAAAAATATTTAATAAAAATTAAAAAATAAACAAAAAAGAACATATCCTATCTCGTTCACTGGACGCCGCCTCGTCTCTTCTTCGTCGTCGGATCTCTGAACCAGAAAAGCGTAGGCGGGATCCTTGAACCAGAAAAGCTTGTCTTGTTTGAGAACGAACCTAGGGGTGTAAAGGAGAAGATGAAGATAGCAGAATCGTGGGGTAAATAAACTGGGGTTATTCTTATTGCCACAAGCAAGCAAAAGAAGACACCATAGTATCCAAAAAAAGAGAAGATTGAAGAGAATGCTCATGGTGAAGAAGTTGAAGGAAGAGGAAAGTTGAATTAAGCTTGAGTTGACTTCAGAGATAAAGGAGAAGATGAAGAAAAAGAAAGAATAACGTCTCAGCTTTCCTTTTTTCTTGATTTGTATGATACCAGATCTATTATAAGGAAGATATTTGCCTAGATTCAACTATGTCTACAGATTTGATACCAGATCGTGAGGATGGATATATATGATACCAGATCCTTCAGCCTAGTTCATCCAGTTCTAGAGATTTGCCTAGCACTTTCTGTTAACGCTGAGTTGGTAAACAAGGCTATATATTCCAAATATGCAGTACTGACTAGAAATTTTTTTAAATTTTAATCAATTATAACATTATATAAAATATTATTTCACTGGAACGGTCAACTTTAGCAATTTTTTAAATATTTTTTTTTAAATATTTCAATCGGTTCATCGCTTCGCAACTAATCCGATTCGGGGCGGGTCCAGGATTAAGGCTTTAAACCCCTCCCAAAGGTGGTACTGGGAGGATTTGAACACATGCTCTCTCCCCACCTGCTCAGCTCCCATGCGACAATTGAGCTACCACCATTTGGTGTAATTTTTTTAAATGTTAACTATATTATATATATTAAAAATATTATTTAATATCAAAATGTGTCCTAACGTGTCCAAATTTAGCATTTTTTAGAATTAACGTATCGGAGTGTCGTGTCGTGTCATGTCGTGTCTCGTGTCTCGTGTCATGTTTCCGTGTCCGTGCATCGTAGATCCTAGCCATTGCAAATCCAAAGTTTTCATTGGCTGAAACTCAAATGACAATACACAAATATAATTTTTTTTAATTTCACCGATTGTTTTGAATTTCACCCAAAAGAAAGTCATTGATTAAATTACTTAATTAGAATTCATGCATATATACATATGCCAACACTAATTAAATATGTATGTAATCTATCTTCTCTTTTTTTTTTTTACAAATCTATCCAATTTAAATAATGTTATTAAAGTTTTGCTATACATGTGTTTCATACATTTCCCTTTTTTATTTAGCTTCTCAAATTTATTTTTAAGATATATTCTTTTATGTATTCAATTAAAAGAAATTAAATAGATACCATATATGTGCAAAGGTTATAGATTTAAAATTATTTCCATTTAATTTTTAATAATATTATTACAAGTAGTATTAGGAAAATTTACAACAAGATCTAATATTTTGTTCAAGCACATTTTTGGAATCTATACATGCCCTACATATTTTAAAACAAATAATATCAACATAAATTATTTTATACAAAATTCAAGTTAAAACATTTATTAATTTATTATTGATATTTTAAGAATTATAAATTTTGAAATTTTATACGGTATTAAATAGAATTGGAACAAACCCAAAATTCGAGCTCAAGCTAACCTAAAAATATAACGAAATCTTACTTTTAGGACCTAAATGCTGCATAATAAATTATATATATATATAAATAAATATATATATATATATATATATATATTATCCATATTCAGATAAAACTCAATATTCAGATAAAACATACTAATTTAAACATTAAAAATTTTACAATATGTATTTTGAAACAAATAATATCAATAAATTATTATTATAATATTATTAAAAAATATTAATTTAAATAAATATTTAGTAATTTATTACAATTATTTTAACAAAAAATATAATTTTGGAAATACTATTTAACATTAGGTTGTATTTGAAAAAATCTGAAATGTGACCTGAACCTAATCTAAAAATGCAAGAAGATCTCATATTTGTGACTCAAATCCAGCGTAGTAAGTTTCTGGCTAAATTAACATGCAAGATCGAGTCTTAAGCATCCCTTGCCATTGTGTTGATTGCACTAATTTGCTTTTTTTTTTCATTAATATAAAAAGATAATGAAATATTTAAAGCAAATAATAATTATATAATGACAATTTGAGAATTTTTTAGATAATCATAAGAGTAAAAAAATGCTTACAATTTTATCTTTCTATTTCTCTTTTAATCTTTTTTATTAAGATTATACTCAAAGTTAGTAATATTTTCGCCCAAAAACAATGAGTAACAAGATTATCTTGTAATTGATTAAGATTTATTTACCATTTTATATTTATCTTTAATACATTAAGTCAGTAGTTATTAATATGGTAATTTTGGGTAAAAAATAAAAATGGAGTGATAAAGTGAGAATTATCCTGTAATAAATAAATTGATATATTTCAGTATATCAAAATTTTACAATTTTTTATTTATCAAATACTTAATTATATAATTATTTATTGAAATATTCTCATTTCGGGGTCCTTGATGTGACAATCACCTCCAATATTTATTTGATTGTAGATCACTTATTTTATCCTTAAGAGATGAGTTCGAATATTAAAGCAACTACCACCTAGGGTTAAGAGGAGATTTGAACAAGGAATTTTTATTGTTGCTCATTGGTCTAATATCTCATACTGTGAAATTCAAGTCCTTTGTCGATTCACATTATTTTTACACGCATCAAATTTTTCTTAGAGGGTTATTGTAAAGAAATGTCCTTATCTTTTGTGATGGATCATTCCTTTATTATGAGAATTACTTCTTAAATAGCAGAACTTGGTAGAAGGATAATCAAGATTTGGAGAGAAAAAGGGACCTTTTTTTTTTTTTTTACTTCATCCTAGATATATATGAGATAGTCATGTTGGCCTTCTTTGGCTGTAACAGCAAAGAGGACAATGAATTCACAAGAATATTGTAATATAAATTCTAAATCTTATATTAAACTGTTACAACATTCATTTTGTTTCTCTATTTTTCCTTTGAATGTAATTTCGGCAAAAGGTATTTCCTATATATGCTTATCCTTAGTAGAAGGAAAAAGTCATTAACTCTGAACTTAAGAGGAAAGACAATTAATGCCCTTACTCGAGACTTGAGGGAACTGGTCTAATATTGACAACACTATGCATAGATGACTACAAGATCTAAATTATTTATATAATTATTTCAGATCATATTTCCTGCTCTTCATATTTCTAAGATTAAAAAAAAAAACTATACTGCTTGATAAAAGACTTTTTGTACACCTAATAGATCCATACTCCAATGGGTCATTAGGCTGGGAAGAATTTTTCTCTGTTATGACACAAAAAAAGAGTGGACATTCCAAACAAACCAAAAAATGAAGACTATTTTTAAGTCAATCCCCACCGAAGTTTACAATTGTTAAATGAGCGATAAGAAAGCACATAATCTTTTTTATACATATCGCTCTGATTTAATCATAGTTTTCAATCATAAGGTAAAGTCGACTGTAATTAATTACATAATCAGGGCCTATTCCGTACATGAAGTAGGTCCTAAAAATGCCAATACTCTTTTTCTCCTTAATAGAAAAAGAAAATTTTGAAAAAAATATTGGTTAAAAAAGTACTAAGTTGTGAAAGATCATAACAGGAATCACATTGTATGAAGGGCAAGCATCTGAAACAATTATCCCAATGCTAGGCATTGGAAGCCCGGATGCGGAAAGCAACATGATGTACTTTATCCTTCCCACTAGAAGCTTTTTATGTCTTCCTTTTTGGAGTGGATCCTTCTATTGGTTCCACCATTTCCCTTCTCTTCCTTAGTGGAGCTGATCCGTCCGATGCTTCCTTTTTTCTTTCCTTATCAGTTATCTTCTTTGAACAATTGCTACAGTTGTACATAGTTCGTCACAAATAAGATACACACTCATAAAATAGAAAAAATGATCAAAACTATATTATTAGTGCTCTAATATATAGATTTGAAGATATCAATTTCAAATTACAAATTCAACTTTTTCTAGATTACCCGATTTTTATTATACCTTTGTCCTAATGCTTGTCGAGCCCTGATTATGTCTTCACTAGTTGCCTTATGTTTTACAACCTCGTTCAGCTCCATAAATTCTGTTTCAAAGTTTTCATATTGAACCTGCACCCAAGTAATTTTAAATGAACAACTTAATTAATTAATTATAACAGTGAGTGAAGTCAACAATTGAAAACAATTTATGGTCGTATATAAACAGAAGTTGTAAAGGATCAGAATTTATGAGTTTTAAAACACAATATTCAGCATAATCAATATAATGAGAATGTTAGATGTAATTATGACTTATAGACAATAAACAAATATCAAGGAAGATACAAACTAATTAGTGCATGCACTCCAATCAATCAATTGCATAAATTAAAAATTTATACTTTTAGCAATTTCCTTTTAGGACTATAGGAAAGAACAGTTCCCAGACATCTCCCTCCCTTATATTCCTTGCAAATATAGAGACCTATACATTGTCGAGACATATAAGCAGTAGTGGCCTCTCCATGTTTAGGCTTGTCATTAGTGTTGACATCTCTTTTATTCTGCGAATATAGATAATCAAAATATAAGAATCCTTGCATGAAATTACAATACATTAAACAGAACCTGAAAATAAAATGTACAAAATACAATTATCGAACATAGATTGTAGTGACCCATTTTAATAAAAAAATTGCAAATACATACAGATTTGTGTCCAGCTTTAGGCTTTTCTTTATTTCTATTCCCATGTCCAACGGTAGCTTTTGTTTGTCCCAAATCACTTGGGGCAATGTTATTGGTACCTCTATTTGGAGAAGCATCACCTTCAATAATAAAGAAAAACAAGAATGAATGTTATGCGTGCGATATAAAAGAAATCTTCAACGTAATTGAAAACATTGTAGCACCTACATATATACTTTTTACAACATAAATAATAATAGGTATATTATCACAACAAAGCAACAACAATCAACAATGCTTTGAGATTGTGTAAACTTGTTGAACAACTAAAATGAGAATACTACGATATGCACGTCCAGAATAAAAGTTCATCCTAAGTGTTCTTGAAATAAAAGTTTGATTATAGGTATGTTCATTTTCTTTGCATACACTATTTCCTATTTTTTGACTTTAACACTCCCTTGAGTGTTCAAGTGTATTTATAAGTATTTTATCTCATCTTAGAAAAGTAGAATATCATCGCTGACCAATCGAGAGGAAGCTATCAAACATAATCAAGTTGTTCCAAGACCATGCCTTAGGTACAAGTAGCACAAATTATAATAACTCATTCCTAGCTTTCTCATCTTACAAGAGGGGCGTTGTTAATTTAATTAAAATTTCCCATTCGTTTTTTTATTCTTCTTACTCAAACCATCCTCCTATAACAATTTCTCCATTTAAATGTTAATAAGATAAAAAAAAAAACTTCCCTACTCTTGGATGAAGTGAAAATTAAGAATGCAACTAATTTTTCACTTCAAATGAGACTAAATTCTTCCATGGATTATCCTTGAGGTAAAGAATACAACTCCTTAACCTAAATGTCTATCATCTTTTATAAGAATGTCTTACCTTTTTATTATCCTTTTGAAAAATCATCATTTTTCCTTCTTTTTTTCACTACTTTTTTAAAAATGTTGAAGAATCTTTCTTGTTCTATCAAAATCTTCACTTTGAAGATCTCAAACAAGAAAGCAATTTGATTTTCTAGATCTTCTTAAATTTAGTTTATCTATTTTTCTTTGTCATCCTCTAGAGAAAAAGAGTTTACAAGCATTTGACTTTTACTATCGCATGTTTTGTAACCAAAAAATAAATAAATAAACTTTAACAAATTTAAAAATTGAATCATGGGCAAGAATTATATCAGCAAATGAAAAATCTTAACCAAAAAAAAATGAAAATTTGTTACTTATATCGAAGCTGATTAAAAATGTAAAACAAGACATGAAAATTGATGAGGGTTAAGAATAATTCACCTCCAATGTCGTTGTCCCTAGAAGTAGAGGAAATTTCTGTTGTAGCCTCCGAGGACCTAAGGTTTCTCTTACTCATTTTCAGGTGAAGCTCTTGACAGCCCAAAACAAAATCAACCAAAAAATTACAAAACAAATTTGGATTTGTTCAACAACTAGATATGATAAACAATCAAATCAGAAAAAAAATTAGAACACGATTCAAGGTTAGAAAACAAGCTTTAGAAATTTTATCTAAAAGCACTTCTCTATACAAACCTGAGCACTGCGAAGGTTAGAGTGGGGAAATGAATCTCATAAGAGAAATGCCTTTATTAATATTAATATAATTGTGTATATCAGTTATAATTGACTAGTAAGGCTTTTCTTTAAATGGCACTTAAATTCATACAAACACTAACCCTTTGCCACATGTATGGCTATTTTATGGTTTGTAGAATGAAGTTGTCATGAATCAATGTATTTCTCTAATACCAGTTGTCTTGTGCACACTTCCTTCTGGACTGATGCTTGTGATCCTAGCCATTGCAAATCCAAAGTTTTCATTGGCTGAAACTCAAATGACAATACATAGATATAATTTTTTTATTTCACCGATTGTTTTGAATTTCACCCAAAAGAAAGACATTGATTAAATTACTTAATTAGAATTCATGCATATATACATATGCCAACACTAATTAAATATGTATGTAATCTATCCTCTCTTTTTTTGTTTACCAATCTATCCAATTTAAATAATGTTATTAAAGTTTTGCTATACATATGTTTCATACATTTCTCTTTTTTATTTAGCTTCTCAAATTTATTTTTACAAATATATTCTTTTATGTATTCAATTAAAAGAAATTAAAAAGATACCTTGTATGTGCAAAGGTTATAAATTTGAAATTATTGCTATTTAATTTTTAATAATAAAATTACAAGTAGTATTAGGAAAATTTAAAACAAGATCTAATATTTTGATCAAGCAAATTTTTGGAATCTATATGTGACCTACATATTTTGAAACAAATAATATAAACATGAATATATTATTATTATTATTATTATTATTATTTTATACAAAATTCAAGTTAAAATGTTTTTTAATTTATTATTGATATTTTAAGAATTATAAATTTTGAAATTTTATACGGTATTAGGTAGAATTGGAACAAACCCAAAATTCGAGCTCAAGCTAACTTAAAAATATAACGAAATCTAATTTTTAAGAGGAAAGACAATTAATACCCTTACTCGAGACTCGAGGGAACTGGTCTAATATTGACAGCACTATGCATAGATAACTACAAGATCTAAATTATTTATGTAATTATTTGAGATCATATTTCCTGCTCTTCAGATTTCTAAGATTAAAAAAAAAACTATATTGCTTGATAGAAGACTTTTTGTACACCTAATAGATCCATACTCCAATGGGTCATTAGGCTTGGATGAATTTTTCTCTATTATGAACCAAAAAAAGAGTGGACATTCCAAACAAACCAAAAAATGAAGACTATTTTTAAGTCAATCCCCAACGAAGTTTACAATTGTTAAATGAGCTATAAGAAAACACATAATCTTTTTTATACATATCGCTCTGATTTAATCATAGTTTTCAATCATAAGGTAAAGTCGACTGTAATTAATTACATAATCAGGGCCTATTCCGTACATGAAGTAGGTCCTAAAAATGCCAATACTCTTTTTCTCCTTAATAGAAAAAGAAAATTTTGAAAAAAAAAACTTGGTTAAAAAAGTACTAAGTTTTGAAAGATCATAGCAGGAATCACATTGTATAAAGGGCAAGCATCAAACAATTATTCCAATGCTAGGCATTGGAAGCCCGGATGCGGAAAGCAACATGAGGTACTTTATCCTTCCCACTAGAAGCTTTTTTTGTCTTCCTTTTTGGAGTGGATCCTTCTATTGGTTCCACCATTTCCCTTCTCTTCCTTAGTGGAGCTGATCCGTCTGATGCTTCCTTTTTTCTTTCCTTATCAGTTATCTTCTTTGAACAATTGCTACAGTTGTACATAGTTCGTCACAAATAAGATACACACTCATAAAATAGAAAAAATGATCAAAACTATATTATTAGTGCTCTAATATATAGATTGGAAGATATCAATTTCAAATTACAACTTCAACTTTTTCTAGATTCCTCGATTTTTATTATACCTTTGTCCTAATGCTTGTCGAGCCCTGATTATGTCTTCACTAGTTGCCTTATGTTTTACAACCTCGTTCAGCTCCATAAATTCTGTTTCAAAGTTTTCATACTGAACCTGCACCCAAGTAATTTTAAATGAACAACTTAATTAATTAATTCTAACAGTGAGTGAAGTCAACAATTGAAAACAATTTATGGTCGTATATAAACAGAAGTTGTAAAGGATCAGAATTTATGAGTTTTAAAACACAATATTCAGCATAATCAATATAATGAGAATGTTAGATGTAATTATGACTTATAGACAATAAACAAATATCAAGGAAGATACAAACTAATTAGTGCATGCACTCCAATCAATCAATTGCATAAATTAAAAATTTATACTTTTAGCAATTTCCTTTTAGGACTATAGGAAAGAACAGTTCCCAGACATCTCTCTCCCTTATATTCCTTGCAAATATAGAGACCTATACATTGTCGAGACATATAAGCAGTAGTGGCCTCTCCATGTTTAGGCTTGTCATTAGTGTTGACATCTCTTTTATTCTGCGAATATAGAGAATCAAAATATAAGAATCCTTGCATGAAATTACAATATATTAAACAGAACCTGAAGATAAAATGTACAAAATAAAATTATCTAACATAGATTGTAGTGACCCATTTTAATAAAAAAATTGCAAATACATACAGATTTGTGTCCAGCTTTAGGCTTTTCTTTATTTCTATTCCCATGTCCAACGGTAGCTTTTGTTTGTCCCAAATCACTTGGGGCAATGTTATTGGTACCTCTATTTGGAGAAGCATCACCTTCAATAATAAAGAAAAACAAGAATGAATGTTATGCGTGCGATATAAAAGAAATCTTCAACGTAATTGAAAACATTGTAGCACCTACATATATACTTTTTACAACATAAATAATAATAGGTATATTATCACAAACAAAGCAACAACAATCAACAATGCTTTGAGATTGTGTAAACTTGTTGAACAACTAAAATGAGAATACTATGATATGCACGTCCAGAATAAAAGTTCATCCTAAGTGTTCTTGAAATAAAAGTTTGATTATAGGTATGTTCATTTTCTTTGCATACACTATTTCCTATTTTTTGACTTTAACACTCCCTTGAGTGTTCAAGTGTA
The DNA here is from genome assembly GCF_033153095.1 of Gastrolobium bilobum. Classification (NCBI taxonomy): domain Eukaryota; kingdom Viridiplantae; phylum Streptophyta; class Magnoliopsida; order Fabales; family Fabaceae; genus Gastrolobium; species Gastrolobium bilobum. The sequence goes on along the minus strand of NW_026898878.1, from coordinate 368,244 downwards.
TTTATAAGTATTCATGATTATTTTCATCTCATCTTAGAAAAGTAAAATATCATCGCTGACCAATCGAGAGGAAGCTATCAAACATAATCAAGTTGTTCCAAGACCATGCCTTAGGTACAAGTAGAACAAATTATAATAACTCATTCCTAGCTTTCTCATCTTACAAGAGAGGCGTTGTTAAATTAATTAAAATTTCTCATTCGTTTTTTTATTCTTCTTACTCAAACCATGCTCCTATAACAATTTCTCCATTTAAATGTTAATAAGATAAAAAAAAACTTCCCTACTCTTGGATGAAGTGAAAATTAAGAATGCAACTTATTTTTCACTTCAAATGAGACTTAATTCTTCCATGGATTATCCTTGAGGTAAAGAATACAACTCCTTAAACAAAATGCCTATCATCTTTGATAAGAATTTCTTACCTTTTTATTATCCTTTTGAAAAATCATCATTTTTTCTTCTTCTTTTTTTACTACTTTTGTAAAAATGTTGGAGAATCTTTCTTGTTCTATCAAAATCTTCAATTTGAAGATCTCAAACAATAAAGCAATTTAATTTTCTAAATCTTCTTAAATTTACTTTATCTATTTTTCTTTGTCGTCCTCTAGAGAAAAAGAGTTTACAAGCATTTGACTTTTACTATCGCATGTTTTGTAACCAAAAAATAAATAAATAAACTTTAACTGATTCAAAAATTGAATCATGGGCAAGAATTATATCAGCAAATGAAAAATCTTAACCAAAAAAAATGAAAATCCGTTAGTTATATTCAAGCTGATTAAAAATTTAAACAAGACATGAAAATTGTTGAGGGTTAAGAATAATTCACCTCCAATGTCGTTGTCTTTAGAAGTAGAGGAAATTTCTGTTGTAGCACCCAAGGACCTAAGGTTACTCTTACTCATTTTCAGGTGAAACTCTTGATAGCCCTAAGCAAAATCAACCAAAAAATTACAAAACAAATTTGGATTTGTTCAACAACTAGATATGATAAACAATCAAATCAGAAAAAAATTAGAACACAATTCAAGGTTAGAAAACAAGCTTTATAAATTCTATCTAAAAGCACTTCTCTATACAGACCTGAGCGCTCCAAAGGTTAGAGTGGGGAAATGAATCTCATGAGAGAAATGCCTTTATTTATATTAATAGAATTGTGTATATCAGTTATAATTGACTAGTAAGGCTTTTCTTTAAATGACACATAAATTCATACAAACACTAACCCTTGGCCACATGTATGGCTATTTTATAGTTTGTAATGAAGTTGTCATGAATCAATGTATTTCTCTAATACCAATTGTCTTGTGCACACCTCCTTCTGGACTGATGCTTGTGATCCTAGGCATTGCAAATCCAAAGTTTTCATTAGCTGAAACTCAAATGGTAATACATAAATATAATTTTTTTATTTCACCGATTGTTTTGAATTTGACCCAAAAGAAAGTCCTTGATTAAATTACTTAATTAGATTTCATGCATATATACATATGCCAACGCTAATTAAATATGTATGTAATCTATCCTCTCTTTTTTTGTTTACAAATCTATTCAATTTAAATAATGTTATTAAAGTTTTGCTATGTATATGTTTCATACATTTCCCTTTGTTATTTAGCTTCTCAAATCTATTTTTATGGATATATTATTTTGTGTATTCAATTAAAAGAATTTAAGAAGTTACCTTATATGTGCAAAGGTTATAAATTCAAAATTATTGTTATTTAATTTTTAATAATATTCTTACAAGCAGTATTAGAAGCGTTTACAACAATATCTAATGTTTTGTTCAAGCAAATTTTTGAAATCTGGACCTGACCTAGTCATGACCCAACTAACATTAGAGCCAACTCAAAGTTAAGACAAAATATGCAAATTTAAAATATTATGCATAATAATAATAATTTAAAGATATAAAATTAAAATTAAAATTAAAATATATTTTGAAACAAATAATATCAAAGATATTATTATTATTATTATTTTATACAAAAGATATTAATTCAAGTTAAATAATTTATTAATTTATTTTTAATATTTTTAAAAATTAAAAATTTTGAAATTTTATATGGCATCAAGTAGTAGTGGAATAAACCCAAAATTCGAGCTGAAGCTAACCTAAAAATGTAATGAAATCTAAATTTTAGGACCGAAAACCTGCTTAATAAATTATATATATATATATATATATATGTGTGTATATATATATATATATTATATTACCAATATTATTATGTATAATATTTATATTCAGATAATATTATGAATCAAATCAATATTCAGACAAAATATACTAATTTAAACATTAGAATTTAGATGTTTAACAATATGTATTTTGAAAAAAAAATATCAATAAATATTTTTTGTAATATTTCAAAAAATATTAATTTAAATAAAAAATTGGTAATTTAATACATTTATTTCAACAAAAATGATAATTTTGAAAATATTATTTAACATTAGGTTGTATTTGAACAAATCCGAAATATGAGCTGAACCTAATTTAAACATGCAATAAGATCTTATTTTTATGACTCAAACCTAGCATAATATGTTTCGGGCTAAATTATAGACAAGATCAAGTCCTAAGCATCCCTTACCATTGTATAGATTGCGTTAATTTGCTTCTTTTTTTTCATTAAGATTAAAAATAAATGATATATGTAAGCAAAATAATAATTATATAAAGAAAAATTAAGAATTTTTTTTAGATAATCATAAGAGTAAAAACATGCTTAGAATTAATTTACCAAAAAAAAAAAACATGCTTAGAATTTTATCTTTGGTACATTTCTCTTTTAATCTCTTTTATCAAAATTATATTTAAAGTGAGTAATAGTTTAACCCCAAAAAAAATGAGTAAAAAGATTATATTGCAAATGATTAAGATTTATTTACTATTTTATCATTTTATATTTAAATTGATATATTACATTATATTAAAATCTTACAATTTTTTATTTATCAAATACTTAATTATATATTTATTAATTTAAATATTCTCATTTGTGTCCTTAATGTGACAATGACTTCCAAGATTTTTTTGATTGTAGATCACCCATTTCATCCTTAAGAGATGAGTTCGAATATAAAAGCAACTACCGGCTAAGGTTAAGAGAAGATTTGAACAAGGACTATCCTTTTTATTGCTGCCCATTAGCTTTAGCTGGTCTAATATTTCATATTATAAAATCCAGGTCTTTGGTCGGTTCACATTATTTTTACACTCATCAGATTTTACTTGGAAGGTTATTGTAACGAATTGTCCTTGTGTTTTATGATGAATCATTCCTTTGTTACGAGGATTACTTCTCAAATAGAAGAACTTGGAAGAATGATAGTCAAGATTTTAAGGGAAATGAGACCTTTTTTTTTACTTCATCTTAGATATGAGATGGTTATTATATTGGCCTTTTTTGTCTGTGACAGTAGAGAGGATAATGAATTCACAATAATATGGTAATCTAAATTATAAATCTTATATTAAAGTTTTATAACATTCATTTTTGTTTCTCTATTTGTCCTTCGAATGTAATTTTGGCAAAAGGTATTTACTAGATATGCTTATCCTTAGTAGAAGGAAAAAGTCATTAACTCTAAGCCTAAGAGGAAAGAGGGTCAATTCCCTTTGAGACCTGAGGAAACTGGTTTAATATTGACAACATTATGCATAGATCATTATGAGATTTAAATTATTTATATAATTATTTGAGATCATATTTTCTTCTCTTCAGATTTCTAGGATTCAAAAAAAAATACTACTGGATATAAGGCTTTTGGTGCACCTAATAATACTTCAATGGGTTATTAGGCTCAAATGAGTTTTTATCTACTGCGAAGAAAGCTCATGCCTATAGGATGTGAAGTTCTGAAAAAAGAGTGGACATTCCAAACAGACAAAAAAAAAAAAAAAAAAAAACTATTTTTAAGTCAATCTTCACAAAAGTTTGCAATTGTTAGATGAACCATTAAAAAAACACATAATCTTGTCTATACATGTGGCTCTGATTTAATCACAGCTTTCAATCATATTGCGAAGTCAATTGTAATTAATTACAGAATTAGGGCTTATTCCATACATGAAGTAGGTTTTAAAAAGGCCAATACTCTATTTCTGTTAGGTTTTGCTATTTTACTAAAGCCCAATTGGGCTATTAGTATGAGACGAGTCCAAGAAACCTAGAGCCCAATGAGTTTAGAGCTAGGGTTTCTTGGAACCTATATAAATACTACCACTTAAGTCATCAGCCTCCTAGGTCATTTTGAGAGAAAGAGGCAAGCTCAGATTTGATTAGTGCCCACACGCTTCCCCTTCCTCCTCGAGAGATAGTTTGGAAGGTTTGCCAGAACACCTGTTCGTACTGTGATGCAAAGTTCGTGAGTTCACACTATCACGCAAAAGAACAAGGAGTGTGAAGCATCATCAGAGATCTGTGCCAACAAGAGGTAATTGTAAAACTATGATGATCCTTTACATTCAAACCGCAATGGTCACAACGCTTCCGCATGATGCAATTGCTCCTACATTTTCTCCTTAATAGAAAAAGAAAACTTTGTAAAAAATCTTGGTTAAAAAAGTACTAAGTTGTGAAAGACAATATCATTATGAAAGATCAAAGCAGGAATCACATTGTATGAAGGGAAAGCATCTGAAACAATTATTCCAATTCCCCGTTAATCCTTGGAGGCCCTTTATTTATTTCATTTACAATATTAAACCCTAGGCTTTGGAAGCTTGGATGTGAAAAGCAACATAAAGACTTTATCCTTCCTACTAGCTAGAAGCATTTTTCTCTTCTTTTTTTGAAGTGGATTTTTCTATGGGTTCCACCATTTTCCTTCTCTTCCTTAGTGGAGTTGACATGATTGATGTTGCCTTTTTTCTTTTCTTATGAGTTATCTTCTTTGAACTATTGCTAAAGTTATACATAGTTCATTACAAATTAGATACATACTCATAAAGTAGAAAAAAAGATCAAAACTATATTATTTCTGCTCTAATATATAGTTTGGAAGATATCAATTTCAATGCATGTCGAGTCCTGATTATGTCTTCACTAGTTGCCTTATTTTTCACAACCTCGTTCAGCTCTATATATTTTGTTTCAAAATTTTCTTACTGAACCTGCACCCAATAATTTTAAATGAACAACTTAATTAATTCCAAGAGTAAGTAAAGTCAACAATTGAAAACAATTTATGGTCTTATATAAAAGAAGTTATAAAGGATCACAATTTATCAATATTAAAATACAATATTCAGCATAATCAATATAATAAGAATGTTTCACCAAATATATATATATATATATATATATATATATATATATATAATAATAAGAATGTTGGATGTAATTATGACTTACAATAAATAAAGGGAAATGTTATATTTACAAACTTTTTGTTTACAAACTACATTATGTCTGACCTGTAAGACACTCTTGAGTAAAGTATTATCAGTCAACCATAGTGTAATAAATGATTAAGATATATTTACTATTTTATCACTTTATATTTATCTTTAAACCATTAAGTCAGTAGTACTTATTGATAATGGTAATTTTGGAAAAGAATAAAAATGGAATGATAAAATGAAAATTCTCTTTTATTAAATAAATTGATAGATTATAGTACATAAAAATCTCAAGTGTGGTTTAGTTGGAATTTTCTAACATGGTCCGGGACCAAATTAAAAAAAAAAAAAAAAACCATGATCTCTCTCACGGACAATTTCTGTTTTATCCCTACTTTTTTAACAAAATCCCCATTTTACCACTCCCATATAACACAAGGATCAACCAGCTGCTCTTGGACCATGGAATACCTGCTCGGTTTAGTGGGAATTCGGTATTTTTTTTCCGTCGAACTCTAATAAAAAATAAGCACGTAGATAGTTATAAATTTATTAAAATTTACTTTTTTTAAAAATTTATTTTACGCTCTGAGTATGTTTGTCTATCTATTTACTTTTAAACTTCTCATATATATTTTTGTGACAAAAATTCTCATATATTAAATTTTTCATATAGTATATTTTAATTCGTTATATGTGTTTATTGGTAAATACTATATGGTTAAGTTATCCCCGAAAATAGTTAATACAACATTAAACAACTGCATCAATAAAAATCTTCAAAATTAAACAAATAAATATAATTCAATTGCAAGGATACCTCTTACGAACAAATTAAGGTGATAAAGTTTGGGAGAAGAAATATTGTCACATTCTAAATATAAGAAATTCTTGCATGCTCTTAAGCAAGATAATGGCAATAACATGAGAATAAAGTAGAACTATCAGCATGGGTTAAAGCCCAACTTTTCAAAGTTGTTCATAAAGCCTTTTTATTAATAAGCCCATTTTGTACCAGGCTTTTTAAACCCTAACTCACAGAACTTTCTCTTTAAGGTTGCTGGGCTAGAAGTTATACATGGGTCAGCATACAATTAATGGCTATACATATTTTTCCCAAAATGCCCCTATTCTTTCATTCAATTCACAGATAAAACCATCTGCGAATTTTGGCCCAATTTTTGTCTCATTATTTTATGTAGTTTCGTTTAGCAAATAACCGTGCTTTTAAGTTAGAACAATAAGTTGACTGGAATAGAGAATTGTTCATTTTATATGATGCAACCTTCTGTGTTATTTGTGGATTAGGGCATATACTATGTTCAATTAATATAGAGAATGCTTTGTCCTTTATGATATTGATGAAATTCATTATGATTCTCTACTACATGAACTTTGTTTTGGATATTAAATATAGGGTTAAGTGGGATGTACTTTAAAAGAACACAAGTTGTGTCTTTTTAGTGACTTATATAAAGTCTGACCGGTCAGACTTTGTGTAAATTTAAAAAGTTTTTTTTTTTTTTTACTTTACATGTCAGCAATGTAACTAGGGAGAGAGAAAAAAAATAACTTTTTAGATTTACACAAAGTTTGACCGATCAGACTTTGTGTAAATCACTTAAAAAAACACAAACTTGTGGGTACTTCTTTTCACCTTAAATATATGGATCTATATGTCAAGGAAAACTTCGAGAAGTAATACTTTTATTGAAGCCATTTGATTGTTGGTCTGCTAATAATATTAATTAGGAGTAAGAAGTTTATTTTCTTTTAGAGCTTTAATTCTGTAATGTTTATTTTGTCTTGAAAATATATGTTTTCTGCTGCTCAGTGTTAAAATGCCGTGAAATATATTTCCTAGGATTTGCGCTAGTATTGTTGTTCATATCATATATACGTGTATGTATCATGCAGGAGTGAAGAAGCCAGCTGGTACAACTGAAGAAATTGAAAAGCATTTTCGTTGTGAATCTTACAATTGATCATGGTATACGTAGATAAAAAATTTGTAGTGATCATTTCTGTTAGCTACTTGTTTTGTAACGTCCATGGATGATCCTCCTTCTTTCCCTGCGATTTCATGTAATCAAGTATGCGTTCTGCATCATCATTAATTTCAATTTACTTTAAACGTTCATATTTATTTCCAAACCAACAGATCTACCTCTTAAACATTAACAAGTTGTTGTTGATTTGAATTTGCCAAAAGCCAAAAAAAAAAAAATAATAATTATAAAAAAGAAGAAGCAATTATTGAATTTGGTGGTGGAAGCCTTTTTATGTATTGAAACTTACAAACAAAAGGATTCGAACACATGATTTATGAATACCTAAATAGAATTCTCTTGCTTCTAGATGTGAGCTATAAATGATAAAAATGTTGGGAACTCACCTCCCTCAAGCTCGGCTAAACAGTCTTTGTGCGGAAGTCAATCAACAAGATCCTGATCTCGGATCTCGGCAATACCTCGTCTTGAACTTCACCAGGTTGGGCAGCGCAGCGGAAAAATCAAAACGAAAAACAGGAGAGAGAGAGGAGAAGAAGAGAGAGAGAACACAAGCAATTTTAACGTGGGAAAACATTCTCCAATGAAGAAGTAAAAAATCCACGGGACCTAGTTCAGATCAAAAATTCACTATGAAAATAATGGTTACAAAAAAATCAGAATACACCAATGTGAAAGTTAACTCAACCTCTCCAACAATGGTGATAATCAAACTACCCTAGAGATGTTTCACTCAAACTCTCTCTAGAGATCTCTCAAATGCAAAGCATAAAGCTTTGCTCAAACAATCAAATAATTATCTCTCAAATTTTCTCTCTCATTCACTTAACCTAGCCTCTACCCACAACTAATGAATATATAGAGGAGGTGAGATCTAGGGTTAGGGTTTTTAGGAAACCCCTCAATGGGCTTAGGCTTAGCATTGAAGGAGGAAGCCCAACAAATCTCCCCCTCCAACTTCAATGTGTCAGCTTCAGCATCAACCCGACTCCTTCACAGCAGTCTTCAAATTTCCTTGTTGGAACCGGCTTCGTCATCATGTCGGACCAATTTTGGTCAGTGTGCACTTTGATGAGTTCGAGCTCGCCACTTTCCACCACATCCCGGATCCAGTGATACCTCACATCAATATGCTTGGTGCGGAAGTGATAGGTTGAATTCTTCGCAAGATGGATTGCGCTTTGATTGTCACAACCCAGCTCGTACTTGTCTTGATCATGGCCGAGTTCCATGAGGAACTTCTTCATCCACAGTATCTATTTGCTTGCTTCAGTAGCGGCAATGTACTCAGCCTCAGTTGTCGATAGTGCAACACATTTCTGAAGTCTTGATTGCCAAAAGACAGCTCCTCCGGCAAATCTCATCATATATCCCGTCGTCGATTTCCTCGAGTCGGAATCTCCCCCTAAATCAGAATCCAAGTAGCCTTGCAACTCGGCTTTGCCTTCTCCAAATCGGAGACATAAGTCGGTCGTACCTCGGAGGTACTTGAAGATCCACTTCACTGCTTCCCAGTGCTCTTTGTCGGGGTTTGACAGATACCGGCTTACCATTCCAACAGCATACGCCAAATCAGGTCTAGTGCAAACCATTGCAACATCAAGCTTTCGACGGCGAATTGGTACGGGACCTTCATCATCTCATCTTTGTCTTCATCAGATTTTGGACATTTCTTCTGGTTCAGCTTTATGTGTCCGGCTAGGGGGGTGCTCACTGTTTTGGCTTTGTCCATGCTGAATCTCTTCAGAATCTTCTCAATATATTTCTCTTGACTCAGCCACAATAGCTTCTTCTGTCTATCTCGAATGATCTTGATTCCGAGAATCTGCTTTGCAGGGCCGAGGTCCTTCATTGCGAAGGACGAGTTCAACGCCTTTTTCAGGGCGGCTATCCTCGATTTGTCTTTCCCTACAATAAGCATGTTGTCAACATATAACAACAAAATCAGAAAATCTCCGGCCTCATACCTCTTCACAAATACGCAATGGTCGGCTTCAGTCTTCTCAAACTTATGATTTGTCATGAATGATTCAAACTTCTTGTACCACTGCCGAGGTGCTTGCTTCAAGCCATAAAGACTCTTCTTCAACCGACATACCAAGTCTTCTTGGTCTGGAGCTTGGAATCCTTCAAGTTGCTCCATATATATTTCTTCTTCTAAATCACCGTGAAGAAATGCTGTCTTCACGTCCATTTGTTCTACCTCGAGGTCCATCGAAGCCGCCATGGCTAACACAGTTCGGACCGAGGTCATTTTCACCACAGGAGAAAAAATCTCCTCAAAATGTACTCCTTTCTTCTGATTGCATCCTTTCACTACAATCCGGGCTTTGTATCTCGACTTTTGCCCGTTTTCTTCATTCTTAATCTTGTAGACCCATTTATTTTTCAAAGCTCGTCTTCCTTTAGGCAACTCGGTCATCTCATAAGTCTGATTCTCGTGCAGAGACTTCATTTCGTCTTGCATTGCCTTTTTCCATTCTTCTTTCTCTGAGCTCGTCACAACCTCATCATAACTCTGAGGCTCGCCGTCTTCAGCAACAACGGTGTATTCATCATATGGGTATCTCGTAGATGGTCTTCTTTCTCGAGTTGGATATCTCGGCTGTTCTTCAGCTTGAGAACCCGGTTCATCATTCTCATCCCGGATCTCATCATCAACTCGGACCTCAGTGTCTTGGTCATCTTCAGCTTGTTGCTGGTCATCAATTCCTTCATTCTCTTGATTTTCTCCCCCTGCTTCAGCTCAGACAAGAGGGATGGGTTCTTCACGTCTGACAGTAACTCAGACTTTGGGCTTCGAGATGTCATGAATGTTCTCATCTTCATGAAAGATCACATCTCGGCTTCTCACGATCTTCTTATTGATTGGATCCCAAAGTCGAAACTCGAACTCATATCTCGGCAAACCAAGATAGATGCATTCTTTTGTCTTCGCATCAAGTTTTTCCCTTTCATCTTTAGGGATATGCATGAAAGCTCGGCATCCAAACACTTTCAATTGATTATAGGCCGCTTTCCGACCTGTTCAGACTTCTTCTGGAATTTCTCCTTCAAGTGGTCATGGTGGTGAGATGTTGATCAAGTCAACAGCTGTTTTGACGGCTTCTCCCCAGAATGATTTTTGGCAATCCGGCATTGGACAACATACTTCGGACCTTCTCTTCAATAGTTCTATTCATCCTCTCAGCAAGTCCATTCAACTGTGGAGCCTTGGGGGGCGTCTTCTCAAGTCGGATCCCAGCCGCTCTGCAATATGCATCAAAAGGGCCGCAATACTCACCACCATTATCAGATTGGACCACCTTCAATTTCTTTCCAGTCTCTCTTTCAACCATTGCACGGAATTCTTTAAAGGATTGGAGTACCTGGTCTTTAGACTTCAACAAATATAACCACACTTTGCGGGAATGCTCATCATTAAACGAAACAAAGTACTGAGCTCTTCCAAGGGATCTTTCTGACATGGAGCAGGCATCAGTATGGACGAGGTCAAGAATATACCTGCGTTGTCTGGATTGATTCAGTCTCACAAAAGAAACCCGGTGCTGCTTTCCAACTAGGCAGTGCGTGCAACTCTCCAACGCTTGGCCTTTCAACCCGGTCAGTAATCCTTTCTTGTTCAGGATCTGGAGCCCTTTCTCGCTCATGTGGCCGAGGCGCTTGTGCCATAGCTCCAAGCTAGGTTCATCTCGGACAGAGTTGGCTTCTCCGCCATTGATCTTTCCTTACATCACGTATAAGGAGCCTTCCTTCTTACCTCGGGCCACGACCAAGTTTCCCTTGGCCAGCTTCCATCTAACACTACCGAAGTAGTTCACTACCCCGGCATCATCAAGTTTGCCTACCAAGATTAGGTTCAAACGCATGTCAGGAACATCCCTTACATCTTTCAACACAAGTCGGCATCCGACATCCGTGGTCAGAGTTACATCACCGACACCAATAATCTTGCTGGTCACTTGATTTCCCATCTTCACGACTCCAAAATCACCACCTCGGTAAGAAGAGAAAAAACCTTTGTGTGGAGTAACGTGGAAGGAGGCACCAGAGTCAACAATCCAGGTGCAGTCATCATATGCAAAATTCAAATAATTATCCTCACCAAGGAGGAATATCTCAGCATCCGAGTTGGTAGCCACCACAGTGGTGCCCTTGTCTTCCCTCTTCTTGGGAATAATCTGATCTGGCTTCACAGAGTCGTTCTTCTCATCATTCTGCAGGGTCAAGTAGTCTGGCTTCTTATGGCCTGTCTTTCCACAGTAAAAGCACTTCAACTCATATTTCAGCTTTGACCGACCTCTGGACTTTCCTCTTCTGTCACGATCTCGACCCCGGCTTTTGCTTCTACCCCGGGAGTCGGATTTCCCTTTGTTCTCAGCAATGGTTGCCTCAGACGTGCTTGAAACACATCGTTCTCTTCTCCTGACTTCTTCGCTCGGGAGGCTGTCTGTCACGACATCCATCTTCAACTTTCCTTCTGGAGCTGAATTACTCAAAGTCACCACCAGAGTATCCCAGCTTTCTGGCGGCGAGCTCAACAGCAGCAAAGCCTGCATCTCATCATCAATTTTCATCTCAGCTTTTGACAGCTGATTCACAATACCTTTATAGGTGTTGAGGTGTTCAATCATGCTCATGTTGTCCTTGTATTCAAGCTTCACAAGTCGGCGAACCAGGTATGCTTTATTCTTGGGAGTCTTCTTCTGAATCATGGACTCCAGCTTCGTCCATAACTCATACGCGTTCGTGAACTCGGACACGTGCTCAAAGAGGCTATATTTCCTGATCGTGGCTACCGCCTTCCGACTTAGGGTCTCCCACTCCTTATCAGTTTTGCCTGCCGGTCTCTCATCAAGGATAATGGGCTCATGTAAATCTTTGCAGTAGAGATGATCTTCCATTATCGGTCTCCAATAGGTGAAATTATCTGCAGTTAACTTGAACATGTCTCCATCATTTGTTATGTCACTGGTCTCCATCTCGTCTCCCCCAGAGCCCGTCGAACCTGGCTCTGATACCACTGTTGGGAACTCGGTTCCCTCAAGCTCGGCTAAGCATCCTTTGTGCGGAAGTCAATCAACAGGATCCTGATCTCGGATCTCGGCAATACCTCGGCCTGAACTTCACCAGGTCGGGCAGCGCAGCGGAAAAATCAAAACGAAAAACAGGAGGGAGAGAGAGAGAGAGAGAGAGAGGAGAAGAAGAGAGAGAGAACACAAGCAATTTTAACGTGGGAAAACCTTCTCCAATGAAGAAGTAAAAAATTCACGGGACCTAGTCCAGATCAAAAATCAACTATGAAAATAATGGTTACAAAATAATCAGAATACACCAATGTGGTGGTTAACTTAACCTCTCTAACAATGGTGATAATCAAACTACCCCAGAAATGTTTCACTCAAACTCTCTCTAGAAATCTCTCAAATGCAAAGCATAAAGCTTTGCTCAAACAATCAAATAATTATCTCTCAAATTTTCTCTCTCATCCACTTAACCTAGCCTCCACCCACAACTAATGAATATATAGAGTAGGTGAGGTCTAGGGTTAGGGTTTTTAGGAAACTCCTCAATGGGTTTGGGCTTAGCATTGAAAAAGGAAGTGCAACAAAAAAAAGTTCCACTCATAATATTTTTATGTCAAAAATATTTCAGTTGTCTTATTTATAATATATAGATTATGCCGGTTTATGGTGATTTTATCACATTTTTTTTTTCGATTTTAGAGGATCCCAAAGGTATAAATTCTAATGTTTCTATCTTCCTCAAAATATATAAGCTCATTAAAAGCTTTCAAACAATATTGAAGGAGAGTAAAATAATCATTTCATAAATAATGGATCCGATGAGGAAGACTATTACTTTCCATGAAGACCAAACTCATGTCTTCGGTAGATAAAGTGAACAAGAGTCCCGTTCTCCAATAAGTGGACGGCTCGAGTGGAGTCACCACAACACACCATTGTTATAATTTATAAATTTATTTATAAATTATATTATGTATTATGGATAATATATAGGAAAAAATATTTGTTCTTTTAAATGACACAATTTGTGTCATTTCACTCTCACAAAGAGGTGAGACCCACATTTTTATATTTTTTTGTCCACTCCCTCTTCTCCTTTATCTATCCATTTTTCACTTAAAATTACACAATCTTATATCCTTTAAAATGATACACATTTTTCCCTAATATATATTATTTGAGCATGTACTACTTATTTCAGTCATAATTGTCATAGTCGAAGACTAATTCTTTCGAGACGTAAAGATAATGTCAATTTACTTTGTAATATACTTTTGTTTAGTAATTTGAGTTTGAGTCCAAATAAATGATTGTAATTATGAATATTATAAGTTTATTTATATTTTCTTGTAACCAAATGCAATAAGGAGAAAATAATAATAAACTTGCTATTTTTATTTTTTTTCTCTTCACTCTTCTCTTTTCTATTTTGTACTAGTGTGTATATTTATATTTACTGTAATTTCATATCAAATGTTCATTAAATATAAAAGGAAAATAAGAGAAAAATATGAATTTAAAGAAATGAGTTTTATTAATAAAATACATTTATTTTATAGAAATAATACTGAATTTAGTTTATACTACATATAGTACATAAAATAATATATTTTTTAATATCTCATTAAGAACAGTGCTACCAACAACCAAGCCGAGTAACTCATTCTAACGCTAGCTCCGTTTCTCCCTTAATTGCGCGTCTCCTTATAATTCATTCCAAATTTCCAAGTTCCAATGTTAAAGTGTTCACGCTCTTACGTTCGACTTTCGTAGTCAAGCTAATAACTTTTACTTGCGCTTAAAATCAAACACACATACACAAGCTAATACAGAGCTCGCTTTCAGTCTCATTCGTAGCGTCCTTTACACATCTGTACGGTGGGTTTCCAACTTGCCTTTTGCTTTCTTTCAACGCCTACCGTTGCATTTTCTATATATGATGGCCGATTACCCCATACTTAATTTTTTAACATTTTAAACTGCATTCACATAGTTTTAAAAAAATAAAACTATTGGAATCTATTCGGTAATTTAACATTTTGACCTTTATTTTATGCACTTGCAGCACTTTGATAATTTTGTACTAGAGCTCTAGATATTTATTTGTCTTCCACAAGATTCATCTTCCGATTCTCAGTAATAATACTACTAGAATAAAGTTTATTTGTGACAAAATGTCATCACAAATGACAATTATTTTTGACACAAATAATCAAATTTCATCGTAAATTTATTTGCGACGCAGGAATTAATAATGAAATTTCATAAAATTTCGTCATTAATAAAAAAATTTCACTTTCTTGTTCTAATTCATTTAACTACTCTTTTGCTTAAACCCATGTGAAATCACACGGTGGCAGATATAACTTATTTGGTTTAATTATTTCAACTAATGATGCATTGGTTGAACTAATAACTCATTGACCCAATAGCTTGACCGGTCTGAGTTTATCTTAATATTTTTTTTATTAAGAAAAAAAGTTAATAAAAATATTTGAAATAAATTGTAATTATTTGGTGAAGAATTGAGAAATTTCTTAAGATAATCATAACTCGAGAGTAAGAAGTCCTTACAACAGTTTCCAAAAAAAAAAAATTCCTTACAATTTTATCTAGGTTATATTTATCTTTTAATTTTTTTTTATCGAGATTATATTTAAATGAATAATAAGATTATCTTCTATACTCTTATAATGATTAGGATTTATTTATTTTTATATTGTATCTTTAAAACATTAAGTGATCGTAGTTATTAATAATAATAATTTAAAAAATAAAAACCAAATGATAAAGTGAAAATTCTTCTATATTAAACAAATTGATAATTACGAGCACATCAAAATCTTCAAATAAATTGATAGAATAGAATACAGCAAAATCTTGGAAATGCTTAGTGTGAGACCAATATTATTTTTATCGTCAAAGTATTTGGTCTGAAGTATGACCAATAATATGCAATCTTGCAACAAGATTAGCTATTGATGGAAAAGCTGACTTAGAGATCCTGATATGAAGATAACTTATACTTAGTAACTCAAGGATGATTGTAGGTGGGAGATGGTGAATCCACCACGCAAACGGAGAAGATAGGCGGTGTGTAACTATTATAACGCCTCATGTAATGAGAGCGAGGAGTTGGGTCAAAATTCAACAAAGTAACGGTATACAATGTCGGTGAAAAATATTATGTATGACTCATGAGTGTACCTCTTGTGCACATGTCAAAGGGTGTGATGGAGAAAGCAATGTTTTAAAATTCGGTTTGGGTTGGGTTGACCTGGTTTTGGGAACCTAATGTCTTCATTGGTTCAAGCTGAGCATCAGATTGATTATGCATTCAAACCGGTTGACCCAGTTTGATGTTAAATTATTAAAATATATATATTTTGCAAGTAACAAAATTTGAACTTGAGTCTCCTTATAAGAATTGAAAGGCTTATTATTAAATCACTTTTATTTGTTGTACATAATATTTTAATTTAATATTTGTTATATATTATTTTAAAATTTGATTAAATTCAGTGAAACAACTAATTTAATGATCCAATACCTCGACCGAATCGAAGATCAATCCAAATTTTAAAACACTATAGTGAAACTTATGAGAGGGAAATATTTAGTCAAAAGTTGTTATTTGACATTATTTATGAGATATTTGTGATACTGACCTTTTGTCTTGGAGTGAGAAGTGTGTATTGAGCTTGAGTGTAGGCCATTAACTTAGTCCATAAAGATATTTTTTAAATATATTTTTTATTCAAAAAAATTATTTAAATATTAATGACTTTAAAAGTATTTTTCTATTATTATATTTTTATTTTGAGAAAATATTCGCCCTACTTTATGAACGGATTTTTAGTATCATGGTGATATTGAACTGGTGCGTTAGTATATAGTTTAAATTACAAAAAGTGCTTTTTTTTCCTTCTCACTCGAGTACAAAATGATGTTGAGGTGAAGTTGTCCCATTGACAGTCGGTCGCACCTACCACTTATGAAGCACCGACACTTCAAAAATTCTAATGTGTCGTGTCTGACATTTTCCAACACTCTTCGACACTCCGACACTCTCCGACACTCCAACACGCGTTATAGAAATTCAAATGTTGCGTTGCGTTGAGTTTTTAGTTCCAACTATTAGATTCATTGGATTACGATTACCATTTAATATAAATATTTGGAATATTTTATGTTTCTTTGCAAAATTGATAAATATTTTAAGTTTAGTTTCATTTTTTTTGTTAAATTATTGAATATGAAATATAATATACACTACATAAATTAAAAATATTATTTAATATCAAAACGTGTCCTAACGTATCGAAATTTAATATTTGTTAGAATTAACGTGTCGTATCGTTTCACGTGTCCTGTATCGATATCGGTGCTACGTAGCCTACCACTATGGTATTGTAGACTTTCTCTTTTACTACAATATTACCTCTTTCACACATGCTTCGAGCCTTCTGCCGAAATTTGCTGCAAGCCCTCTTGTTTCAACCCATTTCTTATCCATTGTTGTAAGTTGAATTGTTCTCCGACATCAACAATTTCATCTCTTCTTTCACTGATCCACATCGTCTTGTCACTACACTTCTTTTCTCACCCGCCCATAATCGTCACTATTAGGCTACCGTTAGGCTTCAATATTATTTGAGTTAACGACAGCCTAATATTTTAGACTTCAAGTTTCTTATAAAATAAACGAAACAATATATAGCATAGAAAAGATTATTTATTTAAATCTTGATAATACGGTGCTTTTTATATATCTGTTGTTAGCTAAATCTGAAAGGTAAAAATGGTAAATTTCTTGACAATATTTATATTTATTATGAAATTTTATTTTATTATTGTAGTATTGAAAATAATGTCATTCCATCTCTTCTTGGGTTCTCCACAACATTGATTGAAGGAAGAAAACAAAGATAGTATTCACATCTATCTATCCCCTTCCAAGCACCATGGCTTGTTGCCAAATAATAGGCTAAAAACAAATTATTAAAGAAAATTTCATAAGTAGATATATAAAGCAACCCATGTTCCATGTCTAGTTCAAAGAAACTAAAAAAAAAAAAGCATAAGTTTAACAAGCTTACGTCATCACCAAATGAAGCAACTACTAAAATAGAATGATATAAAAACATAAACAACGATACATAATATAGTTTGAAACTATCTTCAAATAGCGGTTGGGGTTGAGGAGCTTTCGCAAGGCGAACTATTCTCCACTTTTATACACACTTCTTTTATTGAGCTTTCGCAAGGCGAACTATTCTCCACTTTTATACACACTTCTTCTATCTTCGAACCTAAATATATGTAACAAAAAGCATTATCAAACAATATGCTTTGAAAAATGTATATTATTTGATATTTTGTGCGATAAGCAATAATAAATTGTAAACTTAGAAGTTATAAGTGTATTTACATTAACCAAAGAGCAAATCACGGCCCTTTAGTTAGTGCAATGCATTATTCATTGCTATCAATTGGAAATCCTAATGCCTAAAACAACATAAGTACCTTTTTTCTTCCCGAAAGTAGTTCTTCTCTTCTTTGGGTGAGATAATAGTTCTCCTATTTCATCCTTTATATTTTTCGTTTCAGCAGATTTTTTTGAACTATTGCAATATTTGTACATGCATAAAGGGAAAAAAATCAAAACTATTATGAGTACTCTAATACATAGATTAAAATATATCAAATTTCAATGAATAACTTCTACTTTTTCCAAAATGTTAAATTTTTTATTTTAATATATTTTTATCGTACCTTGCTAATAATGCTTGTCGAGCTTTAATTATGTCTTCATGTTTTGCCATATTATTCAAAACCTCCTTCTGCTCCAAATATTCTATCGCACTATTTTCATACTGAACCTGCATCAAAATAATTTTAAATAAACAATTTAATTAATTCTAACAAAACAATAAAGTCAACATTTTAAAAAAAATTACAAGAACAATGAACTATGGTCTCATGCACATTGAAGTTGCAAATGATCACAAATTTATCAAGACTAAAGATCAATATTTAGTGTAATTAATATAATAAAAATGTTGGATGTGATCCTAACTAATATGTGGACAATAAAAAATATAAAGGATTATACAAATTAATTAGTAAATGCACTACAATCAATAAGTTTTGTAAATTAAAGAACTCATACTTCGAGCAATTTTGTTTTCGGACAATGAGAAATAACAGTTCCCAAATATCTTTGTCCTTTGTACTCCTTGCAGATGTAGAGGCCTATCAAATGTTGAGGCTTGAAAGTAGTACTGGTCTGTCCTTGTTTAGGCTTGTTATTAGTTTTGACTTCTTTTTTATTCTGTGAAAATATAGAGCATCCAATATATAAGTTTGCAAGCATATAAATACAATATATTCAACCAAAGCTGAAAATAAAAATGTAAAACACTCAATTATTGAACTTATGTAATGGTCAATTTTCATCAAAAGCTTGCAAGCACATACAGGCTTAGGTTTGCGTCCAACTTTAGCCTTTCCTTTTTTATTCTCATGTCCAGCGGTAACTTCAGTTTGTGCAACATTACTTGAAGCAATGTTCTTAGCAACACCAATCAAAGGAGCATCACCTTCAACAACAATAAAGGAAATCAAGAATGGATGTTATATGTGTATGTGTTAAGGAACTCTTCAAAATAATTGAAAACAGTGTAGCGACTGCATACTTTTTGCAAGATAACTAGTAGCATGTATATTATCCGAAATACTATTTAGATTAGTGATTTTTCAAGAACTTGTTTCTTTAATGAGCTTAATGTTTATTTTTGAGTTAAGAAGAAAAAACAATAGAACAATTTTCCATATTTAATTTTTGAAGTAATTTCTTTGGATGCTTTTTTTATGTTTCACAGTGTTGGTTTCATACTAGTTTATATTTACTTAAACTCAAAACAAAAATCCTTTTCTGAGCAATCTTAAAGGTACATTCTTTCATAGACATGGTATATTTCAAGGTTGTAATTTAGATTTGAGTAACTAAGGTGAGAAAAACATCTCTCCAACACTGGACCAACCCCCTGACTAAAATTTCTTGCCTTTGTATCATCATTTTGAAGAAAAAAACTCCTTTTCCCACTTTTTTCATTGTTTTTGGGAAAATTTTGTAGAAACATTGTTTGTTGTAACAAAATCTTTAATAGGGTGATCTCATACAAGAAATCAATTTTATTTTATGGATCATAAATTTAATTGATCTATTTCTGATTTATCATCCTCTTAAAAAGAAATTAAAAAAAAAAATCACAACTATAGAACTTTTTCTTTCATACTCTAATTTCATAAATTGTATTACACAAGAATCATATCAAGAAAGGAAAAATATCTGAAAATATTAAGAATTCAAAAATCATATATCTATGAACGAAACATGAAAATTATATATTAAAAGGCAACAATTAATTCACCTTGAATGTCGGGGTGTTGTATATGATCATCATCACCCATTTTCAAGTGAAGATCTTGAAGGTCCTGAAAAAAATCAACCGAAAAGATCACAAGAACAAATCTAGATTACTTTAACTGGATATATGATTAATAATCTCAAAACCCGAATAAAGAGAAACAAGCTCTCAAAAACTCTATCTAGAAGCATCTCTTTACTCACCCAACTGAGTATCAGAAAGTGAAACTGCGAGAAAAAGATGTCTTTAACACTTCTCAATAGAAATATATATGTGTTGTGCCCTAAACTGCTTCGGGCCAATAACCTTTATCCACTTGGGTCAGTAGAGGCCCAATAGAATAAGAAAGCAACCTTTTATCCAAAAGAATATCAGCCCAAGTAATCAACATCGTGGAGATCACATATAGTCCAACTCTATAACCTTTCATACTTAATTCTAGAATTTTCTTTGTTAAATTTTAGTAAGTTTGTTATGATTAGGGGTGTTGTGATTCTATTGCAACAATTTTTTATTATATGATAGGAGGAAATTTTCATAATCCATTTTCCCTGACTAATTCTTCTTTTCCTCCTTAACTTCTTCTTCTCCCTAACTTCTTCGTCCTCTTTTCCATCTTTCATATCTTTTCACACATAGAGATCTACATTTTTTGTGCTTCCATTGTTTTCTGAACCGTTTATGTAAGTTTTGACAAAATACGCAACGCCTTCAAAAACAACTGCAAGCCCTTGAGCACCGCCATGATCAATCGCTCTCAAATTTTTGTATAGAAATGTCCAAAGTTATATGGATTAATCAAAACCAACAACTTGTGAATCCTCATTTAGAGGTACAACACCTTTTGAAGCTTACTCGAGCAAGAGTTCATTGTCCTCATCAACATCGGTCAGGCATTTTGAGCCCCCACCCTATGCCTCCTTATCAAAAATTTCTCCTGACAGTCCCTATATGGGAACTCTTATTTAAACTTAGCATACTTTGTGTTTGGAGATTCGACCAATTGTCTTTTTATCATCGATTGATATAGCTTACATTACTAAGTTAATGAAGCTGATCTTCTACTCTCATTGCTAGAAAATGTTGCAATTGCAACTGGGTTTTGCGACGAGAAAGAAATTGCGACATAAAGTTGTCCAAATCTCCGTCGCTAATATTATGTCGTACAGTCCGTCGCATTTCTGTCACATGTTCAATCCATTTCATTGCAAGTATGTCGTACAAATGGAATATTTGACAAAATTGTTTATGATGGCATAGGTTGTTGCAAACTTTCGGAGCAAACCATGCGACGATGATAAGATTGTTTTCATCGCAACTTGCAACGGGTTTTGCGACGGTAAATCTGGATATGATTTGCGAAGGAATTTGCAGCGTAATTCTTTTGATAATTTGCAACTGAATTTCATTTTGTAGCAAATTTTGAAAATATAATTACCCTATATTTATATGTATAGGCTCGCTTTAAAAGGGAAAAAGGTATAGAAATTAAGAAGGTGCAACTATAGGTAGGGGAGGACTATATGTAGAAGATGCAATGTAGGGAAAAAGTCATCCCACCGACATAAGTTGAAAACTATGCATCAATAGCCTACATAACCGTAGAT
Source organism: Gastrolobium bilobum (assembly GCF_033153095.1). Classification (NCBI taxonomy): domain Eukaryota; kingdom Viridiplantae; phylum Streptophyta; class Magnoliopsida; order Fabales; family Fabaceae; genus Gastrolobium; species Gastrolobium bilobum. The sequence goes on along the minus strand of NW_026898878.1, from coordinate 346,812 downwards.
TTATGCGCAACAAATAACTTGGAGACAACATGCTTTCATGATATAGAGTTCCACATATTGGTGAGCGAGTAGGCGTCATGCTAAAAGCAAGTCCATCTATGTAACTCATCATTGGTACAGTATCATTTTGGTTAACACCATGACGTGTAATTGCCATTAAATACTCCCGATAAGTCATGGTATCGCAAAGAATAGACAGATATCTGTAATATATTTAAGAACACCATCGAAAGAAATGACAACACGTAATTCGTCCAATAGAGAACGTCAAACTTCAATCTAGTGGTTGTTTATGGTCTTGGACACATAAACCTCTTCATGACACTGGAAGTTTCTGACCTTTAATATATTTTAACGAAAACTTTGTTAATGTCTATAATACCTCGTAAGGCCATTTCAGTTAGCATGTTGCTTTTTTATTGTCTTTAAGATAATATCACCTTCAGCAAATTCATCTTGACAAACTTTCCCTCAGGCTTCCTCATTCATAATGTGGCTATGAAGGATAAGTTTTTTAGCATTGTCATCATTAAATATATATGTCAAATTATCATCAAACTCGAGGTTAATCTTCTTAACAAAGTCAACCATACTCAACTTCTTATCTACCATCATTTCATGATTTAGTTCTATGCGAAGCAAACAAGGTGAGATTTTTTCAAGAGCAAATTTTTTTATTTTTGGAGATATTTCAATCGGTTCATCGCTTCGTGACTAGTCCTATTAGGGGGCGGATCTCGGGATTAAGGCTTTAAACTGTTCCCAAAGATGGTACTGAGAAGGATCGAACACATACTCTCATTCCTACCTGCTCAGTTTTCTGGCGTCTACTGAGCTACCATCATTTGGTAAGAGCAACTTCTTCATCAGGCATTTCATAGTAAGACTTCGCGAATTCAACATACTCATCAATTATTTTACTCATTGGGTTCTCTGTACCTAAAGTCACACTCTTATTAAGACTTCTTCATCAAGGATTTCATAGTAAGACTTCACAAAAACAACATTATCATCAACTATTGTACTGATTAGGCCCTTTCTTCCTAAAGTCACACTCTTAGTAAGACTTCTTCATCAAGGATTTCATAAACATTCTCTTCAATTATTGTACCGATTGGATCCTCTTTACCTCGAGCCACACTTGTAAGAGTGGTATAAATCTAAATATTTGCGACGGATATAGAAATCAATCACAATTTGCGACGAATTTTGCGATGAAATACAACGATTTTCATGGGGATAATGTTTCTGTCACAATTTGTGATGAAGTATATGTTGCAACTTGAAAATAAAAAATTAGCGGTACTACAAGAAAGGTCGGTGCCGAGGGCAACTACTACGGGAAGTTAGTTGACATAATTCAGCTGGATTACAAGTAGGGAAATTCAGTGACTCTGTTTAAATGTTATTGTTTTGATAACACCACATGTGGGACAAGAGTGGATAAATATGAAAATATCGAGGTCCAATGGTTAAGGAGATATACATTGGGTTATGACCACTTTATACATGCGGAACAAGTTTATTATACATCATACCCTATATCCCAACAAGGGTGGAGAGACGTTATCAAAACAAAAGCTTGAAATATATCACGAAGTCCAAAGAGTCAGAATCAAATGCCATGATTGAACCATTCCAAGTTGATGTGGAAGATGTATTGCCCGTAAATGTTGCAGAGGATGATGTGCCAAGCAATCTTTTTGATTCCATTGCAGAGTTAGAGTTGATTCATATCCAACTAGACAATGAGGAATCAGATGATGAGGAATAAAAGATTTATTTAGATAGTGTGTCTGAATTAGAAACCTATGAGTCAGAAGAAGAAGGTGTGCAAGAAGAAGTTGAAGAACATGATTCATCCGGCTGATTAGAGTTATTCTTTGTTTATAATGATTTGTTGTACTAAATGCATTTTAAGACTATGTTTCAAAATTTTCATTGTGCTTCAATTCTATATGATATTGCATATTAGTGACGTAGGATGTGGTATTGCATATTTCTTATATTTATATATATTTTTACATTATGTTTTTAAGTTTTTATATATGGATCATTCACAACGCAATGGTAGTGGTGGTAGAGGCCAGGATTGTTCTACCAGAGGTGGTAAGACGACATCGTCTACCACCTCTGGTAGAGGGCGTAGAGCATCCCCTAAGTTGCCTCCACTCCACTTATCATCCTCACCTTCTACCATAGACTTTGTTATGGGTGGTATGGGTATGCCTCCCACTTCATCTCATCCAATGGAAGCGGCAGAAGAGGTTAAACTAAGTCTCATTAGTGTGTATATATATATATATATATATATATATACATATATATATATATGTTTTCTTTAAGCATATCGATACTAAATTTTTCAATGGTTAACATTTTTGCCTTCTGCAAATGTTGGTCCTGCTGAAGAGCCATAGTGGGGATTAGTTGATCCTGCGACAGGGAGGATGTGTATTCGACCTTTGGGCACTACCGAGTAAATTTTATTTGTTACTAATAATGTACTAATATCTTTCTTTTCCCTCATTGTATGCTAATATTTTTATTTAATGTTGTTATCATGTTTGAGCCATATGCTAAGGTCAAGAAGTTCATTGACGATCTCATGTTCTATAATTTCAATCAACTATGGGCCACCTAGAAAGAGACTCCTGAGGACACCCACACTAGTTGGTTGAATGAATTATTGATATATTATGTTCAATTATGGATACTAATTCACTAATTGCTTTGAAAATTTTCAAGGCAAGTTTAACTGGTTGCCCGAGCGTCGTACTGATCTGGCAAGAGCTTGGCAACATAAAGAAACCAAGTGGTTTGCTGATCGCATGCATAAATTAAGAACTAATAAGGGCAGACAAATATGGATTGATCCTGATATCACCAAACAATTGAAGAAAAAAATTGAGATGAACGAGAGCTTTAAGAGGAGGTCCGAGTGAAAAAAATTTCTATATGTTCCACTTGCAAGGACCCTTATATGCTGGAGGCTCAATTCCAATCTGTGCACATAGGAGAAAGATTATAAGTATACATTATTTTCTCTTTTGGTATCCTTTATTTTTCACTTGAAACCAATGTTATTAAACTTGACCCGGTAATCAACCCGGTCTAGGTACTGGGTCACTCGTTCAACCGCATGACTCGGTAAATATATATATAAATTTATAATTTATATTAATAAAATTATAAACACACTCAAATATCTTTAAAAAATTATATTAATTTCAAATATTTTAATATAAAATAATAATAAATCACACAACATTCTCATCTAATCCCACCTTAGTCTCTAAAATATAATGGGTTCTTGGCAATATGTTTGGGTCTGTTCTCAATTGGGCTCACAATATTTGTTTGCCCTTCAGAATTAACCTTGTAGGGAAAACATGGGCTAAGATTGACTACCAAAAAAAAATATGGGCTGAGAATTGAAACATTATCCATTGGATGGATAATATGAGCTTTAATTGTTGAAAGTTGATTGGTTGAAAATCTTTCACTTGGGATTTGATTGGTTGAAAGTCTCACTCTTCTGAAAAGTAACACTGGGGCACGTTTCTTGAGAAATATCTTGGAACTTGCTTTTTGAGCAACCGTAAGTAAAATGCCAATCTTGGCTTCGGTATAGTCGTTTTGAATTTTTTCCACTTCTTGAGATATGTAAGAACATGCACCGTTAATTAAGAAAATTAATTAATTATATATGAGAATAGGAAATTATTATAAGTGCATGATAATTCCTAGAATGATATATTTTACTTGTAAAACGAGTTTCAAGTTAAAATAATGAGAATTAGTGCCAGAAACTGATACTGGCTATGAAAAGCGCCTACCAGAAAGGTGCTCCGAAAAATATTATAAAAATATGATAATTCTTGTAAAATTGAGTAGGTTAAGAATCCTGAGTTTGGGATTAAAATGCTAAGCGTAGCAATTAAAGTTAATATTGTGTGTTTATTGGTTAATTGGCTATAAATACTCTAATGATGGGGCACAAAACCCTAGAATCAGAATTCCTACGTGAAGGAGGCTGACCAATTCCTCTAAGCCACTATTCCATTGCTTTCTTCCTTAGTTCTTGACCAAAACTCAACCTTGAACCCATTTCTTGGTTGTTTCATCATCCTAAACACTTGGTGAGGGTGAGAGTTAGCTTTGGGACTGCATTGTTGGCTTTTTTCTGAGTTAAGAGAACTGTTTTGGGTGAAGGTTTGGGGCTGAGTTAGTGGGCTGGAGTGTTGGAGTTTTGTTCTTTGTTGTTGAAGCTCCAAGTGGTCATCTTTGTTAAGAAAGGAACCACCTTGATGTGCATTTTCGTGCACCCTTCCAAGTCAGAATCTTGGGAACTAGTTGTGAGCTCCAAGAGCCTTCCTTTGCTGAGTTTGAAGCCTTGAGTAAGTGTTGAACCTTTGGTATTGTGTTTTGATGATTAGAAGAGGTGTCTTGGTATGTTTAATGAGTTAAACAAGTAACCAACAGTTGTATGAACCTTAATGTGCCTAAAAATGCATGCTTTAACGTGTTTAAGTGTTAAAAATGGAACCTTGAAGGGATATCTTCGCGAAATGCAGAAACTGCATTCTGTCGCGAAATATCCGGATATTTTCCTGTGAAATATCCGGATATTGATATTCGGATATGGATATCCGGATATTGATATCCGGATATGGGAATCTGGATATCCGGATATTTCCAAAGAGATATCCAGATATTGCATATCCGGATATGTCCCCGAGGAATATCCGGATATTCTGGGATTTCGAAGAACAGTAGCTGCATTGTGCATTCAGTAGGCTATTGGGGGTTTGTGAACCCTAGAGTGATGAAGTTGAACTTCTATTTTAATTGAACTAAGTCAGAATCAAGTGATTAAGGGCTTGTGGATTTGTGTGAGCCTTAAGACGTAAACCGTAAAAGGAAAACGTAGTATTTATGTTCATGCTTTTGAGCTTTTTTGTTGATATGTTTGCTGGTCCTAATCAGATTGTGATTTGCTGTGTGTGGGACTTGAGCTGTGTGGACTCTTGGCATTGGATAGTGAGCTTACAAAGTAAGCTTTCGTGTCCTCGGTTTAGCCATGTTGTGGTTCCACCATGTCCCATGGGGGTATGGTTATATGCATGTTGTGTTACATGTTTTTGATGTTTTGAAAATGCTATTGAGCTGTTATATGCTAGTGCTTTTTGGATATGCATGTGGTGTTCCACCTATACGGTAAGCCTGAGTATGTAGCACATACGATATGGTGAGGCTGTGGGTGAGGTGCAAGCGGTGTTCCTGTACTATATGTAGGTGATAAACATATTCCTGCATTTCTCTGGCCAGTAGAATAGTATTGACACACATGGCATGAATATCTGTTGCATTGCATAGTTTTGGAACTGATATTGATATTATTGCTTTTAGAACTTATATTGCACATGTAAGTGAGCTTGGGGTGGAAGATCCTTGAGGACCCCTTGTCTTACTGAGATTTTTGGTTTAGAGATCTCATCCCACGTTTAGGGAATGCTTATTTCAGGTAATGCAGGGGTTGAGACCTCTAGTGGCAGGAGGCCAGAGCTTAGCTGATAGATGTTGCATGTTTATTCTGCTATGTTTGATGTTGGATCCTCTTTAATGTCTTATGCTTTTAGCTTCAGTTTATGGATTATTATGTTGAGACTTGGTTGATTATGTCGTTGATTTGGTGAGCATGGAGATTGTCCATGTCACTTAGACTTGATTATGTCTTGTTTTATTTGGAGTTGTAATAATGTATCAGGATATTGTCCGGATTACGCGTTGTAATGTCGTGACTTAGATACTCACTTTATCTATATTATGAGGTATTTCAGTTAGATGTCTATTTACATTACATACAAGCGATGTATTTTATGAAATTGATTAAGTAATCAATTTGGCTAAGTATAATGACGTCATAAATGAAAAGAAAAAGATATTCCGCATTTTTAATTAAGTGCAGCTTAATACGATAGTATGATAACATTACCGAATATAAACGGGGTGTTATAAGATACTTCATTGTTGGCCTCTGTGATTACTTCTCTCTAGGTTGTTTATTTTCTTTTTCTACCAAAGCTTCATCATCCCCTGTTGAACCCAAAGCCAAAAATTTAGTTTGTCTCTTTCTTGGCATCGTTCAGCAAAGAATCTCCCTTGTTTGTATCGTTCGCCTCTGTTAAAAGAGAAAAGCATGTTGTTTTAGAGCAAAGGTGGGGTCTTTGGACAGGATCTCAAAAGTTGGCAAGGAGACAATGCTTTCATTTCATCACCGGCGAGTTTTTCTAAACCAGCGGGTCACTGATTTTACCAAACCCAGCCGAGTCACACTGAGTTAATCCGATTCACACCGATTCATATGCAGATCCGATCTAATATGTTACTCGAACCGGTCTTATGACCGGTTTACCGATTTTCGGGTTGAACCGGCAGGTCCGGTCCGAGTTTACCAACACTGCTTGAAACTAATTAACAGTCCTCATTTTTATTTGTAGGCGGCTACTGGGGACGAGCCTCCAGATTCTCTTGATTAGGCTACCTTTGAGAAGACCAACTCCCAGGAGTCATGAACTGGGAAGCGCTGGATTAACACCAGATCTCAAGAAATAGCGGGGAGACATTTATTAATTCACTTTTGTTTGAACTATGAGCGTTAACTTCATTTTATCATTATTAATAATTCGTTTTTGTTTTTGTTTTATTGTAAAATAATTTTAGACTTATATCCGGTAAAATGTTTTCATATTGTTTAACAAGACTGGCGCATGAAATACTTCTTAATATAATCAAACTCATTAAATGATGTAACATCACTTAATTAGATACACATATAATTACAAATTGTTCATAAAGTATTTTTCCTTTGCCCACATACGTTATTTGATAAGAAATACATATCTATCGAATAAGCAAACCACGTCAACTTGATGCTTACGTGCTGCAACTTGTCTCTTTGCTTTACATTCACACAACTTCTGGGTGAGACTTTCAGAATTGTAATTCAACTCATATTTTTTTCTAACATTTCAACTTGTCAAAAAAAAAAAAAAAAAAAAACTAAATTTATAAACATCATCGTCCTTCTTCTTTTTTTCTTTTTTTCTTTTAGGGGAATGGTTCAAAACTAGATACAAACATAAATGACAACTATCCATTTCATTTTGGGGCCTATACTAGATTAAGCTTGGGCTCCAAAGAAACAGCTTGTCCCACGACGAAGGCCCGTCTATGCATCAAACCTTGCTGGGGCATTCATTTGTTTACACTTCATACTATTTACATATATGTTACGGTAAAATTGTTTCTGTGTTTTATATTTTTATTTTAACATTTTTAAAAATTAATTAATAATAGTTATAAAGGTATATATATTCTTATTTTCCAATAAATTATATATTATTTATTTTGTCATATTTAAATGCAAATTTAGATCAAAAGTTATTGAATCACCTTCTCATAGAAAATATTTTTGATACTACAGATATACCGAACAACTCGTATATCATTTATTAAATATAAAATAAAATAATACATTTACACTACTTTACATTTTATGATTATTTTTTCCTTTGTTATAAAGGAGTAGCTACATGTTCCTTCTCATGATGTCATTGAAGGAGACTGTGGTCCCCCGGTCCTCAAAACTTTTTAAAAATCACCTATTATTTTTTAAAATATAAATACAGTCACATTAAAGTTCGTACTTTACCCTAAAGTCTGAAGCATAATTCAATGGTAAAAATATAGTATTTTGATCATCTCATATAAAAAAGTAATCATGTTATTTGATCACAACTATTTATTTTTTATGAGATAAAAAAGAGAAAAAGTGATCGTATTATCTTATCATCAATGAGTGATTGTAATGAAATAATATAATTATATATATGTTTTCACATGATTAAAAGGGGAAAATAAAAATCATCAGTGACATTTGTTAAAGGGGGAAAACAAAAAAACCTGACCAAGATTTTAGACGCAAAAAGAGTTGGAATGAGTGGAAGGTAGAACAGGAGCGGTTTAGCCAGAGGCCATGCCTTGAAAGTTACAGAATATATATGTGTAAGTCTGTGTGGTGTTCGAGCGTTCATCAATCATCAATCATCATCAAACATGAAGCGCAACTCTCGTGTATCTTTTGCACCGACACAAACTTATAATTGCAATCTTTCTTTCTTACGCAAACTCAGAGAGCTTTGAAACTCTCAACTCACGGGAAAGAATCCTTTACCCTTTTTTATTTTCCTCTTTATTTTTTCTTTTGTAACTTGCTTCCCTTTCTTTTTCTCTTCCAAAAATTAACATGGATTGTAACAAGAAGTTCCGGTCTACCTCTGCTACTACCGAATATGAATAGGTTAGGTCAGGTCTGAGGTCTCTACCCACCTACAATGGTCCCCATTCAACGGGTATAATTATTGCATGCACAGGTTCAGATTTAATTAATATGAATTTAACACACAAATAAACATTAACTGTTAAATTATTGTTTCTCTGTGTGATGCTTTGCACCGCTTCCATATTCCACTATATAATATACTGTTACATTCTTTCCCAAGTTTGTCATAAAAGTAATTGATTCTTTCCTTGTTTGCCCTGTTAAAATTAAAGGAACTTGAGTCTTGGACATGTTTGCAATGTGTACTTTATAGTCTTTTGTGGAGTGGGGGGAAAAAACACGTAACACTGAAAAACTAAGCATAAATCAGAACAGAAATTATTAAAGTGAGAAAGAGAATCATATTAAAGTAAAAAGTTTGACAAAATGATTGACTTGTGCAGCAAGCACCTTAACTTTGGCCTATAGAAAAGGTAAAAACTCCTCAGGCCTTAGACGCGGCAAGTTCAAATGGGATTTCGAGGAAAGTCATTGCGTTGTAACACATTATCTTTAACAAAACTCATCCTATTTATTATTGTTCAAATGACTTTTCTATTCTGAATTTTATACCTCTCTCTTTAGCTCATGAAACATGTGATGTTATTAAAATAAATGAAATATTACCAATACCCTTCATTTTTTAAAATTTTATATTTCAAGTTTTGATCAAAAGATTTAAAGCAATCCATAATTCCATATTAGAGGTAGCACGAATTTATAAAGTATACTTAAATCCTCATAGCACGTTATTCCTTTTGGCTCTTCTTTCTATGTCATGGCCTCCTTCATTTGAAAACTGTATGCAAATCAACAAACTTTATTATTAGGAGTATATAGAAGCATCATTTCTACATTGAGCCTTGCAATAATTTTTAGGAGAAGGTTATATTTATAAATTTTTTATTTATAAATTACATTATATACTTTCAAAAATATATTATGTTATATTATATATTTTCGGAATATAATTTGTGAAAATTTAAAATATTAAAATTTCGTAAAAAGATATAGTGTCTTTCCACACAAACGTAGCATTTTTGTAAAAAGAAAAAAGAATAGGCGTTACTTAAAAAATAAATAAAATAACCATCTTGAATGACTAGCATTCACTGCAAGTTCTTTTTTCATAACATTTATTATCCTTCGCAGTTTGGTTGGATATGTTTCTAAGCAGCCATGCCAGCAGGTGCCATTGGCTTTTTTTTTTTTACTTACTATATAATTAATTATAATTAACTAAGGTAAAAATTATAATTTAGCACCACCTAATTAAATAGAAAATTAAATATTCAATACAAAGTAACAACAAACTATCTAAGTGCAAACAAATAATAAGGAACATGTATAGTATGGATATTTTTGTGTTTTACCTTTTTTATTTTTTATCTTGTATATTTGTTTTTTTACTGCTTTATTCTAATCAGTTATGTTATTTATTCTTATTCCTATTATTTTAAAAAAGAAAGACTTCTAAACTTAATCACAAAAATGATTAGTTAACCTATTTCAAAATTTGGGTCCAACTAAATCAAATAAACACATTTAAAAGTAGGAAAAAAGGTTTGTCCTTTTAAAGAACATGAGATTGTATCCTTTTAGTTTTTGACACTATATCTTACTGGTAAAACATAGTTATAATATGAAAAAACTTTTTTTCTCTATTTTTCTTAGCTATTTCAGCTGACTTGGAGAGAGAGCAAAAATAATTTTTCATGTTATAACTATGTCTTACCGGTAAGACATAATGTTAAAAACTAAAAGGACACAATTTGTGTCATTTAAAAGGACAAACACTTAACCCTTGAAAGTAACAATCATGAAACCAAATGAATAACAGGACTATAATTACGGAATACGAAGGTACATTGAACTATTGTATTTTGGATTATTGCACACACAAAGAATAGTCAAAAACCTAATTCTCAAATGTGAGAACTTTTCATCGTGTTTATGGCTGTTGCAAACAAATGTGATGTCCTCTAACGTGAGATATTGAAAATTTAAGGAATAAAGATAATGAAAGAGGAAACGAAGGACAATGCTTATTATACATATAATTATTTTATTTGTGTGTTTTCGTCTCCTTAGGATAATTTTTGTTTCGTTACTTGTTACATTGTGGGAGGAAAGTGAAACTCTTATGTTTGAAATGTTTACTGAAAAGGTTAATGTATTTTTATATGTTTGCTTTGATATATAATCAACGATAATTGTTCATTTAAATTTTCAATATTATGTGACATTATTTAGTACATAATTCAGATAATTATGTTAGAATTTATAGTAAATTTTTTTGAAAAAAATTTGTGTAATTATCATAAATATTTTGATAATTTGATATGTTAAATTTTTTGGCACCACCTAAATTTTTGCACCGTCTTCGCCACTGTTTCTAAGCGATAAATATCTTTGCTTAAGTGGTGAGAATGGAAAGAGTTTAAAGGGCATGTTTGGTGCATAGTATAGAATAAGGTCTGATAGTATAAGATCTGATGATATTGTATAAAATAATATATTGTATAAGATAATATTATCTAGTATTTGATAATTCACTGTATAATACTATATAGGATAAAAATAAATATTTTTAATAAAAATATCTTTTAATAAAGAACTTATATAATTATTCAAAAAATGTCATATGATATTAATTTTTATAAAAATCTATTGATCAGTGTGTCCAAAAAATAAATTAAATTTATAAAAATAAAAATATTCAATATTTTAAAATTTTAAAATTTAATATATTGAAAAATTAATTTTTATTTTAACATTTAATATATTAATTTTTGAGAATTGCACTGGTCAACGATGTTAATACACTAATCCCTTATCAGGCCTAATCCTTCCCCTTTAGGCCGAATTAAGTTATACATCGTTTTGATGCATTAAGGGATTCTGCTGTATAAACTTATACTATACGATGGTCACACCAAACAACTGAAAATATCATAACGTATAATACAAACTTATACTATCATGTTTTATACATCACTTATAAGCATAACATGATGATCATAGGGGAGCTAGGATTAAAGTTGAGAGGAGCGTAACGCCAATACATAAAAATAATAAAATAATAATTTAGTAAAACTCAAAACTTTCCTTTAGAACTAAATTATAGATTGGTATCATTTTTTTTAATGTGTTGTCATTATGTTTGCTGTTAAAAAAATATAATATAAAATTATTCTTTTGAGTTGAATTAATTCTATGTATTGCATAGGAGCTAAGCATCTCCAATATGTTCTTAGGTGGGGATGCCAGTAACGTCTATAAATGTATTAACAAAGGTTTCATGGGTTAGTCATGCAATTACTTTATAGTTAAGGAATATTCATTTGTACTTTTCCTCACTACAAGAAAATAAGTTTTTTGTGACGACTAATATCATCATTAATGTAAAAATTGTCACTAAAATATTTTTGTGACGATATTTTGTTTCGTCAACCTTCGTCACTAATATTAGTGTCACTATTACAGTAATAACGATATTTTTGAACAACACTAAAAAAGATATTTATTGTGACGAAAAAAAATATCACAAATATTTGTAAATAATAATGATGAAAATAAATCGTCACAAAAATTAAAATATTAGTGACCATTTAGTCGTCACACTATAATAAGTATAATGATAAATTAATTGTAACTATTATTCTTAAAATAGTGGCCAATTTCGTTGTCACTATTATAAATTTCTTATAATGATTAATAATTCTTATTATTAAATATTATTTAGAATTGTGATAACTATTTTAGTCATAGATCATAATGATAAAAATTGCTTTTTAAATAAATTGTAATGAATATAAACTAAAATATTTCAAATCTAATTTTTAAACAATAAATTATCCATTACATAGTCATAGTCATTCACAGCAAAATATCCAATAAAACTTTCAAATTCAAAATGCCTATATAAATTAATGCATTACAAGCGTACAATTTCAAAATTCTTAATTTAAAAAGAGAAAACTAAATATCTAAAATGAAGGTGAAAAGGCGACAAATTCATGGATTTTGATCCTGCAAATGAACAAAAGAAATAAAACCATATTAATGTTAAAAATAAAAATAAAATAACTAGTATAGTTTTTAACAATGTAACTTAATTATTCGAAGACATTAAGCAATGCATATTTTTGTACCTGATCAAAATGAGAATTTGTTTTGCCCTTACAAAAGGTTCAGACAATAATTGCAAAGAATCAAGGAAATAAGTGAGAAAATATAAATAAAAAAAACAAAGAATATTAATCCTCAGTCACTAATAATTCAAACAATCGTATCGAAATAATATATAAAAAATCACTATAAAAAAATGGAATTTTAATATATATTCATGTACTTTTAATTCAGTAACGATTTCTTTAACAGATTTTTTCTTTGACTTCTAGTTTAGCGATTTGATTTATAATTTGTTTTGTATCCTCTTTAAACTAATATTTTTATAAATTCAGTTTTGGTATGGAAAAAATGTATATTCCAAAAAACTTTATGATTAACAATTTCCTTGATGATAAACAATACTATTTTGATATTTTACTATTAAATACACAAGCATGGTTTTGTCCTTAATTTTTCTTAAAAAAATTTACATATAAAACATAGAGAAAATTGAAATATAACGATGACAAGTTAATTAAACATGAAAAAGCCAAAAAAACGAGTGCAAAAATGTAAAAATGTAAAAAATCGGAACTCTACAAGTCCCATAAATCCCATTTGACATTTCCCTCCGCCTCTACATACGAAATATAGCATAATAATAAATTTAATTAAATTCATTGTAAAATTAATATTTTAATGTATTAGGCTCAAAATATTGAGGGTTTTCTCTTCTTTCGTTATGCATCCAAAAACGATTAATTAAGTTTTGGAAAAGTAATGGTATCCAATTAATGGTCTTATAATTTTGATAACTCAGTTTCCTTAATAAAATCATATAATAGAATTAATCCAACGATCTATAACGCCGTCCGCGTGGCACCAGACAGATAATCCAAATTAAAAAATTGATAGAAACCATCAATCATTTGCCATGAGCAAACTTACGATAGCGTAACAAAATTTAAACAACAATTACTAGTAAATAATTAATGAAATTAAGACCATATCATAAATTTTGTTAATATGAATTTGATAAAATCTATACTATTAAAATAATATTATAAGATAATTATTCCTATCACTAATAATTATGAATTCATAGAAAATATAAACACATTATTAAATTGATTGACTATCTTTACAGAGATCAGATTTTAGCGAACTATTATCTCTATTATCTAGTCGGTGAGATGGGTTCAAAAGAGTCGGTGAGATGTTACTTTCGGGAAGTAATTAGTGATTCCTAAAATAATACAGGGAAAAATACCCTCAACAAACTCTGTGATTGTCCTTATTACCCTTTCAGAAATTTTTTGGAATATGGGTTGTAGATATATAATGTTACATGAAAAATACTATTCGATCCTGCACAAACATAAAAGAAGAGAGAAAAAGTGATTTCAGAAAAGAAAAAAGAAAAAATTGTGGGCCCCATATGTTTCTGTTTGCACAGGAAAACAACTTTTATTCTTGTCACATAATAGATAGATGGAGTTTGCATTCGTCATTTAACATGACACAAAAAAAGTTTTCTACACACACAATATTTTGTGGGTTCTACACTTTTTGAAGCAAAAAAAAAAAAAATTACGGCACGCAAAACAAATCTATATAACATTACACAATCATTTTTCCTACAACATAACTCTTATAAAATCCTAGATATATTCCCTTATATATATATATATATATGGGTCTTTATTTTATCATGTTACATGATGTCATGTAATACTAAAAGACAAAAATTAATAATAATAAAAAAACATGATAAGACACTTTCTTCAATGATTTTGTTTTGTCTTATCTTAACATAACTAAATTATTTTTCCTACAACATAACTCTTATTTATCCCTATATATATATATATATATATATATATATATATATATATTTATTTATATATGAAAAATAGTTTTCACATTTTACATGAAAAAATTTTCTCATGCTACATTCACAATATATGAGTGGGTCCCATCTTGATTTTTCTGTCTTCTCACCTTTTTGTGAACCTCACTCATATTGTGAGTGTAACATGAGAAAATTTTCTCATTTAAAATGAGAAAATTAATTTCCTATATATATATATATATATATATATATATATATATATATATATATATATATATATCATTTCATGGTTCTATGACTACTTCAATTCGAGATGGATTTCGGAATAAAAATTTTAAACTTCTCCTAAAATTAATACTAAAAAGATTAAACATATATTCTCATTTATACTTTTTTAATTTTGAGTAAATATCATTTTTAGTCCCTGGCAATATCCACGAAGCCCTTTTCAGTCCATAGCAATAAAAAAGGGACAAATTGGTCTCTAAAATAACAAAAAAGAAGTCACGTTCATCCTTCAGTTAACTCCCACCTAACAGCCCAACTAACGGTGCACAGTTGGCACGTTAGTTTGCTGACGCGGCTTGGATGTGGGACACTGTGGAAGACGAGACGACGATGTTTTGGTCCCTGTCAAAACCACGAGGGCCATTTTGGTCCCTGTCAAAATGCACGAGGACGTTTTTAGTCCCTGACAAAAAGCACGAGGCCCTTATTGGTCCCTAACCAGAGAAAAATAGGCACATGACTTCGTTGTTTTTCTATGCAGTCCAATTTTGCAAAACATAAGTACATTACATCAGAAACAGGAGTGCAATCCAATTTTGCAAAATAGGAACATGACATTAAATTGGATTTGTATGCAGTGTAATTTGTTAAATCAGAAGACATGGATATACAAGAACTACAACTACGTATATTAGTTAAAAAACATCAAAAATGGTAAACTTAAACATTCATCAACCCTGTGAAACATAATAGCTGGAACAAGATTTGAGTATCATTATATTTGAAGACATGGATGTACAGTAGTGCATTACAAAATAAAGCCAATTGCCAGGAATTAAAAGAAATGCCTCTGATACAATATGGCCAGAATTTAGAAAAAAAACATTAACATAATAAGGCCTCCAAATACATAATGGCCAGAATTTTCAAAAAAAGTCAGTCACATAATAATAAACCCTTCTCAATTGGCTCATGCACTACTCCCAGGTCATATACAGCAGCAGGTCATTTTCTTGAGGCAGGCCTTGGTGGCCTAAAACCAGGTGTGCTCATGAAGGCCAATAATCTGCTTCGTGTGCCACTGGTTGCTGCATTCATGGTTTCATTACTCAACAGCTCATTTGCCTGTTGTGGATTTGATGGAGGTGAGCTGCTTCCTCTCAAGTTGCCTTCATGTGGCTGAGAACTACCAACTGCTGCAGTCCAGTCAACTGCCATGCATTGCAATTATCAACAATCATTTACCTGGCTTCTTCTCTGATTTTTCTCTGTACTTAAATATCAACAATCATGCAATTATCTTTTATAGAAAAATAAATAGTATAATTGTAATGCTACACTACTGAAGATATTGTTCGTAAATCGTACAACGTTATGTCTTATACAGACTAAGAGAATTAAAGCAGCTCATAGTATTCTCGGGATCGTAAAAGCTGTTTGCAAGAGCCAAGAATCCTTTTTAACAAAGTGGGAAGCTTAATTATCATTGAAAAAGAAATGAATAATCGTTAATAAGGTCAAAACTTCAGTTAGAAACACAAACTTCATTGAAATAAAATGTCAAGAAGGAGTATTTTACTTTGTGATAAAATTTAGTTTAATTACTTTGTGATGAAAAATTGGATTGCACTCCTGTTTCTGACGTAATGCACTTCTGTTTTGCAAAATTGGATTGCATAGAAAAGCAATGGTATTTTTCTCTGGTTAGCGACCAATAAGGGCCTCGTGCTTTTTGTCAGAGACTAAAAACGTCCTCGTGCATTTTGACAGGGACCAAAATGGCCCTCGTGATTTTGACAGGGATCAAAACGTCGTCGTCTCGTGTTCCGCGGTGTCCCACATTCAAGCCGCGTCAGCAAACTAACGTGCCAACTGTGCACCGTTAGTTGGGCCGTTAGGTGAGAGTTAACTGAAAGATGAACGTGGCCTCTTTTTTGTTATTTCAGATATCAATTTGTCTTTTTTATATTACTAGAGATTAAAAAAAGCTTCGTGCATATTATCAAAGACTAAAAAAGTTATTTACTTATTACAAAAAAAAAAAAAATTTATTTACTCTTTAATTTTTTATCTCTAGCTAAACTACTTATTAGGTGAAATGTTGTACTTTTAAAACTTCAATTGAAGGTTAACTCAAAATGATACCGAGCCAGAGGGAGATGGATAGTACGAACTGCCAATATAACTTTGTGTGTCAGAGAGTAAGCACACCTATTTTTTTGAAAAGAATAAAAAAAAATTTATGTACAGTTTTAAATGAAAAAGTGATAAATTTACCTGCTCGATCTGAAATTGATTAAATAAGTAGGTTGATTATTCTTCGAATTGTCAGAAACTGTGCAGAACTGTAGTTAAATAAATTAACTCAATAAATTAAAAGCAGGGTGCAATTCGATTCCGGAGACACTTTTGTGGATCCTGTTGTTTGGTACGTGGCGCGGAAACGACAAAACAAGGTTTACATCCACAAGTGTGTAGGTGCAGAAAGTGAACGGTGGGAACAGCTCAAGAGACTCACCCCATTTACTGTGCAACCAGCACGAGCATGGTTATAATTCCCGTCAAGAAAACGAATACGGTGTTTGATGCCATTACTGTTATCTGTCCATATTTCTTTCTTTCTTTCTTGCTTCTTCTGTTTTATAACAAGGGAATGAAGACATATTTCATATTTTATTATGCTTGTCTACCTTTATTTTTTTTCATATACATATTTTTTTTTCAAAACAAAGTTTATCCTTTTTTTTAAATTAAAAGTTACAAACTAATTACTTATTTAATTACAATAAAAGAATTGTAGGTATAAACTCTCCTTATTTCTCTATTAAACTTTTATAAAAAATTGATATGAACAAAATAATGTGCATAATTTTGTTAACGTTAAAATGATTTCATTTCATATTTTTGTTAACAATATAATTTGATGGTTATAAGCAAAAGCAAGTTATGACAAGAGTAACTTTTCTTTTTGTAGAAAAAGGATATAAAATAAGTAATTGTTTGTGAGTTATGCACATTACTTTATATTTTTTTGCAGATATATACATAGTTGAATCATCTGAGATTGCTTTGCATACAGGATTTGGGAAACTTAGGAGGGCCCTTTTAGAACTGTTTTTTAATTTAAAGAACATGTTTAAACTGTTTTTAAAATAAAAAAAAATCAGAACATAATCAAACTAATGTTTCTTTTTCTTGAAGGGAAAAATAACAACCAGGATTCAAAAGCACTGAAACAGACTTGCCTCAGAACTAATCGAACAAACAGATAATTACAATGAAGTAAATAATAAAAATAATCCGCAATAACAATATAACTAAACTATATTTCAACTTATTTTATTCATATTAGTAAAATCCATCCCGTACATAAGAAAAAAAACAGAAGGGGATAGAGGTGTTACAGTTATATTAAGATTTTGAATCCTCATATTAGAAAATTAAAAGAGGAAAAAAAAAAACCGAAAAAAAAAATCAAAATTTTATGGGTTATCATCGTCAAAAACCCCTGCCAAACCAGTCACGATCTTAACCCCAGAAAGTGAACCCTTCGGCTTCGGCTCCGGCGGCTTCCATTCGATCACCGCCTTCTCGTCTTCGGCGGAACTCTCAGACAAAGCAAACAGCGAATCAGAGACAGAGTTTTCCTTCTCCTCTTGGATCGCGTGAGACAAAAGCGTTGGGGGCGTAGTGGTTCGCGTGTAAGGGGAGAGCCACTTTGCTTTGACGTATTCGGCTCTCCTCCATGGCGGAACGTGCATGCCCTTCTTCTTCAGACTCTGCTTCGCCGCCTCCGCCACGATTGCCACGATGCTCTGCAACCGATCACACTTGCCAACGAATATGCATGGAAGGTTCTGGAGGATCGTTTTGTACGTTTTGGTCGATCGAGCAATCTCGAATTCTGACCTGAAGTCAATGTCAATTAGCACCCGCTCTTTCCCAATCATCACATCTATGTATTCATATTCCCCTGTACGAAATCATACATATAAGAAAACCTTAAATAGATGAAGATTTAAAAATTATCATGAAATCCCAAAATCCAATTCTATTTCCCCAAATTACAACAAGAAAGATAAAGTACCGGCGGGGTAGGAAGGGGATTTTTCCCAGCGAGATTTGCAAATGGAAGCATCGTATCCGATAGCAATCAATCCCTCCGTGACGATCTTTCGGCTGAAATCATCTTTGCGCTTGCAGATCTTGTTCTTATCAACAATCTTTGCAGCGTCCGCTAGCAAATTCCTCTCAGAAACGCTCGCACAAGTCACCAAACCCTGTGCCAAACGAAAAATCGCGTTTCAGAATCATTCTTCGCACTTCTGATTATTTTCGGACGTTTTCAAAGACAATCCGCTCAAACTAGCACTTACCTTGAGGATTTCAGAAGCTTCACCGGAAGAATAGTTGGAGTCGCCGAAACCGCCGTGCGTGTCTGACTCGTCCTCGGAGCTATCGTCACAGTTCCTATTGAAGCAGTTACAGCGGTTGCGTCCACATCTAACGGAAGCGGAGTGCTTCTCGTGATTCTCCTCGATGAAATTCTGCACCATTTTCGTCAAACACGCCGAGCTCGGTTCGAATTCACTGGAACCGTTGAAGCCGTCCTTGCATAAATGCTGTTCCTCGCCGCCGACGCCGATCTTGTCCACCGCCGAATTTCTCAGAACGCCGGAGAACTGGCGCTCGAAGAGCCGCTTGAATCGCGACTTCACAACCGGCTTCACCAGCTCAAGCCGAGTCCCCTCCGGAGGTATCTGACAATCGATCGGCTGAATTTTCATCGGAAAAGGCATCACGATAACGATGATGGCTCAGAATAGAATCTCACGCTCTCAATTTTCTCTCTCTTCCATTTTCGAATCTCGAGCTCAATTTTTAATTGGAGTCAGAAGACAGAACTATGTAAAACTAGCTAAGCCTCTGAAGTTCTGCAAAATTACCTTTCTCGATTCTCCGTCTTCGTTTTCAAAATTTGAGGACGAAGAACCCCCCAAAACGAAAAGCAAAAGTTAAAAAAAAGAAAAAAAAAAAAAAGAAAAAAAGAATAATACTCTGCCAAAACTGTAGACGCTGAAACTAGAGTAAGACACTTTTGATTTTCTTTTTCTCCTATTATTATATAGTCATAATATCCTTCATAGCATGGAATAACTTGAAAACTCTGTTAAGTAAAGTCGCTCTGGCTTAGGGTTTCTACCACCAGATACGATTAGAGTTCCCAAACAAGCGACCGCACGACAAAGTTAATTCGATCCAAATATCACATGCGATCGCCGGAGCCTCCATTTTTTCCGGCGCTACAATTGAATTTTCCGACTAGTGAAACGCCGCCGGCAAGGTTATAATTGAAGCTTGTTTGGTTGCGTGAGTTTATGGCTTTGGTGCTGCAGCAGGTAGCGAGGAGAGGATAAGGAGATGATCAGAAAGCGTGGACTATTTAAAGGCAACTAAGACGAAAATGTTATGACATTGGACGAAACAGCCACGTGTAAATCCTACGTGGCGGATTGCTAGAACTGCCATAGGGGAGTGCGTTACGTGTCGAGGTTTGAACAGGGTTTTGCTTCGTGATATCGGCTCACGATGCCACGTTACACCATGGGGCTGGGGTGGTGAATTGCCGAAATTGTCCTCGTTCTTTAGCGGAAGCCTCGTGATGCGGACGTTTTCGAAAACTAGGCTCACGATGGTGGCATGGGCCATACGGAAAATCTGAAAACTAAAATCCCTTTTTCGGTTAGTGGGTGGGGGTGTAGCGCGTGACCTTTTCTTGACGAAAATGACCCTGCCGTTGTTGAAGGGAATCTTCTACTACGTCCAAATAGCTGTCCAGGAGGAATATACGCTTAGGGGCATTTTGGACATAAGGCGCGCCCCTCCTCCCAGGCAATCTCTATTGACTGAACTACCCCTGCACAGGTTTTTTTTTTTAGAAAATACCCCTGCACAGTTTTAGTTAGGAGTTGGCTCGATGTCAACATCGTGTTTACGAAGCTTGTTGGCATCTGGAGTATAACTAAAGGTTAAAATATGTTTTTATTTTTATAAGATAATTTTATACATTTTAACTTTATACATGACATTTATTCTTACTTTAATTTTTAATTTTATAATAATTTTATGTTATTTTTGTAATATCGCAATAATAAAAAAATAATATTAAAATAATTATATCAACAATTATTAAAATAAAAAGAAATTATTTATCCTTTTAAGTAAAATTATTGTGTTTTTGGAGTTTTTATCTTCTTCTTTTTTCATAAAATTAGGAGAGAGAAAATAAAGTATTGTATGGTAAAAGAGAAGAAAGTTAAAACACATCAAAAAAAACTATAGTTTTATTTAAAGGGATATAAATTATATATTTTAAGAGAAAAATGTTTCTGGTGGTTAATGCAGATAAGTTATTTGCTTTTATTCCCAAAACGACGTCGTTTTGATATTGAAATCTTAAAAAATTATAAATATAAAGATTGTTATAACCCTGAAATAAATTAAAATTACAAAAACACCATGATTTTCGTCTCAAAACGACGTCGTATTAGGCTTACTGCAGATAACTTATCTGCAGTAACTGCAGAAAAACGAACCCATATTTTAAAGGGATAAGTTATCCTACCTATCACTTTTTCTGCCTATTTTTGCCTACCACCCTCCAACATCGTTAGATCAGAATCTCAAGAAGAGAGAGAAAGATAAATGTAAGTTAAGATTTTGATCTAACGATATTAGAGGGTGATAGAAAAAAGTAGGCAGAAAAAATGATAGGTAGAATAATCTCTATTTTAAAAGTGATAAATATTTTTTTCTAAAATAAAAGCGTGTATTAGTTTTTGGGATAGAACATACTTACCACTAAAAAAGTTTATCATCTTTACAACCAACTTAATCTCCGTTGATTTTCGTCAATCCAACGGTTATAATTTATTGGATCGTATTTATTAGTTCTTTATTAATTTTCAATAAATTATAATCGTTAAATTAACGAAAGTCGATGGATATTAAGTTGGTTATAAAGGTGATAAATTTTTTTGCTAGTAAGTATATTTGTAAAAATTTAAAATATATTTTTACGTTTTAAACAAGGAAAAAATATTTGTCATTTTAAATGACATAACACTCTGTCCTTTTAAGAGAGAGACAGACTTTATTTAAATTTTAAATTAAAAAAAACCATACAATTTCTTCCTCCCATGATTTTAATTTCTTGTGTATGTCTCTCTCCTAAAATGACATAACTTATATCATTTAAAATGAAAAATACTGTGCTCTTTAAACAAAAGTGAAAATCTTGATTTTGAAGTGAGAGAAGTGGGTACGATGTGATTTTGAAAAAAAGGTAAAGTGTCTTAAAATATATATATATATATATATATATATATATATATATATATATATATAGGGCAGGAGTCCTTTGACACCGGTGTCAAAAAAAAAAGTTTGACACCTCATCTGAGAGCCGTTAGATTAAAAAAAATCAACGGTGTCACATGCTTACAATTCAGAATCGTTGATTTTTTTTAATCTAACGGCTCTCAGATGAGGTGTCAAACTTTTTTTTTGACACCGGTGTCAAAGGATCCTGCCTCATATATATATATATATATATATATATATATATATATATATATATATATATATATATATTTGATGGAAATGGGATCAGCGCCCCTTGGAGCGGTAAAGTGGGGGATTTCAAAAGGAAGCAAGTTAGCACTGGAGGGCTAGTTTGGAAAAGCACAGTTGGATTTTTTATTTTTTATTTTTGGAAAAAAAACAAGGATGAAGCTCTTAGCGGTGCAGTTTAGCACTTAGCAGGGAACTGACGCTTCTGTGAAAAGGACGTCGTTATGTCCTTTTAAAAGGCTCCACGTGGGACATACGTCGTTCTCAGCCGTTAGATTATTTGTTGCAAAATGAAGACCACGTAAGTGATTATTAAAAAAAATAAAAACCAAAATATTGAAAATCGTTGTTCACTCTATTTTGTTTACAAGTTTAAACCAAGATCAGTGTCCTTTTCCACGAGAGAAGGGGAGGAGAAATTTCTAGATGGTGATTATAAAAATAGAAAATATACAAAAAAAATGGATAGAGATAAGAACAAAACAAGTTATAATAGATTATGTCAGAAAAAAAGGATATTTAAATATTGTTATTTAATATATAAAAAAATAGGTTTTTAGCCTGACCTTATCTGGTAGAGGAAATAAATGGTATTCCGTGTTGATGAAATTGAGAGTGGGCTCCAGTGAATAATGAAAAGAGGATGGTCCATGGTAATTGATAAATGAGTGGAAAGGCACATAATAATTATAATATAACGTTAACGTTTGTGCCGTGGACCTCACACTAACGGATATAATGTCGGGAAGGAACCCAGCTGCAACCTGCAAACATAATCTGTGAGGTCCATGAATATACTTTCCCTACACCCTTGTTTACCTGATAACTGATGGGACATCATGCTATGGCCCATCCTTTGCATCATCATAAGGTCTCCCTCATTTCCCAGAATATCACAAAAAAGTCTTCAATGTAATGTGAGAAGTCTTTAAAAAATAGTTACAAGTTACATCTCGTGAGACAACAATAGATGAATTTAAATCGAAACACTGTTTTTTGCCGAGAGTAGGGTCCAGTTAACGAAGGAGAATCGAATTATTATTTTTTAGTACATAGGAGAATCGAATTTAAATGCTGGATAAAATAATTAATTGTCAGAAGTTTTTTAGTTAGTTATCAATTATGATGATATTTAAAGGATTACTCCTAAGATATTATCCAAAAGACAATTGAATGCTGAAGAACTATAAAGCTTAATAATAAAAAGAGAAAATATTATTTTTTTGTCCTTAACAAAAAATACGAAATCAATTTTAATTTTTTATAAAAAAAAAATTGTTTATATTAATATTTTTTGAGGGATTAATATGGATATTCCTTGAATTCTTGAGGGACCATAATTTCAAAGAACTGAAATTTCAGAGGGATCACAAATTGACTTTTTTTTCTTCTAAGGGATTAAAATAGGTTTCGTGTTTTTTATTGAAGACTCAAAATGATATTTACTCTAATAAACAAATATTTATTTTATTAGTAAGATCGAACATTAGTAACTGAACTAGAGAGTTCATAAATATACCCTTTGAGGGTATAATATGTTAATCTAAGGGTGCTCGTAGTGACAATGCTAGAGACCAAAGTAATGTAAAGGCTTCTCTTAGTGTGCATAACGGGCAAATGTGTGTGAGCGGGTACAATGACTCTGTATAGAGGCAAAGTAACAGCATAAGAGTAGAATAGAGAAAAAGATGTCCCATTCCTTGTGGGAATGGGCTATTTAGAGAGGAAGTATGTCTCCAAGCATCGGAGAGAGGATCCCTCCGCTGCTGCCTAGCCTTGTCTTGTCAAGGTAAGAAGACATGCTGCCCTACTGTCAGTGTACAGTGGGAAGCAGAGTGGGATAATGGTAAATTTTCAGTAATGAGCCTCTATAGCTCATCATGGGTGCGCTTTATAATGTTATAGGTATGTACTTTAAGACTGGACCCAACTGATTAGGCCTATAGAAGTGGGTCGATCAGAACAGAAGCCCTCAAGCTTGGTAGCTTGCGGAGTCAAGGTATATGACAACTTGGCCCGACTATCTGTAGTTTGTAGTGTTGAAGTCTGTTACTAAGGTCGAACCCGATCAGCAATACGTTGGCCTTCTAGTCTTGTTTATTTG
Source organism: Gastrolobium bilobum (assembly GCF_033153095.1). NCBI lineage: Eukaryota > Viridiplantae > Streptophyta > Magnoliopsida > Fabales > Fabaceae > Gastrolobium > Gastrolobium bilobum. The sequence continues at coordinate 322,497 of NW_026898878.1, read as the reverse complement.
TCGTCAAGTATGAATTGTCTGGCTGGGATGTTTGAGTGCTTCAAAAGAGTCTTCTATTCTGATTTGCAATTGTGTTGAATTTTTTGTTGTCTTCAAAGATGTGCCTATAATCTTAACTCTCTGTTCATTGTTGGTCACCTTTTTATTGAGAAAAGCCTTCAAAGTTTTTGAAGCAACAATAATTTGATTGTAAGAATAAGTTGGTGGGCCTATGTTTAATCAAGCAGCTTGGAGATTTTAACAGCAGGAATAAAGATGTCCTGACCATCTAAAAATGATGAAATAATGCTGACAGAATATCATATGCAAGCTTCTTGAGAAAATAATGTTGTAGATGAAAACTTCTGGAGAGGATAATGTGTTTCAAGAGAGAGAAATAAAGGAGATTCTGATGAAAAATATATGTATTCCCTTCTTCAGCAATAAAACTCATTGGTGATATGAATGTATGATAAATAATGCCCAATAACTTAGGTCTTTGATGTCCGGTTGCTCAGATTTTATACCTACAACAGCTAATATAATAAAAATGTGCCTAGATGGGACGTTGGCCAGACGCCGGCCATCTAGGACTTTGTTGTCCTAGACTTTGTTTGCCGAGGGTTAGGAACTGGCTCAACCATCATTGTTACCGGGGGGTGAGAACCGTCTCAACCTTCATTGCGATGACATAAAGTGAATATAAGCTATAAATAAAGTAAAGTAGGAAATAAAATAAAGCAGAAAGTAAAATAAAGCAATAAACGTGCGTGTAAGAGGTTACTGGGGGTGAGAACCGCTGCAGTCTTCAGGGGAGTATTTTTTCCCGAAATAAAGTATTACTAGCGGTCGGAATCGCGCCAGTTCTTCGAGGATTTTTTCCTCCCGAAATATAATACTAGGGGTCAGAACTGCGCCAATCTTCAGGTGTTTTTTTTCACTCGGAATTGATAGTTGTCTCATTTGTATCCCGAGGGGCTAACAACCTTCACTATCCAAATAGGTGACAGCAAATTAATGAACTATTTAACGGAACTGAACACGTATTTAAGAAAACGGTGAACAGTAAATAATGTAATTTACATGATAATTAAGTAAAACATACAATTCATGCAAGACAAGTCAAATAGAATCCTAATGAAAATTATAGTAAAAATTTATGTTGAAAGTCTAAAAATGAATGAACCAATGAGAATTCACTTTGAAAGTCAAAAGTTGTAACCCTACCAAATATCTCAACATTATCAATCAACTAGAAATCAATCTCAGAGTCACAACTTAATTTGCTGACAAGAAAATCAAACCTTTCAAATACATAATTTATAATCAGATAATTATTGATCAATTCACATCACAATCCATATAAGACTTCCAGATTCCATTCTCTCTTATTTTCCACTTATCTTTAACATCTAAGTTGGTGAATAGATTTTTTGCTAATATGTCAAAATCCTCAAACAACAAACGAAGAGTACTTCCATCCAAGATTGATACAACAAGAGCAAAAAGAAACGAATTTGGTGAAGGAAGGAAGAAGAAGAAAATGTGAAGAAAAGTAAAGGCGATTACAATGGGGAAGAAAAGGGAAAAGAAGAAGAAAAGGATTAGAAGGGTTACAATGGGGAATAGAAAGATGAGAATGGATTACCCTACTAAATCAATCTCTTATCAGGCCTAATCTCATGATAAAACTATAGTTTACCATATTTTAGGGGTTAAAATTATCTTCACTTCAAGTTAAAGCATGGAAACTTGAGGTTATTTGACTAAACAGCATGGACTTTGAACTATTGACTAATGTGCATGATCCTTGCTTATTTTGTAGGTAAAAATTAAGTTAGACTGGATCAAAGATGGAGTATAAGGACTTAGAGTATGAAAAATAGATCAAAAGATACATAAAGGAATAAGAAAATAGTTTAGACAAAACATTAAAAAGAGCTCAACTAATGGATGAGAGCATTAAAACACTCTTACGCGCTACAACATGGATGCAATTCTACCAGTGAGCATTTTAATGGGCTCCAGAGTGTTTTAACGCCCGATTGCGACCAACTAAGGCCTATTATGTGATTTTCACCCAAAGTTAGGGTTCCTACACATGTTTAATATTTTTTTTAAGGAATCACATAACACTTGATATTGGATGCATAGTTTTCATTGAAAAAGAGCGATCTTCATGCTTTTGAGAGCCAGAGACGAGTCGAAACCAAGATTATGCTGAGATTGTTGAAGACTCGCTACACCATCACACCAATGGAGTTTGAGAAAGTCTTCTTGATTTCTTGATTTCTTATTTCTACTATGTTAGGCTATATTTTCTCTGTAATTAGGGCTAGATAGAATCCAATCAAACCTTTATGTTTTGAACAATCTTTAATGTTAATCTTCCTTTTCATATTGAATAAATTTATCTTTTCTTCATACCTTCTATAAGTTTGATCTTGTAGATTGATCTAGGGTAAAGATATGACAATAGGAATGTTGATACATGATCCGTGTGTGATAAATTCATCGTTAATTCTTTTAGGGATAGGCATAAGAATTATGAAATCTTTATGATTCTTGGATTTAATGCTTGTTTTCTTTGAAGAACAATCGGGAAACTAAGATTCTTTAAAAAGAGTAAATATTTAGGATATCAAGGGATTGAGATTTAATTAATTTAGAGAAATCAATTGACGATATGAAAAGGACGTTTAATTAAGGATTTTAATTCGTAACACAAAGGGGAGATTGGGGAAAATCGAACCTCTAACTACGTTTATTGATTGTCAAGTAACTCAAATTTTACTTCCTTGCTTCTTATTTAGTTTAGCTTTAATACAATTCCCTTTCGATTATCCATCTTAAGCATAAATAATTAGTGATTGAAATCTAATCCTTGCAGAAACGATCTTACTCATACAATTTATTACTTGTATGACTGATACATTTTTCGAGTTCGCAACATCTCACCCTCTATATATGATTAAATTATACATCATTTTAATGCAGAGGCGGACCAGTGTTGTTGCCTGTGTCTGCACATGCAGGCTCAAAAATTTGAGAATTTTTTTTTAAAGGGATAAGTGATTTAGGTCAAGTAAAAAAAAAAATTAGAAAGATTGAAAAGAAAAAATAAAAATAGGACCAAGCCCAACCCAACCACCCATATAATTAAAAGCTTAAAGCTTAAACCCTACCCCATTGCTTTGTCTCTTCTTTTTTTTTTTGAAACATAAACCTTGTTAGCTCCAAACCTTAATGGATATCAATGATTCTTGAAATTTAATCTTCATCAAGTGGAGGAGAATCGCATAGGATTTTTCACGTTTTTTTGTGAAGCAAAAGTGGTCAACTTTGGATCAAACAGACATCGATAGAGGTTGATTTTTGATCAATTAACCCCTACAATTAATACATATAAAATTTTCTTTAAAAAAATCTCGAACCCCCACCTTAAGTGTGCACTCATAAAAATTTCCTAGATCCGCCACTGTTTTAATGTATCGTGTGATTCTGTTGTATAAGTTTATAATATACAATGGTCATCCTTAACAACTAAAATGTTATAATATATAATATATACTATTAGGCCTTATACATCTTATTAAATAGATCCTTAATTTCATAGTGTTTGGTACACGGATAACATAAAGATTTTATTTTTTGTTAATTTTAATTTAAAAATATAACACGACTGAAAACAAAATTAAAAAAGTGATACATTTTTAGTTTCACTTAATAAAACAAAATCAGTTTCGTTTTGTGATTCACCTTTATGTCATGTATTGTACAATGTATAATGTATTTGTCTTACAAATGAGGGGAATATATAACAAAATTTTTTTTTAGTTTAATTCTTTTAAGTACGAGGTTGAAAAAATTTACTTGTTTATTGTCTCAAAATATTATGTTTATCTAGATTTTTTTTCAAGCTAAGTGATCAAGAAAACATAAACTAAGAGCTAACAAATTTTTCTCAAACTAGAGTTTAATCAAAATCAAATAATACAATACGGGAGGTTTTAAGTTTTATTTGAGCAGTATAAATCAATGTTATTAAAATCGGTACAGTCATTGACCCGATCAAGGTTTTGGGTCTCTGAGTCACTGGTTCAACCAGTGGGTCACTGGTTCAACCGCATGACCCGATAATTATATGCAATTTTATAATTTATATTAAAAATTATAAACAAACTCAAATATCTAAGCAAAAATGTCAAAAAATTTAAATATTTTAATATAAAAAATAATAAATCGCATATTATTATACAATAAAGGATCAAACAAAAGTATAATGATCGTGATATAAAATGACATCTCTAACTATAAATCAAATCAAAATTTTCTGCATAGTGCATAATTGAGAGAATACTAGTGTTGTAGGTACATAACTTATGTAAGTCAATAAACAAAAAATATATTTAAATATGTCCATTACGATTTTTTTTTGGGACATGGTCGGGTCACCGGTTAATCTGTCGGGTCATCAGTTTTCATGAAAACCAGCCGGGTCGCACTGGTTCTAATGCATGACCAGTCTGTTGCTTGAACCGGACTGGTTTTATGACCGGTTTACAGGTTCCCGGGTCGCCCAGGCCAGGTCGGTTCGATTTTAATAACACTGGTATAAATTGTATGATCAAATATGTACTATGATAATTATAATAATAAAATTAATTAAAACAAAAAATAATCACTTCAAATATTAACATTTGTTTTTGTTAATTAGGGGCTTTGTGTTTGAATCTTGCAAATGAAAAAAAAGAACTTTTAGGATTGAAAGTAGGAGCTGGAATTTTTTTATTAGAAAAATTGATCAAATTCTATACCAGTTAGTCATAAAGACTCTGGCAACTTGCGCTGTTAGGTAAAGGGTTATGTATTAATTTTTTATATTATTTCATAATATTTTTTATGTGTTTGATAATATTTGAGTTGTGGATTAAATGAATTTTCAATAAAAATAGTTGACATAATTGAGAAATTTTTTTGTTAAGGCGAAGGATAAAAATTAGTTTGCAAGATTGAGACAATACATTTAATAATATATGTTAAAGTTTTCTTTTGCTTAAAATTTTATGTATTACAAATCCATTATGAGATATGTTATATTTATATTTTTTTTCTTAGAAATCTTATTATTATTGAATTAAAAGTAAATCAATGGTTATAAAATAATATTAAATAAGAACTGCTACTTTAATTTTGATTAAACATTAAAAAAGTGATTGCAAGAAAAAAATATTAGTAAATTATGTACATATCACTCTAATGTTTTCCCCCTTCCTTCTGGATGTCTTTGTAACTCTTCCATAAGTCCATCATTTTTTTTTTGGCTATTTCCCCCTTCTTGTCTGGTTATAAATAAGGGTTATGTTTTCTTACGTCGTAGGAGAAGATTTTCTTCTAATATTACAAGTATGTAGACCCCATATGTTTTCAATTGGCCCCATATACTTCTTGTGTTTTTTCTCCTATGACATGTGAAAAACATAATCCTATAAATAAAGGATGTAGTCACTCTCATGTTATAGGAGAAGTGGCTTCTCCTCTCCTGCCACTCACCCATCGATTATTGTGTCAAGTTTTTTTTTTTAAAAAAAAAATCACAATGTGTCCCTCTTATGTTTGTCTCTAGGTGTGAAAGTGGGGATGGCCTGGGCTGAGCTTTGTCCCGAAAAGTCCAAATCTATACTACAAAATTTCAATTTAACCTGACTCGATAACATAGTACGAGTCCGACTGTTAGCTTGTCCTGAACCATTTTAAAAAACAAATGGTCTAGCTTGTCCCGTTAGCCTGTTAATTTTTAACTTTCAAGCAAAACATGAATCAACTTCACAAAATACTCAAATTATGTTGTTAAAACAAAAACCACAATTTCAACATTCAAACAAACCATGAATCACAACAATAACCTATCACAATATGCATTTAAGTCACTTTCAGAAATAAAATATCCAAACTAAATAACATATATTTCATCAGATCCAACAAAATAATCCATACTATGTAAATTAAAATAACTGCATGAATCCAACAAATGCATCGTGATGCTTGTTGTAGCCAAAAACTTCTCATCATCTTCTCCCCATTGCAAATACAATTTCAAGGTTACATATGTTGGCAAACAATTTGTAAATGTAGAAAACAAAAAAACAAGATTAAAAACAAAAATTATTTTTATACCTTTTTTTTTTCTTCAAGCCATACTTATTTCGCAGGCAATCTCCACCATATGTTTAAGCTTGGAAGGTATCTTCAGCTATGCTAAAACGATAAGAATCAATAACTTTTCCTCCAGCACTAAATGTTGATTCTGATACTACTGTAGAGATTAATACATATCTTATGCCTCTCTCGAAGGTAGTATTGGTGGGGGATCGAACCTAGGTCCTTGCACCACCTCCTTAGCTCACATGCACCAACTGAAATATCATCATTTGGTACTATTATAAATAATATTATTTTATTTAAAATAAATAATATGATGTAGGTCGCCTGTAAGTTTATAGGTCCGATATGTAAAAAAAATAGGACCTATTTTTTAAATATATTTTTTTAAAAGCTCGAGCTTATTTTATTTGACTATATATAATAGACCGAACCTAATCTAATAAAGACTAGGCTGTAGCCTTTAGGTCTAAATAGGTCAATTCAACTCAGTTACACCTCTATTTATCTCTATCTACTACATGAGAGGAACATGTGTATCATGAGATGTTTATTTCCCAAAAATAAAAGCATATACTGTTATGATTCACAAGGGTAGGATGGTCTTTTTAATTTTTTCCTCTTGCCTATAAAAGACTGTGGTTTTAACTTTTTTACTATGGATTCATTTTTTCTGTAGTTACTGCAGATAAGTTATTTGTAGTAAATTCAATACGACGTCGTTTTGGGACGGAAATCATGATATTTTTGTAATTTTAATTTTTTTTAAGGTTATTATAGTCTTTATAATTATAATTTTCTAATCTTTCAATCCTAAAACAATGTCATTTTGAAAGTAAATACAGATAATTTATCTGGATTAATTGCTGAAATATTTTTCTCTTTTACTATATAAATAGGTATGGAATGTTTCTTTTGAGTGGATATCAAATCAAAAGGCCAGGGTTTTCAAATTCTGTTGGCTATACAACACCTGGATTAAGTGGCACTAGAAAGTTGTGTATTACCAAATGATAGTTTAATTGGTGTTACGAAACTAAATAAGTGGTGGTAAGATTATTTGTTTAATTATTTTTAGTATCACCTTTAAAAAAGATTTAAAATCTTAATTTCTAAACCTACCTGAATTAAATTAGTCACGGAATGATGAATAGAATGAAATATTAAAAAAAGAAAAGAAAAGTGGTGTATTGCTTGCTTGAGAAGAGGTTATACTGACGAATCTCATCGTCTACTTTCTCGTGCCTTCGATCGCATCAAAGAAAACAAAGCCTATAAATAGTCAAATACAGAGCTTTAAAGCAAGTAATTTTAAAGTGGACATGACTTTGGGAATAGACATTTCTCAATGGATTTGAGCCGGGAATTCCTTCTTTAACCTATTCAGCTATTTTTTCAACAATAATGATAAAAGTTAAAGAAAGTTTCAGTAACCGTAAATAGTAAAAGTATTCTTGATTCTTTCTCTCTATTTTTCCTCATTTTTTATTAACTGCTTTTTTTTTTTTTTATCCAAATGACTCATCATAAGCATCATTACTCGGTTTGAATAAGGCTCGCACATGAAATGTTATAGGTCGACGTAAATCATCAAACAATTGACTGTCTACCGGAAGTTTTACTTATTGCCAAAGTTATACTCACATTTCGTTTTTAAATTATTTTATCAAACATCTCATATAAATTTTTCTCTTGGATACCATATAATTTTTAATGGGAAGATCATTTTATAATTGTGTAAATTATATTTTAAATATCAATTATATTAATATTTAATGACTTTAATTTATTAGATACATAAATTATTAAAAATAAACATAACAATGATTAAAATTTAATTCAATTTTTTTATTATTAGAGATATATAAATTCATATATTTTAAAATAATTTATATAATTTTCTCCAAAGATAATATGATAAATTTAGGGACACATGCATGTAAAAGAGGAGAGCTTTTTTTGTACTGATATAATACCAACATCATTTTTAAAAAGAATAAAATATTAAGATTTGAAGAAAAATATAAAAAAATATAAATTTAATGGAACCAAAAATTTTTAATTTGAGAAAAAGGAAATACCCACTACGTAGAATAAAAAAAAAAAACCGCAAAAGAGGCATTGTATTGCCCTGTAATTTAAGTAAAAGAGGTAAGGCCCGAGAAGATTTTTTTGTGGGATGGGACCATGGTGGTCTCTTTTAAAAATAGAAAAAAAAAGGACGAAGGAAGTAAAAATCAAAAAAAAAAAAGATAAAAATAAAAGAAAAATTTTCATTTATAAAAAAAGAATTGAAGCATATTAAATTTTCTTGTAAGGCCCAGCAATGAGTTACAAGAACCGATTAACATCAATCAATCACTGTTTTTTCCCTCACCTCCGCGTCTCGAATTTTCCTCTGAACCTACCAAAAACCTATTGATGAATTATGATTTGACAGTCACTTTAGTATGTAATAATTTTCTAGGCAAAGGAAATAATAAACGCGTTTGTCCCACAACGATAGCAACAAAAGAACGAGGACGAGCCCACGCCTCTGCTCCCCTTTAACAAAGATGATAAAGTGATGGGGTTTTCATTTTGACTTAGGATACTCAGAAAAGATGTTAGGAATCTTATACTAATATGACAATTATATATGAGAAAGAAGAAAAAACCAAACAGGAAGAAAGAAACGAAGCAATTCTTAACGGTTGGTCGGAAATAGTTTGGTTTTATCGTTGGAGTTAACCGAACAAAACCGTATTCTTTAAGCAATTTTGGAAGGGATAAGATATTTTTATTATTAAACAATGTTACTATCACTAGATGTTACTATCATATCTTAAACGTTGATTTCTGTTAATTAATGATTATTATTTTCACAAATCAAACTCATTGATTAATTATTAATTCGTAATAAATAATAATCGTTAATTAACGGAAATTAACAGTTAAGATATGATAATAATATTGGTAGTAACAATATCCTATCCCATTTTGGAAACCAAATTAATTTTTGTATAAACCAATTTAAAAATTAAATCCAACAAAAAAAATTAGTTTATGTTCAAATGTCTAGCTACAAAGCTATTAATCCAGTATTTCTAGCCTATCGTCGGATGGTAACACAAAAAAGGATGTGTATGCGAATTCCTAAAGACGATGAGTGTGAAATCCCATTGAAACAGAGAGAGAGTTTTGTGAATTCATGATCAATCTCATATCAGAAGAATAACAGAATGAAAAAATTGATTACAGTAAAAGCTAAAACTCAATACTTATACATAGCTACTTTCGAGAATTAAGCTAACTCACCGAAACAGAAAAACAGAAAAGCTAACTCTTCTAACTGATACAACTAACTGATACAAAGCTCAATGAGGATAAATACAAAATTACTCAATAGCTGTAATACCCCCCCTCAAGTTGGGAGGTAGATATCTCGAAGTCCCAGCTTGCTGATCAAGTTCTTGAAAGGGCCTGCTGATAAGTTTTTGGTGAAAGGGTCAGCCAGCTGACATGAAGATGCGATGGGGAGTAAATGAATCAAACCATCATTGATCTGTTCCCTAATCACATGACAGTCTATCTCTGTGTGTTTTGACCTCTCATGAAAGCTAGGATTATGGGCTAAGTAGATAGCTGACCTATTGTCACAATATACTGGAATGGCTTTGGTCAATTCCACATTCAAGTCTTTGAGAAGAAAGCTAACCCATTGTAATTCACAGGCAAGTGAGGCTAGCGCTCTATATTCTGCCTCAGAGGAAGATCTTGACACGGTTCCCTGCTTTTTCGATCTCCAAGTGACCAAGGAATCTCCCAAAAAGACACAAAAACCTGTGATAGACCTTCTAGTATCCGGACAAGTACCCCAGTCTGCATCTGCGAATCCACTGGGTTCCAGATTACTATGTGAAGAGTAAAACAATCCACTTCCAGGAGCAGACTTTAGATACTTAAGAACATGAAGTGCTGCTTTCATATGTAAGTCAGTTGGACAAGCTACATACTGACTAAGTTGTTGGACTGCATGAGAAATATCAGGTCTTGTTGTTGTCAAATATAACAGCCTTCCTACAAGTCTCCTATAACTAGCAGGATCAGCACAAGGTTTCCCTTTATCACGTTCGAGCTTAACACCTGGTTCTAATGGTGTAGAACAAGGCTTTCCTCCTAGCATTCCACCATCTGCTATGATTTCTAAGGCATACTTCCTTTGGTTAACCACCAGACCATCACTTGATCGAATGATCTCCAAACCGAGAAAGTAATGCAGATCTCCTAGATCCTTAATCTTAAACGTGTCATCAAGATATTTCTTCACAGAATCAATTTCTGATTTGTCGTTCCCAGCCAACACTATGTCATCTACATAGATTAGTAAGGCTGTGAAGGAACTGCCTTGTGATTTAATCATCAAGGAATGATCAGCTTGTGATTGCTGATAACCAATTGATAATAAAGAAGAGCTCAAACGAGAAAACCATTGATTGCTGGCCTGTTTTAGTCCATACAAAGACTTGTGCAATTTGCACACTTGCCCAGACTGTGGTGTTTTCAAACCGGGTGGTGGTACCATGTACACCTCTTCGTGTAACTCACCATGCAAAAAGGCATTATTCACGTCCAGTTGCTCCAAATGCCACCCCCGCGCAGTGGCCACAGATAATAAGATGCGAATAGAAGCAACCTTGGCCACTGGGGAGAATGTATCAAGGAAGTCCACCCCCTCAAGCTCTTTGGCAACTAGCCTGGCCTTGTGCCTCTCAAGTGTGCCATCAGCTTTAAGTTTAGTCTTATAAACCCACTTACATCCAATCGGATGTTTGTGAGGAGGCAAAGCTGTGAAACTCCAAGTATTGTTCAACTCCAAGGCAGAGATTTCAGCATTCATAGCATTCTGCCAGCATTCATAACGAATGGCCTCAGAATAGGAGGTGGGCTCATTTAGGGAATTAAGGGTAAAGCAAAGAGAAGTGTGATCCTGAGGGCAATTGTTATATGAAAGGGTGGAAGATAAGGGATAGGGAGTAGAGGCATTCAAAGTACAATGAAAATCATTCAGGTAATTAGGAGTGCGTTTTGGTCTATCAGAACGACGAAGGGAGACATTGGGTGGATCAGGAATAGGCAAGGCTAATGGAGACTCAACTGGTGTGGTTTGGGTCTGAGGACTGTGTGGTTGTTGTATAGGAAATTGGGTAAAAATTGGTTGAGGTATAGTAGGAATTGGTGTATGAGATTGAAGGAGTTCATAAAAAATGAAAGGTGTGGCAGTAGGATGAACTTCAGAAGATGATGAATTGGTATTGTGAAGTGAAGCAAAAGGGAAACATGTTTCATAGAAAATAATATTTCTTGAAACAAAAATCTAATGTGATGACAGATCAAGGACCACATAACCTTTTGTCCCATTTTTATATCCAAGAAAGACACACTTATGGGCACGTGGAGCAAATTTAGTGCGCATGGCAGATAAGGTGCAGCATAGCATAAAGTCCCAAAGACTCTAAGTTGATCAAATACTGGCTGTACCTTATAAAGCAATTCGAAGGGAGTCTTCCCATGGAGATTAGGAGTACTAACTCTATTAATCAAATAAGTTGCATGTAAAATGCAATAAGACCAGAATTTCAGTGGGAGCTTTGATTGAAATAGCAATGATCGAGCAACATTCAAAAGATGTTGATGCTTTCTCTCCACCACTCCATTTTGCTCTGGAGTCTGAACACAAGAAGTTTGATGTAATATTCCCTTCCCAGCATAGAAGGAACTCATCATGAACTCAGCACCATTGTCAGTACGAAGTGCTTTGACCTTTGTGGTGAATTGAGTCTCAACCATAAGAATGAAGTTTTGCAAGTGGAGGCGTGTCTCTCCTTTGTTCTGCATTAAAATGATCCAAGTATACTTGGAAAAATCATCAACAATTGTCAAGAAATACCTTTCTCCATTAATAGAAGAAGTAGAAAGTGGACCCCATATGTCTGCATGAATCAATGCAAATGGTATTTCTGTGATGGTGCAACTGTTTTTGAAAGAAAGTTTTCGTTGTTTTGCAAAGTGACATATATCACAAGGGGTAACAGATTTATTACACTTGATAAATGAAAATCTATGACACATGTCAGACATAACAGAATCTGAGACATGTCCTAAACGATAGTGCCAAATTAAAGATTCATCTAATGCAGTATTGAAAGCATAGTTATTTGCAATATCTGCAACACTTGCTCCTTGTTTCTGGTCCTCATCCGTTGAGATGCCACCTTCCATCATCACAAAAAGACCTTTGTGGAGCTCAGCTATACCAATCACTTCCCCGGATGGAATCTGCTTTATAAAACAATTTGAACCACCAAATGTAAGCTCACAAGGTAATGTTGCTAGTAATTTTGTCACTGATATCAAATTCACAGTGAACTCAGGAACATATAACACATCATAAAGTTCTAAGTGGTTTGATAACAATACAGTTCCTGAATAATTGGCTGTGGCTCTATGACTATTTGGCAGTATGATTGCAACTGGATCAACTTTCTTGAGTGTTGAAAAGCAAGAAGCAAAACAACATATGTGGTCAGTAGCTCCCGTATCAATAATCCAACGGTTAAAAGCCTTACCAGAAGAGTTGGTGTTGAAAGCTGCACTCTCCTTGGATTGGACGAAATGTGCAGCTGCAACATGATTGTTATCCTCAATTCCAACATTAATCTTTGGCTGATTCATCACATCAAGGAAGCTTTGGTATTCTTGCTGAGAAATTGATACCATGGGATCTCTCATCCCACTAGTTTCTTCAGATCCTGCAATAGTTGCATTAGCTGAAGTAATCTTCCCTCTGCCTCTGAATCGTGGAGGGAACCCGTGCTTAGCATAGCACGTTTCTACTGTGTGGTTGGTGCGGCCACAATATGTACATAGCCTTACACCTCGTCCACGTCCTCCTCTTCCTCTGCCAAATGGAGCTCCACGACCATAGCTTTGGATGCCATCACGAGTATTTCCGTCACGAGCATAGTTTCTTTGCTGTTCAGTCACAGCATATGCTTTGGATGCAGCATTCATTTCTCCAGAAACTTCAACATTCATTTGACGTTCTTGCTGAATGACTAACGAAAACGTCTTGTTCAGATTTGGCAAAGGATCTATCATCATTATTTGAGATCGAACTTGAGAAAATTGATCATTAAGGCCTCTTAAAAACCTTATTATCTGATCCTGTTCTCTACATTTCTTGAGTTTATCGGATGCTCCACAAGTACAGTTTGGTAATGGTTGGAGATTCTCTAATTCATCCCAAAAAGTCTTGAGTTCAGTGAAAAATTCACTTACTGATGTATCTCCTTGATGAAGACGATGAATGTCTTCTTGCAGATCTGCAATTCTGAATATATCAGAATGAGAAAACCGTTCCTCAAGACTCTTCCATACTTCATGAGCCTTTTCTATCCAAAGAATGGATCTGCCAATAGTAGGCTGAATAGATCGATGCAACCAAGACAACACCATAGTGTTGCAACGATCCCATGCCTGAAAGGTTGAGTCGTTTTCTCCTGGAATGGTGAACGTTCCATCAACGAAACACAACTTATTCTTGGAACGCAGCGCCATCTTCATCGCACGTAGCCAGGTACTGTAATTCTTGCCATCAAGAAGTTGACTTACAAGCATCAGTGATGGATTTTCACTGGAATGCAGATAGAGAGGATTCGAGGGATTTGTCAAGAAATCTTGGAGAGAGCTCTGGTTCGCCATTGAAGAAGGATTCTCCATGAAAGTGAAGCAGGGAACCAGAAAGAAAATAGAAGAGAAAAGCGATACCAGAGCTCTGATACCATGTGAAATCCCATTGAAACAGAGAGAGAGTTTTGTGAATTCATGATCAATCTCATATCAGAAGAATAACAGAATGAAAAAATTGATTACAGTAAAAGCTAAAACTCAATACTTATACATAGCTACTTCCGAGAATTAAGCTAACTCACCGAAACAGAAAAACAGAAAAGCTAACTCTTCTAACTGATACAACTAACTGATAGAAAGCTCAATGAGGATAAATACAAAATTACTCAATAGCTGTAATAATGAGTGCTCTTTATGGCTCAAAAATACTTAATAAGGCAATATGTGGAGGATGATCCCTCATAAAGGATATACAATGAAAATTATGGGGAAGAAATAGATACACATAGAATTGTGTTGTTTTTTTTAATTTAAAATAATTTTTTTTCCATATATATATATATATTTGGGCCATTTTTCTTTGTGATATATATAGGGAAAAGTTCACCAATGTTCTTGTGCTTTGCTCCAGAATCATTTATGTCCCTGTGGTTTTTTTCCTATCACATTTGTCCCTGTGCTTTGTAAAAAATAAGAAACCACATGGGTATATGTGATAAAAAACATACCTTTTTACAAACCACAGGGTCATAAGTGATAAGAAAAAACCACAGAGGCATAAGTGATTCTGAAGTAAACCACAGGGGCATTGGTGAACTTTTCCCCCATATATATATATAGGGTTTGTTTTTTCTGATGTTACTTTAGATAACTTTATCTAATGTTCATCAAAACGATGTCGTTTTGGGACGGAAATCATGGTATTTTTATAATTTTAATTTATTTTAGGGTTATAATAGTCTTTATCACTCTAATTTTTTAATTTTTCAACTAATAAACAACATCGTTTCGATGAACATTAGATAAAGTTATCTAAAATAACATCAAAAACTTTTTTCTCATATATATATATATATTTCACAAGTGATGATCGTGGGTGAAGGAGAGAAGATACTAGATTGTGGGTCTATGGCCCACATCTCGTGTTGGTGGGCTCATACCTTAGTCGGGTGTTATTTTCGTATATGGAAGACCCAACTCGGGTCCGGGTTTGCCAGGCGTCATCCAAGATCTTCCCCAAAACAGTTTGGAAAATTGATTCATAAACGGCTTAAAATTGATTTAGAATCAATTCGCAATCGGTTCAAATCCAGTTTGCCTGCTTGTGCTGAATTTTTAATTATTTATTTTCTAATTTACATAATTTACTAACTAGTAAATTAAGAAATAAATTAACCCCGAATCAGTTCTAAAACATAAGATGGTTCTTAAATATGAACCGGCTGTGAACTATTCCAAATTGATTTAAAACAAACAAAACAGTTCAGTTTGAAACGTTTTAGACCAATTCAGTTCTATTCAGAAAAAAAAAAACCGTTCGGATGAAACAAACCCGGCTGTGGCATGGCCCTTTTTCTTTTGGGTAATTATAGCATGGGCCCTTGGCCTTTGTTGGTCGCTAAAATGGTAAGGGAAAAGTAGCCAAAAAGCATCAAATGTCTAGCTTTCTGTAATGACTTTAGGAAAAGTTAGGTAAGATTACACTGGAAACCTCTTGAAATATTTGTGGTGCTGTTAGTCAAGTGCAGCCATGCATCCTTTTGCAATTGGTGTATTGTACAACCGAGTATGGCTCGTCGTGCGTTGTGGCAGACAACAAAATCCTTAGATACAGTCCTCATTCTAAACCAGCAACCTTTATGTTATGAGCCGGTATCTAGAATGCTGGATCCTCCTGGTTGATCAAGTCTTAATAGAATTGTTCCACTGACATTTTACTCCTTGCAGAGAGATGTTGACAGTAGTGTTGAGAGTGTGTACCTATCAGAACATACCAATGCCTAAGTCCATTCAAATTGAGGGGACTATTGTATGGGTAAGAACACCCAACTCAAGAAAATGTGGGAAGAGATCTAGAGAGAAATATGATTTTATAGGCTAGAAGTTCAATAAAATAAGCTCGCAAAAATGGGTAGTGTGTTTTGCAGGCTAGGCTTAGTGGAGTAAATAAGGCCGTTTATCTCAACAGTTTTCCTAAGATTGCTACAAAATAATAGGGGAAGAGGGTGAGTATAATCTCAGCGAGTCAAACTTCTTCGTTGTGTGATGGCTACTAGGCTTTGTCCAAGGTTACCAGTCTAGAACAACTCCAAGGCATCACTGCAACAATAGCTCATAATTCATAACCCATTGTTCCAATCATTTCTTTATTTGTGATTAGTCCAAGATAATTCTCCTCCAACTTTTTGATTGCATATACAAAGCGTTCAATTAGACAAAAACTTGCAGATACAGAACATGGTGGAAGAAAAGAATCACACACCTAAACAGAGGTGTAACCAAACACCAAATACACAATATATTTTGTGTTCATAGTATCAAACAAATAAATTAAAGTATCAATTCATCGAAAATAAGTATCAAACAAACTCATAGTAAGAAAATTAAATAACCAATGCAAATAATTCGGAGCACAACCAAAATTATTTTATTTAAAATGATATGTTCTCTCTATTGGTGCCCAAGGACATGCTTAAAGAATCACAATGGAGTAGGAGAATGCAAATGCATATAAACGAAAAGAAAAAACCAATATGGAAAATGAGAATCCCAGAAATTCTGATTTCCTTTTATATTCATAAAAAATGAAAAGTTTAGATTTGAATGACACGTGTTTAGTGGTGAAAATAAGCATTATTTAAACTCAAACTTGTTATTTATATGACATAAATTTCCTGTGGGATGCGTTTGATGATCCTATAAATAGCCATCCTTCCTGTCTTGATCCTCGGCTTCCTTGTTGGCAGCTTGAACAGACTTGAACCATAGGAAAGCCTATATTAAATTAAACATTAATTAATTAAGTCATTAGGATTAAGCTAATTTAGATTTCTGAAGATGAGTTGTTAGCTGAAAGTAGTTACCGAAGAGGGAATGCCAGTGAAGGCAAAAAAGCCAAGCAATGGAGCATAAAACACACTGTCCGTGCTCAAAACACCGAACACTGGCCTTTGGTTCACATACTCAAAAATGGAACCTATCTGTTCATATATATAAGTAAAGGGTGAATGAGTAGCACGAAAACAAAAGAAAAGGAGAAAGCATAGTTTAATTAAATTACCGCGGCAATTGCGGTGATGGCGGAGGCAAGTAGATAAACAAAGAAAGGGATCTGAAATCCTTGTTGCGAAGCATTGTTATTGGGTTCATCCCGAGCCCATGGTGGAGGTTCATCCGAATCTGGCTTGGCCCACGAAGGAATCGTTTCCTCGGACTTGTTTGAGTCAGCAGAGCCTTGTGTGACAGCCACAACCGCAAACCCATTCAACTTCTTCATCCCATTACTAAACATCTTCTGAGGACCACCCACACACGACCTGGGTTTCGAAGCATGTTGGCAATGTATGGCACATAACGGTGATGACAATAATGTTGCAGCCATTCCTTCCAGCTCTATAGTTAAACAACAATACTAAGAAACAGACGACATCATTTGATTATGTAACATAACAATAACAAGAACAAGAACAAGAACAACCAAGTTGTTTATGTTTAGAGGCTAGAGCTGAGGAATTGCATAACGGATTGGGGTTATGTTCACAGCCAAGCAAACCTTATCCATAAAATTGGGTTGTTATTGGTTATGGGCCATTTGACAAAATTTGGAGGCCAGTTAGAATAGTGGGCCTGCGAGGCCCAGAGCAGGAGAAGGTGAAAAGCGTGAAATTTTTTTGAAATTGGGAACGAAAAGTGTTTTCCCACGCAACGTTGAGCGGTAATTCAAAGTTCAAACGAAACGTAATCGACATTTAATGACGTGATATGATATGAATGCATTCCATTCTACTCCTTTGGATCTAATCTTCGAAAATCAAACTACGCACTACTCACTTCGTACTTTCTCCGTCTTCCACCACTCTCTCTCTCTCGTTCTCTCTCAGGTATCGCTCACTTTCTGTCGGTGAAATTTGTTCTTTACAACCAGGAAACATGCTTCCAGAATTTTTTTTTTCTTTTTTGTAAAAAGTCAAATATATCCTTACCTTCTAAAAACTGCCTTGTACCTTTTGTTATTTTTCTGAGATCTTTCTTTTCTTTTTTTCACTTGTAATCTTTCGTTAACTTACACCTGTTTCTGGCTTCACATGCCTCGATTATTTTTCTGTTTTGAACTCTTTTTTTTTTTTTTTTTTTAATAATTATTGTTTCTAGTTTTCGCCACAAGAAGTCTTGGTTTGGTTTCCGTGTTCCTTTTCCTGAAACACTGATATTGAAGTGTGTAGTTAAGAACTGAGCAATGGCGGGAAAAGGAGGAAAAGGGCTTTTGGCAGGGAAAACCACCGCGGCTAACAAGGACAAAGATAAGGATAAGGATAAGAAAAGACCCATTTCACGGTCATCCCGTGCCGGAATTCAGGTAACTATTTTTCTTTCCCCTTCTCTTTCCGCCGTACGTTACCAACTCATTCTATTTGTGTAGTTTTCCATTCTCGACGGTTGCCGCGCCTCTATTTCTTCCTTCCTTTATTTATTTGTGGTTAGAGAAAATGGGGTGGGGGCGATCTGGAAATTTAAGATTAATTGTTGATACCCAAATGCAATTGAACTACAAACTCAGAACCTTTAGTTTGACGTATAGGAAAAATTTGCCATGTAGTTAATTCTTGATGTATTGCTTGTTTCCTGCGTGAAATTTAATTTATTGGACTATTGATTTTGTAAGGTCAAATTGTTGGCTTTTGGGCCTCTATAATTTCTATGTAATCATCTCAAGTGGGTTTTTGAATTGTTGGAGAACTTTGCGGTTTTTGTAGGACCTATTTTCGTCCCTTTTTTTTTTAATTTTTTTTTTCCTATTTTCCTTTATGATTTTGAAATTGTGTATTTGCATGGGTGTTTGTAGTTTCCTGTGGGCCGTATTCATAGACAGCTGAAGCAAAGGGTCCAGGCCAATGGACGAGTTGGGGCCACTGCTGCTGTATACTTGGCCTCCATTCTTGAGTATCTCACTGCAGAAGTTCTTGAACTTGCTGGGAATGCAAGCAAAGATCTCAAGGTTAAGAGGATAACACCAAGGCATTTGCAGCTTGCTATCAGGGGAGATGAGGAGCTTGATACCCTTATTAAAGGGACCATTGCTGGTGGTGGTGTCATCCCTCACATTCACAAGTCCCTCATCAACAAAACCGCTAAGGAATAAAATATTTGCTTCTGATTGAATATTTCATATGGCTGTTAACCGAAAACTAGGTTGTGTTTAGTTTTAT
The DNA here is from genome assembly GCF_033153095.1 of Gastrolobium bilobum. Classification (NCBI taxonomy): domain Eukaryota; kingdom Viridiplantae; phylum Streptophyta; class Magnoliopsida; order Fabales; family Fabaceae; genus Gastrolobium; species Gastrolobium bilobum. Next base: position 303,259 of record NW_026898878.1, on the reverse strand, counting down.
GACTTGATCGCAGTAGGGGGAACATGATTTCTTTGACAGTCTATTTGGAACTGAGATGTTAGGTATGTAGATGGTTGTAGTTTTATGTGTTCTTTTAACTGGTTTAATTGGTCTGTCTTAAAGTTGTAATGGAGTTGGATTGTCAGACAATGTTTTCTTTTAGACACTGTCTGTGATTTGTTTTGCCTTTATCGTTCATTTCCTTCTTTGATATTTGGTTGTTTTATTTTAATCTTTGCTATGGTTTGGTTATCCGTTGATTACTGTATAGAAAACTTGGCTATGATGAAGTTGAAAATAGTTGAAATAAAAATTATCGATTGAAAATTTATGTCTTAACTATGAAAAAAGTTGACAAACTACAGAATACTATTAACAAAGGGCTTTATTAGTCTTCAATAAAGTGCAAGGCTGCATTAAAAATGAGTATACATGCAGAGCTAGCCAAGTAATCTTTTAGATTTCTAAATTCACAATTATCTTCAATATGGTACATACTTTTTTTTATAGTATGTCAATCTCATTATTATTACAGCAATAAACGTTGGACAATATACAAAAGAATTATATTTATAAACTAAATTTTAAAAGAAATTCAAATAGAAATAAAATTAAAAATGAAAGTAATATATAAGAAAACTAAAAATGTATTCTAACAATGAAAGGATTATATAAAGTTTCCGATTCGTTTATAAATAAATTACCCTTACATAATCTACACTTATTTCATTTAAAACAGAAAAGAAATAGTGAAATACAACTTGTGACTAAGAAGAAGATAGAAAGAATTAAATAATCAGAGAATTATTATCCATTGCATCATCATCTTGGGGAGAAGTCCACAAGACCATAAGACAACAAAAGAGCATCAAACAGCCCCAATACTAGAATCAGGTGCATGACCTTTATATGAAGATGCTTTTCATTCGCTTTGTTGTTATATAAGTCCCTCTTATCCTTCCATTCCCTTATTGTCTCTCGCACGTGAAACTTTTAATACTCACAAATGGATGCAAGAATGGTGGCACAGAGCCAGAGTCCAACACTAACTTTAGTTCATAGGAACCTCAGACTTAAACCAAAACACCCTTCCGTGGTTGCAGTTCTTACAAGACCTACAGATGACATTGCAGGAGAAACAAGAAAAACTAACGTGTACAAAGATAAATGGTTCGATCACTTAGCCATAAACCATTTATCAAAAAGTGTTCAAGCCTCATCAGGTTCTTTCCCTTTTATCCCTCCAATTGTAATTGATCATCTCAAGGATATTAATTTGTATTTTTTCATCTTTCTTCACTTTTGAATCCTATGAAGGACTCAGTAACAGTAAGAGTGGGTATGAGAGCCTCGTAGAGGCAGCTACCGTGGCTTCACAGAAATTTAGTCCTATTCAACAGCGAGAAGTTGTCATTCAAGCACTTAATATAGCCATCCCAAATCCCATACCTTTATTGGTGAGTTCATCAGTCTTTCGGTTTGATCTTCTTCTTGTGCTTTCTCTCATACAGACAAAATTTACCACTTTTTTCATAACCTTTGGTATTATTAAATTTGAGTTATGACAGTTTACTAACCAAAAATGTTCAAGAAATTTAATAGAAAACCATTAAAATGACATTCATTTAACATTTTGAGTTTTTATACGAAATTATTATTTAATATGATAATATCTAAGTGAATAGAGTTTGATTCTCACCGTCACATTCTTATACTAAATATAAGTTTTAATGCGTTTTTTTTAACTTTCCTTGTCTTTTCTTTATTCTAATTTTCAATGCTTGAGCATAATAATTATCAGCAATGACTATGTTGTTATGCATGACCAACGACAGATAAGGACACTGCTACCACCATCTAAATTCGCAAGGGAATATTTTGCCGTCTTCACAACTATGTTCTTTGCTTGGTTAGTCGGACCCTCCGAGGTAAACACCTAAGACTATATAGTTCTATTGTTCACGACTTTATATATTACTTGGATGTCATTTTCCATTATTAACAAAGGAAATTGTGAACATCTCGAGGAAACTCATTGTAAAACCAGTAAACCTTGTCTTCCACTAGGGATAATATTGAAATTTATGGTATGCATGTTGGTGATTAAACCGGTGTCTATATGGAGTCCATTTATGTTGACTCAAATAATTATTGAAAATGATTACAATACTGGAAACACATATTACAAGGGATAATAGACTCTCAAGATATAAATTGGAGATAGTAATCTCCTACCATAGACATAATTTTAGTATGTCCTGCAATTAAAAAAGAAAAGAAAATGAAAGCTCAAATTTCTATGGATGTGTGGCATGATTTTCAAAAGATTTATGGATCTGTATATATATCCGAAAAGTGTTATACAATAATTAAAAAAAATATTTACAAGCTACCAAAATTGTTGCAAATAGAATTAAGATTTATAATTTGGTGCCTACATAGGTGATGACACAAAAGCGGGATAAAGAACAAAATTAATATCATCTTTCAGGATCCGTTGTCAGTCTCAGCGAACCCAATTTGTCACGTGTTATTTACATAAGGACCTGTTGTCATAAATAATAAATCCAAAGATTATTGTTTCTAACAACAGGTCTCTGTTTACTCGACACGTGACAAACAGACTGTGTCTGCTTGGAACATTGTCATTCCGCCCACTATTTACTTAATTAGTGGACAGTGTCATTCGCACATCATGTCCCATTCTAAGTTTAATAAGACATGATGAATTGTTGTTGATGTAGATTCAATCATTCAAATGGATATTAATTGTCAACTATGTGAGTAGTGCAGAGTTTTAGTTCATTTCATCAAGATTGGAAGTTGAAACACAACATCCTATGGGTCCTATGGGGAGCACAACAGATTGAATAAAATTTAACAAAAGGATGGTGGAAGGATAATATAAAATTGCCTTACCATTGATTCATATTGTAGACATCATGCAATATGACGGAATCATTAAAGCAATCACTTCTAGATTTTAGCATACACACACACATAAACAAATAACCTAACGGAGAAACGTATGCATATATCCTTTTACTTTCTAACCTATGTTATAGTTCATGAATTTAAAGGATTAACCCCATTTGTTTCACCATGTAAAGGTAAGAGAATCGGAGGTCAACGGGAGAATAGAAAAAAATGTAGTCTACATAAAAAAATGCAGGTAAGTTTTAGCTTTCATTTCTATTTTAACTTTTTATCTTTAACAGAAAATTGTTCGCAATTCACCAACCTAAATACACACTATGGCCTCAAACAATATGCTCCAATTATTATGCTCCACATCCAATTCTCTATTCGCATTATGACTATCATGATCACCATCTAAGTTATTGCCAATACCAAAATCATGACTATTATATTCATCATTCTCACCATTGCATCCAAGCAACCTAACATCTTCCCCTTCCTCGCTCTAAAATTTAATTAAACATGTGCAGGTTTTTAGAAGAGACAAATTGTGTTGGGATGTGTATTAATCTCTGCAAAATGCCATCTCAATCGTTTATGAAGGACTCTTTTGGTATTCCAGTCAACATGGTCCCCAGTAAGTATCCTCACCAACTACTTTCATGAGCACAGATGCATGGTCAAACACGGTTCTAGTTTTGCAGACACCAATTTAATTAACTCTTTAAAAGTAAACACTAAACTTAGCAAAAGATACACAAGGACATCAAATTATTTATGTAAAGATTTTGAGCATCAATATAAAAAACATCAACTTAGTCATGCAATATATATTTAGACATCAATTTAATCCTTTAATTGAATATTATTTTATATGATAAAATACCAAATCAATGTTAAATATTTGAAAAATCAACTTTATGTACTTTATATCTTTCCAGGACCCATTTGAGCATGTACTCTTTAATTTGATTAGTTTATGCCGCAGAAACTTCTGTTTGGCATTATTATCGAACCCACTTTCGAGAGGCTTAATTTAATCTTTTATGCCATGAACTTGGTTTTAAGGAGGGCCGCAAAAAATTGAAAAGAAAAAAGAATACATTATTTATGTGTATGTTTCTTAAATTGGCAAAATTTGACCTGTGTGACCCAAAAACTATTCTAAATGGGAAAAGTACACACTCCAGCGTCATCAATTCAATGGAGGGGCCCACGCACATCCCACTTAGGGTGCCAAATTGCAAGTAGACCCGTCTAAACTCAGTTGAAGCTCGAAAATTCAAGAATACAGATAATTGGTACACACATTGCATGTTTTTCACAATGAAATTGACACCTTAATAATAGCCGTTTTGTAGATATGTTTCTCATGATCTCATTACAAAAATTATGAGTTCAGTACACCAAAGCATTGAAATTACATCATGATGACAGAATCAACATTATTTAACAGTCATTTCTGCATAAGCTAATTACTTGCTGAAAGCCTTTCAATGAGTAAATAAGTGAAGTTTCTACAATTATTAAATGATTGACTAGATCCAATTTAAAACTTAAATGAATTATAGATTTTGATTTTATATATACTTGTATCCTTTGATTTACAGATTTTGATGACATGAGTTGTGAGATGATATTTGGCCAGGAACCCCCAGCGTCAACTGATGATCCAGCACTCAAGCAACCATGCTATAAACTATGTAATAAATTTATTATGAGATTGCTTACATTCACTTACATGCCTCCAGATAATTGCTCTTGCTTAGAGACATGGTATTAAAAAATGGCAAACTTTTGTGAGGATAAGGACGAGAGTCAATTGTTCGTGGCCTTACCCTTATATTTTGGAAATAAGTTGTTTTTCACATTCGAACCTGTAATTTTTTTATCACAAGGAATATCTTTACCGCTGCTTTAAGCTCGTTCTTTTTATAGACACTATTGGCAGACCAAAACCAGATTTAGTGCAGTCTACCAAAGTGTAACGGTGGTTTAAGAAACTCAAAATATAATGTAAAAGGTAATAACTTATTCCAGAAAATAGAATGTAACTAATATTGTCTGTTTATATACCATGCAGGCAAGGCAAAGAAAAACCATGGAACGAATTGCCTCAGTTAATGCAGCAGGTATGGACAGAGTAATTTCAGTAACAGTTAAATAAATCTACTTTGATTCTTCTAGTGACCTACCAAGTTGTTCATCTGCAATTGCAGTAGAAAAGTGACACATATTAGTGACAATTACCCGATGAAATGAAAGAAGCATTAAAATTCGGAAAAAGCAAAAAACTGTTAAAATGTAATTCTTTTTCAGAATGGGATTAAGTAATTATTCAAACTGGAGCATTGGAAAATTCTTTACTGTCTGAGAGGATTGGATAGGGAATGACATCATCATCAGTGCCCTTTATTTCTGATGCAGAACCATTTAGTTTTAATTTTTGGTCTTAATTTTTGGTGAGAAGTGTGTTGACTGAAACTTGTTGTAGGCTTTCAGGTCAGCAAGGAAGGAACAAGAGTGTCTCCCACCTTATGTATGCTGCCAAAGGTGAGACTCACCAGCCATCGTTATTATCTCATTAGTAGAACCAATAAGTGCTCCAAAGCACTTTAAGCCAATTAGATTTCATTTTTAAGTGGATTTCCATCATTTCAATTATTTGTAAGTGGGCAAGGGAATATTTATATGGTAAGAAACAAACTCTTTCAAATGTTTCCCCTTCCTCCTGCTCTTTTGTTTTTTTGTTTTAACCCATATCATATATTGTTAGCTGAGGTGCGTCTAATTAGTGTGTTGAATCAGAGTGATGGAATTGGCATCCCTAATCTAATGGAACATCCCATATGCAAAGTGGGAGTCCTGTAATACGCCTCCTTCCCCGGTAAGATAAAGAATCAATTTAATTCAAAATTTTAAACTGTTAGGTGAAGTTCTTTTTAACGATTTATATTATTCTCTGACGTACGTATAAAAGTACGAGACAAGACCTTCTAATAATTTCACAAATTACCAAATCAATTTAACCAACCCTCCAAATATGTACGAACCAAGAAACTTGTGTCCTGTGTTTTCCATTATTCATTTGCTAAGAATAATAATAAAAAAAAGTACATCAATAGGAAATTCTAATATACCATCCAACGGTTACAAAGGAAACCGAACCTATTAACCTCAGTGTTCTCGGAGAGTATATATTCAATGTTAATGTTATAGGAGTAGATACTTTTTTACTAAAAAAAAAAAAAGATTAATGTGTCATTAATCATAAAGAAGTGGGTGAAATACATTAAGTTAAATGTGTTATTTTTTTTAATTTTAATAATAAAATATATTAAGTCTTCAATTTTTATTACGGAAGTATGATTGCATGAAAATGTTTTGTCGGAGGCCGAAGGAGGAGGAAGGAAAAGAAATCGCAAATTAACAATGGGCTTATATGTCACTTCAATTGGGCCCATCATGCACGTTAGTTCAATCAAGGTCCGCATGCCCTTTTGATAAGAGGCTCCGCAGATAATTCGGCCCAGTATTGTCTATTGTGGTTTTTTAAGTACATTAAAAATGCATTCACCTCAAAGATACCGAATCAAATAGTTGAAACTTGCGGGTATATCTAAGTTCTAACGACATCGTTACATTCAAGTCTCAAACTACTTGAGCTGGATAACCTACGTGGCCTATTTCTACAATCCTTAATTTCTGAACACTGTATTCATAACGGTAGAGATAAATGACTGGGAAAAGAATCTAATTGCATGTTTGGTTTTTTTTTTTTTTTTTCCAAAGGTTCTTTTACTAAGATTTTGATTATAAATTTAAATTTAGAATAAACTAATATAAATTTAAACTGATTTTAGACATCATTGTTACACTCGAATTTTAAGAAGACTTGAGCTGTACAACCTAATGGGGCTATTTCTATAAACCATGATTTCTATTTGAAAGCTCAGTTAAATGATCTCACTCCATGACCGTAAAAAAAAAAAAAAAAAAATCCTTCACACTAAGTAAACAAAGCCCTTGTCATTGTTTCTTCAATTGTTGCCCCACATTAATTTTTCTTACATTGTGGCCATCCTCACATTCTTACGAAAAAAAAATCATTTATCAAATATGACATTGACCATTGATGTGTATAGACTAGGAACAACAAAGCAATGTTCGCAAGTGCTGCCCAATAACCAAGTTCATATTGGCAAGTTCATTTATCATATGACAAAGGACCCCAAAAAAGGAGACAAGGCCTGAGCCAATAGCCATGACAACCAGCGAAGACAAAGAATGGACAGATTTAATGAGTTACTGAGCGGGGGCATGTGCTTGCCAGTTCACTCATCCACATCTCTTTAACACATGCATGGTTAAGTTTGTGCCCTTTTGGGATAACAAACGAACCCCTATCTTCCTCTTGTTTAAGAGTTCAGTTTCTTTCAGTCCTAAAGATAGATAAGATAGATACCTCTACTTAGGAACCCTACCACATAAAGATGAAGTTGAAAAATGAAAGTCAAGACAGAAGAGTACCTTAATCCTTGGATTTGGTTAGGAATGGCAAATTAAGACCAATGGTGGAGTCAGGGAGCGGCTAAGTGGGTGATCGCCCTCCTAAATTCATTAAATATTTATTTTGAATTATATTCACACTTAAAAAGTGTTGGGTCCATGGCCTATGATGGATCTAGCCCAAATTGATGATGCACTAATTTGTTATTTATAAGATATGCTTAGATGCTGAGCTGTCATAGAGAGAAGAAAAAGAAAAGAAAAACGAGCAGAAAAGCACAAGCGAGAGATGAAGATTCTTTGAAGAAGAAACTGAGCGCCATCGGTGAAGAAGAAGACTATCGTGTAGAGTAGGATTTCATTTCCCTTTTACAGAGAGAAACACTCGTGTGAGTTGCTTGAGAGTAAATTCATTTTTTAGAGGGTGAAGTCCCATTATTCACTTTTCTTATTGAGTCAGAGTGAATCTTGTGTAATCTCATTATTTATATTGAAGTTTTTTTAGACTTGGTCTCGTGATTTTTACTCTTCACATCGAAGTTTTCCACGGTAAAATTTTTGGTGTTCTTTATTCTTTCTTTATCTTTGTTTGTTTGATTTTTGATTTATTATTCATCAATGTTTCGGCATCTGAAGAAGGCCGGGCTAATTGATACCTAGGTTCAGAATAGCCAGGCTCCGTGACGCAACAAAAAGAAAGCTAATGTAATATAAGTTTGTCCCTTTGTTCTTAGGGTTCGTCGGTTCTCCTTTCAATGCTAATGAGAAAAGTTGCAGCAAATTTTTAACACTAGGATACGTGGTCGTATCCTGGCCTAAAAAAAAAAACATCAGGATCCGCACGCGTATTCTGAAAAAAATAAGTGTTGCTGCATTTTTTCCCATCTGCAGTGATATGAGAGCTACATTAAGACAAAGAAACTTGAGAATTCTTCAAATTTGTCTACGTATAGCTATGTTATCCCGTCTAGCTTGGTGTGAATTTTGAATTCTTCTTTCTCACAAATTTTCTCACTCATCCATTAAGACAAAGGCGGGATTGGAAGACGAAGATTGATATGGGCTAAGAGACTTATTAAAGAAAAAAATAAATAAAAGAAAAGGATAAGCTCAAGGCCCACGTAACCCCACAAAAAAAAAGTTCGAGATGTCTGGTACTGGGTGCTGCTTAGGTTGCTCCCAACATGTCATAGCCCCACCAAGCCTGAACCTTTGCAGCATAATAATATTATGGACATTTCATGGTCAAGGGCTTGCAATGCACATGACCAAATGCAGAAACGTATACATTCAAAAGTTGTACCAACCATAGCCCTATAATTGAGGAAAGAAAAAGAAAAAGGAAAAAGAGGGGGGATCATAGCATAGCACTACGAATTATTATTGGATCTGCATCATGTCCTTGTTCTCATACTACATTTGAAGAACGGACGAGAGAGGTTGGATGAAACGTTGCCATCAAGTGGTTAATGTGACTGTCCTGTAACTAATTAAGGAACCAATTAGGCAACTATGGGCCAATTAGTACTTGCTCCATTCAACGGTTTTTCGTCATGTTTACATAAATGGACAGACATTTGGATTAATAATCATGTCTTAAGGGATTAAAAATAGAAGTATCAAATAAAGGAGAACAAAAAGAATGGAAGCATAAATCAAGATATTATGTGTATTGATACATATACATTACTCATTTTCGGATGTCACATTTTCATCATGACTGACTAATATAAAATACCTAACCATGTGCAATTGCAGTGGAGTCATGTCATTTCAAAGGCTGCTTGTGATGTATCACGAGAGAAAATTTGAACACGTGGCAGACTTGGTTAAGGAAGACAAGGAGAGTAGATACTGTTGAGACTTAGACACAAAGGACCCAGATTCTTGATAGGCATAGGCATTTCCCAACGGGAAATATAGTCATTATTAAACCATATTCATACGGTCCCGAAACTGGACAAAACCAACTTAATAAGCGTGTCTCCGGGTTGCTTCTATAATTTCAAAACAAGTGTGATGTCCATCAAGCCAATAACAGATTTTTTTCAATTTTCGTCATCGCTTGTCAGAAATAAAAGGGGAGTACTGATACCGAGTTCGGAACTGACGGGGTAAGTCTTTGCATGATTGGCAGCTTATCAATCATATTATTGAGTTACAAGGTAAGCTGTCTCTTTTATAGCCGGTAAAATATTTCTTAGACAAATTTCTTGAATGAATTGAATCTTCGCATCTATTTTTATGTTCCAATATGCTTTCCTTTTTATTTTGTATAATCTATAATCTGTTTTGTTTAAAATGTCCTATTACATTATTTATAAGTATGTGCTTGTAAATGTGGTGAAAGTAACAAAAAAGAAAGAAAAAACATTTCATAGAAGTTTATGAATTGTAAATTTTTAAAACATCTTATACAATAATACTTCAAAGATAAAATGGGAAACCGAAAGAAGTTTTAAGTTGTTGCATGAGTCGGGTGTAATTTTCAATTTATACAGAAAACCAATTCTTATGTCGCTTAAAGTTGGCCCCTCAAGGTCCAAAAGAGCGCACGCTATTTTTAATCAGTGGGATAGCTGTTCCACTACACTATTGTAGCCTTGTAGGACCTCTTGCTTGCCAAGATTAAGGGGAAAAAACCATTTATTCATTAGCAATCTCATAGTTACACAACCTCCTGATACTCACGAGTAGCAGGACGATATCCACGCGTTTTATATTGGCCTGAAATTCAAACAAGCATTCTTAAGGCTTTTGATGTTTCTGGTCCGTGGTAGTTTGCCGATTGGAATTAGTTGGTAACAGAAATGATTACACAAAAAAACTGATTCATTATGTCTGATATCCTCACCCTACGCATTGCATTGCAACGCAACATTTCTCTCCTTCTAAACCACCAACAACTGACACCACCACAGATAATAACAATCCAACACTTCATCTCTACATTGACAGAAAGTAATGGTCAGATTTGCCTAGATTTCAGATTTTAAATTCCTAATTTCGACATTAACAAAAGTAAAAGTAAAATCATTAAAAAGTAAGGGGAAAAGAAAAAGCGCGCGAAAATTTAAACAAAGCGTGCGACTCTTTTTTTTTCTCTGCTTTTTTTTTTTTTTTTAATTTTTAATTTTTCTCTTTTTCTTTTGACGTTTGTGATTGGAATTCAAAAGAGCAGCTTCCTACGAGGAACGGATAATGTGTTACATTTAGGGGCACATGAGGCGAGTTCTCGAATGGTTTCACCAATGAGATCTTTGAACACGAGGCGTTCGATGTCCAAAACGACATCACCCATCTCCATTGTCCATTCACCCCAACCACTCATCTCTTCCGCCATGTCCTTCCTCAACACGCCACATATCACCTTAAACAAGTCCTCCGATTCCGATTCCGATTCCTCCCTCTCTCGGATCCTCCGAAACTCCGACCACACGTGCTGCGTCTGCTCGCCGCATGACACCACCTTCCACGGCGGTAACTGTTGGTTCCGGTTCAGGATCTCCTGGAGGGTGTCGAAAATCAACCGCCTCTTCAGCCTCGAAGGTTCTGAGGTGTCCATCCCCTTCAGACACTGGTGCTTCTCCAGCAACAAGAAAACGTCGCTGTCTTCCGGCAAGTAACTACATGCACGCAGGATCTCCGACACGTAAACGAAATCACAATCCTCCGATGCTGCCTCCTCGGATTTGCCTTCACTGCTACACAAAGCTGCACTCCACGTATCATCTTCTGACTCCGCCCCTTGATCTGCGTAATGTAATGTCACCATATTCTTTATCAGAGCTAAGAAACACAAGCTTTATGTTATTTATTTATTTAAAAATAAACAGTATATTAATATAAAATCGGTGCGAACTCAGTCTCACGTGATTGTACGAGGGGGAGTGAATGAACAAACGCGACTTATGCCACGTCACCATCCCTAGTATCAAATGATTGGTCCACGTAGGTTGGGATTTAACAGAGGGAGAGAAAGAACAAACCGTTCACTGTTTTCACACTCGTGATTGGAAAGCAGAGATAAAGAAAGGGAGTTGCTTAAAACTTAAAAGGCCTAAACAATCACCGCATAAATCAATTTATTTTCTAACTAACAATAATATCGCAGGCTAAGAAAGTTGTTAAGTTGAATAGTCAATCATTGACTATATAGTATTCACTCACCTTTGTAATCAATGCACCGTTTGGTTATTGGGGAAGGTGAACACCAATCGTCCTTGTAAAATGATGAGTCAAGTACCGATACAGGACTCGGTTGTTGCAACTCGTTCCCTGCTGTTATTTCCGCAATGCTGTTAAGCAACTTATCACACCTATCAAGCAGATTCCTCCCTTCCTTGTACTCTTCCGGCTTGTATCTCTGTGGACCACACACAATTCAATCAATCACAGCACCATTTCCATAAATAGAAGCGATTAATTAAATAATTTGTTAAAGAAATTAACGGTAGTAAGATAGATACCTCTGTATCGGTATGTGAAGAGGTGCTGAAGCTATTCTCTGAAATGGTGGAAGATTCATCCTCTGCTCCATTCAACATCTTAACTTTCTCCTTCACCTCTTTACGATCAATCGCTTTTCTCGCCCTGGGCGATCCATTCGTCACTTGCTGAACCGCTGCATTCCCTCTCGAGCTTATCTTTGGGGAATGAACCGGAGACACCCTTCTCGAATCAACACCGTCACTGTTCACTTTCCTCTGAGTCTCCGTGTTTTGAACCTTCCTCGAGTTTCTGCCTCTGGTTTGAGTTCTAATACTTCGATCAGTCTCACTGGCAAGGCTCGGGCTCCGGCGAGCGCGAGGACTGGACCGGAGGCTGGAGGGAGGAGGTGAAGAATAATTATTCCCGGTTCGGTTCAACGAACCGGAAGATCTAACCGGCTTCATGATAACAATGGGAGATTGGTTGGAATGTAACAGACCCTTAAGCTGCAGAGCCTCCAAGATATGCTTGAGAGTGTGAGGATCCTTGGGAGGCTCTTGAATCCCTCGTATCCTCAACCTCCTCTCAATCTCTCCGTACATTGAAACGGTGTGCTTCGGCTCGGGGAAGAAATCAGCAGAGTCATAGAAACTCTTCTTCTTTTGTGCTATTATTCCTCTCTGCCTCAAAGGAAGGGAAGCTCTGGTTGCTTCTGTTTGATCCATGGCTCTGTCATTGGACAACCGATTATTGAAAGTGCCAGCATTATTCTCACGCGCTACATTACTAGCCTGGGTTTTTGTTTTCGCCTGTAACTGCTTCAACTGAAAGTTGTTAGAGTCGAAGAACCGACACTGTGGCAGATCTCTGGGGACCCTGGACTCCGACTCGGACGCGGATCTTCGGAGCTTCGCAACCGGGTCAGGATCCGAATCCGGTAGTGTGTCCAGGCCCATAAGCCTGACAATAACGCTTGTGGAACGACGCTGTTTGTCTCCGTCGTTTTCTGCTCCGAGATTCGTTGCTGTTGCTGTTGCCGTGTTGGTTCGGATCTCTCTCGGGTGAAGTGCTCCTTTGGCATCCACGACGGCTCTGCTATCGAGAGAGAGTCTGGGAGCCTCTCTGGAGAACTTCCACGAAGACCTCGTGCCTTCCTTGAACTCCAGAACAGGAAGAGTCACCTTTGCTTCAGGTTGGGCCTCTCTCGCCGGAGAAGGCGTTGAAATCGCCGGAGATCCAATGTGTTTCTCCGGTTCCGGCGAGGAATCCGATGCCTGCAAAATACAACAACGGCGAGGTTAGTTAGAGTAACGAACGAAAGAGGAATTGGAGAAAGGAAAGGGAAATGAAGAATTACGGGAGGGAGTCTGAGTCTTTTGGCTGAGTGGATGCGTTTTCCGGTGAGTATTTGGTGGCGATCGAAGATCTGAAGGAACCCTGACATGCACCCCATTTGCTTCTGCATCTGTTTTTCCAAGTTCTGGTCGCGTACTATACCAGTCGTCATTTTCTAAAAATTGAAAAATAAAAATGAAAATAAAAATAAAAATATTTGGCTCGTTCTGTCACTCTCTCTTTCTTTGCCTTAGTGTTGATTGTGAAGGCTTCTTCATTCTCTCTCGCTCGCTCTCTCTCTCCCTCAACTGAGATTGATACTTTTATCTCCCACTCCCGCTTTTCTGGTCTTTAAAAGGTGAGAGCGCAATTAAACGCCAATGAAGGAGAGAGCCAAAGGAAATATTTACCCTTCACTTTTGTCAAAAATGCCTAATGTATCCTCCCTTTTAAATATCCTTTTAAATAACCTAGATAATGTTGTGAATTAATTTTTTCCTTTTTTTTCGCTTGATGTATTGCATCTCATACCAATACAAAATTATTTTTACTAACTTAAATAGTCAATGACCATCAAAGTATGATAACAAATATCAACTCTGACAGAGATAAACATATAATATAACAGTTGTAAACTGAACTTTTCTTATTGGTAGAGATTAAAAGTTCCTATTGTATCCTCCCTTGTAAATATTCTTCACATGCTTAATATATATATATATATATATATATATATATATATATATATATATATATATATATATATATATATCAAATTACTTATTTTTATATATTTATTCTTATATGTAATTATTTTACACTTATTGTATTTGGCGAATATTCCTTTTTTTTTTTGTAAACTTTAGCGAATATTCTTTAATAGCTTTTTAGTTTTAAATAAAAATAATTATAAATAAAATTGAAATTAAATAAATTTTTGGCTTTAATGTAAATATGTCGTTTTGGATTGAAAAATTAAAAAATTATAATGAAAAGACTATTATAATACTAAAATAAATTATAATTACAAACATACTTTAATTTTTGCCTCAAAACGACGTCATTTTGAGCTCAATGTAGATAAATTATCTACAAATTATCTACATTGACGGTAGAAAAAACGAACCCAATTTTTTTATATAATAATTCTCCGGCAAATCTAAGCATGAAATTTAAACTTCTGAATCAATTCTAATCTGAAAGAATTTCGTTACAAAAGTGTTTTACAAAAGAATTGGAACCAATTTCATATCCTAATTCTCTAGACTTCGTTTCGGTCAACCGTGCATATTTCGAATTATTCAGCAATTGTTAATGTCAATTTGATGGAATTTTAGTACAATTATTCTCTTATGTAAAGCAAAACATTATGCTGTATTAGAGAATTATTATTTCATAGGTCACATTTTGTTCTTTACATCAATTATGCATTTATTTAAATTGATTCATAAAAATATAATTCAATTGTGATAAATAAAAATCTTTTAGTTATTATTAATATTTATATATAATAAATTATTTTAGTAAAAATTAAAATAAAAGTAATTTGTTGTAAAATAATAAATCTTATTTTTGTAATAATAAATAAAAAATAAATTCATGTTAACAAATTGATAATATTTATATTTAATACCATTATCCGAGAATTAGGTCAGCACAGAAAACAGCGCGCCCACTTTAAAGTTTTATACACTTTACACTTAGATAGTCAAGGCTTTTTACTGTGAGGATCTGCAGCATAGCCACCGTGGGCAATGTTCTCTGCCTGCGTGTCAGGTACCAAGTGCCTTGATTTTTGAGCATTTGAACGATGACTGTTATTTCATCGAACCCCTATTCCCCATGTCCCCAAACGCCTTTAAGCCGTTCGATTGGTTCAAATCAAATGCCATATCCACGGATACTATCCACCCTCAACGGCAGCTTGCGTCACTGGATTAAAACTCCTTCGGGTATTGAGGAGGGAAAATAAAAACAGAGTTTTGGTCTAATAAATTAATAATCGATGTTGCCATGTGGCGAGATGGTATCCATAGATAAGGAATCATAGCCGTTAATCATGTAGACCTTACTGATCAGGTCAGACGGCAAAAGCATCAAAGCCATAACAAGCCAAACGCAAGTTCCTTTATTTCCACTTCCACTTACAATAATTCCATGCCTCATTGGCTAGTGTTCAACTTTATTGATCTCCTATTAATAAGTTATTTTTATGTATTTCCTTTTTTTTGGTAAATGCTTAGTTAGTCAAAGCATGCCCTGACCCAAGATGTGACAATCATTCCTGGGTTTTGTTAAAACTAGTATTATAAAAGAGCATGATAATAAGGCCAATTGGCAATTGGGAATGAAGATTTTAAGGTGAGAGTGAGAGATATTAGACAAGACCGTGAGCTTAATTAGGAACATAAGCTAAGGTCTCATTGAGTACAGTTTGCAGCCATAAAGGGCCAATACAGGGTTCTGTTTTGAACCTAAAATGGCTTGGCAATAGTTCTGTTCGGTGGCATATTCCTATTCCGTCACTTCTTTTTTCTTTATTCTTCTCTTTTTGCTTTGATAATTATCATGAGCCTCTTTTTAAAATATCAAGAAAAAAGAGAGTGGTGAAACAGTCATAGCATCACTGACACTAAACCAACAAGCTCGTGCTTGGAAAACTGAGGAAGAGTTTGGCCGTGGCTGGGGCTTTAGTTTTATAATTTTTGAAAACTATTTTCCCATTCTCTTTTCTTTTTTATTTAAATTTAAAAAGTTTAAAAGTGAGTTTGTGTGATTTATTTTTGTAATAAAGGAGTGATAAGGGGTGTGTAATTTTTATTTTTATCTTTTTCTGTATTAAGTATTTTTTTTCTTTGTAGCTAAACTTGAGAGTAAGTGGAGGTGTGAAAATATTTTGAACTATATAATTACTAATTTTATATTTTTCTTACTAAACGAGTCTAATAATCTTCTCAATTATTAATGAAAATTAAGTAAGAAATATTTTTCGTTTAATATAAAATCTTGTTGGGAGATTTATCTCGATATAATTTTCATTTAATATAATATTATATTTAAGATAAGAATATAGGAAATTTCAAAAACTGTATACGTTACTTATGTAAACTACCACTATTCTTTCTTCTATATATCCTAATGATAACTAATATTAACAAAATTATGAAAATAATAATAATTCCCATAATTAATTCATTGTACTAAAAATTCTCTCCCCGGATATTTTAGTTAAGAGAGCAATAAGTTAATAAGAGAAGTTGCCACTTTAAGAATATACACGAGTATAATATATTTGGCATGTCTTATTTTTAGCTTCTCTTATAATTAAAAACAAAAACTTAATCAAACATAATTTTATAAAAGTTTTTATTATAAAAGGAGTTTTTTATAATGATAAAAAGCTAAAAACTAAAAGCTCCTAAGAAAAGTTTTTTTAAGATGTATGCTAACTTTTTTGACTACTCATCTTTATTTCATAATTTTACTCTTATTTTAAACTTGTATTTATAAATTTTATCTTTTATCTTAATAACAAATTATTTCATCTTTCTTCCTCCAAAATCATCAGGATTGTTTTATATATATAATCACCAAATAATTTTTAGTTTTATTTTTTAAGTTTTATTTTTATAACTTTAGCTTAAAAGTAACTTTTAACTTAAAAAAGTATGTCAATGTGGCTCTAAGGGAAGGAATAAGAGGAATAATATATATTTTAATTTATAAGTTAAGAATTATAAAATAATTATAAAAATAAATAAATAATAGCCCAAAAAGTACATAACAATCTCTTTTATTTTTTGAAGAAATTAAATAGGTAGAGCATTTGCTTGAAATAAAATAATAGTCCCACATTTCTCTACGTTCGAGTTCTTCAATCTAAAACAATATTGAACAAAAAGGACAATTTTAACCTGTTTAATAGAATCAAAGGATAATATTCAAACCGGACACCTAAAATTGCATAATAGAGACAGTGCTCCCCGAACTCAAGGCAAATTTTTGAAAAAATAAAAATAAAAGAGAGAGATATATGAATTAAACATGACTTTTATGAAAGCCTAGACCGTAATAGATGCAAATGTCTAGTTGCAAATGATGTAGACACCATGAAAATTTGCTTAAATAATACTTGAGAGATTCATTTTCTCTCTCTTTATATTATGAAATGTATATCACTTTAATTATAAAGATAATAATAAGTCATATATATATATATATATATATATATATATATATATATATATATGAAAAAAATATTTCTCGAACAGCTTGAGATAAGTTTATCTCCGGCTATTTCAAAATTACGTCGTTTTGTTTATTTATTTTCTTCTATTAATTGATTCACCTTTGAATGGTTATGATTTCCTTTTTCTCTCTCTTACTTTATCCATCTTTGTACGGTTATGATTTAGTAGCCGAAAATAAGATTATCTCAAGCAGCTTGAGAAACGAAGATAGATAGATCAATAGTGATAAAGGAAGAGAGAGAAAAAGGAAATCATAACTATTCAAAGGTGAATAAATGAATATAAGGAAATAAATATACTAATTAAACGACGTAGTTTTGAGCTGACCGGAAATAAATATATCTCAAGCAACTTAAGAAATATTTTTCTCATATATATATATAGTGGTACACTTTCAAATTCTACAATAGTTTTAACTCAGAGCTATAAGGAAAAAAAGAAAAAGAAATAAAAGAACAAGAATACCTGATTGTGAATGAATGAGTCCGGATGGTTTAGGACATATGCCATTGAATGAAGTTAGGAGACCGAGAGGATCGAAATAAAAACAAGTCAAGTTGGAGGAGTTATTTCACATTTTCACTGCTGTCCTCGTCACAATTATATATGATCTGTTGCCTATTCATAACAATTGATCCAGCTACAACTAGAAAATGATAGCTCAAGTCCTTATGGTACTCGTCACAATTATGAACCGAAGAATGAAGACTCAAGTGAGTTGTCTGGTACTATACTCTTAAATTTTGATGAAAGAAATTCAATATAATTAGACCACCGTATATACATTTATCTAGGGATTGGACCCGAAGCCTCTGACATCCATTGATGGCCTAACCATATATTCCGTTATCACCAAGAGTTTTTAATTTGTTTGTTATGATTTCAGCTAGAGTTATATAAGTTCACATCTAACTTGTATCCATTTTGGGGGTAAGCCTTTAATTTCCTTAATTAATATCTTGTTGGGGGATTTACCTCGATATAATTTGCACTATCTTGTGTCCATAAGTACTACTAATTAAGCTAGTAAGCTATGCCTATATAAAATGTGTATATGATATATGTTATTGCTTCTTCAATCAACATGATGTTTACGTTATCTAAATAATTTTTTAACTTATTTGCGGATGTTTCAATGCTCAATAATTTTATTTTATACGAGATCAACAATATAACGTGCAGGCAATCCATGAAGATATCGATCAGAATTTTAGAAAGCAATTTATAATTCTGATTAATAATATATTTATCTACTCAGCTACGATCAATCCAAGAGAAATTCAGTAACATCATTAGCAAAATAGCAACTTGTAATGCAAATTGGATTCTTGTTTCGGAAAGGGCAAACTTTCATGCATCAATACTAGCAAACCTAAGCACGAGGTACTAAATCCTCAATTTGAGCACCTGGGATTGTGCTTATTGTCAAAAGATTCTATTTGAGGAAGCAAAATTAGGATCAATTTTGCACATTTTCACTCTAGATTTTATATGCAGTTTTTAGCAATCAATTTTACAGGTGTTGTCCGTATAGTTATGCTAAAAGGGATATATTCAAAATCAGGATCTAATGTGTGCTATATGCTAATAATAACGTGGGGATGATCATATGAATACCCCAAAGTACCCTATGGCATATCAATAAATTCAACGATTTTTTTATTTTTTTTCTATAGAATATATTCAACAAGTTAAAATGTTATTTATACCAAAGAGGTTGGTTCAAATAGTATATGTTTGGAAGAGTTAACCTTACCATGATGTAAATATTCTCGACTCGAATAAAATTATCTCTTTCGTGGACATACATGTGATTTATAAAAATTAAATTAAATGTTATTTACATAGGTTACTGTTGCTGTCTTTTTTTTGTATATCACTGTTGCTGTCTTTAAAACCTCTTTATAGAGCCTCTCTCCACCAAACCCGTACAAGTAGTTAGTGGAAGCTAGCAACCATTGTGCACATAGATATCAATTCCCTGAAAGGACGAGCAAGATCCCTTTTCCTTTTTGCAAAAACTGTCTTCTTCAGTTACACAGCCTCTTAAAATATTCATAAAGATAACAGAAGCTGCTATATATAATAATATAATATATTGATTTATCATCACAATTCACAAATGCGTTCAAGCTGCCATCCATGTGGATTGTCCTATTAGTTCTTTTTTTTTTTTTCTTTTTTTTTTGTGAGTGTCTGGAAGTTCTAGCTATTAGTTATTTCTGATTGATCCATGTGACCCTATATAAGCTCCACCTATCTCAGCTTCATTTTTACTGGTTACAGTTCTGGTCTATAGTAATAATATTATATCATATGCATGTTGTGAAATAAAAGCAGCAGTCACTTTTTCTTCACTTTTCTGCTTTAATTTATTTAAATCACATTCATGTCAGATCTTCATAATAACAGAAATCTCATCCAAAAACCATTTTATCTGACTTTATACAAACATATGCAACATTGCAGTCTCAAACTCACAGTTACACTACAAATGATACATACGAGTCTCTAACATGTTTTAGCTAAACTCTTACACTCATGCATGCTAATTAAAAGTACATGCAACTTGAGTATTACATTACTTAACACAAAAAGGGCAAAAAGATTAAAAAAGGGAAAAAAATAGAAGAAGAGCAATTTTAAGTCAAGAGAGAAAAATGAGCGGTCCCCATCGTCTTCAATTTCCCATGTCGTTGTTATATGAATGTGGTAAGAGAGCCCAGTTCCCAATCCTTCCCGTGTTCTATCACCGACCCTCTTCCACTGCACACATTTCTTAATATCCTAACATGCTAACCCTGCATTTCACGTTCTACTCCATGCCCTGCCACTTTTATTTATACTATATTAATATAACTATTGGTCACAGTAAATCAGTCCAGTAAACTGGGCACCACAAGTGACTTTCAACTTGTAAGAGTACCTAAATAACAAACAGGCAGATTTCATCAAAATAAAAAATGGAAATGCATATAAGATGGACAATATATTTATCATGTTGCATAATATAAAATTGTCTCACGCACATATAAGGAAATTAGTGAAATTCACTTTTTTTCTTTCTTTCTAGTCTCTTTAGTAGATTTTACTTACTTTTTTTTAAGTATACATGAGATAATTTTGTCTCATATAATATGAAAAATGTATTTCTCATATTTTATTAGTATATATATACGAGTCAGGTTATATTTACAAATTTTTTTGTTTACAAACTCTTATAAACTACACTATCTTTTCTCGGGAGAACACTAATTTCACTATGTTCTCCCGGGAGAAGATAATGTAATTTGTAAAAATTTGTAAAAAAGTTTGTAAACAGATTCTTCCACTATATATATATTTAAGATATCAATTTGTGTCTAAAATTCTAAAGACTCACTAATCCGGTTTTGGATTTGACCCTTTTCATTTTTTTTCCTTTCATAAATCAAACTTATTATCTTTTGAGTTGGTCGAATTCTAGGGTCTATAGTTGAAACGCTATTAGAACAAATATTAATACATATTCTTGATATGATATTTCAAGAGGAATGCGTCCAAACTATGATATATGGTCATCATATTTTATAGGGCATAGAGAGGTCTTGATATATTATTGTAGAAATCAGCTGATTGGCAGAAACGGATATAGGATTGCTGAATCAATGATGAAAGGCAGATGGGATTCTGATTCCTCTATCTAGGGTTCAGTAGTTGGACCACTTCGAAGACTGCTATTTCTCTCACCAACTCACATGGATTCTCTGTTTCTTATATGTATGTATGTATGCTTCTCCAAATTTGTTCCTTGTATTCATTTATATTCGGGGTACCTTTTACGCCAGGCAATGCAGGAATTGTTTTTGCCTTTTGGTGTCCAATTTATTAGTTGCGTTACTTAATCAAGTCATGAGGCACTGGAGGCAGTTTCTCACTTCACGTATAACGAAACCTAGAAGTCTGTCTTTGACTGTGAGGTGTATTATAGGATAAATTTTTATATATGCTTGCTAAAATAATATTTCAATCCAGTCCAAGTATAATATATTATATAGAAATTAAATCTGTGATAATGGATTAATTTTATAAAAAAAATATAAACTAATAAATTTAGGAGTAAATTATAAATATCATCTTTGGTCCTCAGCAAATTTTACGATGTCCACTTTAATCCCTAGCAAATAAAAAGGCTATTCGTGGTTCCTAAGAAATTCAAAATGAACCAATTTAATTGAAATTGTGGTCCCTCACAAATTCAAAAAAGACCTACATTAGTCCCTTAAAAGGACTAAAATGGATCCACTTTGAATTTCTTATGGAGCACGAATAGCCTTTTTATTTGCTAGAGACTAAAGCGGGTATCCTAAAATTTGTTGAGGACTAAAAATGGTATTTACTCTAAATTTATATTATTAATTATGAGAAAACAAAAAGCTTCTTAGTTAGATCCTACCTATTAATAGTGGCAAATGGCACAAAACTATTATATTGGACAATCTTTCCTTTTTCCTTTCTTTTGCAAGATATGAAAACTTTCATTAAAGCAACAAATCATAAGTAACTTGAACATCATATTTTAACTTAAGGCCTTAAGACAATAAATCTTTATATTCTTCACTTAATTCTAAACAATATTAATTTTTATCTTTCACATTTGAATTTCAACCGGAGGATTCTACTCATGCAGCTTTTGTATATGATTATATAAATAACTCTACCAATTCAGGAAATTTTGTCTTCAATCTCAAATAAAATTACTGTTTATAAAAAAAAAAAATTACTTGTACGATTGCGAATATAAGTGTTAAGAATCAATTCAACCAAAAACCTTAAGATTTTTAGTGAGACTATATCAATGATTTAATTTTATATTTCTCTAACACACCCCTGACATAGGAACCATTTGCGCTTGAAGTATGAGAATTGATGCACAGACCCATTTTTAGTTTACTTTATGCTTACTTAATTCCACCACAAAATGGAGACCGGTCATGATCGAACTCGTGACCAATTGGTCACTCCAACTCTGATACTATGTAAAACGTCAATTCAACCCAAAACCTTAAGGCGTTGGATGAGGTTATAGTTTTTATATTTCTTTAACATGCCTCCTCACACAAAAGCCCACTAAACAATGTACAGTCTCACTTACTTGTGCTAAAAAAAACTCCACAAAGACTTAATTAATTATTAATTAAATGAGAGGCGATGGTGATCGGATATGTAACACTGATGTTTAATACCATATAAAAAATCAATTCAATCAAAAAATTTAAGCTTTTGGGTTACATCTTAAGGCCTTGGGTGATACTACATTAGTAGTTTTATATCTCTCTAATAATAAGAAATCTCAAATGTGAATTATATATTATGCCTTTTATTGTTATAAATAGAAACTTACTATTTTAAAGTTGAAAATAAATTAATAAAAGTGAATTGGTTTTTTTTAATTTTTAATTAATACCAAATCATTAGTTAAAGTAGCAAGGAGCTTATTTACCAAAAAAAAAAAAAAAAAAAAAGTAGCAAGGAGCTTGTTCACCTTAATTTGAGCCCTAGGAATAATGGAGATAATGTTTTAGGAGAACAACCTTAATTACAGTAATCAATGAGTGGTAGAGAAATCTTAAATTTAGAATAATTTAAATGGAATTAAAAAAATACAATTCTTTTTTTTTTAAATAAATACATTTCTACTTACACAAAACTCAAACTTTTTTTTTATTTTTTTATTTTTTATGTACTAAAAAAAAAACTCAAACTTTTTCAATTCAACTTTATAGTTACAAGTGCGTAAAGTCAGACATGTGAATCCGCAAACACAGCGAGAATTATAATGGGTAATAATTAAGGTGAAAGATTATGTATCTAACCATGTTCTTGTCTGATAATGTAAAAGGGGTAAATAAAGTTGTTCAAGTTCTTCTTCATGTGCAGGAGAATAAGTCATCCTTGTCATCTAGTGGGAAATGTTACTTATCCTTTCCCTGTGGAATTTGAATATATTATTACCCTACAGATGCTCTGACAAGCTATAGGTATATAAGCACGACCTAATCTAAAACAAGGGTCAAATTTTTTATATTCCAAAAATAGAGCAGTCTCCTAACATTCACATGCCT
Source organism: Gastrolobium bilobum (assembly GCF_033153095.1). NCBI lineage: Eukaryota > Viridiplantae > Streptophyta > Magnoliopsida > Fabales > Fabaceae > Gastrolobium > Gastrolobium bilobum. The sequence goes on along the minus strand of NW_026898878.1, from coordinate 279,711 downwards.
TTGCCTTTGTGTTTATTTCTTACCTAATAACGGGAAATTAAAGATTCAAAGTCCAAAAGAAGATGATAAGTGATGAAATAAAGAAGAAAAAGATGAATCTTTGCACATGATATCCGGGAAACAATAAGTGTAATCTCTATGACCCTATGACCATGTAAGTTTGTTCAATATTTTTTCTTTCATATAAAGGTTGGAAAATTTATTGTTATCTAAAATACTAGTCACGGTTGGAGTAGGATTACAAATAAATAGGCTAGAAACTTATAGATAAATTGAAAAAGAGACCTCAAAAATAAAAAAATCACACATTAGAAATCCTACATGAGTATGACAGTATACACACATATATATGCAGGTTTCATTCACTAGATAAAATGGTTCATGTAATTAATTAAATTAACATCATTAATGAAATTATTGCACATGTAATTAATCTGAGAAAACAATTTTTCACAATACACATTATGCATACTATATCAGTACTGAAATATTAAGTGAATACAATATTAATATGAAAATGAGTATAACATGCAAATAGTTTATCCCAACTTCCAAGACAAAACATAGATAATTTTTTAAAAATGTTTACGCTGTTATTTTGTACACATTATTTATAAAAAATAAAATAAAAATCCAAAAATTTATAAACGCATCATGATTAGAATTTTTTATACAGTAAATAAAATAATAATAAAGGGTTGTGATCATTTTACACCGATAAGTTACATTTTCAACCTTAATCATTAATTCTATTTATATCTAACGACTCTGATTTGTTAAATATGTGAGTCGCTGGATGCAAATAAATTAATGAACAAGATTTGTTATAAGATTTTTTATTTTGATACTGGTATAAAAATAATCTCCCTAGTCAATAATAAGAAATTTATAAAAATAATGTAATTTGAGTAAATCTATTTCGGTAATAGACTCAGCTTGGCCGGTCTAGTTGGCTAGACCACTGTCAATTCACCAGATGTAAGAAAGAAAATGCAGCAGAACATAGAACAGTCCTCTGCTACGAATGAGGTCACATTTTATAGGGTTTAGGTATAACCAAAATGTAAATGGAATAGAATTTGTTTTAACTATGTAATACAGTATAAACAAGTGTCTAGTTTATAAGTTAACACACCGCGGCATGTGTTTATTATAGTTTTCCTTCAACGAAAGGCAACTAGCCAATAATATGAACGTTCTTATACTTCCTTGTTTGTCTCGTTTTTCTAAGCAGTTGGTGGATTAAATTAAACTATATAATATATGGGAAATATAAGAATCATGTTGCAGGAATGACACTGTTCATTCCTGCAACAAGGATACGGCGTCGTATCCTGATTTTAGTCTGACTTTTTTTTTTAAGCGTGGGACCCACACTTGATTTGTGTGTGTAGAAAAGTGTTCTTGTCATGTCAAATGACAAAAAGGGAACCCATAATATATATGTATCGAGAGAGATAGACAAAATCTGAACATGGATTAAATTTAAAAGCTAAAAAGAGGACAAAGTGAAAGCGATGGGAGAAAGGAATAGAAAATGATGCTTAACGGTCCTTTTTGTAGATGTGCCCATTAAAAGAGTGATGTCTCCATTTTAATTTGCTTGGAACTCGTAAACATTGTTGTGGCCAAATGCAATGCCCTTTCTCATCGATAATATCCATTCTCACATGCTCCCCTTTCTCTCTTTGTCAAATAATTGGGGCACTTCATCATATGCTTCAAAACATGGCTTCATGCTTCATGCACACCCAATCCATATTCATATAAAGACTCGTTATGGTCAAGTAGTCCTCTTACTGTAATCATGAATTGAAACTTTCCATAAATTTTATTATAAATTATGAGTCCAGATTGCCTACCATTTGCTTTTAATATAGGTGCTGACGACGATGGTGCATTGGTCATTTTATATGCCATGTTTCTTCTACCAAATGGGATCTTAATTCTAATGCTTTTTTTCTTTTTCTTTTTTGGTTGTACAATAAGAACAATACATAGAAAAACGCACAAACTACTCTATAACAAAAAGGGTATTGATCACATCTTCAATGAGTGCCATGTGCAGACCCCGGGGGGCTGAGCTTCACTACTGAAAATATTTGCTAGTGGCACATAATTTAGTGGCATACAAATTTGTTTCTAACATCTTTAGATATCATCATACGACTCAAATTAATATTCTCTCTTATTTTCATCATTTAATATCCAAAATTAATAATATACATATAATTAGCTGGTAAGGGCCTTCAAATTTAAATTAATACGGTGATTTATAAATAACATAGACTTCAACTAATCCATGTAGAAAATTTTGGATCTATATGGTCTATTTGAATGCTGTCTAGGTGACGAGCTTGCCGGCCTCTACAACTTTATTTATTTGTCTGTTAGTCTTACATGTACGCGAGGCGCACTTTAGATACTTGAGACGGAACATTAATAGTTTATCTCCAAGCACAAGGAGTAGATCATGCCACCAGAAAACATTGACTCGTGTTCTTTTCCTTTGCTGGGTTAGGTAGATCAATCGTCTATCTGCTTCAATCAAGATAGAGCCTAAATGCTGAATATCTTAACCAATTGAAAAATCCGGAATTTATTTTAAATGATTAGTCAAGAATTACTTTTTCTAAAGTGAATTCTGAAAGAATAAATTTGAGAATGTTAAAAAAAAAAAAAAAAGGATTTTGCAAGATATTGAGGAGGAAAGAATTGGACCAAAACATGCATTAGCTTTACCCAAACATGTACCCCATCTTCCAACATCATTATCAGCCATTCCCGAACAAAAGCTAATTACCCCAAGATCCTTCTCAGCTTCTTAATGAAAAAGGCTACTAATTACTAGGTCCATAGAATTTGATTACTCTCGTGTCGGTTTCATTTTCCTTTTCCTCTAGCGTTTACACTTTACTAGCAAATGAGCCAAGTTTTAGTCGAGATGAGGGGATATTTTTTCATGGTTATTATGCAATAGTATAGCTACAAGTATATATTGGACTGAACGTGAAAGGAATTTAAAGGTAACAATTCAAACATAATACCATATGAAAGCAATTTTAGTGGAAGGTTGGTGTTGAGGACATGTATACCCGGCCCAGGCCTGATCCACCTAAATGGATCATGCTTCTAGGAGGATTACTTATCCTCTCAGATGGGTAACTACCTTATCATATTTGCATGACTTGTGGCTGAGAATATCCACTCAAACTAAAACTCTGAAGTAATTTCCCTTTATAAATACTGAGGTACAGTCGAGTACATATTTCTGAAATCCTAATTCTACATGCTTACTACGCACATCCCACTATACCTTGAGCCTTAATATCTTTGCATCCAGTGATCTGTCACCTCTTGTGATCTGCTCGCTTATATCACCAACTGACAGCCCCAAATTAAATATGATCCCTTGGATCAAACAGGTGGTGGTAAACAGAGGGAGAGTAAAAAAAAAAAAAAAAATGCACACAGAGAAAGTAAAAGCTTGTTAAATGGAACAACAAAACTTAAGAAGGCTTAGAAGCAACATGATTACAAAATCTATCATAACACATTTCATGTGAGATGAGGGATTACGACTCACAGAGCATTCTTTGATTTCCCATCCTCTACGAGGTCTGCCAGAATATCTCATTCTCATTCAGATTTAGTTGATAACTCATCAAGCCATTGTCAGGACTCAGGCCTCTCCGAAAGCCACCACCTTCAAGGCTGAATGCCGCTAAGATATGTCAGTTTCTAGGTTGACTCATGCACACACGTAACAGTTAACACCAAGGTGCATTAACAGTTAGCTTCGGATTACATGCAAACTGGTGTAAGCACAAATAATGATGCTTCTCAATTGAATGCAGTGAATGAATGAGATTACACATAAACAATATTCAATTGCAGAATGTACTGTAATGCAAGAAAGAATCCACCAAAGAGTTACTATGCGTTGTATAAAATGTCATCAAACATTCTCTTCAGTTCCAGAGTCACTTTATGCAGTAACATGTGGCATCCTATTTGCAAGGCAAGGCAAGGCAAAGAAATTGACACAGCTTCAAATCAAAGTATCCAACATCTACAAGCTTGTGGATCCTGAGGCCCTTCAAACCATCTATCCCATAAGAGGTTTACAGGTCCATGTATTCTGTTATTAGAGAAAACTGATGATTACGCACTACACCTACAAACAAGACTTAATACGAAGTAAAGATTTAGGTAATAGAAATTACTCTGGGAGTAGTGGATCAGGCCTACTTTCCATGTTTTGTAGCAAGCTGCACTATGCCAAGTGAAATTGTTTAAGCCTAATAGCATATTGTACCTCACGACTAAGAACAAGATAAACTTTTATAAGCAAAGCTAAGAAAAAAACCATGCTGGGTGCACTCAGCCCCCAAGTTGACAAAAAGGGTCCATCAATAGAGAAACATATATTTATATCTTGCTGAATGGGCAAATCGAACAAGAATTTATCTATTTCAGATGTTGAAATTCATACAATCTAAAATTATCCCATGACCTATTTATCAGAATTTTCTTATTCTTTTTTCACAGATAAGAGAAACAACTGTTCCCTCAGTACTTACTCCATGCATATGGTCGACACATTTTCTGTTTTCTCAAGCTCTTCCAATTCTTCCTGCATAACATTAAAGAAGATAGAATGAATAACAAATGACAAATGCAGGAAATGAGGTAAGAGAGATAAGTGACTTTTTCAAAGCAGTTAATTATTGGATTACACTAAAAGAAAACACTCAACTTTGTAAAATGGCCTAACATTGATGCAAGCAATTAGAAATGATAAGCAATGCAACTCCTCATTAAATATTCACGTCTAAGACAAGATAGATAAGTTTATGTGAACTAAATGACTAAACCACTTGAACTTTTGCTAGGAAGTTAGAAAGCAGACACACGACACATTATTTTTCCTCCATTGTAAGTTATTGTATAACAATTTTTCTTGTTATAACTTTCAAGGAAACGAAAAAGAAGGCAGCTGAAATTTCAAGTAACTGGCCAGATTTCTCAGAAGAAAAATAATCCATATGGTTCTAGGTAGGTTTCAACCTTCCAGAAATATTTTGGAATGAATTGTACATATCTTCTGGGAAAAATACATTCATTATGCATTAAAGTTAATTGGGTTCTTCTGAACATAGAAGCATATGCTATTTTGTCAAATTGCAACACAGCTAGCAGTCTGCAAACTGTGAAAAACTGAAGATAATTTCAAACAGGGCAACAAATTTTCTTAGCATCAAAATTTTCCATAGTAAGAAGAAAACTACACGCCTTAGGAATATGCCACAGTATATTTAAAGCTCTGGAACTGGCTAAGTTGTGAAACTAATAGGATCCAAATGGTGTATTTCTCTCTCTAATAATTTTTCCTTCTCAGTAACCACATTGCCAAAGCTCCACTATTTTATTATAAGTCTTCCATTCCAAACTATACTATATAATTAATTAATTAATTAATTAATTAGTTCCCTATGCATATGAGCAAACAAAATTTCTAACATTATTATTATTATTATTGATTAAAACAGAAAGAAATGAAAAAATAAATAGGTAAAAGCGTGGAACCTGAAGAAATTTGGAGTCTTGGTCGAGACGCTTCAATTCGGCAAGAATCCGGTGTTTGCCTCTCTTATCAGTTACTCCTGTTCCTGCAACTGCAACCGAAACAGCAATGGTTTCTTCATCCGCCGACGACGCCGTTTCAGACGCCATAAGCATCAAGCATGATACAGATCTGAGAAGTGAGATTAAACACTACGGAATAATACCCATTTCAAAGAACGAGAGCCTCTCTCTTCACTTTCAGTATCTTTCTAATTCTGTTCTTCAAAAAAGCTCTTTTTCTTTCTACATGTGCTCTGCGCACTCATCAAAATCACACTTAAAATAGCGAGCCTTTTGTTTTTTCTTTTTTGGTTCCTGTCATTTTCATGCCTTTAAACTCTGCTAAGTGCTACTGCTAACCATAAAGAAGACACTGCAACTGCGAAGGTGGTCTTTGTTATTTTTGTTTTGTTTGCTTCCCAATTTAGCTGACACGGTTTACCACAATAGCCAATGGATACCACACAAGTCATTAACTATCAGCACGTATAAAAAAAACACCACCTGAATTTTTTTTCCTTTAAGCTAGAAGTTTTTATAAGATAAAGTTAAAAAAAAAACTTAAAAAAATAAAAGTTATTTGATAATTACATAAAAAATTTAGCTTAAAAGCACATATTTTAATAAAATTATCTTTTTTTATCTTTACAGTTCTTCATCTAAAAAAACACAATTTAAGAAAAGCTGATAAGAGCTTAAAAAAAGCTCCTCCTAGGAGTTTTTAGCTTTTTTCTTTATTATAAAAAAAAGAATTTTTCATTATAAGAGCTTTTTTCAAAACTTGTTTGGCCTAATTATGCTTATAATAACTTGTAGCTTAAAAAAGAGAGGATCCAAACAGGCACGAAGTATTGGGTCAGTAGTTTAATTAGATTAATCATATTTTAAAATAATATATAATAAATATTATATCAGTCCAATGGGAAGTTTTCGAATCCTCAAAGGAAGGATCTCAAGTTTAAATTTCGTTGCTTGCAATATATGTATATGAGAATGGATACATTTATCACCAGAAAAGTTTACTACTCTTACAATCAACTTAATTACCGTTGATTTTCGTCAATCTAACTGATATAATTTTTTGGAAATTAATAACATTTATTGGATCACATTTATTAATTAATTATTAACTCTCAATAATTTATAACCATTACATTGACAAAAATCAACAGTGATTAATTTGGTTGTAAGAGTGATAAATTTTTTTGATGGTAAGTATATTCGTTCCTTATATATATATAGGGAAATACAAGTGTTATGTTACATGAAAAATATCTACAAACATCACTTTTGTCGTTGTTTAAAGCATACAAGCTTACAAAAGCTACTTGAATAAACATTTTTATTTCTCATCTTGCAATTCCACTGAGCATCCTAGTTTTGCAACCATAATCACAGAGGAATTAAATTCACAGTTCAGCATTGCCTCTTACTGCTTGAGATTACTCATTACTTTCCTCTCAAACAATCACAAAACCAGCAGAACAGCTAGACTCTCTGATCCTTCATTCCAATTGAACTTCACTCGAACTCTTTACAATTGGCCATTCATAATTCCTTTCAAAAGCCAAAGTCTCATTGGCAGTCTCAAGTTTCTCTCCATCACCCCACAATGCATAGGCAACTTCACCATGAACAGCATCATCCCCAATTTGCAAGTCATCTTCAGGAAGCCTCAGTGGGACAACAATCCTAACCAACAAACAAACAATGGTAGTTGTGGTGACATTGAGCAATATCACAAACACAATGCCAAGGAGCTGAACCCCCATTTGCTTGAACCCTGCCTTGGCCCTCCCTGTAAGGATGCCATAAGCAAGTCCCGTATAGTGCTCCCAATCAGGTACCTGATAGAAGAGACGACAAAGCTTAGGGTCTGCAAAGAAGCCAGCAAGAATGCCACCTAAGCAACCAGCCACTGCATGGGTGTGGAAAATTGCCATGGTATCATCCACCTGTTTGAGGAGCCTAATTTCTTTGTGCAGGACCATCATTGTGTACCATGGTATGCTTCCAGATAACATTCCCATTAAGATTGCTGCCCAGCCTTGCACCACACCTAAACTCAAATAAATAAAATCAATGTTTCATATTCACCTAACAAATTTAGTTGTAACACTTCAAGCAATTAAAGCATAATGTAATGTTTCTTCTTAAAATGTATTATATGATATCATGAACTAACTCTTCTAACAACTTAAGAATAATTTTATATTATATTTATAATATAAGAGATATGAATATGATGGTACCGGCAGCAGGGGTGATGCAAACCAAGCCAGTGATCATGCCCTGAGTGGCACCAATCACAGAAGGCTTTCCAAAAAAGAGGATGTCAAGGAAAAGCCAAGTCAGCAAGCTCATGGCAGTGCATACGTGGGTGTTAAGGACGGCTAGAGATGCATCTATGCTGACTGTGTAAGGATCTCCACCGTTGAATCCAGTCCATCCCATCCATAGTAGGCCAGCCCCAAGCAGCATTAGAAGTATGTTGTTTGGAGGGAACCTCTCTCTATCCTTTATTGCCCTTGGTCCCACCTGCAAAACAAATTAATTATCCTCCACAATCCTTATACTATCATCATTCATTCATAAAAAAGTGAATTATAAAGTGTTATGATGTTGGAGTTTATAGGTTTGAGAGAGAACGATCTAGAGGTACTTGAAATGCTAAAGGTCAAAAAGGCATCAGATTTTGGAATGCTCGATAGTGTTATCGATTACTTAGGGAAAATCCTAAAGGATTTGTATGTATATGTATTATTGGACTATATTGTTAATATATCCAACATATCATACATAAAACATATGCAAATTAAAGAATTATAATACCCAGCATGCTGCGGTGAAACCAGCAATCCCAGAAGAAAGGTGAATAACAAAGCCACCAGAATAATCAATGAGACCCATCTTGAATAACCATCCATCTTTGCTCCAAATACTGAATGCACATATTGTGTAAGAGAAAGTGACCCAAAGTGGAACAAACAACATCCATGCATGAAAGTTCATTCTCCCTAGCAAAGCCCCAGCTATGAGAATCAACGTGATGGCAGCAAAAACCAATTGGAAGTACACCATGGTGGCATTTGGAAAGTTCCCTGCAAAAGCTTGGCGCAGAAGGAATTTCTCTTCCAAGACCATGTTTGGACGTCCCAAGAATGGAAAGATCCTCTCACCAAAAGACATTTGATAGCACCAACCTATCCAACAAACCAGAACCGCTGCAAATGCATAAAGGGCCATGAATGCTGAGTTCAATGCCCATTTCTTCTTCACTATGCTGCCATAGAGGATTACAAGCCCCGGAACACTTTGCAGCCCCACCAGAGTAGCTGCTGTTAGCTGCCACGTGTTGTCACCCTTGTTCATCCACTCGGGGTTTGCTTCATTGGGCAAGAGGTTTGATGGTAGATGATTCATTCAGGATCCACTTCTTGAACAAACTTTGTTATTCTATATATAAGTATATGTATGTATATTCTCTGCTGTGGAGAGATACCAGGATCAAGAAGAAGCAACAGAGAGAGATTATATAGTATGTGCTTTGACCTTAGCCTGTGAAGTTTTGGAGTATTGGATGTTGTAACAATAACAGGACACTAGTGTATGTACCATTTGTCATTTTGCTACGTTAGACGAGAAAGAAAGCTTTGTGTTATGTGTTTTTTTTGGTATGCTAGTTGTTATGTTAGTTCCAAATTCTGAATCATATTAAGGCTAAAATTGGAATTTGGGATTGATAAGGTGAATCAGTGACAGTTGGCGTCATGTGTCTTGCATTTGCATATGTACATTTTTGGGAACGGAGAATCCAACGGTTGACTTCTCAAAGCTATGAAATACCCGTCGATTCTTGTATTTGGAATCTTCAACCAAAGTGTTTTGCCATTGGTGGTATCATTTTATGAATTACAATACTCTATTCATCGAGTGACTTGGGCATATCTAACCAATTGGAGATTCTGAGGGGATCTTAAACTAGAATAGATTAATGTTAATCACGCACTTTTTTTTATGCCAAAACTATGCAGCGAGAGAGTGACACTCCTAACACCATGCAATAGAATAATGCATAAGCTTTTTTCAGGTTGAGTTTCTTGAATTTATTATGTTTGATATGTGTTATTAGTATTATAACCCTTGTCCCAGTATCGAATTAATAAACCCAACAATTACAGCATAGATGTGTTGTTGTTTTATGTATGTCGCTTGTAAAACTGGCAAAAAACTGTTTCAAATATGTGTAAAAAATGAAAGATAAATCGATATTTGTATATACCGATCTTGAACTAGGTTGGATAGTTTCTGGTTTCGCTCTAGTAATGGGGTCCTACTAATGGGGCTGCTATTAGGACATATAGGAGGAATGGTGTATCTGGTAAAGCACTAGCTATAATGTTCAAGTTAGATAAAGCACAAAGGGTATTGGAGTAAAAGTTAGGTAACTATTAAGTGAGAGTTATCACTTTATGTCAAAGTTATTTTTATAAGGGTATAAGAATAAAAAATCTTACATCAAATCTTAACAGTTAATTTTCATATATTTAACGATTACGATCCATGAAAATTTATATTTAAAATTTGGTATAAGATATTTTAGTCTCGCATAGTAAATTAATCATATCCCATAGCACAATAATTAATTTGGGATAGGGTCCATTATTGATTGTAAGCAGAGTATGTTGTCATGTGGGATCAAGATTCAGAAATAACAGATGATAGAGGGGAATCATCGATGAGATTCTGGCAGTTCACATGGATCTGAGTTTGGGCCCTACATGAGTACACAAAGGGTTGTGTTGAGTTTAGAATATCACACGTGTTCCGGTTCAGAACACATGTAATGATATCAGATAACATTTTTTTTGGCCTTTTACAAAACCAATTAATAAATTGAAAAATTCCTTATTTTAGGATTGACGAGAAAATATATGTGGATATTGAAAAATACTACGTTTGGTTCATGTTTTTTCAAAAAATATCAAGCAAATAGGATAGATGAGAAAATGACTTTTGTGTTGATTTTTGGATGAAATTCACTGTTACAGAATACCACTTGAGATGTGGTATTTTGAGATAACTGAGGAAGAGAAAAAAACAGGTGCAAAGTTTCTCCCGAACATAAATTTTGCATATTTAAATAAATTTCTCTGGTAATATTTGGGTCAACCAAATAACTTTTTTTACATTTTCCTATCAAACTCACTTTCCAACCATTTCTCTATCAATTACATTTTCCTAGTAAAATTTTTTTTTCCCTGAACCAAACACTACCTAAAACATGAAGATTATATTTTAATTTTTTTGTTTGTACCAAATATCCTCGCTAACATTTCTTGGGACTCTTCTAACAATTATTTTTTTTTGTTTGAACCTTTATCTTATTTTTAGGGGTGTAATTCGCTTATCTTAATTACTCTTGTTAGTATGTATTTATTTATTTGTTTTTGTATTATATCTATAAATTTAATTTAACTTGAGTTTTTTTCTTATTATATTAATCGAAAATACTTAAACAATAAAACAAACAGTATGCACTCGCCTTCTCCTTATTTGTAGTTTTTAAAACTAAAGTTGATGAATGCAACCCTTGTATAGTATATATGATAATTATTATTATTATTATTATTAATTATGGGAAAAATATTTGTTATTTTAAATAACACAAAGTTATGTCATTTTTAATAAATTTTTACATTCTCTCTCCTCCATTTTCTTTTTATTTCTAATTTTATAAATTAGAGAAAATGATAAAACACACCAAAACGACGTAGTTTCATTAAAAATGACACAAAGTTGTGTCATTTAAAATGACAAACACTAAACCCATTATTATTATTATTATTATAATATTTGAGTTTAAATAAAAAATTTAAGTTTTGTAAATATCATTTGCTTCAACTCAAGGATTTGTAATGGAGTTATTTAAGAAATGTGTTTCTTATTTTGGTTATTTAAATATTATTTTTTTAAGATATTATCCATTGATTCATTATTTAATTAATTAATCCGATTCAGGTCGAGTAAGAGCACATGAGTAACAAAATTGTTCCTATCAAGTTTTAATATAACTATTCTCAAATACTCAAATTCAAGATCATTAGTTGAGTTGGAACTTGGAACTATCTCTTATCAATTGATTCACAAAGTTGGTAGTTATATTTAAATTTAATTCAAGGATGCATTGAAAAAACTAACCCAAATTACAGTTATTCATAACCGAAGAAAATTTATGGGAAATAAATATCAGTATGTGTTTTAGGATTTTTATTAATAATTTTAAGCAAATTTATTGTTGATTGAGTCACCAAAGAAAACAATAATTTTAATTTATGTTTATCTACGATAAAATAGAGTTTGATAAAAAACAAATCAATTGGATCACCTTAATTAATATGATTAAGATTGAATTTATTCGGTTCAATTGGGAAGCATATTGTGTATTGCACGTGAATTTTCAAATTTAAGAAAAAAATTAAAAAATAATAAATTAAAGAGAAAAAGGAAATTTAAATTTAAATTAGAAGGATAAAAATATTCAAAGTTATAAAAAAATATATGCGTAATAAATTTAAAATAATAAAAAAGACGTTAAGAATTTAAAGAAGAGTAAGTTAAGATTTTAAAATAATATGACCTGTGTTATTTTTTTAAAGAAGAGTAAGTTAAGATTTAAGTCACTATCTTTGTATATAAAAGTAAATTATGTAATTAGTAACATAGATCTGTTCTTAATATTTAAAAATAAATTAATTTGATTTAGGTGACTTTTTATTCAAAACATAACCAAATCAAATAGAAAACAGTCTAGCCCAAATTACCATTAGAAATCTATTAATTGTCAATAGATAACGAAAATCATGGGTCTACAGTACACTATTGTTTTTTTTTCTTTTTTCTTTTTTTTCTTTTTTTCCCCTTTCTGAAACTGAAGTTATCAAAGGAGATAGGGATGTGAACCTAAATACGTGTAGGTGATCTAATTAGACGAGTGTGTTGGGTCTAGAGTCTACATCAGATATAAATGATATCAGTTATTAGATTTAAATTAAAAAAACAAAATAAAAGAGTTTAAATTCTCCAAATCAAAATAGGAGGTGATAAGTAACTCCAAAAGCATATCAGAACAGTGGTGAGAAATGAATTGAAATTGGTATTTTGCGAACGACACAGAGAGAAAACAAGTTGAACAGGCAAAGCCACAGCGTGGTTCGTCCTTCTCTTTCTTTCCACCTGGTATCGGTAACCTCATTCATTTCTTCTGCTTTTAATTTTTAGGATAATAACTCTCCTTGTAAGGTCTAAAATTCACTTCCTTTGTAGTTTTCGTAGATTGATTCAATGGCTTCAATGATGCTCAGTGGAACTGAAAAGCTCACACTTTTGGGTAGCAGAACCCCAATCGGAAATGGGTTAGGTTTCACGGGTTCGGATTTGCACGCGAAGAGCTTCCCAAAATGGGGTTTTTCTGCTACTACTAGGGTTCCCAATTCTCGGAGCATAGTAGTACCCAAGTGTAGTGTCTCGGCTTCGAGGCCAACCTCACAGCCCAGGTTCATTCAGCACAAGAAAGAAGCATTTTGGTTCTATAGGTTTCTGTCAATTGTGTATGACCATGTCATAAACCCTGGCCATTGGACTGAGGATATGAGGGATGAAGCTCTTGAACCAGCTGATCTCAGTGATAGGAACATGATTGTTGTGGATGTTGGTGGTGGCACGGGTTTCACCACATTGGGTATTGTCAAGCATGTCGATGCAAAGAATGTCACCATTCTTGACCAGTCACCTCATCAACTTGCTAAAGCCAAGCAAAAGGAACCACTCAAGGAATGCAAAATAATTGAAGGGGATGCTGAAGATCTCCCTTTTCGAACTGATTATGCAGATAGATATGTATCCGCAGGAAGGTACAGCTCTGGCTTCACATATCTTTGGATATAAGTGCTGAATATGCTGAAATTCTATGAAAATGCATGATGCTTTAGTTTCATTGTTGTTATTCAAGTGTTCAATTTATTCAGGGACAAACTTTTAAGGATAATTTGCATTATGGCTATATATGTATATATATGTGTATATAGTAGATATAGAGCAGCTTGCCTTAAAAGAGGTGATGATGATATCTTTTCGTTTATCAGTATTGAATACTGGCCGGATCCACAGCGTGGCATCAAGGAAGCTTACAGGGTTGTGAAACTTGGATGCAAAGCATGTGTGATTGGTCCGGTCTACCCAACATTTTGGTTGTCACGTTTCTTTGCAGATGTTTGGATGCTTTTCCCCAAGGAGGAAGAGTATATTGAGTGGTTTGAAAAGGCAGGATTTAAAGATGTCCAACTAAAAAGGATTGGCCCAAAATGGTACCGTGGGGTTCGCCGTCATGGTTTGATTATGGGTTGTTCGGTGACTGGTGTTAAACCTGCATCTGGAGATTCTCCTTTGCAGGTATTTGTCATCTTAGCTTCTCAATCTTTATTTTTGTTGATGTTTGACCTTATTTTCTTTGTGGGGTTTATTGTTGCTTTATTTTAACTCAAATCAAATGTAGTTTGTATGTGTCTGTATCTCCTTCCTTGATGTTGTGGGTCTGTTTGTGCAATGATACATCCTACCATGTTATGATTTACTGACCATTAACAAATTAGCCACTTAACTTGAACAGTTAACAGCAGTGCGGACACTGACACTCCCCATACTGGTGATTGTTACATATTTAATACTAGAATTGACATCCAGTTAGATGTGGCTTCTCGTGATATTTTAGGAACTCGACATATTTATGTTGTTGTTCCCTCTTTTCCTGGGTTGTATTCTGATAAGGACCAACTACAATAACAGAGCTCAAACAGAATCAACTAAGGAAATAAAGATCTGAACATTCATCATTCATGTATTTCTCAATAACAATAGCAATCGGAAATGCTATTACAGAGAGGGTTTTGTAGACAATAAACGAAATTACAAGATCCCAAAAGAAATCAACAATGCAATAAAGGTAAAGATAACGTGGAACACATGAGAGGTTCCACTCTCTCCCAATCCCCAAAGGGCCCAAGTTCTTCCAAACTTTTCTGATCCCCTCCCATGCTCCCTTCCCTCTACTTATAACTAACTCCAAGTCACCTCCACGCTCTCCATTCTGTTACGGGGTAATTTGGGCACATCCTAGCTGACGTGGCAGTAGCTGTGTATGTTTGCTGACTAGGATCGTATCAATACTTCCCTCCAAACAATCACCTTGTCCTCAAGGTGATGTTTAACCCCCAAGCACCTTCCACCGGGATCCCATTGCTTGAATTGTTGGGATCCATATATGCTCGAAGCATGATAACTCCCACCAGGATCCCATTTTGTTATTGCCCTTGAACCCTTAATTACAAATTTGTAGCTGGGTGTCTCTGTCTTTGTTTTCAAAAAGCAAGAAACATGAGCTCTGATCATCATATTTTCATTAGCAGACATAACAGCCTTATCACGTTGATGAAAAGCATTAATGATAGTGGAAAAATGTTCCGTTCCAAATATACCTTTCCACATATTCCCATAGCTAGGCAAAGGATGTTCTTGTATTCCATCCAGTCCAAAAAAATCAGAATCTTCAACAAATAAAATATTCTGTTTATTTTCATTGACTACACGAAACCTCTTAACTACGTTGATTACCTCAGAATTGCCTAACTCACGCCATGCTTCAACCAAAGGTCTCCACGCTCTGTCGTTCTCATTTCTGACTATCCACCATGATCCCAGGCGATTCAAAACCAAGGTAATTGGTTCCTTGATATTGATGTCCAACGTTGCAGAGTGACAGGAGGACATACACTCAGAAATATTGGCAAAACTGACTTGGGTATTGACAAACTCCTCCAGCGAAGGATTTGGGCCAATTTCTGATACGCCAACAACTGGTACCACTGCTGCTCCGTCTTCTTTCCTCTCATCCTCTTCCTCGTTGTCGTCTCCCAGTTGCAGATGGAGCTGACGGGCCTGACCTATGTGGCTTGGGTTCCAACGCTTGTCGCGTATGAAGTCGTAATGTTGTTGCTCGCGTAGTTCAGCTTGAGACAGCCGTCGCTCTTGTCTTGCGAAGCTCTTGTCGTTGGGTTTCCGGTGATGGAAACAGAACCTTTCGCCGCTGACCCTTCCTTAGGGTTTTCACTAAGACCAGTTCGTGTATGCACTAACCCAGCGTTCGAAATGTTAAGGTTCAAGTCTGAAAAACGAATTGGGCTCATATTGTTTAAGCTACCTTGGCCCATATGGGCTGCGAATCCCCCTTTCGTTTCAGTTGGGCCCAAATTTGTATGCTAAGCCCTGATCCCAACTCCTGCCAACCGGTCCAGAACCTTCCTCTCTCCAAACCACGTTTCTCTTCTCAAGCTTCAACGACAACTTCATCATCTCCGTCAAGCTAAGCGTCGGGTACCTCAGCAGCTCTCCCTTGATATTGTTCCGCACTCCGTTCAACCATGCTTCCTTGAGTAAGTCTTCATCCTCGAAACGAAGAGCTCCCACCATTTTTTTGAATTCCGCTCAAAATTCAGCAACACTACCCCATTGTTTGAGCGAGTTCAGAGCTCTGTACGAGCTATCTAGAGCCAATGCGTTGAACCTTCCGCTCTTCCTTCCTCCGTTAGCATATGAAACGTTGTCGTCCGGATCTTCTTCTCCTCTACGAGAACGTCTCCTCCTTCTCCCCGCCATCTCGTCCAACCTCTGAATGATTTCAGTCAAGCCCAACTCACTCGCTTCCAGCCTTCGAATCACTTCATCGTGTCTTGCTTCGTTCCTACGCAGCTCCTCTTCTAAATTTTCCAATCGATTCTCCATTCTTCTGGTAGTAACCATCCCACAGAGCTCCTAGATTGGAGCTCTGATACCAATTGATAAGGACCAACTACAATAACAGAGCTCAAACAGAATCAACTAAGGAAATAAAGATCTGAACATTCATCATTCATGTATTTCTCAATAACAATAGCAATCGGAAATGCTATTACAGAGAGGGTTTTGTAGACAATAAACGAAATTACAAGATCCCAAAGGAAATCAACAATGCAATAAAGGTAAAGATAACGTGGAACACATATGAGAGGTTCCACTCTCTCCTAATCCCCAAAGGGCCCAAGTTCTTCCAAACTTTTCTGATCCCCTCC
Organism: Gastrolobium bilobum; assembly: GCF_033153095.1. Taxonomy (NCBI): domain Eukaryota; kingdom Viridiplantae; phylum Streptophyta; class Magnoliopsida; order Fabales; family Fabaceae; genus Gastrolobium; species Gastrolobium bilobum. The sequence goes on along the minus strand of NW_026898878.1, from coordinate 262,921 downwards.
CATGCTCCCTTCCCTCTACTTATAACTAACTCCAAGTCACCTCCACGCTCTCCATTCTGTTACGGGGTAATTTGGGCACATCCTAGCTGACGTGGCAGTAGCTGTGTATGTTTGCTGACTAGGATCGTATCATATTCACACAGGCATGCAATTGTACTGGATTTTTTCAATTGAATGCTATGAACACTTTGGTTTAGAGTCTGGATTTCCGATAAAGCACTAACATTTTCACCTATGTTTGCCACTGCTGCAGACATTATAGAATTTTTGCTTCACTGCAAAATGTCTCTATTCGTAAGGATTTAATGGTTTATTGCATATGGTAATCATTGTCAAAGAACTCACATTTTGCATTGGCAACATGGCAGTGCATTAATATTATTTCTTATCATAGCTTCACAAGAGGGAGCAACATATAAAGTATGCTGATTGGTTTGGTTTGTACAATTTGCTGCAGCTTGGTCCAAAGGAAGAAGATGTTGAAAAGCCTGTAAATCCTTTTGTCTTCTTACTGCGCTTTGTTTTGGGTGCCATGGCAGCTACATGGTTTGTATTGGTTCCTATTTACATGTGGCTCAAAGATCAAGTTGTTCCCAAAGGTCAGCCAATATGAGAGATGTTGGTAGTTAGTGAACCTTGGGATACTATCAGGGTTTTGTTCAAAGTTTCATCGAATGTAAGATTATTACATATGAAATTGAGAAACATTTTATCAAACCTCACAACTAGCCTGTTACCTACTCGAGCTCAGTTTTTCTGCATGCTTTCTTAAGCCATGATAATTATGAGTGGGAGTGCCAAATGCATCCCTATTTTATAAGTTCACTAGTTATTTTGTTCTATCCATAGCTGTCTTGAGTTATTAGAGGTGGAATGCTATCTATAATAATTATAAGGATGTTAAAATGCAATGATTGTTTCGAGGTCACCTTCCCTTCCTTTTTTTTCCCGAATGATATTATCCTAATAAACGGCTGTTTATGTTATCTTTTTGAGGGAGAAAACTATAGTGCAAGATAAAGCTCTTAACAGAATCTGAGGGCAAGTGATTTGACATTAGCTGTGCTTCTTCAACTGTGAGTAATATAAAACAAAGAGAAGGAGTAAAACAGAGATGGTTAACTCGCCATGAATGGAGGCTTCGACTCTGCTCCGTAACAAACTCGGTACTTTGAGTGGGAAAAAAAAGCAAGAAAGACAGGACAATTGTGGGCTGTTGAAGCTGGGCTATGTGCAATCAACTTTGGGCCATGTATGTGGAAATAGTTATGGGTCTGGCCTCCCAAGTATTTTATTTAATATTTGTTACCCAACGATGAGAAGGGTAATACCTGAAGCTATGTTGCACTGATACGACATTATATTTTCACTCTTTAATTTTAAAAAATGTTAGATTTTGATATGTTAGGATATATTTTGATATTAAATAATTTTTTTAATTTATGCCATGTACATTATATTTAATATTCAATCATTTAACAAAAAAATGAAATTAAACTTATAATACCCATCAATTTTGCAAAGAAACATAAAATGTAAATATTTATTATTATATTTTCAAAATGAAAATCTTTTATATATTTTAGTGAGATTTATTTGGTATCCATTTTTAATTTTTATTATATCAATTTAATAAAACATCGATTAATTTTTTTATGATATTTAATAAAATTTTAAATATTATAAATGTTAGAACGTGTCAAATCGTAGGACACAATACTTCCAGTTTTTTGAAGTACCCACAAAGCGCACAAATAGAATTGTCAACCAAAAGTATAACAAAAGTGTCAACCAATTCATTGTAAGACTGACAACATAATATGTATGCAAATATGTCATTCCTTGGTGAGTGTTACGATGTAGTTGGGATTTGGGACAAGAAAGGAGTCACATTGAACAATTCTCACTTTCAATAGTTGATTCCTAACCTCCTTCTGGAAAAATTCATGCCTATTGAATTAGAAGTTCTCCATCCAGCATGTTTTGACTATTTCAATAAAACAAAAATTGCTCCACTGACTTATCTATAAAAGCTCGAGGACTCAAGGAAGATAGCATCATAACAAATAGAAACTGCTCTTAATTTCATCATCCCCTTCCATTGGGCAACAAACAGTTAAACTATTACAGTTTCCTGGTTTCCACTTCAGTTTGAGCCTGATGCAGCAAATGATGACAGATGCATTGACCGAAGATCAGATTGTTGAATTGCGTGAAGCATTTTGCATTATTGACAAAGACTCAGATGGTGTGATCTTTTGCACCTTAATCACTACATAGTTCTAATATAACTGTTCATTGTTCAATATGATGGTTTGATTCACTGGATTAATTGTTTGTGATGTTTAGGATTCATTACTGTGGATGAACTGATGACCATTATCCAATCATTAGATGGTAATCCAACAACAGAAGAAATTCAAAAAATGATTAGTGAAGTCGATATTGATGGAAACGGGAGTATAGATTTTGAAGAGTTCTTGAACATTGTGGGAATGAAAACGAAGGTAACAAATAGAAACCTCTCTCATTGTTTTGAAACTTTAAAAGAAAAGGAGAAAAAAGTTAAACTGTTTGAGGCTAATGATGTTAATTATCAATTTTCATAGGAAAATGTGACTGAGGAGCTAAAAGACGCATTCAAAGTATTTGATAGAGATAATGATGGATACATATCAGCTACTGAGGTAAACAACAACATGCCATGCAACTCAATTAATCTTCATTTTTTGCACTTTTCATGCATCCCCATTTTAAAATAACTCTGCTCTAATAATATCTTGCATGCAAAGCCATTTAATCATCACTAAAAAGAGTCACTTTTTCTGTTATATAGCTGAGACACGTAATGATGAAACTGGGAGAGAGGCTAACAGACGAAGAAGTTGAACAAATGATTAGAGAAGCAGATTTGGATGGAGATGGTCAAGTTAGCTATGAAGAATTTGCGAGATTTATGATGCTGAATTGATCTCATTTGAATTTTCTACATACAAAATGACTGAGTTGGATGAACATAAGGGCATTGACATTTTCTGCTGACTATTTTTTTCCATTGTATTATTATGACATAATGCTGTTGAGTTGATTTTTTTTTTAAAAGCTTGACTTTGACTCCATGGTCTAAGCACGTGCCTTTTGTGTTTTGTTTAATCAAAAGTTAAATAAAATGTGATGCACGTGTATTTTTTTCTTCTTTTTTGTATACATAACTCATTACAAAGGTAAATGATGCAACTTCCTAATATGTGAATTAAACATTTTTTTATTAACGAGAAAACGTTTAGGGAGTTGATTATTGAAACGAGTAATTTTTTAAACCAAAATAGTCTTCAAATTTACTATGTGTTTATCATTTTTCTTTGATCAGGGCACCTTCATATATAAAAGGTTATATTTACAAAATAAATTATTTATAAACTCTTATAACTAAATTTTAACCGTTGATTTTCATCAATTTAACTATCATAATTTATTAGGTCATACTTATTAATTAATTATTAATTTCCAATAGATTATAATTGTTAGGTTAATGAAAATCAACTGTCAAAATTTAATTGTAAGAATTTGTAAACATTTTAGTTTGTAAATTTAAACCTCCTCTTATTGTTAAACATGAGAATGGAATTTTTCATGTTACATTTTTATACAATCTTATAATGTGAAAATTGTATTTATCTCTCTTGATAAATTTTTATATACTTCCATAAAATTCCACTTATTCAATCTTTATTGAGAGTGATAAAAAAAAAACTTTGTTATTTGAAAATCTCACATTGGTAAGCCCTCTCAACAATTGCATTCTTTAGGTTTTGACCGTAAAATGGATTTGATTATTCTAAAATGAGCATATCACTCGGAAGGTAAAGTATGCTATTAACAGTTCAAAATATTAATTTTTGAAACATGAGTCATTATAATCACGTGTAAACATGTCGTGAATACCCACCCTCCTTTAGATAATGTAAATCAATAGTATTGTGAAATCATTAAAAAAGTGCACAAATTGAAGTTAAGAAACGTGTTTTTATTTTTAAATTTTAAAAATGTTTATCGAAATATAATTGTAAAATTTAAGAGTCAACTTAATATTCCTTTTAAAATTATGGGAGAAATCTGGGAAAATATTTCTTTCTTTTTTTTCCTTAAAAAAATGCATAAATAGCCTTAAAACTTCATCCTAATTCTAAGGGATATCAATTTAACTATAGAAGATAATAAAAGTGAAAACCCAGTATAATAAATATCGAAATAGTATACTTGTACTTGTCCTTGTCCTTGTTAAGAAAAAAAAGAAAGAAAAAGGATTATTCTCATATGAAAAAATTGCAATATCGAATTTATGAAGGAAAAAAACCTTCAAAAAAAAAAAGGGAGTTTGACTCTAAAAGTGCGATAATGACATTCATGCCTATGATTTCAAGAATAAGGGCGCTCGTAATTTGATAAGATGGATCAGAAAATAACTTAGATTTAATAAATACTGATGTAGACTGGTTTATTTAGTGTTAAAACCTATTGCGTATTCAAATTTCATTATCAAGATTAGCCGCTAGAGTTGAATGTTCAAACAGAGTTGTCAATATGGGCCATCAATTTCATTTTGTCCTACGAAATATTTCATTAGAGAAAATAAGAAATCATCACCTTGACTTATAATATGGCTGATGTTCTCACAAAAAGATATGTTTAAAGATTGGTTATTCAAAATAATAGTAGAAATGAAGTTTTTAACTACGTAGATAAGTCTTAATATATTGAATTATTGAATCTTCCTTTATTCGTCAAATCATGAGCATAATTTATATATTTTAGGATGTATTTTCTCATTTTAAACTAAATAATATAATCCAATCAGATTGAATCATTCTTTTGGTAAAATGATCTTATTCGAAACTTGATATTAGAATCTTGACTTTAAGGAATTAATAAGTGTGACAGTCCGTTACTTGAGACTTACATTTTGCTATCTCTACTATGTTTGGTCTACTTATACTTGATTTTATTCACATAATGATTATAAACTGGTTTTGAGATTTATTTTGAATGTTGGGAATTTGGTGAGTTTAAATTGAATCTAAATTTTTTAATAATTATTTTGATATATATGTTGATCTCTAAAACATATTCTTAATAATGATAATTCACTTATTTGGATTGTAAATAATGATTGAGTTTAATATCTTACTACTAAAACTCTTTTATGGATTTAAATTGATTGTCAAAGTGAAGGTATATAACTCATATTGTTTTGAGCATTATACTAATCACCATATTGGTGAACAAGAAAGCACACACTCATTCTTTTTTTCAAAATGTGCGTGTCAGACACGTGTCGAACACCAATACACTTCGACACGTTTCGACATGTGGTCAATATTTTGGGACACGCGGTCAACGCTTTGACACGTTTTTTTGACACACAGACAATTTTTTCGACACGCGGTCAACGCTCCGACACGCATCTGACAAGTTTTTTTTTTTACTTCTTAATTTTATTTTATTAACTAAAAATAAAAAATAAAAATTTATAAATCAATTTTTTTTGTTATGAAATTTACATGAAAATTTAACAAGGTACGAAAAATTATTTTTGTTTATATTTATGTTATGAAATTTGAATATTTGATTGGTTATATGACTTATTATAGGCTGTTATATGTATTAAATATAAATTATATTATATATATTAAAAATATTATTTAATATCAAAACATGTCCCAACGTGTCAAAATATGACATTTTTTAGAATTAACGTGTCGACGTGTCATGTCGTGTCTGTGTCAGTGTCGGTCCATCATAGTTGGTTAACATAAAAAAATTATTGGATACATTGTCAATATTGTCCAATAATTTATTCATATTCAAGCTTAATAGATAAAAGCTAGGTTATTTAACTTCACAAGGGCAGATCCATTAGTTTATATGTTACCTATAAGATTCTCTTAAATTGGTGATAATACTATCAAGCATTCAAAATTTGATATTTTTATATAATATTTCAAGCAACTTCTTGCCTCCAACTATTGTTCACTAAATGTGTGTATGACAACCATTCTATTTTCTAACACTGTTTTTGAAAAGAAACAATTCTTTTCTATTTATGTGCCTTAGAACAGTTTCTGAGGAAAAAAAAGTGTTTGATAACATCTTCAATTTTTATTCTGAAAATGAGAATTGTGTTTGATAACACAACAAATAATATAATAAAAAATAATTTCTATTAAATATAAAAAAATTTCGGATCATCACTTTCCTTTTCATATGGTGTGGTTGTGGTGGTGGTGGCAGTGATGTGGTGATGATAGTGGTGGTAGTTGTGGCGGTGGTAATGGTGCGGCGGCGGTAGTGGTTGGGATGGAGGTGGTGAAGGTGACGACAGTAGTTGTGACAATGGTGGTGGGGATGGTGGTTGGTGGCGGCGACAATGGTAGTGGTGGTTGTGATGACATGGTGGTGGTGGTGGTTGTAAGAACCTGCACCGCTAATTAAGGAATTTAATTAATTAGTTATGCAAAATTAGGAAATGATTCCATAATTGACCCTAATAATTATTATGTGGCTTTAATAATTACAATTAGTGGGTAATAATGTTGAAAGTCGCTTTTCGGAGAAAAAGTGCAGATACCAGTTCTGCTAGTCGGTATAAATGTGTACCGACAAAGTATCCCGGAAAATTATGAAAAGTGATTATATATTATGGGAATAATATACAGGACTTGTAAAACGAGTTTCAAGTCAAAATAATGAGAACTGATGCAAGAACTGATACTGGCTATGGAAAAGCGCGTACCGGAAAGGTGCTCGGAAAAATATAAGAAAAATATGTTAATTCTTGTAAAATTGAGTAGGTTAAGAATCCTGAGTTTGGGATTAAAATGCTAAGCGTTGCTATTTCTGCTTATACTGTGAGTTAAGTGGGTATGTGGCTATATATACCCTTATTATTGGGCACAAAGCCCTAGACCCTTATTTTCCTACGTGACTTAGGCGGCTGGTGAGTCCCTTGCTACTGTTCCATTGCCTTGTGCTCCATTTGGTGAACTTTGAAGCTTCCTCTTCCATTTCTCTTCTTCTAAACACTTGGGTGTGTGAGAGAGTCACCTTTGGGGTTGAGTGGGGGGCTACTGTTCTGAGTTTGGCCACTGTTTTGGCTGTGTTGAGGGCTGTTTTCTTAGTTTGAAGGGTTAGTCACTTGGTAGTGGCATTCTTGTGCTCCAAGTTGTGTGCTTTGTGGAGAAAGACACTAGCTTGAGGTGTCAATTCGTGTACCTTTGTGTGCAGTGCTGTGGGGCTGTGTTGCGAGCTCCAAGGAGGAGTCTTTTCTGAGTTTAAACCTCTTGGAGGTATTCATGATCATCCTTTGTTCTTTTTTTGAGGGTTTAAGCTTGTTTAATCAATTAAAAAGGGAAACTTTAACCATTTGAATGAAGGAAGGTGTTTTTGGGTTCATAACATGTTGGGTTATATCTGTTTAGGGAGTCATTGGACTCCCAATCGCGTTTGGACCCTTAAATTTGGGATTATGCAGAAGTTGGCTCGAATTTCTGCATTCTGTTGAAGAAGTATTCGAATACTTTTCGTGTAGTATTCGAATACTTGTTTATCAGGTACTCGAATACTCTTGCTGGAGTATTGAGATACTTTTCTGGGAAGAAAAGTATTCGGTTACCTTTGAAGAAGTATTCGAATACTGAAAAGTATTCGAATACAGTAAAGTTTAGTATTTGGATACTGAGGTATTCGGATACTGGGGGGTTAAGTATTCGGATACTGGTGAGTATTCGAATACTTAAGTGAAAGTAATCGAATACTTTCTGGAGAGCTGGAGTATTCCAATACTTCCTGCAGAAACAACATGTAATGAGTTAAAATGAGTAAGAAATACTTAATCACTTAGTGTAATCTGAGCTATGATTATTGATTATTAATTATGGCATGGGCAGATTGTGATTGTGCTGTTTGTGGGCCTTGAGCTTGTGTGGACTCTTGGCATTAGATAGTAGCTTACAAGGTAAGCTTTCGTGTCCTCGGTTTAGCCATGTTGTGGTTCCACCATGTCCCATGGGGGTGTGGTCTTATGCATGCTGTGTTACATGCTTTGAATATACGAAATGTTGATTGAACTTTACATGTAATGGCTTTTAATATGTATGTGTTGTTTCATCTTGATGGGAAGCCTGAGTATGTGGAGTCATACAATACGGTGGTCCGGGGTGAATGCAAGTGGTACTTGCACTATGTGTAGGTGATAGACGTACACCTGCACTATCTCTGGCCAGTAGAATAGTAATTGACACACATGACATGATTATCTGCTGCATTGCACTGTTTTGGAATGATAAATGATAAACTGCTTTTGAACTTATATTGCACATGTAAGTGAGCTTGGGGTGGAAGATCCTTGAGGACTCACTGACTTACTGAGATTTCTGGTTTAGAGATCTTACCCCATGTTTGGGGAATGCTTATTTCAGGATCAGGTAGTATGGGTACTGATGCCTTAGGCGGCAGGAGGCCGGAGCTTAGCTGATTTATGTTTACTGCTTATTTGCTAGCATGACTGGATTTGGATGTTGTTTATGTTTTCAGCTATTTATGATTATGTTATTTGAGTTGAGACTTATGTTGGGCTTTGTTGCCTTATTTGTGTGAGCATGAGACTTGTCCATGACACATTGTCTTTTTATGTCTTGTTTTATTTAAGGTTGTAATAAATGTATCAGGATATTGTCCGGACTACGAGTTGTAGATCTGTGACTTAGATACTCACTTCATGTTATTTATATCATGAGGTATTTCAGTTAGCTGTTTTATTGCAATCACATACAGGAAATGTTTTATTTGAAAAGAAAAAGATATTCTGCATTTTAAATTAAGCGCAGCTTAATACGATAACATGATAACATTATCGGATATATACGGGGTGTTACAGTGGTGGTAGGTGACGTGGCAGGGGTGGTGTAATGGTGGCGATGATGGTGTTGGTGACAGTAGTGGCTGTGACGATGGTGATGGTGGTTGGTGGCGGCGGTGGTGGTGACGATAGTGGCTGCGACAATGGTAGCGGTGGCATCGTGGCGGTGGCGTCGTGGTGGTAGTGGTGGCGATGGTTGGGGTGGTAGTGGCATGGTGATGGCGATGGTTGCGGTGACGGTGACGGCAGTGGTTGCGATAATGGTGGTGTCGTTGATGGCGATAATGGTGGTGACGGTGGCATGGTGATAGAGATGGGTGGAGGTGGCATCATGGTGGTGGGAGGTGGTGACGACGGCACTAGTGGTACGATAGCAGTGGGGACGATGGTGGCGGTAGTCGTGTCGGGATGATAGTAGAGGTGGAGAGTGATTGAGAGAGATAAGTGTTTTTCATTTTGTGCCCGAGAACAAAAAAACAGAAATTTTTTATTCTTTTTTCTGTTCTCCAGCACAAAAATTAAATTGGTTCATCTCGGGAACAAAAAAATAAATTAGTTTTATCAAACGAGTTTTCTATCCATTTCTCTTCTCGAGAACAGAAATTAAAAAAAAAAATGATTCCGGAAAGGTTTTCATGCACACCCTAAGTCTCATGGACTTTGATCCGTCGTTTATAAAGAATAACAGTAACAATTGAATTTTTTACCAATTACTGGGTATTCTCTTTATCCTATGTTGTATCGAGACTGATAGGAATACAATATGCGATATAATACAACACTCCGACACGTTAATTTTAAAAAATATTAGATTTTGACACGTTAGGACATGTTTTGATTTAAATAATACTTTTTATTTATGTAGCGTATATTATTATATTTAATATTTAATAATTGTTTACCAAAAAAAGTTCACTAATTTAAAAAAATAAAGTTAAACTTATAATTCTTATCAACTTTGCAAATAAACATAAGATATCATAAATATTATATTATATTAAATTCAATAAAATGATAATTGTAATCAAATGAATCTAATAATTGGAACTAAAAATGCAATACAACACAATCTTTGAAGTGTGGGACACGACACATCAGATTTTTTGAAGTATTGATGCATCATAAGTTTCCTGTATTAATTTCCTTTAGGCATTTTTTTAATTTAGAAATTCGCAATGCTTTATTTGGCCACCAATGCCTCTGGTGAGCTTATGGCTAATGACTATGAGTGTGAAACAAATATATATTTTATTATTCCATGATTAGGAGAAATTATCCAACTCTAAATTCTAGAATTCCTAAATTTCATATGCACATTTTTAGTGCATAAGGAATAGTTACTCCATTTCTCAAAAAGGAAAAAAATAAAAAATAAATAACTATAAAAATAAAAATTATATAAATATATATGATATCAAAAATATTTTCAAATTCCAATAGTTCGTAAAGAGATAAATTCTGTTATGGACTGGATTATATCTCAACAACTTATCCAATAAAAGATAAGGTCTATCCAAATAAGATCCTAGATAGCAAAGGATAAAGAAATCACACTCCTAGGAGGACTCTAAACCTACAGGTAATCTCTTCTATAAAAAAGAGTTAAAACCTGTCAGATACACATTTATTAATTTATTTACTCTTACTGCTAACACTGAGCACACACATTCACAACTTAGCTATAAGCCTATTATTTGTGCAGAGTGATTAATATATTGGTCTTGAGTCAATTAGATATCTTTCTCATAGATATCCACTCTCTCCCACCATAATTTCCATTATTTATCTTTTTTTCTCACTTAAAATGACATAATTTTATATTCTTTAAAAACATAAATACTAATCCCTTTAAATAAGCACCGAGTTTAATGATATTTTTACACTAATTTCATCACACCATTGTTTGTTTATTAAATTTTGTAACTAATATTTGTGGGGAAAAAAAATTATCCTTTTGAAGGATTATTGTTCATTTCAGTCACCATTGTAAGCACAAAAGCGTCAAGTAATATAAATTCATGCAAGAATAATGAATTTCCACCAAAATGGTAACTAATTGAAGGAATAAAGGACAAAAGTTATTTTAGAATAAAAGTGGATTAAACACCCAAAAGAACAGAACTAATAAAAAGATAAAGAAAAAGCATCAAATAGTTTAAATTATTCGACAAATAAAGAACAAAATAACAAGTAAAAATACAAATAAAAAAGAAGTCGCAAAATTAATTATCAATATATTGATTAATCGTTGAGGAACATACGAAGTAAATTATAATGGACTTACATTGAATTGAAAGTAATTCATAAAATTAAAAGAGATTGAAGGAGTAAATATATGACAACTGTCATTTGCAACAAGATTGCTAATAGAAGTTGGCACGCCCAACATAATTTAATTAGTGCAGATTATATTTACAAACTTTTTTATTTACAAACTCTTACAAATTATACTATCTTTTCTTGGGAGAATATAGTACAATTTGCAAAAATTTGTAAAAAAAACTTGTAAACGAATCCTTCCCCATTTAATTAAAGTTGGCATGCCCAACGAATTAGTCTCACATTTTAATATGGAAAAAATATGTATCATTTTAAATAACACAAGTTCTGTCATTTTATAGACAAAAAAAAAATAGTATCTGTACCTTTATTTATTTTTCTTTATATTTTTTTAATAAAACTCACACCTCTTTGTATCTATGAAATGACGCAATTTATGTTATTTAAAATGACATACATTTTTTCCTTTTCATATTTCGATATAAAAAATTTAGTATCTAGTTTGGATAAATGTAAAGACCCATAAGATTGAAAGCCCATAAAGGGCCCAAGAGGCGCAATGATCTTTTAGCGCAGGATGCATGAGCCAAGCATTGCGCATGTTATAATATTAAGCCGCCTTACAACTTAAAGGTTAAGGAAAGGCTTTGCAACAAGTTGAGTTCTATCACACATAAAGACCAATGCAAGGAAGCAGCTCCAGGTTGCTACCACTCTATGAAAACAGCAAGTATATAGACTTGTTTACCAAAAAAATAGCTAGAAAGGAACCATCTAAGACAGAGGCTACAGCCTACAACAACCAATAAGAAGGTATATTGTCAACCAAAGGCGGCATAAAACTTGCTATAAATACATAGGGTTCAAACTCAGGTATAATTATTTTATTCCCATTGAATATAACATAAACCTAGTATTGATATTTAACTTGAGCATCAGAGTGTCTTTGCTGGTACCCACAAGTTACTTCCATTGCGTCATAAGTATTCAACAATCTTCATATACACAGTGAACATTTCAAGTCCACAAAATACAACATATAACCCAAAGTTTTCATCTTTCAACCGTGTATAACTTAGCCTAATCCATATTTGACTGGTCCGATCAATATCATTGTCAAAAAGAGATAAATTTTAATCCACAAAACCTGGTTGGGAGGTGCCTACATATAAACAAACTTATATGTAGACACGAAAACACGAACAAGAAATATATTTATAGCATCATAAATAAAGATTACTAATATTATTTTTTTATTAAATAGATTATTAATATTATTTAAAAAATTATCATATAACATTTTTTTTATAAAATTTTAAGTTCTTTTATAATCTGTAAATACATATCAAAATTTGCATAATATAAAATTTTAAATACATAAAAAGAAATATCATATAATATACTAATTATTGTCAAACTTTATATAAAACTAATTAAATAATTTGACAAAATACATTTGATTTCATAGATAATACATTGTTTGGTACATGAATTTTTTTTGAATTTTTGGAAAATTAATTTTTTTTAAATTTTAAATTTTCAAATATTATCGTTAATAGAACGTAAAAATTATATTTTTAAAAATCAAAATTTTTGAACAAATAAAAATTTCTCCGGTGCCAAACGCCCCCTAAAATTGAACTCAAAATATTCACATTAAAAATAAAAAACTAATATAAGAATAATTTTTATGAGATAGTATATTATTTTTATTTTTATTTTTTAATTTACTCTGAAAAAGAATGTTATTTTAAATAACACAAATTGGATCATTTTATTTACGCAAAGAAATGTAAACCGCACCGAAAAAAATAAAAACAAAAAGAAATAAAAATGTCATTTGCATATCTTTATCTTTATGAAATATCTATGAAAAGACATATCTTTTTTCATTTAAAATGATACATATTCCCTGTATGAAGACATCAATCACAAAGAGGAAAAAATCTATAAATCTATTGTAGGGGCGCGCAGATGGAATGGGCCACATTAGCGTATACTAGAAAAATAAAAGCAACTTTTATATATTACACTGTGTCTTACGCATTGATGCACTGTAGATGCTCTCCAAAAAGTGATGAATGCTAGACCCATTATATTGAGCTCATTCGGGAATGGACAAGACACCACATAGAATATACAATATGGCAAGAATTAATCCATCTGGATCTATCCCAACTCGGGAGCGAAAATTATGCATATTTATTTATATGAACGGAGTACAATAAATACATAAGGATAAAAACACCTGTTTTGATGTTTTTTTTTTTTTTTTTTTGGAGTTACCCAACCCTAATTATCTCTTTGAGATAAGTTGGCTCCCTCCGGTATCCCACGAGCTTCGACTCTTTGATGTTCTTTGTTTGACTTGGAGAATCTTCTTACACAATTACAAAAAAATTATCTCGGATTCTCTGCATTCGAAACTACTTGCAAACAAACAAGCAGTATCCCTACAATTACCCCATTATACAGTAAGAACCAAAAATTGTTTATGCCATGCACGCCTCATATCCCTTATCCTCTCCTCCTGTCATGCATCTACAGAAAAATCTGGCGCAACGTTATCATATCTCGTAGTTCCAGCATAAACAACAGTAACGCACAAAGTGAGAGACTATATATATATATATATATATATATATATATATATATATATATATATGAAGCTGATAAACAAGCTATTAATGAAAGGGTGTATAAACAGCATTTTATTCATAAAATATGATACTAATTCAAGTTGTTGCACCTCAAAATTTTCAAGCTTAGTCGTTCAACAGTTAAACATAATAACTAATCTGCATAGAAGGCACTTTTGGTTGTTGGAACCCTAAGCAAGTAAAGGAAGGAAACACAATCAACGGAATTCCAACTCCCATTATTGCAATCAAGACAAAGTAAATCAGTTTGTGTTGAATCAAGGGAAAGATGAAAAAAAAAAAAAGCATAATGGAAACAAAAGCAATTAAAAGGGAAAATTAAAATGTATATAGTATATGCCTGCCATAATAGAAATTCATAAAGAATGTTCTATGCTAACACAGTGATTTAATAGTTATACGGATATACTCACCTTTGGTTTTTAGGTTTGTGAGTTCCAGATGTAGAACATTGTTAAGAGTATATTGGTCTCCAAATAGGAAGGAGTGAGGCTAGCTCAGCATGACCTAGTCAGGGTTAGCACTATGCAGCTCCCACTAACCAAAGCTAGATCATGCTGGCAGCTTCACTTTTTCCTTTGTGATCTTTTCACCATAAGATTGCTATGCTACAGGAAGTAATGTACCACCTCTGCAGGCATATATGGTTACTACAGAAAAGGAACACGGTAGCACACATCTTGAACCACGTACAAAAGACAAAAGGAGGAATGTAGATCAAACACTTACAACATGCCCAATGTGAAAAGAAAAGAAAAGTAAGGAGATAGAACTAATATCGAATGAACTAAAGAAACATTATGATAGAGGAAGAGAGGATGAGAAACCCTGAGGCTAAAAGGACAAGGGTATTTCATTAAAAACTATTTAAGCAAGAGGAAACAGCGAGATGAATCTTTAAAGGGCTTGAAAAGAAAAACAAAACTCAAGTGCTACAACAATACAAAAAATCTGTTGGTTTAGTAGAGAATATATGTAGAAGAATTGAAAAAAAAGGAGGAAATAGGTGATCGATCATAAAGAAGTAGCATAGCACACATTGTGTAACAGTGAATTAAAGGAAAGTATCATACATGCACAGTGCAATGAAGAACGGAAAATAGAAGGGTACAGCTATGAAAGTTTAGAAAGGAAGAAGCATGATGAGTTGTCTGGGGTAAGAAATCATAGAGCCATAGCTAGCTACATAGCTAGGGCGGCATGGCAGTAGAGGGATCCTGACGCTCTCAGCTTTCTTTCCTCTGTGCACCTATTCAACCCAAGATTATTATATTCCCTTAGTTTTATTCTAGGGATTTATTACTCTTATGTTGCATAAAATATAATCTATCTCCTACACACAAACTCAAAATGGGTCCCACTTTACTTTTTCTCTCTCTTCCCCTAAAAATGGATCCCACTTGCACCAATGAGTGTGTAGGAGATAATACATATCTTCTACAACATAAGAAAACTATTACCTTTTATTCTAATCATTTTAAAAATAATATTTGATGTTCTAATAAATTAAAAAAAAAAAAAAAAAAACTCTGCATTAAATTATAAAATAATTGAAAAATAAGAATAATAAATTTTAATATATATTATATTATTAATCTCAATGGTTAATATAAATATCAAATTTATTAATTATATAAATTGTTATATGCTAATGAGATCAACCATTAAAAGCGAATTAGTAACTTGTAAAATAAAAAAAGCTAAAGGGTGCAGTAATGATTGATTATACATGGTTTATAGTAAAATGATGCTACCCTAAATATAAAAGATCAACTTACATTAATATAAAATTAATAAATTATGGAAAAAATATTTCTGCTGCAGAAATATTATCTGCATTTATTTCTAAAATAACGTTCATTTAGTATTGAAATCTTAAAAAATTATAAATTTTAAAAAATTATAAATATAAAAATTATTATAACTCTGAAATAAATTAAAATTATAAAAACAATATGATTTTCGTTCAAAATAACGTCGTATTAGACTTACTTTATTTGCAGTAACTGCAGAAAAAATAATCCATAAATTATATATCCAATTTTATTTACTGATTTATCTATATTTAATATCATCTTTAATTTATTAATTATATGAATAATTAAAATCAATAATTAAGATTAAGATTCTCCTAATAAGTTTATAATTTTTCATTCCGCTATCGGTGTCTCGCATCAAATGTATTAAGCACCTACCTTATCAGGACGAGGCATGCATGGCCAATTACATATAAATAGGGTCACACTCACAATATAAATACACTGTTGCTCCTTCTGGCGAGGGACAAAAAGGCCCAGACCCTACAATTATTGGGTTCCGGAACAAAAGAAGAGGCTCTCGTTCGGGAAAATATTTTTGGTTGTATTGAGCATTCGGTATATTTTTTATTAAATATAAAAATATAACATATTTATATTCCCAAAGATAATACTTATAAAAAAGTAATATATTTATAAAAAAAATAACATATTAATAATTATTTTCTTACGTATTTTTTATTCCAGAAAAGGTAATACTTATTTCGTGAATACCGAAAATATGCTCCTCGTTCAGAATTTCTATGCAATTTTTGGCTCGTTTTGGATGTATGCATAATAACTGTACTGAGATCAACCTCAGTTGTCAATTCATGTTTTGGGTTATTTCAATTCAATGTCATTTCTGAATTTTCACTTCCCAGCAATCGAGAAAAGAGCAGCACCAACAAATGCACATCACTTTCCTTTTAGTACGATCATTTACAGTACCGAGTCCTGACTTCACCATTTGATTTCAACCAATTTCTTATGGTCAACCAGACAATGATGCATCTACGATCCATGTCCTATGACCACGGGATGTATGTATGTCTGGAGTGGATTTTTTTATATGAAAAAGTGGTCATGTGATCATGTTATTTGATCATAACCATTCATTGATGATAAAATAAGAAAAAAAATTATATAATTTTTAAATAAGTGGCTGTGATCAAATAATATGATCACATGATCACTTTTTCACATAAGAATATTCACTCTCATGTTTGTCTATTATTTTGCGCTAACATATTTCTTGTCTTTTATTTAATTAATATATTATCCAGTATGTTTTAAAATATAAATTTATATATAATCTAAGTATTCTACATACTAATTGCTTATTTCATCGACATATTACATAGATAACTGTTTGGATCCTTTTTAATTAGGAAAAATATTATCTTATGCTGTAGGAGAGTATTTTTTTCTCCTACACATACATTGACTCCCGTGTTATTTTTTTTCCTTTTTTTTTAAGTGAGCAGGTCCTACTTATAACTATCTCTATGACATATGAAAACTTCTCTTATGTCGCATGAGATTAATAAAATCCTTTTAATTAATGATAAATCTTCTATTTAATTAATGTTTCTCTCTTAGAAATCCTTATGAGTTATGACGAATTAATTGGTGAGGCTGAGGCTCTATTTCCTTTGACGATTCCCACTGAGCCTTTGCATGCGTTGTAAAGGTACGTGATTTTGTGACAGCTAAGTTCTGTAAACTCTGATTCGAGCTGTGGGAATAGGCCCATAGACCTGTAAGATATAGACAATCCAATTAATTATCCAGTTGGCTGTGTTATAGATCTGAATTTATATATACTTGTTTGTGCTGTGTTAGTGTTAGACAGCTTCAACTGAGATGTTCACACTTCACACATCTACAAAAGCTACAACTACTCAGAATGGCCAAGTAATTGTCTGGCATATTAGAAATATCGACAATTCGATTAAATAAATCGATTAAAACATTAGTTTTGACATCATGTTCTGTTTTCTACTGATTTTTTTTGACTTAAACGAGTTTCTAAATTCATTAACTTAGTTAATGTGACTCGGAGAACATGTTTTCAGACACAAAATACAAACGTGCATGTTCAATTCCCTAAATTCCATCAGATTGTACTTTGACGTTGGTTTAAGAGTGTACTAAAACATTAGTGTATTTAAAAAAAAAAAAAAAACATTAGTGAACCACACATGATACCTAATAGTGATTGTTCTGACTTGTAATGAAATATTATGACTTGTTGCATTAGTCATTTACCTGTGTTGAACAATTTAGCACAAGAGTGGCGTATATGTCATTTGTGGGTAATTGATTACAACATAAAAGTATTTTCCATAAACGAAAAGAAACATTAATTTTATTACATCAAATAGTTTGGTAAATAAAAGAAATACATGAAATAAACCAAAAACACATTAACTAAAAATTAAACTCTAAATCTAATCTTCGTCCTCATCAGATTTCGTCTCCTTGTCCTCTTCATCTGACACATGAGCCCCCTTCCCTGCTGGCTCCTGAACCTCGTGTCCTCGTGCAAGCTCCAGATGAGCAAGCCTATCCTCTATACCCTTGAATCGACTCTGAATGTGCCTAAACTTTTCATTCCCTTTCTAGATATGACTCTTCCTCCATTTTTTTTTTTGTTTATGCATCATCTTTCCTATCTTCTTAAGTGTGGCATTTATGCCCTTCATGACATCACGCAAGGATAATCCACCCTTAGGCTCAGCTTTCTTGTTGCGACTTCAACAAGTGCACCGGTCGTACAAATAATAAAGTAATAAAATAAAGTTGTCGATCCCACGAGGACTGATGACCCATCACTAATTTACCTATTCAATTAAAGTTGGATCCATCGTAAAAGTTTTTCTTGAGAATATTCTAATTTAATTAAAACTGAATTTTTAAACTACTTATTTTTAGTTTTCAATATTTAAGAAATTAAATTCAGAATTAATAATGATAAAAATTTGGTTTTAAGTTTTAATAAAAGACGTAGCTAGAACTCGACTTCCCCAATGTTTTCCTAACGAGTTTACCTATTCTTATAATTAACATTCAAGATAAGTTATCAACAGTGCTTTCTATATTTAATTAGATCACAATCCCTTGGTAATCTGATCTTTTACTTCACTCAAAAGCCTAATCCCTAACCCCCAAGGGTAGCTCAGTTGGGAGCTGAGCTCCCAAGGGATTGCTTGGTGCAGGGATCAAACCCTGTCTCAAGCAGTTTCTTGGAAAATCTTTGGGGGCCAGAGGATAAGCCAAAAAATCTTCGGTTGGGGGATTAGTCTCGTCCTTTCTCCGGTTGCGAAGCTTAGTGCACCCACTGTTACAATGAGGGGCTAGCCCAAACGGGCCGTACCCCGAGGGCATGGTGCCCGGAGAAGGTTGAATGGGGATACCTCCTGGCAATGTACCAAAAAAAAAAAGTCTAATCCCTTAATACTTTTTCATAAAGCAAGCATTAACGCAAAAACTATACAGTTATAGAATTTATAAGTCTATCCCTAGATCATATAAATTTTAGCAATTAATCAATCGGAATCAAAACACCAACATTCCTATTGTCATGCAAGATTCTAATGCTCATCCAAGATTGGCCATATCATAAACGAGACTAGGAATTTAAAACAGATTAATTGCATAACTTTAAATCAAGAATATAAATCATAAGAAAGGTAAACAGCGTTTAAGAACCCATTGGTTTCGTCTCGCCCTAACTACTTAAAGAAAATTAGCCTGACATAATCAGGAAAACAAGAACAATAAATGAAAAGAAACTAAAATTCATAAAAGAAAAATAAAACCCGATCTCCACGGTGAAGCTTTGACCGTTCCTCCGCTCCTCTACCTCGTCCTCCGAATTTTTGGAATGAGCCCTAACGTGTGTTTTTTTATAGAAATAAAAATGGGCTTTTTAATTTGGACAGGCTCATTGAAGATTAATTTTGACTAATTCTTTATTTTTCTTGATCCTTATCCTTTGCAACTGATCCCAACTACCTTTCCATCAGATTAGTGATTTGTTACATTGAACCTGAAACAGTATGAAAAGATATCAAAATCTTATCTAGTTGTTAGAATCTTAATATCTTTTGGATTTATTAATTAACACTATATTTTTAATTATATTAATCATTATTTAAGCTAATTTTAATCTTAAAAATATAGTGTATATGACACTTATCATATCTCCTGCAGGTCAGCCTCATCATCCTTCTCCTCCTCCCAGTCTTCCTCTTCAGGCTCAATCATGTGTGCATTTGGGGCAACATCAAGCACCTCTACCTCAACCGTACCTGAGAACTGCCACACACCCGCCCTGTTCTTGGAGATCTTGCACTGCTCCAGTAGACACTTTCCAAACTTGGCAGTATAGCCTGTGGGCCTCTTCAGCTTCTCAGTGTCCATGGGAACACCAAAGTGAACCAATATCTTCTGAACCAGACATGCAAATGGAAGTGCACCTTTATGTTTGGCCTTATACATCATCCAGCAAATATAGTGCCTCCAGTTCACTTGTACGTCATGACAGATAACCCACATGATAGGAATGTAATGTTCCAGCACCCTAGAATGATTGAAAGCTCGCGAATGAATGGTTCGCCCACGTCTGATATCAGGCCTCCTGGCCTCCTCCACAGAATCACCTCGGACAAATCCAGGAAGTGATACACTGTTATCTGCATCATACTCTACAGTGGGCTGAGCATCAAAGTCATAGCCTAATACCTCCAACCATACCAGAGCCGTCATGACTATGTCCACACCGCAGACGCGGGACCTCAACTCTCCCTGTATGTAGCTGAGGTTGTGGTAGAAGGCCCTCACCATAACCTCTGAATATGGATATAGCATCTCAGCCAACTCTCTCAGATGTGCTGCCTCAAACACCGCCACAATCTGAAATCCCTCCGTCATAAAGAATGTCGTATCCAACGATTTTGGTGCACATAAGGGTCTGTTCACATGGTCATGTAGAAATGCAACATGTACCGACGGGTCATCCTCAAACAGGTGCCCAAATGGGAGGTCAACGGGCTCAGGCTCAGCGTCTTGTGGTCTCGAAGAAGAAGGCTGGTCTTGTCGTTGCTTCGTTCGTCTCTCACCGTCGGTGTTGCTTGATCTTCTGCGACCCGCCATTGCAAGAGAATCCCTACAATAACAAAATAATGCATCAACAACCAATAACAACAATAAAACAGAATAATAATAAATAAATAAAAATCATAAACATGCATAATTCGTCCAAAATTAATAAAACTTTAAAAACCATGAAAAAAACCTTAAATTCATCAAAACACATAACTACACAACCATGAAAACATAAAACGGCCTTATATATCATGCCAATAAAACAAACCCCCTACCCATTCGGTCCACACTTCTTAAATCCGAACAATAACAATTTTTTTTTACAAAACGAAGCAAACTTACCGTGGAGGATGGAGAAACTAATAGGAGACCTTGTTTTCTCAATCCACACGCTTGGACGAAGATTTGTGGAGTTAGATTCAGAGTTGGGGCTTTTCTTTCCTCTTTAATCTATTAGGGTTTGAAAATAACTCCCTCTTCCAAATGGGATTTTTTTAAAAAAACGTACCTGCCGATATTTAATCAATTAACTAAAGGAGTTAATCGATTAAATATCCCGAGTTTTGATCGATTAAGAGGGATATTAAATCAATTAAACATCGGGTCAACGTTTTTTTTGCGTATTTTGACCATTTAACCGATTAAATATTTAAGTTAATGATTAAAGAGAGGCAGGTTGGTAGATAATTTTGGGTAAGAGGAAAAATGGTTATTAATTATTAATGAGGGACAAAAAAGTCAAAACACTTGTTGAACAAGGTATGGTCATTGGTTTTGAATTCATATATTTTATATAATCATAAACAATAACTATAAGTAAATTTATTTCTAACTTCACAAGTATATAAAATATAATTTTATTCATATAAGTTAATTATTCAATAAGATAAAAAAATAAATTAATAAACAATAGTATTTATAATATATTCCAATTATACTTTCCATAGTAGGTGAAAGTATTTTAAATAATAAGTGAAATTCAATAGTACTTCTCTCTAAATAAATTTGATTTTTTTAATAATTTAAACTTTTTAAGTCCGTAAGTCCATATTTAGACAAAATTGTGTCATCCAATCTTGTGTTAAAAGACAATCAGATACAGATACATAAAGTACAGGAATAGATCCTCTCATTTAAAAAAAATATGATATGATTGTTTGAGACAATTATAATTATACAAAAATAAATCAATAATTATAATTTAATAACTATTTATTTTAATATATATTTTCTCTGCTCTTTTATTATTTTTGATCTACTTTTATATGATTATCATATAATCATATCGTGCCTTTTTTAACAACAAAAAAATCTACTTCCTAGAGTACATGTATATGGAGAGAAAAGAACCTCGAGCCAGTGATCTTTCCCAACATCAACATTATAATCTTTTTGCAATATAAATTGCTCCACGAGAGTATTTATAATAATCCTGACTCATTTATTTTTTCTATTGAGGAATTGTCACTTGTAAAAAAACAAAATTCATCTATTCTTCACATAAGCAAATCAAAAAATATTTAATTTTTATTAAATTAGACCACTGAATTATATATACACCTGGAGCATATTAAACATTTGTCTTGCTCTACATGATCAATAGCAGTATTTGGCCGTTGAATGGTTACATCAGGATCGAGAAGGGCATTGAGAACATAAATGAGACAGCAAAATATACCATAGTCAAGTAGAGATTGCTTGTCGATAGGCTGCAATAAATGTAGATAAAAGAACTACTGCTTAATGCTCACAAGAATATTTAAGGAATATACAATGGAAGGGGCTTATATTTTTATTTTATTTTTTTCTATTTTCAAATGAGTTATATGGGTTGCACAAATTTTTATATTTATGTAAAAGTTAAAGTTATCTCTTATAATATGAGAAACATTAATCTCATATATAATTATGCAAATAAAATTGGTTTTACCACACAAGACGACAAACCTAATCATTTTAATCACTAATGAGTAAAAGTAGAGAACAAATTCTCTCGTATTAAAATTTCACATCACCTAAGTCACTAAGGGAGGTGTATTGAATTATGATTTTAAAAGATTTTTTTGAGCTAAAAAATCTTATAAATTTTAAAAGACTATTTAGAATTGGAGAGACTTTAAAGACTTTTTTTACAATCGAGATTTCATAAGAGTGGATTTTAAAGGATTTTAATAGAATTTATAAGATTTGAAAGGACAATATAGATTTATAAGATTTTAAAAAATCATATGAATTTTTAACAAACATTCGAAATTACAAGAGTCAATAAAAAAAGGAAAGATTATACTTACAACATATTTTTGTTTACAACATTTTACAATCATATCTTAACTGTTGATTTCTGTTAATCAACGGTTATCATACATTGCAAATTAAATATTAATTAATGAGTTTGATTTGCGAAAATAATAATCGTTGATTGACGAAAATCAACGGTTAAGATATGGTTGTAAAAGGTTGTAAACAAAAGCAGGTTGTAAGTATAATCTCTCCAATAAAAAAAATAACAATGAAATGCAATGAAATTAATAAAAAAAAGTAAAACCTAATATAATTTTCTCAATCAGTAAAACATAATATAATTTTTAACAAACATTCAAAATTACTAAGCAACAGCTTTTCACATATCTAATGGGTTGAAAATTATCTTCTTTGTTTGGTATCAAAGTTCATGATAAAATTTCGTTTGAAATTTTTTGCAGTTGATCTTGAAAACTTTGGGGTTTGTATTTTACATGATGAGGGTTTTCTAACCATATATCATATGCATATTTTCATTGAATATTTTAAGAAAATTTTGAATCTGAAATTTTGGGTTTAATTACATGAAAGTTTAGAAAATTTATCAAAAAAATTTCAATTGATATATTAAAACCTTAAATTGCTTTGGGGCTTTTTAAAAAACAAACTTTTAGTTATCTATTAACACAAAAATTGTTTGAAATTTTTTCCTATAGAGAAGGAATTTCATTCATGAATGTATTGTTACGAAATATAGGGTTCATATTATGAAAGTTTCAATTTTTCTTTAAATTGATATTGTTTCATTGATGTAAAACGAAAATTGGTTTGAGGGTGTTAGTTCCCCTGTTATTTTTTCACTGTTTTATGTTGTTTTTTTCACTATTTTATGTTGTTTTTAATACAAAAATCACACGTTTTTGTGCCAAGAAAAACTGCGACCCATAGCTTGAAAAATCACTTTCCAAACTTTCAAAATTTCTCAAAAATGGCTCAAAAATATGTTATTTTTGAGATAGATTATATTAAAATCTCGTTGGTTTGTTGTTTCTGGGTTGCTTTGTGATGAAAATCGCTAAAAATATGCTCTTTTTTTTTTTAGTTTTGACGAAACTCCCATGGCAAAACCCAATTTCAAGCGGTCAACCTGCCAAAGGAATAAAAAAATACTGCAATAGAAGAATCTCAAGAAATCCTAGGGGTTAGGGTGAGATTGTGATAGAGGCATCCTATTTATATTTTTCACTAAAAAGTTTCACGAAATTCACACCAATAAAAAATCCATTAAAATCGTCGGATTTTTGAATACCACGAGATTGTGATTCCATTGTTTAAAATCCTAATTGAATATCAACAAATTTGGACGGATTCTAAAGTAATCCTTTAAAATCCTAATCGAATACCACGATACTTTTTTCAATCCATTAAAATCCTAATCGAATATCAACGGATTTTTTTGTCCAAAAACAATCCATTAAAATCTCAATCTATTACACCCCCATAAAATTTGGTCTAACAGTGAGGGATTTGAATAATTTGTATTATGTTATATTTCAATTCCTACCATTGTATCAAAAAAACAAAAATTCATTTGACTTGGTCATGTGAAATTTGTGTCTATCTTTTTCTTTTTTTTTGGGAACTGATCCTAGTTATTCCTTTGAGGCGAATCAGAACCCCCTGGTATCTCCACAGGTTCGACTCTTTGAGCCGCTTATGGGACTAATTCAGAGTTCGGGTGCGAGTCCAAAGATTACGGTACTTATGCCCCTCTCCAGATGGTATTGGAGGGAAATTCGAACCGAAGTCCTCTCCCACCACTCAGTCCCTATGCTACCAACTGAGCCACCACACTTGGGTGTATTTATCTTTTTCTTTATTAATGATAATTGAACCTCACCTATTTAATATATATATATATATATGAAGAAAGAGAGAAACACAAATTTCACATCTACTGATCTAACAAAGTGGATCTGCTCCCGTAAAAGTATGACAGACCAAGATCACCAATATTAATCAAACTGAGATTTCCATCCAAACAAAAAATAGATGTCAGATGGAAACACAACTGCATGTTTTCTGTCAATAAAGTAATTAATATGATACTAAAGCTCCTAATATAGTGTCTTGACACCAAAACTTTTTAAGACGCATACCCCAGGTACAAGGATTTCCACTTAAGTTAATAAATTTGCTCATGGACTCATGTCCATGGTAGTTAAAATTGAAATTTTACCTAAAATTGGAAGGAGGATAAAAAATCGTAAAACATAAAATTCTAACATAAGAAAAATCGTAAAAAATCGTAAAATCGTAAAAGCGTTTGGAATTTTGGTACATCGTTTTGATTGACAAAAATCGTAAAATCTAATATTTAAATCGGAATTTTAACTACCATGCTCATGCCATCATGCACGGAAGGGTATGACTGTAAATTAATTATTATTATTTTTAAAAAAAAAAAGGGTAAGTAGCAAAAGCCAGTCATACCAAGAAAGAAATGTCCAAGACAAACCTTTGTGAATTCGGAGAAAAACTTTAGAACTTGAGAAACATCCAAAGATCTTGTTTTGCTGCTGATTTTTAATCTCTCTATATCTGCCACAGAAGCTCTTCCCACACCAAAAGAGAATATGAGTTTCAGCTAACCTGTTCATCATCAACATGTCAAAAAAAGTCAGTTAACAAAATCCAATCAGCAAGATGAATAACATATTTTAGTATCTTTAATAATAGCACATATCTTTAAGCAGGAACGATGCAGTCTATGCTTTTCAAGATCCTCGTAAGGAAAATGGGAAGATATGAAACAAGCTCTCAAGTTTATGACAATGGTATTTATAGATCTACATCTACTCAAGAAGGAACAAGACAATTTTTTCACATTTTAACTAAAAATACCATCCTTATTTTTATAATATGCTTTTAATCTTTTGGAACACAAAGTGCGTCAGCTATAGATTAAAAGTTCATTTGATCACTAAGAGAGTTTCCATTTCAAGTCCACAATTTTGCATATAATAAATCTTCCCAGAATCTCTTGAAGTCCAATTCCACTTCATGTTTGTCCCTGATTTAATGGTACCAAAGGTCATTATCATATCTGTTCTGGATAGCCCACATGTATAGGCCCACTACTAGGCCCAATCTAAAAGGCCCAATTCTAGAAGGCATCATAGGATACCCCTCTTCCCCATGCACACCAGCTGCCCCTGCACAAGGGCAGGGGTTCAGCATGCCTAGCCTGAAAAGGTTAGGCTGGCTAGGTTGACTAAGGCTCTTGCTCTAAATACCCCCTCTCACATTGAGGAACAGGGCTTCTTCTTCTCCACTCAGCCACTACGGCTGTGACTATGGAGAGCCACCTTAGCCACTTCACCATGAGAAGCTCCACTAGTGCTTGGTTTCTACCATTGCCACTATGGACATCCCCTATATCAACATATTTCACCCTCCATGTGAGACATTTATGTACACCAATAGTACAATATCTAACATAATTAACCAAAGCACGTCATAATAGAAAAACAATCCATGAGAATCAGTTCTCACCAATTAAGGAGCATACAAGAATTTGAAATTAGATACATCAAACAAAAGGATTTCAATATACGGATTCCTCTTTATTTTGCATATGATGATAAGAAGTGATTAAAAGGAGATCTTTTTATCACAATATTTCAAATCCTAGAACTACACGAACGCACCCCTTCAACAAAAGCCTGAAAGCAAGAAAATAAGTTTCTAAAAACATTTCAAACTAGCCCATTGGAATATGCTAGTGAAGTGGTAAAGCTGAACATAAACTACATGATTATAATATATAAACAAAAATTATGAAATTAGAAGTTAGAACTACATGATAATATCTATAAACAAAAGGTATGAGATCAGCATTGCGAGACAAGTTCTTTGACATAAAAAAGTATTAAGATTTTAAAGTTAACGACATACAGATGATGCTTGTGGATGTTTTTGGCTGTGCTTCTATTGTCGTTGACCAAAAGGAGACCAAATATCTAGAATTATATAAGCAGCAACAACATGAATATTCAAACATCAGAACTCAGAAGCACAGAATCAGCTCAAACTACTCAACAAAAGCAATATTTATAACACTTTTGCCAGTTGCCACTATAATGACCGCCAAGAAATATACCTCACTTTACCTGCCTAGCATGTCTATGAAGTTGTATACTGTGCAATGGAATAAGTCCTTATAACGAAAGAAAACAATCATAGATCCATTGGCAACCATTTGAAATAATAACTGAAGTGAATCATCCTCTATCAAACTCTGTTGCTGATGGATGGGTTGCTAATGCTTTCATGATATGCACTACACTTCCCTCTAACTGCTTAAGCAAAATAGTTTAAAATGTTACCTGCTTAAGCAAAATAGTTAAAAATGAAATTTAACAAAACTCACATACATGTGACATAACATTAGTTAGAATTTCTTTAAGAAATATACAATTATGTATTTGGATTAAGAATTATGAGGAGAAAAAGTATTTGCATTTTTAATTTTGGAAGGAGAGCATGTTTAATTATGTTTTTTTTTTTAATTTTTTTTCTATAAGATTATTCATTACAATTATTTTATACAATAAAAATATACAAAAATTATTTAGTAGGTCTTATTTTAAGAATAAATTTTGAAAATTTGATGATGATACACGTGATTTCAAACCACCAACTGTCATCCTTAAAAGAAGATTACTAACTAGTAACTAGTATTGAGTACCAGTTTCGGTGTTATGTTGACTGAGATGTCATAAAGAGACTAAAAATTTGAGGATCATTTTTTAATGACCGCGAGAAACAGGAATGAACCAGAGAAGTTTAGCATAATATATTTTCATATAATAATCAAAGTGTTCACCAGAAATCTCCACATGAACAAATTCCTCTTTCAAAATGATGGAACCTGTTGGCATCCCTTACAATGAGGGCTCGTTGAGAGACTTCAGATGCTATCTTAAAGAATGTATGACAATCATCACAAATTCGAAGGTTCTTTGCGATCCGAATAGAAGTACCCTTTGGGGTAACAAGCAGTCCATAACCAAGTGCCAACCTCTCACTGTGTCCATATAACATCTGTGTTTTCTCTTCTTCACTAACATTATGGAATACAAACTTAGTTTGAGCCTTATACCCTCCTTTTATCTCCAAAAGTTTTATAAGCTGATTTAATTTTAGATAGATCTCATCAGACTGTGGATGAGACTTGTCCCTTGCAATGAAGGTGTGAATCTTATTCTCAACCTCTATCCAACTGCATCCTGGTTTCTTCTTCAACCCATTTCCTTTCATTCTCAACCTCACTTCTTCAACATCATTCCATTTTCCATCTGCTGCAAAGATGTTCGATATCAGTACATAATTTCCCGAATTCTCGGTACCCATTTGTAAGAGCTTCTTCGTAGCAAGCTCTCCTAATTCTTTGTTGGAATGAATACGGCAAGCCCCAAGAAGAGCACACCAGACTTCAGCAGAAGGTTTAAAAGGCATGTTTCTTGCAAAATGGTAAGCCTCTTCCAGGGAATTGGAACGGCCAAGGAGATCAACCAGACAGGCATAATGCTCTGGCCAGGGCTCCAATTGATATTCATATTTCATAATTTCAAAAAACCTCTTCCCTTCAACTATCAACCCTGAATGGCTGCATGCATATAATAAAGCCAAGAAGGTTATATGATCAGGAATAACATTTTCATCAGTCATTTTCTTGAATAAGTCAATAGCCTCATTTCCAAATCCATGCATTCCATTTGCATTAATCATAGAAGTCCACAAAATTAGATCTCTCTGCTTTACAGAATTAAATATCTTTCTTGAGTTCTCTAAAGTTGCACAGCGAGCATACACATCCACCAGGGAGCTAGCAATGGGTCCCTCCAAGGAGAAACCATTCCTAATCAGAAATCCATGAATCTCCTTCCCTTTCTTCAAAGAAGATAAACTAGCAGCCGCAGAGAGCACACTGACAAGAGCTATAGTATCAGGTTGAATATTATTTTCTTTAAAAGAGTAGAAAAGTTCAAGAGCCTCAATTGCTAGTCCATTTTGAACACAAGAAGTAATCATACTTGTCCAAGACACAATATCTTTGGATTCAATTGATTCAAACATACGTCTTGCGTAATCTATGTGCCCAACCTCTCCGTATACATTGACAATCGCATTTTGTAGTATAATATCAGCTAAATCACTTTTCAAAACATAACCATGAATTTCTTTGATGAAGTTTTTAGAATTCAACGCACTACAAGCCAGCAAAATGCTTCCAATCATCATGGGATCAACATCCATCCCTTCTAACTGAGCTTTCCGGAACAAATTTAAAGCTTCCAGATGGCATTCATTCTGTGCATAGCCAGCAATGGTTGTTGTACAAGAAATCAAATCTTTTTCAGGCATGCATTCAAAAACATGACTCATATATTTCACATAACAACACTTAGCATACATATCTATCAGGGTGTTCCCGATCTGCATTTCAGAATCTATTCCATTTCTTATTACATATGCATGAACTTCCATGCCATTCAATAAATTTCCTGTTCGACCTGACACTGAAATCATGTTTAGAACTGACACCTGGTCAGGCTTTTGACCAGAATTCTGCATATCCCGGAAGTGGTTTAGAGCATCACTATATAGATCATTTTGGACCAGACCAGAAAGCAATGTATTCCACGATATATTATCTTTGTAAAGCATACTTTTAAAAACTCTTTCAACATCCTCCATCTTACCCCATTTTGCATAAGTAGCAATCAAAGCATTGGCAACGTAAATATCAGCAAAATGGTTAGATTTCAAGATGACAGCATGTATCTCCATACCCAGTTTAATAAAAGATGGATCTTCACACGCTTGAAGAGCTGCAACGAAAGTGTACGTATTACTGGCAACACCAACCTTCTGCATTCTTCTAAAGAGTGACAATGCCTCTAAGAACTGACCTTCTGCTACATGTGCCGAAATAATAGAATTCCATGTTACAGTGTCCTCATTCTCCATCACAATACTCTCAAACAACAGCCTAGACCCATCAAGATCACCACATTTTGCATACATAGTAATAAGTGCATTACACACAAACACAAATGCACCATATCCACACTTGAGAGCCACACCATGGATTTCAGCCCCCAAGCGGCTCTCAAAAAGAGCACCACATGCTTTAAGCACACAAGGAAAAGTACAAGCATCTAGCGGCACACCCAGAAGTCTCATTTCTTTATACAACTCAAGGGCTTGAAGATATTTACCATTTGACACAGAGGCCCCTATCATAGCATTCCAGGTAAAAATAGTTCTCTCACTCATTCTATCAAACACCTTCTTTGCGTCAAGAAACGAGCCACACTTCCCATACATATGCACAAGCTTAGTGCCCAGAAACACCGAATCACACAAACCATGAGTTTTCACCAAAAGGGCATGCAGCTGTTGCCCTTGTTTTAGAGTTTTGTCAATGGCACAGAGCTCAAGAGCCAGAGAATAAGCCTGTTTGAGACAGTAGTGAGTTGCAAATGGGTCAGTGAAAAAGAGGGTTAAGGATTGGAAAGCATCTTTGAGGGTTCCTTGCTTGCAGGTTTCCCTCTGTATCTTAATTGAGATGGGTTTGCGAGAGAAGTTGGGAACTCCAGCAACAGGGCTCGGGTGAAGTCTTTCTGATATAAGGTGACAGTGTGGGATTGAAGTGGCCATGGTAGGGTGGGTGCAAGGATGAAGCTGCAATGAGCCACGCCTAAACAAAGATCTCATGCTGAATGGGCAAATCCAACAAGAATTTATCTATTTCAGATGTTGGAATTGATATAATGTAAAACTCTCCCATGACTATTTATCAGGATTTCTTTATTTCCTCTTTCACAGAGAAGAGAAATAACTGTTCTGTCAGTACTTACTCCTTGCATATGGTGGACACATTTTCTGTTTTCTCAAGCACTGCCAATTCTTTCTGCATAACATTCAAGAAAAGAGAATGAATAACAAATGACAAATGCAGGAAATGAGGTAAGAGAGATAAGTGACTTTTTTTCATAGCAGCTAATTGATTGGCTTACACTAAAAGAAAACACTCAACTTTGTAAAATGGCCTAACATTTATTTAAGCAATTAGAAATTCAAAGCTATATAACAATTCCTTATTAAATATTGACGTCTATAACAAGATAGACAAATTTATGGGAACTACATGAACTTTTGCAAGGAATTCAGAAAGCAGAAACACGACACATTATTTTTCCCCCACTATAAGTTATTCTGTTTTAATTTTTCTCTCTTCTTGTTATAACTTTGAAGGAAACGAAACAGACGGCAGCTGAAATTTCAAGTAACTGCTCAGATTTCTCAGAAGAAGAAAAAAAGTAAATCCATATGGTTCTAGGTAGGTTTCAACTTTCCAGAAATATTTTGGAATGAATTGTGCATATCTATTGGGAAAATACATGAATTATGCATTAAAGTTGGGTTCTTTTGAATTTAGAAGCATATGCTGCTTTGTCAATTTGCAATGCAACTAGCAGTCCGCACAGTGAAGAACTGAAGATAATTTTCAAAAAGGGCAACAAATTTTAGTAGCATCAAAATATGCCATACTAAGTTGAAAACTACACACCTAAGGAATAAGGAACAGTATATAAAAAGCTCTGAACTGATTAGGTTGTGAAACTGATTTGCTAAGGTTTATACCCATAATCTTTCCCATGTAAGCATGTATTATTATTTAAGCAATTTAACAAAGGAAATCGATTGCTGCCATCACAGAGGATCCAAATGTGTATTTCTGTCTATATATAATAATTTTTCCTTCTCAGTAACCACATTGCCAAAGCTCCACTATTTTATTATAAGTCTTCCATTCCAAACTATACTATATAATTAATTAATTAATTAGTTAGTTCCCTATGCATATGAGCAAACTAAATTTGTAACAACGTCAATCCTTATTATTATTATCATTATTATTGAGTAAGATAGAAAGAATTGAAAAAATAAATAGGTAAAAGGCGTGGAACCTGAAGAAATTTGGGGTCTTGGACGAGAGTCGAGACGCTTCAATTCGGCAAGAATTCGGTGTTTGCCTCTTTTATCAGTGAATGTTGTTCCTTCCTGCAACTGAAACACCAAGAAGACAGTCTTTGTTTGTTAATTTTGTCTCCGCAAGGATATTCTAACTACAAAAAAATTCTTACTACTAATTTACTACTTATCACATCATTATTGTATCAAAGAGAGAATGTTAAAAAAAATTTGAAGAGAGAGAAAATATTAATCTAACGGTGATTAGATAGGTAATAAGTTAATAGTAAAAAAATTTGGTAGTGAAAATATCTATCCTCGACTTGTTTTGTACACTAACCAAGCGCCAACCACAAGTTGGATTAGGGATGCCACATAAAGCTGTCAAAAAGGCCCTAACCCCATGGGTGGCCCCTCATTTTCAGCCCTCCCAATTTTTAGCCCTCGTATAGTAGGATCCCCTTTTTTTTTGGCCCTCGTTCTTTTTGGGTTACATTGCCACATGCCCACCCAAGTGATTAACTATTTAACTAATTCAAGGATTTCATTTTTAATGTTTTGTAATAAATTTCTCTCTCCCGTGGGCTATTTTTAAGGTAGACATTCCTTTTGCCCTTTCTTAGATTCGATGAGATTAAGTATCAATAGGGATGGATCTCTCTCATGTTATCATGTACTATTTATTGATGAGATAAGAAAGAAAAAGTATATAATTTTTAAATGAGTGGTTGTGATTAAATAACATGATCACATGACTACTTTTTCACATGAAAATTCACTTCCGTATCAATAAATAAAGGGTTATGTTTTTGTCCAGGAGAAAAATATAACTCCTGCATAAATATAAAAAAATCCTGTCAGTTTTTTTTTTAAAGTGGTGAGACCTACAACATTTTTGTGTATGCAACCGAAGACCAAATATCTCTGGTAGAATCAATTACCCCAAGAATAAATGAGATAAAATATTCTACTCATCTTCGATATTATTGAATCAGAATATCAAATTTTAAAATGTATTAAAAAATAAAAGAATATAAACAAGAAAAGATAACTTCAACTTAATTTAAAAAAATAGTAATCAAGAGTCAACTAAGCTATTACATTACAAGAATATGCAACTATATACTTGTTAATTGATAAGAAATTACTCTTTATTTATCATATATTTTTATATAATAATTATTTGAATATTTCACTGTAAATATAATTTTTATAATGATATATCTTTTAAAGTCCAAGCTGTCATTTTTTTACAAAAATATTATTTGTTTACCATTATATTCAAATATTGTTAGCATTTAAGTATTTACTTGTAATTAATTATAAAATGCTTTAATAACTTCTCTCTTGTTATTATATTCCACGTTAATAAAAAAAAATCAAAAAGTCGAAAAGTGAAAATAAAATATGTCCTTTTGGACGGACATGTTTTGCATATTATAGAATCCATCCTCACCTCCTCCCTTTTTTTTTCTTATATTCCATTATTTGGAAAAAAAAACAATAATATATTTTGATTTCAAACTCTTCAAATTGATAGAAACAAAAAAAAAATTAGATGAAACAAGATAGAATATATTCCTTTGTGTTTATTTTATTTTATCACATTTTAGATAATCTAAATAATGCTAATTAATGACATTTCATTCCATTTCCTCTTTCTTATTCGTTTATAGGGGTGTTCGCGGTCTGGATTGGATCGGTTTTGGAAGCAAAAATCCAATCCCTTCGGTTTGATCATATAATCATCCATTCGGTTTTGATTTTTTTTCAAATCCGATCCGATCCAATCCAATTTTTTTCGGTTTGGACTGGATTGGTTTTCGGTTTTTTGAAAATCTTAAAATTTATTTCATGATTATTGTGCAAATAACATCTTTTGTATATATTGGCTTTGTAATTATTTATTTTTGATATACAAAAGCATTAGTAAACTATAATATAATTTTTTTTAATTTTGGCAATGAGATATGAAGCTCTACAAAGATAAAATTTTGTTGATGGGATTTGACTAGATTTTTTCTTGGGTTTAGTTGATGGGTTAATGAGTTTTGGGTTTAGAAATTTTTAGGCTATGATTAGGGAAATATCCAAGTAGGTAAAGGAAAATTAATATATTAGATCGATTTGGATTGGATCAGTTTTCATCAACTCATCCAAAAACCGATCCAATCCAATTAAAGTTTGCGGTTTTTAATCGGTTTTCGATTTTCGGTTTATTTGGTTATTGGTTTTTCGGTTCGGTCACCGCGGTTTGAATCGGTTTGGATCGATTGATGAACACCCCTGTTCGTTTTCATTATCCAAATATAGCTACAATGTTATCTTCATCTTCTTTTTTTAAGTAAACAAGGAGGGCAAAGGCCAAAGACAAAATAGAAGGAACCAAACTATGATAAACCTAATTTATCAGACTCCACAAACAGCTGCAAGCCATTTGGGACTGAGTGAAACAACTCTAAATCCTGGTATCTCTTGAAGGCAAATAAAAGTCATACAATCAGCGCAGAAATTTGTTTCTCGACCAGTATGGATGAACTTCAGAAGCCAATTCTTATAACTCCATCTCAGAATTTATTGGACAATGTTTTCAAGTGGAGACATATTTATCTGTCATGTAACCAACTGAATAGCCATGGACGAGTCGCTTTCAACCTCGACCTGAGAAGCATGCATTTGCCATGCCACCTCCAGGCCTTTTTATAATTGCCCTACACTCAGCTCTGTGAGTGGGGAGCAGGCACCAAATCCAACTATCCAATTACCCTTCTCATCTGTAATCAGCCCTCCGCATGCAACTCTGTTGGATTGAAGGCACATTGCAGCATCCACATTCAACTTCCAACACTCCAGCTAGGATGTTTTCTAAATATACTTCTTTTTTTTATGATTTCTATTATGCATTTAAGAATGTCTATTTAACGAGGGAAATGGTCTCGTGTTGGAAAAAAATAAATAATTAAATAATATGGTCCGAAAGATCACAAGTCACAGCCATAAAAAGATAAAAGACGTGACATCATCAGAACATCACAACCACAAAAAGATAAATCAACGGTTATGATTTTGTAATTATCTATTATAATATTTTTTTCTCTCTTTCTTTATCAACATTGATTTACTTTGTATTATTATAATTCTTCACATGGCTATGTCATTTTTTTTTTCACATAATCGGATCCACTTAACAAGAGTTATTCTTTGTTGGGTACATAAAAGGGCCCCAGGCCCATACTTTGTTATTATTAGTATTTAGTATATTGATATCTTTTTTTGTTGTAGTATATTGATATCCTTTAAATACATCTGAAACACTTACGCCAGTTACGTAGCCACATCCAAGCCAGCAGGTGCCTTGGAACTTGTTTTTTTTTATTTTTACTTTTATATAATTATAATTAATTAACTAAGGTAAAAATTATAATTTGACACCACCTAAATAGAAAATCAAATACTCAATACAAAGTAACAACAAACTAGAGGTGGCAAAGCGGGCTGCCCGCCCCGCCCCACCCCTGCCCACCAAAAGCCCGCCAAAAAGCGGGTTGGCCCGCCCCGCCCCGCCTTCGAAGATGGGCTAGATATCTCAGCCTGCCAAGCCCGTGACATTTTACACTAAAAATTAAAAAAAAAATCAGCCCGGGCGGGCTGGCAGGCTTGGCAGGCAGCGGGTTTGAGAAACTCAGCCTGCCCTGCCCCGTTTGGCGGGCGGGGCGGGCCGGCTCGGCGGGCTCGGCCCATTTTGCCAGCTCTACAACAAATCATCTAAATGCAAACAAGTAATAAGGAACATGTATAGTATGGTTATTTTTGTGTTTTACCTTTTTTATTTTTTATCCTGTATATTTTTTTCTGCTTTATTCTATTCAGTTATGTTATTTATTCTTACTCCTATTATTTTAAAAAAGAAAGACTTCTAAACTTAATCACGAAAATGATTAGTTGACCTATTTCAAAAATTGTATTATGAACTGCAATCTGGAAGACTTGGGTCATCAGGGGCCTACTTTCACTTGGCATAGAGGCAGATTGAAGGAACGTCTTGATAGAGTTTGTGCGAATGAGCAGTGGCAATTGTCCTTTCCTGACAGGGTTGTGACTCATCTTCCCTGCTACTGCTCGGATCATAGACCTCTTCTTCTCTGGGAGGGTCCTTCTCCTCACCATCCTGGAGGGAGCCGTCCATTTAGATTTCTGGCAGCCTGGCTCACTCATGAGGATTTCCCTGGCCTAGTGCAGGAGTGTTGGAATGGGAGTACAGGTTGGGGCACAGCTAGTGAAACTTTTCGATCGAATGCTTCTCACTGGCATAGGGAGTGCTTTAGGGAAGATGCCAAGCTTAAGAATAATCTTCAGGCGAGACTAAGGGGTATTGACCGTAGTCTTAGTCACCATCATTGCCATGCTCTAGAAATTCTGCAGAAAGATCTTTGGCGTCAGTTGAATCTCATTTATATTCGGGAGGATCTTACTTGGTTTCAGCGGTCTAGGGCTAGCTGGTTGAAATATGGTGACCGGAATACGAAATTCTTCCATTCTACTACAGCTGCTAGGAGGAGGAGAAATCGTATTGATGCTCTGAAAAATGATGCGGGTGATTGGATTGGTGATCCCTCTATTCTGATGAATATGGCGGTGGAGTATTATCGTAATTTGTTTAAAGAGGATAATACTGCTAGACCTGGGCTTCCAATTAGAGGCTATTTTCCTCACCTTGTGCAAGAGCACAACATTCATATTGGTAGCATTCCTTCGAATGAGGAGATTAGGAGTACAGTTTTTTCCATGGGACCTCACAAAGCTCCAGGGGTGGACGGTCTTCATAGTCTATTTTTCCAATCTCAATGGGATACTGTAGGAAGCTCTGTTTGTGATCTGGTGAAAGATGTGTTTAATAATCCCCAAAAAGTTCAGGATATTAATCAAACTCTTATTTGCCTGATCCCGAAGATAACTTCACCTCAATCCCTTAAAGATTTCCGGCCTATTAGCCTTTGTAATGTTATTTATAAGACTATTACGAAGCTTATTGCTAACCGTTTGAAATTGCAGATGGATAAAATTGTTATGCCTAACCAGTGTAGTTTCATCAAAGGAAGGCAAGGGACAGATAATGTAATTATTGCTCAGGAAATTATTCACTCTATGAGGTCAAAGAAAGGCGCCAAAGGTTGGATGATGATTAAGGTGGATCTGGAGAAAGCTTATGACAGAATTAGCTGGGACTTTCTCCGAGATACTCTTCAGGATGTGGGACTCCCCCCAAATCTCATTAATCTTGTTATGTGGTGTGTTTCTTCTTGTTCGATGAATGTTCTTTGGAATGGTTCTACAACTCAGGAGTTTTTCCCATCCAGGGGGCTTAGACAGGGTGACCCTTTGTCCCCATATTTATTTATTCTTTGTATGGAGCGACTTGGTCATCTCATTTCCCATGCAGTTAGGAAAAAGTGCTGGAAGCCGATCATGTTGAGGTGAAATGCTCCTCCCATTTCTCACCTCTTTTTTGCGGATGATCTTATTCTTTGTGCGGATGCATCCTTTGATCAGGCCCAAACCATTTCCAAGGTGCTAGATGATTTTTGTCTTTCTTCTGGGCAAAAGGTTAACCATGAAAAAACAAAAATTCTCTTCTCCCACAATGTGAATCATATTTTGGCAGAGGAACTTAGTGGTGAGTTGGGCTTCTCAAGGACGGTGGATCTTGGAAAGTATTTGGGTATTCCTCTTCATCATCGCAGAGTTGGGAGGGCGGCTTTCGGTCATATCCTCGATCGAGTTCAATCTAGGATTAATGCCTGGAACCACACCAGTCTTTCTCTAGCAGGAAGAATTACACTTTCGAAAGATGTTCTCTCAGCTATTCCAGCCTACACAATGCAAGTTTCTGTTGTTCCTCTCGGAATCTGCAATGATATTGAGAAACATATTAGGAGGTTTTTGTGGGGTTCCAATAGAGCATCTACTTGTCCTCATCTGGTTGCGTGGGATCAGTTGTGCATGGATAAAGATCATGGAGGGCTGGGTCTGAGGAAAATGAAGGAAGTTAACAGGGCTTTTATTATGAAAATTGGTTATGGGATCCTTTCTAATCCAGACGCGCTTTGGGCTAGAGTTTTAAAGAGCAAGTATAAAGTTCAGTCTGATTTGGTTCCTAATATTTCTGCTACTCGGAATAGCTCCTCTCTTTGGAAAGCAATTGTTTCGTCTTGGCCTGTGATATTACAGCATTCCAGAATTTTGCTAGGTAATGGAAATTCTACTCATTTTTGGGATGACCCGTGGGTTCCGGGTTGTGGTGCACTCTCATCCTATGCTGCTATTTCTGATCCCTCTCAGATAAATCATCAGCTAATGGTCTCTGATCTTGTCTCATCCTCTGGAAGTTGGATGTGGGGGGCTTTCCAGCATAGTCTTCCCGATCACGTCAATGCTCGTATTAATAACATCCTTCCTCCTTCGGATGTTAATGGTCATGACCGAATTTTGTGGACAAGGACATCTGATGGGAGTTTTTCGCTGAAGTCCGCTTATATGGCCATATCCAGGGGTAACGAGGAATCTACCAATTTACCTTGGAATCGCGTTTGGCAGTGGCATGGACCTGAACGGATTCGTACGTTCCTTTGGCTGTTGTTAGGAGATAAAATTTTGACAAATGAAAGGCGTTGCAGACGGCACATGGCGGGTTTAGATATATGTCATCTGTGCAATTGTTTTACGGAAACTTCCTTACATGCGGTTAGAGATTGTATTGCAGCAAAAAAAGTGTGGGAGATTGCAGTTAAGCGAGAGGCTTGGGAGGATTTTTTCTCTCTTAATCTTCAGCAATGGGTGTTGTCCAATATCTCTGAGGATCGTAATTGGTCCAATTTGCCATCATGGCCTCTTCTGTTTGGTATCATTTCCTGTTTCATTTGGCAAGCTAGGAATAAGAAAATTTTTCAGGGATCTTCTGTTCCTGCTTATGGCACTTTTAGAGCTGCTATGGTCTATGGTGAAGATTTTTCTTGATCAGAAAACACGCTTCGGGTTGCTGGTCTTGAGACTAACTCGAATAAAGAGAAATTAGTTTCTTGGGTTTTTCCTTCGGACCCTTGGGTTAAGCTCAATGTGGATGGGTCAAGTATGAATAATGGAGAAGCTTCTGCTTGTGGGGGTGTATTTAGGAATGCTAGTGGAAGGTGGCTTGTTGGCTTTTGTAAAAATCTTGGCTGTGGTAATGTTTTGTTAGCAGAACTTTGGGGTTGTCTCCTTGGGCTTGAGATTGCATGGAGGAAAGGTTTCCGTTTTGTCTGGCTTGAAGGTGATTCCTTAGTAGCCCAGTTTTTCATAAGAGAAGGGTGCAGCTCTCATCATCCAGCCTCTAACTTGGTCTTGCGCATAAGGAATATGCTGGATTGGAATTGGAGGGTTAGAATTTCCCATATTCATAGGGAAGGGAATGGGGTTGCCGATTGGATGGCCTCTTTTGCCTACTCCTTTGATTGGTCTTTACAAGAGTTTGACTCGCCTCCTTCTGGTTTTCGTGACAAACTTGAAAGGGACTATGTAGGAGTAGTTTGGTCTAGGAGGTGTTCCTAGTTTCTTTTTTTGTTTTTATGTTTCCTGTTTGCTTTTCAAAAAAAATATTGGCCCAATTAAACCAAATAAACGCATTTAAAAGTAGGGAAAAGGGTTTGTCCTTTTAAAGGACACAATATTGTAACCATGTCTTACCAGTATGACATAGTGTTAAAAACTAAAAGGACAAACACTTAACCCTTGAAAGTAACAATTATGAAACCAAATGAATAACAAGTCTATCATTATGGAATATGAAGATCCATTGAAGTATTCTGTGCTGGGTTATTGCACACACAAAGTATAGTCAAAAATATAATTCCCAAATGTGAGTACTTTCCCTCGTGTATATAATTATATAAGTAATTATAATTGGGCCCTAGCTAAAATTGTAACAGTGGTAACAGATGAGGATATGGAGCTGCTTTTCGTGTATCACTAGATAACATATTTCTTTCTTCTTAATTTCTTCTTCTTTCATCTTTTTCCAATTGAGGTTTTCTTCTAACCTTTTTTTCTTATTCGCACTCACCACCCGAAACCCATCCATTCTGCGATAAGGCACGATGTTTCGTCCTTTCTTCAAGATTTTACGGATACCTGTTCTTGGAATATGCATTGGTAATTTTATTGTCCGTTGACGAAAAAAATTAATTTATATTTTTGAACCTTATAAAAGTGAAATTCTTTATCTTTACTGACCATAATTGTGTTTATTGGGTGTTTCTAACGTGACTGAAATTCACACCCCCTTTATTTTATTAACAACTCTTTTTTGTGTGGTTGTAGTTATTGATTTTATTTCTTTTGAAAATGGAGTGTTGTTTTACGTTTACCTTTTTTTTTTTAAAAAATATTTTAATGTAGAGCTACAGTTACTATTGGTAATGGAATTGAATTGTTTATCGGTGTTATTTGTATTTTATTTCACACAAGAATGAGAATTTTGGTTATTAATTAGTGAAAACTGTTAAAGAGAAAAATCAATGAAGATATATGTATATATATGGAGTATGAAAATTTCTTATACATATCCATTAACAACTTCTTCTTCTTTTGTGTTTTTAAAATTTTTAAAATATCTAAACACTAATTAAATGATGGGAAATGCATTTGTCATGTTGCATGACAAATGAATAGTTGTCATGTTAAGAAAAAGACAAATTATATAATAT
Source organism: Gastrolobium bilobum (assembly GCF_033153095.1). Classification (NCBI taxonomy): domain Eukaryota; kingdom Viridiplantae; phylum Streptophyta; class Magnoliopsida; order Fabales; family Fabaceae; genus Gastrolobium; species Gastrolobium bilobum. The sequence continues at coordinate 222,132 of NW_026898878.1, read as the reverse complement.
TAAAAAGGGAAAAATGTTTCCGCAGTTAATGCAGAGAAGTTATCTGCATTTATTCCCAAAACGACGTCGTTTTGTTATTAAAATCTTCAAAAATTATAAATATAAAGACTATTATAACTCTAAAGTAAATTAAAATTACAAAAACACCATGATTTCCGTCCCAAAACGACGTCGTATTGGCTTACTGCAGATAACTTATATGCAGTAATTGCAGAAAAAACGAACCCTATTAAAAAAGTGAGATGACATATTATTCAATGAATTTAACTTATTTTTTTCTTAACATAACAACTATTCATTTGTGATGTAACATGACAAATGCATTTCCTTTAAATGATTTATGTGGATCCAATATCATTTAAATGATTTTAGACATTTGTCGCTGATTGTTCCATGTTTCTTTTTAATTGTGAAGTTTGTTGTCCCTCTATGTTGATGTTCTTCACATGTCACGGTTAGGGGTATAAATGGGCCAAATTAAGCCAAACTTTGGCTTTAATAACCTAAGCCTATGTAAAATATTTGAAACCTATACTAACCTATTAGCTTATTAAATACTTGATTTATGGCCTGGCATATTATAAAAAAAACTAAAAAAATCGAATACAACTTGTAAGGCCTATCAAGTTGCAAACTAAAGTTTGTATACCCAAATCAAATTAAAATATAAAAAATAAAAAAATTTATTCACAAAGATCACATGAAATCAATTTTCATTAACAACACATGAAATAAGCTTTCATTAACATCACATGAAATAATGTTGTCAAAGATCACATGAAATTGTTCATAAAAATCACATAAAAATTTCATATATGTATATATAATTTTTACTTTCTTTACTAATTTTATTTTATATTATATTTTAAATTTTAAATAAATAACTACTATTTGTTAAAATAACATCGATCCTATTACTTTGAAAATTTTAAGTAAATTTTTTCCTAATAGATTTGTGTAATTATGAAATTATTTTGATAATTTGATACGTCAAATGTTTTGACCCCGGCTAAAATTAAATCCTGGCTCCGCCACTGACTTACGCCCTATATTCTTCAATGATTTTTGAAATTTTATTGCCTTTACATGTAAAATACAACAAGGATTAAATAAATAAGTATTTCATTATGTCAATAATGAGCTAACTCAAAATTTAAATGTCTATTTTATTTTAAAATTTATTTTTGTTCATATTATTTTAATTGTATCTCATCCATGCATCACTATCGTTTCTTCAAATGTCGTATACGTATTTGTGCTTTCGAAGTAAGAATGCTCCTAGTAGCAAGAAGATTAGAGCAGCAAATGATCAAGTGTGCAACACTAGAAATTACAATTACAAGCATATTTATCCTAATTCGGGCTGCAAATGCATGGGACTATGAGAGGAATATCAAGACAAAAAATGCAATGACAGGAAATGACCTTCTTAGTTTCTTTTTTACTTTCAGGGGCCCATTAAAAGAAATGCCCCAATGTCACTGGAAAAAGAATTTCCGAGAAAGGATTACACTATCTCACCAGCAGTCCCACATACCTCAGATCGGGCCTATCATCTCAATCTCAGTCCATTTCACGACACGCCTTTTACTATACAACTTAATTACACACTACAAGCTGCTTCACGTATTTACATCAAAGAAAAAACAGTGGACTTTTATAGCCAAATCAAAATATTCTCCGCCAGCCACCCAAAATACAAGACCGCGGACAACATTTGTTTTCTCTATTTCCACCTATCATCCAGCTTTCCTTCACAGATGCTTCACCCATCAAGTGAAACGCATAATACTCTTCCCGCTTATATCTTCTTAGCCCTCTATATGCGGTGTGGTCTCATCTTTACTTTCACAACTTTGTTTGCCCTTTTTCAATCCGGCCAGCACCATTTTGCAATTTTCACGAATTATGAACATGTCTCCATCTTTTAACAGTAGATATCCACTCAGAAGCCAATGTTAGGATTCAACAATAAGGCTGGCCAGAAGCAGAAGTCAGCTCAATTAACCATCATTACCAGTTTCACCCCTGATTTAACGAACCTCGCAGACTTTCCTCAGGTAGTGTCCAGGAAAGTAAATGCCCGCCTGAATCCCCACTCAATAACTGTTTCAGGTCAGTTGCAAGGTGAATGGCAGTAACCGCATGCTTATGGAACTTGAGTACCTTGCGGAGGACCAACCGGTATTCTGGTTCTTTTGCACCAAGATTTAACCCTTCCAACCCACCAGAACCTGATTTGCCAAGGGAGCTTTCTGGGTCAGAGCAGTGAACCATTTGCCACACCTTGACAGCTCCACTCTGATGACCTGTTGCATACCACTTTGTGTCCTGCCAATCAGAAAATGTACTGCTTGTCACCGAGAGAATAGAATCAGATGGCAGTTGTGATGTGTTGGTCATTGCCAGGCAATCCCCATTGATACTCCAAACCACCAGAAGAATACCAGCTGCTGTAACAATCTCTCCAGTCAAGTCATTAACAAAAATTGCTGAAACTGGTGCTGGGAATTCTGGGAGCTGCCGTACAAATACCATGGAGCTGAGATCCCATATTATAACTGTGCAATCATCCGATCCACTCACAATAAGCATATAAGGCTGGCTAACTTGAAGGCATGAGATTCTGGCAGTGTGTGCGCAAAGTGGCTTCTTTAACTTCAAGCGCCTTAAGGCACGGGGCCCAAACTTACTAACTCTCCAAACATTAACTAGCCCATCATCAGCCCCAGTAACCAGAATCTTACCATCATGGCTAACACCAGTGCACTGAATTTGATTACCTCCATGTAAGTTTTCATGTGTTGAAAGAAGTCTATCTTGCTCATAGCTCATAAATCTCAAGCTACGATCAGGAAAACCCCAAGCAACAAATTTGGTATATGTTCTTGGTTTAAGCAAATTGTTAGTTCCAGCTATGAGAATTTTATCATTGAGAGTAACAATTTGAGTAATAGGTGAAGAACTTTTACGAATCTCATGTGGAGCAAGATGAATGGAATGTTTAAGGGGATGTGGAGGAAGTTTCCTGTCAGTTCGTCTTTTCACGTGGGGCTTGAGGAAGAGTTGCTTTGGTGTCTGCCCAAAATGGTTAATTTGTGCTAAAATGGATGCTTTCATTGCAGGATCCGTAACAGAGTCTATGTCCACACTCCCTTCATACGTATAATGATAGAACACATTAACTGATTCCTCAGCAGCCTGTCCATTGTCCAGAACAAAAAAAAAAAATATTAAGAACAGAGAAGAAATATTCCTGAAATAAAGAATGGAGGAGAAATTAGCACATTGGTTGAGAACATATCTATGGACCTAGTCATCCAGAATGTCAGTTTCACATTTTTCAATTTATGTCAAGGAGCATTCGATGAATTTTCCTCAAGTTTTTGCTAAGGATTTAATCAATGAGTAAAAAAATATCAGTGATCACTAAAAAACCATGTTGGTCAAAATCATGTCTCAATGCAAGGATTGCACAATTTTACATGCCAATACATAGATGCAGCTCAAGATGCTAATATTACACGGTACGACAATCAATACAATGGATGCAAACATCAGAATTTAAAATTATACAATGGTTGGGCAGTACAAGAGATAAAAACATTACTTTTCCCCAACTTATCAAAATAATATGAAGCATAAAGACAATATTTCACCATGGGAGTCAATCATAGACATGTCCAAGGACAAACCAGATCAGAGCCTTCCACATAAATAAATGCATGAAAAGGATTACAGTAAGTGACATTAGATTGAAGAGTTAAACCTACAACAATAAAAATTTATGAAAACTTTTAACATTGTAATAACGATATTCAGAAATTGAAAGAACAGCCAAAAAAGATGGGGGAACAAGTATCTATACAGCAAAACATGACACCCACCTTCCCTCTTTGTTTATATCCAAAAATGAGGTCAATCCAGTGATGCAAATTTTCTGAGACATAATCAGATTCAAGAGCTTCCCTATGCTTACTGATGAACTCTCTAGAACTACCTTTGGCCCACAGAGGTAGGATAACATCTCCAACCTGAAAGAAACACAATAATAATTATACTTACCAGTCAATTCACCTGTGTTTTGGATCTTGTTGATTTTAAAAAAGCAAGTATATATTGGCACTAGGATAACCTTCTCGCCAGACTGTTTCTCTCCCAAGTCAAGATTGAATCGATTCTCCAAGAACTCTGGCATGTAGAAAAACTCTGGAATCAGTTCCTTCACATCAGATGTGTTTCCTTTCCCCGCAGCACTTAACCAAGTATCCCTTACACTATTGAAAAGACGATCAGCATGGTCAAACTGGCCACCTTGAAGTTTTTGATTCTCTGTACTGAATGGGGGCAGGCGGAGAAGATAGAATAGAACAATTCCAGCACTAGAATAATGAGATCCATAATGAAACTTTGGGACCTCCGGATCATCCCAGCTCTCGTATCTAATAAAGAATAATGAAGATAATGTTACACATCAGAAGAAGGGGAAACAACCTTCCAAGATCAGGTGCCATGATTATAATTCTCTGTTTACCCATCATATATTATAACATCTTAACTGGGATAAGTGTACAGTAGTATAAATAAGTTTCTTGCAAATACAAAGATAGTTCTTATGTCTCCTTCCTGAATATAATAATTGTAGTATAAGCCCCATCTATTAAATTCTGTTGGAAACTGAAATGGATATACATTTGCGTGCATAATTCATGGAACTCAGCAGATCATTTAGCAAATAATCCCCAGGTAATGATTGCAAACAATACATCATATATAATTAAAAAGAAAAATTGCAAAATGAGAGAAAATCATGACAGCATCCACAGAGACCAACCTTTTTCTAAATTCATCTTCACCTTCACTAGTCTGGCAGCCCATTGGTTTATCAAGCCTGCGAAAAGATTTTGGATCGGACAAATCAAGATTTTCACTCTCATAATCTGCAAGGACCCATGGGAAGACTGGATATTGGGTAAGATCACTATATCCACGTCCTGCCAAGGTGTTAAGATGCATGAGGTACTGGAAATTGCTTATTTCTCCATTTTGCCATCTTTTTGAAAAGGACTTTGCCATTATCTTGAAAAGACGGCTACCCTCGTTGCTTTCTTGTTTTGATGATCCTGAAATAGTTGTGTCCAACCTGATACATCGCAGACAAATTAAATTCAAGACATAAAAAAAAAAAAAGAACATACACACACACACACACACACACACAAAAGAAATTGATATGAGAACTAAATTAGAAAACATAAAATTGACGATCAATTGTTTGGCACAACACTAGACAATCTTAAGAAGAACAGAACTTAAGTGATTGCATACATTTTACATCCTTACAATTTTTATGCTACAACTCATCATCAATATTTCTCCATAAATGCTAAGGTCACAAACTAGCAATAACATCAAAGGCATTATGCTACTAGCAATTGCTAGATGCATTAAAAATGAGCAGCAGAGAAAAATGACTGCATAAATGCAGTACCAAACATTATTAAAGTCGATCAAAATAACTCTTACATGCTATTCCGAGGAAGATTTAAGGCAACTAGATTTTTAAAAACTTCCTCTCTCTCTTTTTTGTGAAAAACCAAGAGATCATTACATCCATCCATGCTAAATATTTCAATAGCAACTGGACGAAGCTGGTAATCACGCTTCAAAATCTCATGAACACTATCAAGCTTCCACATGCGCCAAGGATGAGGTAAGTTCCCACTGCTATGTACTTTCTCCTTTCCCCATGCACCACCACTATAGGCCCATGCCCTTCCCCCAACCAATGACTTAGCTGTTGTACTCCATGACAAAGTTGATTTGGATTGAAAATCTAAACTTCCATTAATATCTTTCTTGACACCCAAAGCCTGATCAATAACTGAAAGTTCATCTTCACATTCCTTCTCACAAAAGCAACCAGAGTCATCAATATAGAAGTTTTCAATCACATACAAACAGAATTCACCTATCAGGAATATACCATCATGTTTGTCCAGACCTACAACCCGTTCACAGTTATATTTAAATCGTATCTTCTCAAATGGTTCCAGAAAAGGTCTGATTAAGTATTCACCATTATCGTTTAGTTCTTTATCAGACTTGTCATCCGCAATCTTAACATCATCAACTTTCACGGAAGAAGAATGCCTTGGAGATCCCATATCAGATCTTCCAATTGTGCTTTCTTCTATTGGGACTGATACTGTGCTGGACTTGGCACCAAGCTCAAGTGCAGAATGGAGGCTTGCTTCATTTATGCTACTAGACTTCTCATCATTCCACTCATTCTTATCAGAAACTGTATCATTGACACTGTCCAACTTATTAAAGAAATGTTCATCAAATAGCGCACCATCAGGACAATTCTGTTTACCATCATTAGCCAAAAGTTGAAAATAAGGCTTTGAATCTGATTCATCAGGACCATTTTCAATTTTTCCTTTGGACAACTCTGTTTCCTCTAATTCAAACTGCCCATCAAGAACATTTTGTATGGTATCAATTTTAAGTTTGCAGCACTCAAGTTTTTTCCGCATTCGATACGGACCTTCGATGGGACAAAGCTGCCATTCTAGCTCCTCTGTCAAAGAGGACTTACTGAGTGCAAATATCCCTCGTTCATGCACAAGTTGCTGTAGATGGCATTGCCACTCACTCTCGGCATGTAGAATCCATCCATACTTATCTTGCCTAACAACTCTCAACTCTGTGGACATTGCATCACGGACTAAATCCAATGCATATCTTCGCTCATTTACCTGCTCCCAATGTCTTAAATCCAATTTTGCAGCTTCTCGAGATTTTCTTCCCATTTCCCTCTTACGACGACCTTCCATGCCTTTGATTCTTACTCCTGGAAACTTTGCCGATCCAGCAATATACTGCACCCACATAATGCCAGCACACTGCTCCAATACCTTATTCACAATCTGTTCAGTATTCTGATACCACTCAAAAAACTCTGGTAAACTTCTAGTCAACAATTTATCAAAACCACCATGAAGTGCATCAAGTTGCTGCCCTTGATTAGGTTTAGAAACAAGCAAGTCTTCTAATGCAGCCCTCCTATGTACCAGGAGATACTTGAACACATCAATGGTAATACTCTGTACATTTTGTCTTTTATCACAGAGAAGAGATATCAGATTCATACATAGACAGCAATTAAGATCTGTATCAATATTGCTTGGACAGAATACAATTCTTCTATGAGCAACCAATAATTGCAATACTGTGAGTATGTCAATTCCTGAATCATCTACAGAGGAAGTGGAGGACAACCTCTTTTTATGTTCAGGGAGCAAACCCAACCTTGAAAGAAGATCATCTTCCCCTATACTGACTAAAAATGATGGAAGGAAGCAATATAATATCATTCTATTAGTGTTTTTAAGAATTGAATGAATATAAGCCTCAAGTTGCTTACTTCCTCTTGCAATTGATAAGAGCCTCTTTCCACCAGGAGCAGCTTCTTCAATTCTACCATCTTTGTTTGCCAATTGCAACATTGATAACAAGAACTCAAGAGTTTTCAGTACCCCTGAAGGCTGAGGAATAGCACCCATGTATACACGATCCACTATCATCCAGCACAAAGCATCCAAATTTGAGGACCAGCGAATCTTATCCAATTTTTTCTCATCTTCTTCATCATCACGCAACAACCGCCTTTCAAGGAAGTTTATAAATCTACTAAGGCACAGACCCTGGAAAACTAACATAGATTCACCATCAACATATAGAGGAACGCTTTCCAATATGTTCTCTATGAGCTGTGATGCTTTCAACTGCTCAGTCACAAAATCAGAAAGGACTTCTGCAATGAAATCTAACACAGCAGTAGCTCCTGCAGAACACGGACCACCACCATATCCAGAATCATTTATATCCAAAAGTAGCTTTGAGGTAACAGCAAAGAAAGCATTTGCAGAAGATGGCCCATGAGAACTAGACTTCATGTTTGAAGATGGATCAAACTCCCCAGCAGACATGGAAGAATCAAAAGAAGGAGTAGCAGTTAAGGGAGATTTTGCTTCATTATGGTTTGCACTTCCCAACCAAGATGTCAATGCAACAACTGCTGATGAAGAAGGTGAAAGGGGAATTCTAGAAATGGATTTTTCTGAAAAAACGGGAGAATCCAACACAGTGAAAGATGCAGAACTCTGGGAATCTGTTGGTGGGAGAATATGCAACTTGCCTTTGATACTATGAAAGCTGAAGTCATGTGCACTGGAAGCGACAGAGCCTTGATCAGCATTATCACCATCCAAGCTCTGAATAGTTTGCATATCTTCGCGAACAGATTTAGTTGACTCCAGCTCAGATACAGTAACATTATTCTGTGATCTCTCACCAGCAATAGAGTTCACTGGTGCTGCCATATCATCAGAACTTGTACTTACCTGCCCTTGAGGAAAGCTTCCAACACTAATGGAGGTTTTGACAGACTGTTCCTGATCCAGAGGCAAGCTAGAAAATGTATTTTGGGAACTGCAAGTATCATCACAATCGTTCAAGGTTTTCTCTTCTGTCACGGAAGAGAGTTCTTTAGCCATCTTAACAGCATGTGCAGCCCTGTAAACACAAAAGGTTTAGATCAATAGAAAGGACCCATTTCAGTTGGACAATGATCAAGTGTCACAAAAAAAGTCATGTGAGTAGTCAGCCTATGATTAAAAGTAGGAAATCAAAGAGAAGTTGTGAAAAATGATACAGAGAGATCATCTCAAAACAAACCTCACACAAGAAAAATATAGGTCAATACAACTTTCAAGAAATTCTGCACGTCTGCAAACAGCAGTAAAAGGGGGACACATCTTAGCAAGATCGACCATAAATCTAAGAACTGAAGTAGCAGCAGCAGGGGCTGATGCTTCTCCACCCATAAGGCGAGCAGCATATGTCTTGTGCATCAAAGCTTCCCCCTGAAGCTCACCAGCCATGTCTGAATTTCCCTCTACAAGCTCAGCCACAAGGCTTGCACCAACCTGGGAAAGATTACCAGTTTGGTGGGCAAGCATCGACTGCATGCTTACTCTATCAAAAGTAGTTTTTGCCATAGCAATCACAGAATCCAACAGTTCTACAAACTTTAATTCTGTATAACTCCCGTCGCTTGGCATAAGGGCATGAAAGTCCAACATGCGGACCTCCGGTAACCTAGGATAAACTGGCTTGCCAAATATCAAACAGAATAAAATATAATAGATGTCTGGGGAATCATAGAAACTGGGGAGCACCCGAACTAAACCCTGATAACCTCCACCAGTGCGAAATTTAAGTGCAAATGTCGGAGAGGAAGTAACACACACACCAAGTAGAGTCATGACCCATCTCATACTTGTGGGATGAACTGCTTCATCAAGAAAATATGTAATTAACTTAGAAGAAACAATTTTATGCCATTGCTCAAGCAACTCTTCTGATTTTATAGTGACTTGTAGATCAATGAGCATCTCTAGCAACATATTTCTGACAATTACATGTTTTCCCATTGACTCTCTCATAATTGGACGCTGTGGAGCCAACCCAGGTGGATCAAATGTCATAATTACAAATCTAACCACATTTTCAAGCTCAGAAGATAAAAACCCATCTTCCAAAATGACCCCAAGCAATACAACCAATTTTTCTAGGACAGGAACTTCAACATCACCCCTTTGCAAAGTCACTAGTAAATGTTGAACAAGGTTCATTCGCCGCAAAACTGTAAGATTATGATTTCTGTACCAATGCATGGACACTAAATTTTCAAGAAATCCAAGCAATGCAATCTGGATTGAAACTGGGGCAGTTACCCACACTGTCCAATCCAACAAGACATGTTCAACCATGTCTGCATTTGACAAGACAATGCAATTTGAAGTTTCAGCAGCAATATCAGTATTTTCCAGCTCTGAAATGTGACTAAATGAATCTTTTTGTACAGAAAAATCATCCATGTCCCCATGAGATCCAATTGAAGAATTCTCATCATGAAATTTTGACAAAAAATTATCCTCAAGACTGGTTTCCAGCAGAGATGCAGCAGGAGACAAAGTAGTCCGAGTAGTTTCCAACATTTTTGGTTCAGAAAATGAAGCTTCACAGGCAGCAATCTGAAAGAAGATCTCAAGAGATTGCATGTCAAATAATGACATTCTAAGACGCAGAAAAAGTGCAAGCAGATGGTAGCCCCTATATGTTTGCATATCCTTAAGATTTTGAGGATTTTGATGAAGAGCACAAGCAAGTAGAGTAAGGGCCATATGCAGCATATCCCTAGTTTCTGCAGCTTCAACAAGAGCAAGGACAAGTTCCATCCCACCTATAGGACGGATAGTCTCTCCAATCACACCTTGCTTACAGATGTAAATATCTCCACAGAGACGTCCAAAACGTGGAATACCTGCAACCCCAAAATGACAATAAAACTAAGATTGAATAAACAACTCCAATAGGAAAAAGAAACAAAAGCTGTAACTTTCTAGATTTATTCACACACCTCCAATTGGTGAAGCAGCAGCTGACATAGGATCAACCAGATTGAGCATTGAAAAACTACCTGATGATCGAATGAATTCTGTAGAAGTTCCATCAAATGCAAAAATAAGTTTCTTTCCAGAAAGCTGTACAGAAAGGTTTCCAAGTCTCTCCAAATCCCAGACAATTCCACTCCCATCTGCCCTGAAATCTCCCTGCTTGCTGGTGGCATCCAGTCTCTGACCAGTAGCAGCCAAAGTCAAATCAGCATCTAAAGAATCTAAAATGGCCATACTACCACCACCACAGGCCTGGTTAGGAACAAATTGCAGAAGATCTGTGTCCTGGAAGAGCCCTCTATACCCTCTACCAAGTATATACATAAAACAAATACAGCCTGGCGTAAGCACTTCCTCAAAAAGATAGCAAGAGCGTAGTTTCCACGTCAAGTCACTAACTTTAGCATTTCCAACTGGCGTCCCAATAGTGACCTGCAATGGTTTACCAGGTGGGGATGGTGAATATCCTAATTTCCCAGTGTATCTTAGCTTTCCATTTAGATAAACATATGCAACACTAGCTTGAAACAGCCCAGCAAGAGCATTTGGTTTGCTGTGAACGACTGCAAGGTGATGCCATCTTCCTTCTTCAAGTTCTAGACCAGAAAATGATAAGAAGGAAGAGTTGCTGGTTGAAAGAGTTAGAACACCATCCTCCTGGATATAAAGATCAGCATAGGTTGCATTATCATTGTTAGTAGCACCAACAGAAAAAATTCTTAAGATATTTCGCTCATGCAATCCATTTGGGCCAGACCGCTTCTTGGAAGGGACAAACTTGGAAGGGTCAGTGTCTTTTGATTGTGATTTTAAAAAATTTCGAAACTGGAACCAACAAACAAATGAATAACCAGCAGCCGGAGGCCATGATCTTTCACCCAAGGAAACCTGAATGGCAGCGTGCCCAATCTTGCTCATATCCATCTCTACAAATGGTGCTAAAGAACTATTTTCTGAGGCCATATCTTCCATCAGAATTAATTTTTCCATCATTTCAACAATTATATGACCAGAATTTTTCAACCTCATTTGTAGAACATATCTGATGAGCATACGAAGTTCAGAAACCGATAGCCTAATCAAAAGAAATATATTGTTATTCAAATATAAATAGAGGAGCAAATTAAATGGATGCAATAACTTGTAGACAACATCAATAAGTATATGCATGCTACCTGTAAGAACCAAGGACTTCCACAATCTTCAATGCGTAAGAAAGTAATGAAGATGAACTCAGAATAAAAGGGTGGATTGTCTCCAGTAAAAGCTCCACACAACCTATAGATACAAGAAAAATTCGAGTGAGCATACAAGAATAGCAAATAAAAGCAAACAATTTAGTACATACCTACGGAGGTGAGGCTTTCCTGATTAAAGGGGCCAGCACGAGCCAGCTTTTCAATTAAGTCTAAAACTTCTAACTGCACCATAGGAGTAAACAGCAATAACGAACGAATAAGAATTCTAACAGCACCAGCATTGTAAACTCGCTCTTTATCAGGAATAACTGGACCTGACGGAGTCAACAAAAGATTATGAGAAGACTCATTCTCAATTGCATTCGATTTTGTCGAACCCTCCGATGCTAAGAAAGGCGGAATCACTATTTCAAGGGCAAGTTCCAACATCAACTGGATGACTTGTTTTTCATGCTCCACACAAAGTAAGCCAGACTCACACAGAAGATCAAAGAAAGTTTGTGATGATATAATAGCATGCAATTTCATTCTATTTACAGCATTGTCAGACACTCCAGCAGTTACAACACGCAACAAATACGTAAACACCTTAATGTAAACATCCAATGAAGATTGGTCCAAGTCTCCACCATCACTTTGGAACCCATGGAGCGTCGTAAGCAAAAGGGAAAAACCAGTGGCTTCACCAAAAGCCTTCTGAGCAGAGTTATTAACTCCCAGGATCCGCCACAGTGCTCCCATGGTGTCACATTTTGCATCAAGCGAAAGACGGTATTGGGATCCCAAAGCACTGGTCACCATTTCACTTTTCAAAACTTCAACCAACACACCTAATTCTTCAGGATGAGCCTGGTAAAAGTTAAAATAAGATAATCATCTTGATGATTTCAAGTGAGCAATAAAACAACAAGAGTAATCTTATAGTCAGAATGCATCCCAAGACATTTAGAGCATTCATTTCACGAATTATCCATTCCTGATTAATAGCACACTAATTTTAAGTCAATTAATGCAGGAACCCAGACAGAAATTAAAAATCAGAAAATTTGTGAGATATTGAAAACATACCTGTGAGGTATCTTCAATAATAAGACATGACAATATCCTAAGGACCCCAGGACGATGTACATCAGACACCAGAAAAGGCAGTATGGCAGTCACACCATTACCTGAGCGGAATGAAGCTTGATTAGCCTCAGCTTTCTTCAATAAAGATACCAAGCAGTCCCAGGCAATAGGAATTGTAGCTTCAGCTTCAAAAATAGGAAACTTCCCAGAACCAGATTCCATAAGCTTGGGTGAAGTAATAATAGCATCCTTATTGCCCAGATGTTTCTTGAAGCTGCTTGCACCAGTTTTCCTCTCCAACTGGTTGGAGTTAACATTCAGTTGATCTGGACCCAAAATCCTGTGTTGCTTCAGATCATCTAACATAACTTCCAAAACACCAACTTCTCGCAGAACTTTCTTGTACTGTTGGTCAAAGGACAAGAGTTTTACAAAGAAAGAAAGTATTGTCTGCTTCAATTCTGATGTAATTGGTTGCTGTAATAAGCAGCAAAGTGAAAGTAACTCTTGCTCAGGAACACAATTTACAACAGTCACAGCATACTCAAGAATTTTCAAGATTATCTCTTGCAAAGGAGAAGGAAAACCAGCCATATTTAGGATTAAAAGTGGAACAGTTCGTAATTGCTGACACAACATATAGTTCTCTAGGTGACCTGAAAAAATTTTAAAGAGTCTATTTAATACTTCACCCTGCAACTCGTGGCTATTAGCTTTGAGGAGAATATCTTGCAACATCTGGACTGCTTCAAGGTCCTTAATTTTATCAATGTCCTTCTCCCATAATTCATCACCAAGCCAATCAGAAGATAAGGTACGACTTTTGCTATTATGACCACCACCCTTGTTCTGAGAAGATTTAGAACCCTTTCCTCCGTAAGTACGTGGAGACTCATTAGGCCCAGTTTGAGCTAGACTAACTAGGACATCAAGCAACCTAGATAATGTGGGGGAAAGATATTGAATGGAGGACTTTTCTTGTTCATTGGAATTTTGTTCTCCACTATTCTGGGACCCACCTGAAGCAACATCTTGGTCATCAAATGTATCGGAATGAGTAGACTGAAAGCCCTGACTTTTTGTCATGTTGGACAGAGTTAGGGAAAATTGAACAAGGAATTGATATCCATGGGCATTGTGTATATCCTCCCGTAGTCTGACACTACCAGCCTCTGCAAAATCAACAAAGGAAATCAGAACTACACAACCTGGGGGAAGATAGAAAGCCTTCAAAATTAACTAGCAGTCCCCAATGCAAAAAGAAATATATTCAACCAGCTTTTATACAGTGATACTGTTACATTTATGGGAACCTCATTCATTCCTCTTCTGATAAAGCATTTGAAAATTACCAGCTCTATGTGACAATTCTACACATTTGAGTAACAAGTCAACAATGCCTACGGTATATGCAGAATCTCCACAATTGGGATCAAAATCTTTCACAGCCAATAAAAGAACTTTTATCTGCATGGAGGAAAAATACATCATATAAGGAGATTAATTTCAAATACATAAAATGAATACTATGAATATCGTGTATCATTACCAGTGCAATTTCCTACAACAATGATAATGCTTAAAAACTGAATGCACTAATTTCATGATTGATAAGAAGGACCTCAGAGCATCACCCAACACATTCCATTGACAAGAGATACTTTCAAACAATAAGACATGATTGTTTAAAGAAAATTATTAAGATAAGGAATATCTGCAGTGAGCCTGCAGAGCAGTGAGTTGGTTTACAACAATTTCATGAACAAAACGACAACTTTCAGAACTGTCTTTGGTTAAGAAAAAAGAAAATTTCAGTACTGATGTTTTATGACTTTGTGATTATGACTACTATATCTATGTTAAATATATAGTGTTGGTTGCTAAAGACATGTTTGTACAAGTTCTTAATTGGTCAGTTCAATATTTCACATATTATACAAGTAAATAGGCCAATTGCCTTTTCTTTTTTTCTTTTTCTTTTTTGTGGAATATCCAAACTGATCAAGCGAACCAAATCAACCATTCAAGAACAGTATGGACTGTTCCTATAATATTTTTAATCCAATTATTTTGGATATGTTTACAGTTTATCCCCCCAGCAAAATAGTAAGCACCCCTGCTTCATGTTATAACTTTATAAGCGTTTTCTCCCACGTACTTCCCTAAAGCTTTGAAAGGAAGAGCCTGATTGACCTTATGACACATTTGCCATTAAAGAACAGATATACATTTCTATTACAAAACAACTTTTTTTTATGAAACATGGAACATATATTACATATATGCAATTGCACAGTACAAGGGACATAATGGGATGTAATTTCTCGTTGAGAGTACATTTGATAGTATTTCACACTGGTTTCCTCTTTATTTTGCATAAGGTTTGCTCTTGTTTTGCATAAGATGACAAGAAGTGACCAAAAGAAGATCGCTTTGTCACAATATTTAAATCCTAGAACTACACCAAACCACCCCTTGAACAAAAGCCTGAAAGCAAGAAAATAAGTTTCTAAATGTATCTGATAAGGCCCAATTACGTAAAGCCCAAATGAGCAAGGTGTATGTGAGAGATAAAAATAGGAAACGCTGGGATGCATCCACTAAAGCTGTTAGTGATGAGTCAGCCATTCTGTTACAAGGCACACACGTTGCAAGTTAGTTATTGTGGGGGAGTTAAGTAGGCGTGGGAGTGGTGTGAGAGAGGCACCTTGGAGGTCATTAGAAAGTGTGAACATTCTGGAGATTCGCAGGGCATCTCGAAGGTCCCTGAGTTATTGCATTTTTCTGTTATTTTTCATTTCTAGAAACTCTGAGCCATAGCAGTACTATGGAGAAATATGTAAGGAGATCTAAATTATAGAGAAAGTCTCAATACAGAATTGTTATTCAGTTAAAATTGTGTTTCTGCTGTTTCCTTTCGTATCAATTTGGTATCAAAGCTCCGTCTGGGAGTGGGTTATGGTGTGGACGAGAAACATGGAGGGAATGGAAGAAAGATTCAGACGCAGTGAGCAAGCTCAAGAAGAACTAGTGCGTAGGATGGATGCTAGCGATACTAACCAAGCTGAAATTATCCGTCAATTAAGGGAGCTGGGAGCTGGAATTAATCAGCTCAGATCTGAAGAATTCCGCAATGATCGAAACCATGGAAACGGAGAAAGGAGAAGGAACGGTTCTGAGGGTTCTCATGGGAGCCATAGGGGAACAAATTACGGTGATTCAAAGGTCAGGAAGTTGGACATCCCCATTTTCTCAGGGGAAAACGCTTATATGTGGTTGAGTAAGGTGGAAAGATTTTTCAGGTGAATGAAATCAGTGATGATGAGAAGGTGTCAGCAGTGATGTTGGTCCTTGAAAGTAAGCCCTCACCTGGTATCATTGGTGGGAATTGGAAAACACAGCGGTTTCTTGGGATCAGTTCCGACGAGAGCTTTTGGGCAGATTTCAGTCAGAGATGTTGGATAATCCTTATGGACCTTTATACTCTTTAAAACAAAAAGGGATTGTTGCTGAATTTCGTTGCCAATTTGAGATGGTGGTGGGATCTATGAGGTACGCAGATGAAGAAATTCTGAAGGGAGCTTGGTTGAGTGGGTTGAAGTCGAGTATCAGAGAAGAAGTGTTAATGAATCCTGGTTTGCGTTTGTCAATGATGATGAAGCTTGCACAAAAAATTGATCAACGAAACAGTGCTTGGGCTGAATAAGAAGTTGGTTATTTTGGGCCTAAAAATAATTACGGGCCCAACAGGATAAGTGGAGGAATTCAGCGTTTTGGGTCGGGTCGGATTACCTCTAGTGTAAATAACACTTCGGGTATGGTTAAGCTCAACAATTCAGAAATGCCCAAATCGAACACCCTAAATCAGGGAACCGCGACAGCTGCCCAAACGAGTGCAGTGACAAATCGAAGGGAGGAAAGTCAGGGGAGTAATTTTCGTCGATATTCGCAGGCTGAGATGCAAGAACGACGGCGAAAGGGGTTGTGTTTCCATTGTGACGAGAAATGGAACTTTGAACACAGATGCGCAGGTAAGCAACTGCACCTTCTTGTTATTGATGAAGACGATGAGGATGGAAGAGAAGTTGTTGAAGCAGAAGTTGTGGCAGTGATTGAACAAGATCATAATGACGAAGATCTTGCCATGCAGCTGTCCTTGCATAGTATGATGGGTCTAACTTCGAATCATTCCATGAAGGTATGGGGAGTAGTAAAAGGAGAAAAGGTGGTGGTATTAATCGACTGTGGGGCTTCTTGCAACTTTGTGAAGGCTGAGTTGGCACAAAAATTGGGTTTGTCTGTAGAACAAACTCCGTTGTATAAGGTTGTAGTTGGAGACGGACATAAGGTTGAATGTAAGGGGGTATGCAGGCAGGTGAAAATTGAGGTTCAGAATCAAGAAATAATCCAGGATTTGTACTTATTTGAGTTGGGTGGTGCAGATATTGTGCTTGGTTTAGAGTGGTTGTAGGAATTGGGGGAAATTCAAGCTAATTTCCGGGAGATGACGCTACGATATGGCAAGCAAGGCAAGGAAGCTTTTCTGGTGGGGGATTCTGGGTTATCCAAAACCATTTCTTCATTCAAAGCAATGTCCAAGGCGTTGTTGATGGATGGCCAAGGTTATTATGTCGAAAGAGAGATGGTGACTACGGCTAAGGCTGAGATTGAAGGAGCAGCGCAACACGTTTGGGAGGAGTTAGAGAAATTGATTAAAGAATTTGCTGATGTGTTAGCAGAAACGAAGGAATTTCCTCCACAGCGAATCTGGGACCATGCTATCAACCTTAAACCAGGGAGCCAGGTGCCACACAGCCACCCGTACAGGTATCCTTACTATCAGAAGAATGAGATAGAAAAATTGGTTACTGAGCTGTTGAGTGATGGGTTTATCAGACCTAGCATTAGCCCATATTCAAGCCCTGCTATTTTAATAAAAGAAAATATGGAAGTTGGAGAGTTTGTGTGGATTATAGGGCTCTGAACAAATTAACCATACCGGACAAGTTTCCCATACCACTAGTAGAGGAGTTACTAGATGAAGTTGGTGGTTCTAAGTGGTTTAGTAAGTTGGATCTTAAATATGGTTTCAACCAGATTCGAATGAAGGAAGGGGACATTCCCAAAACGGCATTTCGTACACACGAGGGCCACTACGAATATTTGGTGATGCCTTTCGGTCTTACAAATGCTCCCTCCACATTTCAAGCTTTAATGAATAAGGTATTGAAACCTTTTTTGAGAAAATTTGTTTTGGTATTTTTTTGATGACATTTTGGTATACAGCAGCAGCCGTGACGAGCACCTAGCACATTTGAGACGGGTTTTTGAAGTTTTAAGGCAGCATAGGCTTTTTGCTAATAACAAAAAGTGCAGGTTTGGGCAGAACAAAATTGAATACCTGGGACACTTTATTACTGCAACAGGGGTGAGTGCAGATCTAGCTAAAATTCAGGCCATGTTGGATTGGCCGAGTCCTAAAACGGTGAAAGCATTGCGTGGATTTCTTGGTCTCACCGGGTATTATCGTAAATTCCTGAGGGACTATGGAAAAATAGCTCAGCCTCTTACTGATTTACTAAAAAAGGACAATTTTCAATGGGGTCCATCTGCAGAAGAGGCTTTTCAATTGTTGAAGGCAGCAATGAGTAGTGTTCCTGTTTTAGCCTTACCTGATTTCTCTAAGCCCTTCGAAGTCGTCACTGATGCTTCGGGCAAGGGTATTGGAGCTGTTCTTATGCAGGATAATCAACCATTGGCTTATATCCAGTCAAGGATTTTCGAAAAGGGCACAAGGAAAGTTAGTTTATGAAAAAGAATTGATGGCAATTGTGTTTGCTATACAGAAATGGCGTCCTTATTTAATGGGGAGACATTTTATTGTGAAAACAGACCAAAAGAGCCTCCGTTTTTTGCTAGAACAGAGGGTGTTAGGGGAGGAACAACAGCGATGGATGTCCAAATTATTGGGGTATGATTTTGAAATTCAATATCAACCCGGAAAAGCAAATGTTGTAGCTGACACTCTTTCTCGCAATATGCAATGTGCAGCGATATCACTGGTTCAGCTTCCACAGTTGGAGGAGGTAGCAACAGAGATTCAGAATGATCCTAATTTGCGGGTAATTGTGCAGGATCTGTTACTTAACTCAGAAGCACATGTTGGGTTCAAACTGCTGGGTGGTAGGCTGTTTTACAAAGATAAATTGGTGTTGTCCAGAACTTCGAAGTTTATCCCTTCAATCTTACACGAATTCCATGATTCTAATTTTGGGGGACATTCCGGATTTTCCAGAACTTATAAGCGCATTGTTGGCGCAGTTTATTGGGAGGGGATGCGAAAGACTATACAAGATTATGTCATGGCATGTTCGATTTGTCAACAGAGCAAGGTGCAAAATTTATCTCCTGCAGGTTTATTACAACCGTTGCCTATTCCAGTGCAGGTATGGTCTGAAGTTTCTATGGATTTTATTGGTGGTTTACCTAAGACATTTGGTGTTGACACTATATTTGTGGTTGTGGACCGCCTTACAAAATATGCTCATTTTTTGGCATTGTCTCATCCGATTCAGCAAAGGATGTTGCATCTATTTTTGTGAAAGAGATTGTTCGTTTGCATGGGTTTCCCTTGGTGGTGGTTTCTGATTGTGATAGGGTCTTTTTGAGCAACTTTTGGTCTGAAATTTTTAAGTTTTCAGGCACCAAACTGCATTACAGTACGGCATATCATCCACAATCGAATGGGCAGACGGAGGTTGTTAACAGGGTACTTGAAACCTACCTACACTGTTTCTGTAGCCCGAAGCCAAAGGAGTGGCCTAAGTGGTTGCATTAGGCTGAATTTTGGTATAACACCACACATAAGGAGTCTACCGGCATGACACCATTTAAGGCTCTTTATGGTGTAGATCCTCCTCAATTGTTGAGAGTGGGAAACAATTTTCCTTCTGTGGATTCTGTGGCTACCTTGTTAGCTGAACGTGAAGCAATTCTAGAAGAGCTTAAGTTGAATTTGATCAAAGCTCAAAACCGCATGAAGACCCAGGCTGACCAACACAGACGTGATGTTAGTTTTATGGTTGGGGATATGGTTTATTTGAGGATTCAGCCTTATCGTTTAAAGACTTTGGCTTCTCGGGTCAATGAGAAATTAAGTCCCCGCTTCTATGGCCCTTTTCCGGTTGTGGAAAAAATTGGTGAGGTTGCTTATTGTAAAGAACCTTGGGATACACCACCCCAAAAGCTAGCTCAAGGGGTGGGAGTGCCCAAGACTTTATAAACTCCACATTAGTTGCACATACAACCAATGTGGGACTATATATCTCAACACTTATCGTTTATCGTTGCCTCCGGGGTGTAAAATTCACCCTGTTTTTCATGTGTCATTGCTTAAAAAAGCACAGCCTACTGTGGATTCTGTTCAGCCTCTGCCAGAACTTTTGTCCGAGGATTGGGAATTGCGGGTTACACCTGAAACTGTTTTGGATTGGCGTCGTGGTTCAAAAGGCCAAATTCAGATTCTCATTAAATGGTCTCACCTTCCCGATTTCAAAAACTCTTGGGAGGATTTTATTGCCATTGAGAATCAATTCCCTAACTTCCACCTTGAGGACAAGGTGCTTATTTTGGGAGGGAGTATTGATAAGGCCCAATTACGTAAAGCCCAAATGAGCAAGGTGTATGTGAGAGATAAAAATAGGAAACGCTGGGATGCATCCACTAAAGCTGTTAGTGATGAGTCAACTATTCTGTTACAAGGCACACACGTTGCAAGTTAGTTATTGTGGGGGAGTTAAGTAGGCGTGGGAGTGGTGTGAGAGAGGCACCTTGGAGGTCATTAGAAAGTGTGAACATTCTGGAGATTCGCAGGGCATCTCGAAGGTCCCTGAGTTATTGCATTTTTCTGTTATTTTTCATTTCTAGAAACTCTGAGCCATAGCAGTACTATGGAGAAATATGTAAGGAGATCTGAATTATAGAGAAAGTTTCAATACAGAATTGTTATTCAGTTAAAATTGTGTTTCTGCTGTTTCCTTTCGTATCAGTATCATTTCAAACTAGCCTACTGATGCGCTTGACCAATGGAATATGCTAGTGAAGTGGTAAAGCTGAACATAAACTACATGATTATAATATATAAACAAAAAGTATGAAATTAGAACTACATGATAATAACATATGAACAAAAAATATGAGATCAGCATTGCGATACAAGTTCCTTGACATAAAAAAGTATTAAGATTTGAAAGTTGATAACATACCAGATGATGCTTGCGGATGTATTTGGCTGTGCTTCCATTGTCGTTGACCAAAAGAAGACCAAGTATCTAGAGTTTTATAAGCAGCAACAACGTGAATATTCAACCATCAGAAGCACAAAATAAGCTCAAACTATTCAACGTAAGGAATATTTATAACATTTTCGCCACCAAATTGACTGCAAACAAATGTACCTCACTTTACCTGCATAGCATGTCTATGAAGCTGTATACTGTGCAACGGAATAAGTCCTTCCTTATAACGTGAGAAAACAATCAAAGATCCCTTGGCAACCATTTGAAAAAGCAACTGAAGTGAATCATCTTCTATCAAACTCTGTGCTGCTGATGGATGGCTTGCTAGTGCTTTCATAATATGCACAACACTTCCCTCTACCTGCATAAGCAAAATAATTTAAAATGCAAATTAACCAAGCGCACAAACTTATCCAAATTATTTACTTGAAACCAAGTCATGTTTTTTACTTTCTATGCTCTATGGAAAGGGTTTGGACTGAGGGAATTTAGAGCTTATGTGACAAGAACAATCAGAATTAAAGTCTCCAATTAGAAGTTAATATATTCAATTTATCAAAGACCTGTCAACCTTAAGGTTGTCATAAACAAGAGAAAAAAATTATTTCAACAAAATTGGGTGTCATCCAGACATGGTATATATTTCATGGAGAGAAAAAAACCTCAAGCCGGCGGTCTTGCCCAACATCACCATTATAATCTTTTTGCAATACAAACTGCTCTTCATGATCAATAACAGTACTTGGCCGCTGAATGGTTACATCAGGATTGAGAAGGGCATTGAGAACATTAATGAGACAGCAAAATATCCCAGAGTCAAGTAGAGATTGCTTGTCGATGGGCTGCAAAAAAAGATATACAAAGAAACTACTGCTTAATGCCAATTAGAAAAATTAAGGAATATACAATTATGCAAATAAAATGGGTTTTTACCACACAAAACAACAAACATAATCCATTTAAACGTTAATGAGTAAAAGTATGACAGACCAAGATCACCAATATTAATTAAACTGAGGTTTCCATCAAAACAAAAAATAGATGTCAGATGGAAACCCAACCACATGTTTTCTGCCAATTGAATAATATGTATACTATAGCTCCTAATATAGTGACTTGACACCAAAACCTTTTAAGAAGCATACCCCAGATACAAGGATTTCCACAGAAGTTAATAAATTTGCCCCTGGACTGAAGCCATCCTGCACAGAAAGGTATGACTGTAAATTAATTTTTTTTTAAAACAAATAAAGATAAGCAGCAAAAGACAGTCATACCAAGAAAGAATGTCTAAGACATACCTTTGTGACTTCAGAAAAAAACTTTAAAACTTGAGAAACATCCAAAGATCTTGTTTTACTGCTGATTTTTAATTTCTCTATATCTGTTACGAAGGCTCTTCCCACAACAAAAGAGAATATATGTGTTTCAACTAACCTGTTCACAATCAACGTTATCGGAAAGTCAGTTAACAAAATCCAATCAGCAAGATGAATAACATATTTTAGCATCTTTAATAACAGCATATATCTTTAAGCAGGAAAGATGCAGTTTATACTTTTCACAATCCTCATAAAGGAAATGGGAAGACATGAAACAAGCTCTCAAGTTTTATTTATAATAATGGTATCTATAAATCTACTCAAGAAGGAACAAGACAATTTTTTCACCTTCAACCAAAAATATCATCCATATTTTTATAAAATGCTTTTAATCTTTTGGCCACAAAGTGAGGCAGCCATAGATTCAAAGTTCATTTGATCACTAAGAGAGTTTCCATTTTTAAGTCCACAATTTTGCATATAATAAATCAAGTTACAACAGTATTAGATATTACCATTTTCACCTTCATCAATGCTCATTTATATCCAAGCACTAAGAACATAACAGTTAAGCGCAGAAGTAGCATTACTGCACGATAAAGCAGCAAAGCAAATACATACAAAAGCATGTTGCAGCTTCCAACTGACAGTTTAATGTATATTTAGGGTTATCATTCTTTAAAACCAATAATTCTATATTGGGGACAAAACATTTCCTCCTGCTCCCTAATCACAACAATAATGTAACAAATAAATTAAGGTATATGTAGCAATGCAACAAAGCAAAGGAGAAATTGTTTATTTACATGGTAACTAATTGAGCTACATTGGCATGCTGCTTCACTAATCTACAAAAGGCATCTATACTTAAATTCAAGGCCGCTTC
This sequence comes from Gastrolobium bilobum, assembly GCF_033153095.1. Classification (NCBI taxonomy): domain Eukaryota; kingdom Viridiplantae; phylum Streptophyta; class Magnoliopsida; order Fabales; family Fabaceae; genus Gastrolobium; species Gastrolobium bilobum. Next base: position 198,831 of record NW_026898878.1, on the reverse strand, counting down.
TTTTTCCTGCAGGGAAATGAGAAAGCATTAGCAACTGCATTTAACGTAATCAACCATTGCAGATCATATATGCATAAAACCATCAAAGAAACAAAGCAATAACAAGAACCTTCTCAGAGCTGGATGACCGAAACTCTTCCCAGAATCTCTTGAAGTCCAATTCCAGTTCATGTTTGTCCCTGATTTAAAATAAAGCTAGAAAAGGTCATAATCACATCTAACAAAATAACCAAAGCACATCATAATAGAAAAACAATCCAAGAGAATCAGTTATCACCAATTAGGGAACATACGAGAATTTGAAATTTGATACATTGAATAAAAGGATTTCAACATACGGTATTTTAAAATAAACCAAACAATTAACCAAGTCAAGAAATGTTCTGAAATCTGTTAACGCAACCATGTAGCAATAAAATTATACATCAGCTTACATGTCTACTAAAGAATGTATGCGGGAAATCAAGAAACAGTATGTTTTCATTACTTAAAAACATTTGCTAATTTTAAATCTTCCAACTGATAAAAAACTGAATTAGCAGATAAGCTGACCTGCCCAAAATTTAATGCCTGATACCCTAATTGAGCTACCCATGATGCAGAATGACATATCATTCAGTTTAGCTCATACTTGTGAATAGCCCCGCTTTAGCTCGCTATAGCAGAGTTGCGTAGCGGTGCAGCGGCCGGCAGCCACAGACCGCGCCGTGACGGTCAGGTGAAGTGTAGCGGATGTAGCGGCGCTATTGCGCCGCTAAAGTAGTTTCTGCAAAAGTGTTCTCGTCGTAGAAGGAAGAGATTTACAACTTAGATACAAGTGAAAGTGAAGATGGAAGATTTAGATGTTCATGATTTCAATTATGATTAGTTCCTTAAGTTCTTTGATTTTGACATTTCACTTACGTGGTAGTGCGAATTTTGACTAATTTTGCCACTTTATTTTGTTGTGTTACATTATTTGAGACTTTAATTCCTTCAATTTGCTTATGATTTCAATTATAATGTTTGAAATCATTTATGTTTGAGTTTAATCCTTCAAATTTGTTTTTTATGTCACATTTTCATATTTTAAGTTTTATATTTGTGGAGTACAATTTAGTGTATCACTTAGGGACACTTTGCACAGTAGCGTTGTAGCGCTACCCGCTATAGCAGTTTGGAGGGTTAGCCGCTACGCGCCGCTATCCGAGATTAATAAGTATGGTTTAGCTTCCATAAATGACAAATAACCATTATTTGGACCAGTGCGAAACTCGATTTTTACTATTATAGTATTATCTAGTGTGGGGGAAAAAACAAACAGACAAGAAATTGAACCCTCCCGCACAAGATAATAATTTAAGTAACCATGTGGACAAATTAAAACTTATAGTTTAAAAAAAGTTGGCAATCTCATGCGCAACTAAAATACTACTACCACAGCTAAATCCACAGCAAATTCTGCACGATAAGTTTAAAGAGTATCACACACAGAGTTTTAAGAACCAAGCTTTCTCTGCCCAGCATAATCCCTTCATAAACTAAACTGAGCTTAGAAAAATCCTTACAACTTAGCATTGACAACTGAGTCAAATATCACCTCAAAAAGGAATAGCAGCAAATAGAAACTAATAAAGGATCTTGCAACTACCCGCAAGCTTACATTTGCGTTAATCAAAATTTAATTCATCCTTTCATATAGTTGATACTAAAACACCGTGTACTGATGAAATGTTCGAAAAGACAAAAAGTACGGCCACCTTTTTCTCTCTTCTTTCTTTTCATTGTTTACAAGGAAACCGAAGCCAATGCAATACTCAAATCATCCAATCCGAACAATAACAAATACAATTTTCATTGCTTAAACGTAACCACAGAACTAAGTGCTGTACGAACCAAAAAAAGAAACACGAAAAATAAACTGGAGAAAATTATGTATGAGTAAATATTTCGGACCTGGTAGGAGATGAAGCAAAGATTTGCGAAGCTGAGAAGGCATTGTTATCGCGGGAAGAAGACGAAGGAGGAGAAGCAGAAGGAGGAGGAGCAGCAGAAGCAGCAGAGGGTGGCGATTGAGTGAGGCCAACCTTCTCTTTGAAGTCCTTAAGCAATGTAACCCATTTCATCGTTCTCCCTCTCGATTTTTGAAACATATGAACACCTCTCTCATCCGATGAACATTCACCAGATCCAGCACCTACCTACCACAACGCTCGATTTCCCTTCCCTCTCCGAAAAGGGAAGAAAATCATCCAAGCCAAACCACGAAAAAAATAATAATAATAATAATCTACAATTACAGCTGCAAATGCATTCAACCGCGCCGATGAAAAATGGCAAAAAGGTCAAGAGCAGCAAGATCTACCAGATAGCGATTCGTCGATTTTGGATTTGTCAATTCAGTTCTTCTCCGCGTTTCGTTTCCCTAATTTTTTTTATTTTATTATTTTATTTTTTTCAAATTTGGTTCGATCAATCTAATCTTTTCTAATTTTTCGGAAAATGTTTCGGTGGTTCGCAGCCCTAGAAAGCGGGGGGGGGGGGGGGGGAGCTAACGAAACAAAGAACAAAACGGTGAGTGCTGTTTTAGAGAGAAATGCCAGCTTAGATTTCAAAGTGGAAAAAATGAAAATGAAGGAAAAAGAAATAAAAAAACAAAGGAAATCGCGTTTCTCTCTCTGTGTTGTGTTTGTGTGCCTGTTTCGGACGGCCACTCGCGCCTTGTTCTTCGATCAACAAAATATCGCTTTTGTGTTGTTAATATATATGAATATGAGTCTAATCTGTTTTCGCATACACACCTCGACCATGTCAGCGTGGGGTCCACGAATTGTAACCCTCCACGTGGAAACTCGTGATTGGAACACAATACGTGAAAGCCTCGTCTCTCCCACCCTTTTTCTCTCTCTTGCGTCTTCTTCTTGCGGTTCGGTCTGCAAAACGGGGTTGAATATTTGAATTAAATTGTGGATTGAAGCCCCCTTTTTTTTTTAAGTAAAGGAATCGAAGCCCTTTACATATTTCTCCTTTTGACATTTGGTATCGACCTGTGACCTGTTGTTAATTAATTCATTCACTATTCACTTTTATTTGATTTGATGGGAAATGATATTATAATAATCAATTAATATTATTATCAATATTACTAACAATCAATTTTATCGTTATACGATTATATTGATTCAACGATTATATTTATTTCTATTTTTATATGGTTATGATTCCTCATATTTAATATTTTTTATTTTTCATATGGGTTTATTAATATCATGTTAAAGGAGATAAGTTATCTCATGCCATAGAGACAAACTTGTAGGCTCCACCACTTGAAAAATAAAAAGAAAAGAAAAAGGTGGCACTGTTGTCTAAGGATGTGTAGGAGAGAAATTTATCACATATAGCATAAGAATAGTTTTTTCTTTTTCATATTTAATGATTTCACATTAAATATAGGGAGAGCGACCATTTTGCCACACCTTGCAAAAAAATTTACCAGACTCTCACGCCAACAATAAATTTTGCCAAAATACCACGCGGCATATTTCGCTACACTGTGTAGCGAAATATGTTTGCATATAACTCATTACACAGTGTAGCGAAATATGCCATGTCAGGCTGCACAGACAGCAAAAATGACACGTGTCAAGCAGGTAGAAATTCGCTACACTGTGTAGCGAATTATGCTTAAATTCTGCCTGCTTGACACGTGTCATTTTTGCTAACTGTGCAGCCTGACATGACATATTTCGCTACACTGTGTAGCAAATTATATGCAAACATATTTCGCTACACAGTGTAGCGAAATAGCCACGTGGTATTTTGGCAAAATTTATTATTGGCGTGGCAGTTCGGTAAATTTTTTTGTCAGGCGTGGCAAAATGATCATTGTTCCTTAAATATGGAAATCATAAGCATATACAAATGGAAATAAATATTACCGATAGATTAATGTAATCGATCCAACGCTGAAATTGATTAGTAGTAACACTAATTGATTGTTAGAATATTTTACCCCTGATTTGATTGGGTGTTTTTAATTTTATTTTTATTTCATTCTTGAGTTATTACATTATCTTCCTTAATGACAAAGGCATATATTACGAAGCCAGGTTCCTTTGCTTTGGGGGAATGTCAATTTACAATGAAGGACTGTTGCCAAATTTACATTAATTTTTTTTTTCCTTTAGTTGTAAGCCAGCCAAATAAAACAATCCCCTGTTACATTATATAAAAAGAGAGAATGTCTGCTACTCTGCTACGTTTTTCTTTTAAAAAAAAAAAAAAATTCTATATATTATGTAACTTAAACTAATTATTTAGAAGAATAATTGACTGCAAGTGCTGATTTCAAGAGATGTTAACACGTTACAACGAGGGGAAAGTTATATTTATAATTTATTTTTGTTTACCATCTTTTACAATTATATTTTAACTGTTGGTTTTCGTCAATCAACCGTTGTCATTTATTATGAATTAATAATTAATTAATAAATTTGATTTGCGAAAATCTTAACTGTTGATTGATGGAAATCAACGGTTAAGATATAATTATAAGAAGTTGTAAATGAAAATAAGTTGTAAGTATAATTTTCTCCTTAGAATAATAGTATTATCGAATATATTATAATTTCTATTTAAAATTAAAATTCATATACCACAACTATATGATCTAAATTTAGGTGGTTGCTTTTTTTTCTCATTATTATTTGTTGTACAAGTAAAGTTGTCAATTAAGTCACACTTTATAGTTATTTAACATTGCAAATATAAAAATTATAAAATATTTATTTATTGGTGATTGAACTAAAATAATGAAAAGGTAAAATTAAAAGCATACTTTTTAATCATTTAAAAATTTTCAAGTAAATATAAAAAAAATAAAAAAATTGAATGCATATCGTTATCGTAATATTATGGATTCTGACAACAACAGCACCATTATTTTAAGAATGAAGTACTGTTGGGTTTTCATGCATTAAGTATGTTGCTTTTTTGGTTTTTTCCATCATATTTTATAAATAATGATAAACAGTTTTGTATTAATGAACCGGGTGAATCTCCTCTGTGACAAACACTCCCTCTCATTATTACTCAATTAATTAGCGACGTGCCATGCACGTATTTCCCGTTATTATTAGAAAATTATTTTTATAAAATAAATAAATAAAGATTTTTTATTAACATGCTTCTGAGTTCAGACAGAGAATGATATAGTATAAAATAAAATAAATAAATAAAGATATAGTACAATGAATGATAAATCTCATCCCATCTTTTTCTTTTTTGGGGTACATAATCTCATCCATGTTTAATAAACCCGAAAATTTTTAACTAAAAATTAAATATGACCAACAGCAACGTTAAAGACACGGTGGGATTCACCGTTACCAAAGGTAGTTATAATAAGCCGAAAGCAGATATAAATAATGAAGCTCCCAACAACTCTTGGCACCGTCAACTGCAGAAGCAGTTAAAGATAAAACAAAACGATCTGAATTTTTTTCAGCCCTAAAGTCTATTTCTATGGAGGTAAAAGTTATACCAACAAGTTTATCAAAAAAAAAAAAAAAATTATACCAACAAGGTGTTGGCCAATGGAAGGTATTGGCCGAGTGAGTTGTAGTAGCTCAAGGCTCTCATAAGATGGAAAAAGCAAGTTTAAGACCCAGAAGTGTATTTATTGGAAGAGAAAATTTTTAACTGCTCGCAACCCCGACCAGATTAATTCTAATAAAGGATGAATCTGTTAGTAAAAACAATAAAAAAAAGTTGAATATCCATGAATCAACCACATTTAAACTGTAACTAATGATTAAGAGCACGAGAAGGAATTATCTATAAATCCGACGAAGAAGAAACTATGTCTACCAAGGAAACAAAAATAAAACAAAAGAGCAAACATCATATTAATTAAACAAATTTAAAAAAAAAAAAAACATTCATCTTACGCTTTTTAAATAATTTTTTTAACATAGCTATAATAATAAAGTATTATTTTTCTTTAGCTTAATTTCATTAAAAAAAATTATATTTACTTGGCTCCTCAGGTATTAATTAACAAAAAGCTATGCATTGTGTCAAGACGAATGTGCAGTTGAACCAATTCACTAGCTTGTAATAAAAATTATGCATTGGGTCGATTCAAAAATTGTTCGGTTTTTGAACTGATTATTTGAAAATCAGTTTGGTTCATTAATTAATTTTTAAAAATCAATTATTTTAAACGCAATTCAGTTCGATTCAATTTTTTAGTTATTTTACACATCTCTAATTTTAACAGCACGGGGACATAACATGCATTTTTGCCTAAAACCAATAGATTCGTTGTTGTCAAAATTGATTTTACAATAATAAAATTTATAAAATACAATTTAATATTCGATCATTTATTCAAAATTTTAATTATAATAATTTTATTTAATTTTTTTGTTGGGGAAAAAATAGTTAGATATAAGACTATTATATTATTGCTAGAATACTTCACCAATCAATCTCGAGATAATTTTGGTATTATGTAAACTTAATTTACCTTTTCAAAACTGTGTTTAGTGCATCACAACAAGCAGCCTCGAACACAAATATATTGTTATACAATATATTTAATGGAATATATTACTTTTTAAGAGATTGATTATTCAAATATTTGAATTATTTTTATTTCTGTCGGTATTGTTATTCTTTATTCAGATCAATTAGTTTTATATATAGGTCAAAAATAAACAAATATATTTCCTTAAATAAGTCAATTTTGTCAAATCTTTAGGAATTAAATTGATCCGCTATCAGGGAGTCGTTTCCCTATTTAATTGTAATCTCATTCAAAGTAATATACAAAGCACAATTTTCAATTTATTTATCTTCTTTTGTGAATTTCTTTATGGGAAAAACTACTCATATACAATATAAGAATAGTTTTATCTCCTACACACTCATCGAAAATCGTGTCACTCCTTTTTTTTCTTTTTCTTTAAATGGCGGGCCCATCACATATATGTCTACAACATAAGAGAAGATCTCTCATGCAACATAAGATTAAATGAACCCTTTCTTTATAGTATCAAAAAAATTATGACTTTTATGGACTTGATTAATATCCTAACAACCCTAATATAATACTAGCAACCAATGTTATCAGACCCGGCCCGGTCATTGAACCGGTCGAGGTACTGGGTTATTGGGTCACTGGTTCAACCGGTGGGTCACCGGTTGAACTGCATGACCCGGATTAGTACATCAAAACTTATATTTTATATATAAAAATATTCAAATACATGTAAAAAATTATTATGCAATTCTGCAAATATAAGTGGACAATGCAACAGGCTCAGCCTACCTGTGCTAAGAAACGCCACAAGAGAAATTGGAGGGCGGTGAGGCTCTCATTTGTGATAATCAAGGAGCTCTACACATTTCATCAAATTCAGTGTTTCATGAAAGAACCAAGCATATAGAAATAGATTGTCACTTTGTTCGAGAAAAGGTTCTTGCTGGTGAAATTAAAACTAGTTTTGTACCCTCTAATGAGCAATTAGCAGATGTGTTTACAAAATCTTTGAGGGGGCCTCGAATAGAGTTTATATGTAACAAGCTTGGTGCGTATGGCCTATACGCTCCAGCTTGAGGGGGAGTGTTAGAATTATATTGTAATTAGAGTTTCCTTATTTCATCTATATTAAGTTTGGGCTTAGCCCATTAGTTTGTCTATATATTGTACATCTCTCACCAGATTATTTCAATGTTCCTCTCTTTTCTTGTTATTTAACATGGTATCAAGAGCCTAAGGAACTTTGAAATTTTTTTTTCCGGTGAACCTACTGTTCATCGTCTTTTAATTTATTTATTTTTCTGGAACTGTCTCGCTGTCAGTTTTCGGTACGCTTTTTCTTCCGCTTTCACGTTCAGGATGTTGTCTTCATCAACCACCATCGTCAGGTGGAGTTTTCCTGCAAACCACATACCGGCGTGCTCGTCTTGGAAGCGCGATCCCAACCGCACCGGCCGCACCTCCATCGGAGCCCTCACGCGCCCACACGCGCGCGTGCAAGCTCCGATCATCCTTTCCCCAAGGCGGCGGCGCATGGCGGCGCGTAGGACCTCCTCTCCGGCCGCGGCTGGTGGCGTTCTCCTCGTCTCCCTGTGACGGTTCTGGTTCTGTTTTTGGACTTCATTTTGTGTTGACGTCAGATCCCTCTTCTACCGGTTAGTTGTGTGATCTGTCCTTTTTTGGTTATTATTTTCTCTTAATTATGGACCCTCCTGTCTCCAATGACTCTGGTACTCCGGCTGATAAAAAGTGGGACTCTGCTATTTTTTTAAATTATATCCTTGCTCCGTTGAGTGTGGATAAATTGGATGGTTCCAACTACGATACTTGGTCTTCCGATCTGCGACTTTGGTTGGATATGCAGAATTATACATCTCATCTCACCACTAAGGCTGAATCTGTGGCGGAAAAGGAGCGCACACGGTGGAAAATGATTGATGCTCAGCTGTGTAGCCTCATTAAAGCTACTCTTCATCCATCTATCAAGCAGATTTTTCGACCTGCTGTTACTTGTGAAGCTATTTGGAGTCAGGCAAAAGCACTTTACACCAATGATACCCAGAGACTCTATGGTGTGTGTCAGAAATTGATGACTACATTTGCTCCTCGAGACTTCAATTGTCTTATGACTGAATATTTAGGGAAAGCTCAGAGTCTACTTCATGATCTTAATGAGCTTCTACCTCTCACTGGTGATGTTAATAAGGAACAGGAACAACGTAATACACTGTTTATGTTGTTCATTTTATATGGTTCGCCTGACCATTTGTCTGCTAATTGGGATCAAATTTTGGGATCTGCTACAGTTCCTACACTGGATTCTGTGATGTCTACCTTGCTTCGAATCCCTCTAAGCCCTCTCTGTCATCAGCACCTCTTATGATGCATATACCCCCAGCGGATTCTATTGACTCTTCCGCTCTTGCAGCTCAAGGGTATGGTCGTGGACGTAGAGCAGATTCTGTTAACTCTTCCGCTTTTGCTGATCAAGGATATGGTCGCGGACGTCGAGAAGATTTTGTTGACCCTTCAGCTTTTGCTGTTCAAGGGTATGGTCGTGGACGTCGTTTCTCTAAAGGAAAGCTGTTATGCACTCATTGTCATCAGACCAATCATACTGTTGACCGCTGTTGGAAGCTTCATGGCAGGCCACCTCCACCTTCTCGGAATGCTCATGTTGCTCAGGATTTCTCTAGTACCTCTGCTCCAGAGTTACCTTCTAGTGCACAACCTCCAACTGCTCTTCTGAATGAATTTGTGACTTGGTGGTCTGAAAAGCAAACATCAGGTCCTACTGCATCCATTGCTCCCTCTGGTAATTCTTTTGCTGGCATCTCTCAGTTGCACTCTATAGGCCCTTGGACTCTTGATTCTGGGGCTTCTGATCACATTTATGGTAATAAGTCCTTATTCACTTCCCTTTGTACTACTGGTTATTTTCCCACTATTACTATGGCCAATGGGTCTCTGGTCCAATCAAAGGAAATTGGCACGGTTCTTCTTTTACCCAATTTATCTCTAGATCATGTTCTATATGTGTCTGATTCCCCTTTTAACTTACTTTCTGTTAGTCGTTTGACCAAATCCATTGACTGTGTTGTTTCTTTTACTAAAACCTCTGTCATCTTTCAGGATCGGAGTTCGGGGAAGGAGATTACCAAAGGATGTGAGTCTCAGGGCCTCTATCAACTAGTTCCCTCTTCTTCAGCCTGCTCCACTGTGGATTCTTCTCTTACTATCCATGCTCGTCTGGGTCATCCTAGTCTTGCAAAGCTTCAGAAGATGGTTCCCAATTTGTCGTCTCTTTCTACTTTAAATTGTGAGTCTTGTCAGTTTGGGAAACATTATGTTTCCGAGTCGTCTTAGTCGTCAAGCTGTTTCTCTTTTTTCTGTGGTCCACTCTGATGTTTGGGGACCCAATCGTCATTCTTCTACTTTGGGTTTTAAGTATTTTGTTACTTTTATTGATGATTATTCCAGATGTACTTGGTTATTTTTAATGAAAAAGCGGTCTAAGATGTTTTCTATTTTTCAGTTATTTTATAATGAAATAAAAACTTAATTTGGTATTCCTCTTCGTACTTTTCATAGTGATAATGCATGTGAGTACTTATCTCATCAATTTCAACAATTCTTTTCATCTCATGGCATTCTTCATCAAACATCTTGCCCTCATACTCCTCAACAAAATGGTGTAGCTGAGCGCAAGAATCGTCATCTGGTTGAAACCACTTGTGCCTTGTTAATTGATGGTAATGTTCCATACACATTCTGGGGAGATGCTATACTTACTGCATGCCATCTCATTAATCGCATGCCATCATCTGTTCTCAATCATAAGGTACCTCACTCTATTTTATTTCCCCATCAGGTTTTATATCCTTTAACTCCACATGTGTTTGGTTATACGTGTTTTGTTCATCATCTTGGTCCAGGTTTGAATAAATAAACTCCCAAGTCTCATAAATGTGTTTTTCTGGGTTATCCTCGGTCTCAGAAGGGTTACCGTTGCTACTCTCCCACTTTACGTCGATACTTTATCTCGGCGGATGTCTCCTTTTTTGAATCAGTTCCCTTTTTCGGATCCTCTACTACCCCTGTGGATACTGATTATGTACAGTCGTCCTTCCCAGGTGACCTTCTTTACCTTCCGTCTTTACCTGTCCATGTTCCTGACTCTCATTCTATCACCTCTTCTGCTGATGAGATCGAGCATAGTTCGTCAGATGTCTCTGTGGACTCACATTCAACTGCATCTCCTACCACAACTTCGGTCCCACCTTCGGATAGTGACCTTCCCATTGCTCTTCGTAAGGGTACTCGTGATACTCGCCCTCTGGCCAGGTATACAGTCAATATTAGTTATCACCGTCTTTCTCCATCATACTTTGCTTACCTTTCCTCTTTATCCTCTGTATCTGTTCCTAAGACTACAGGTGATGCACTTTTACATTCAGGATGGAGACAAGCTATGATTGATGAAATGAGTGCTCTTCATCATAATGGCACATGGGATCTGGTGTCTCTTCCTTCTGGCAAATCTGTAGTTGGTTGCAGATGGATTTATGTTGTTCAGGTTGGACCTGATGGTCAAGTAGATCGTCTTAAAGCTCGCTTGGTGGCAAAGGGTTTCACTCAAGTCTTTGGCTTGGATTTTATTGATACTTTTTCTCCTGTGGTGAAAATGTCTACTGTTCGCCTTTTTATTGCCATGGCTGCTATTCGCCATTGACCTCTCTACCAACTGGATATCAAGAATGCTTTTCTTCATGGTGATCTTGAGGAAGAAATTTATATGGAGCAACCTCCTGGATTTGTTGCTCAGGGGGAGTCAGGTCTTGTTTGTCGTCTTTGTAAGTCTCTCTATGGCCTCAAACAATCTCCAAGAGCTTGGTTTGGTAAATTTAGCTGTGTTGTTCAACAATTTGGCATGACTCGGAGTGCAGCTGATCATTCTCTCTTTTATCGTCATTCTGCTTCTGGATCTACTTATCTGGTGGTATATGTGGATGATATTGTCATCACAGGCAGTGATCGGCATGAGATCACTCGAATGAAACAATATTTATGTCATCATTTTTAGACTAAGGATCTTGGGAAACTTCAATACTTCTTGGGAATCGAGGTGGCCCAGTCTAAAGCTGGTGTTGTGATATCTCAGAGGAAATATGCTCTGAATATTCTTGAAGAAACTGCTCTGATACCATGTAAAGAACCTTGGGATACACCACCCCAAAAGCTAGCTCAAAGAGTGGGAGTGCTTAAGGCCTTATAAACTCCATATTAGTTGCACATACAACCAATGTGGGACTATATATCTCAACAAATATCAACTCCAGCTTCGCCGTCAAAAATTTCAAAGATCTCGAGTTTGAGTTTCTGTAAGGATTCGAAAATGTCAATAACTTGAATAACATCTAAACATGACAAGAAAGACTTCTAAAGTTTAGAGGTACCACATCGACCTTAATATAAATTGAGAAGCACTTTATAAACAACACGAAAGCTATTTCTGGTGTCAAGTTTGGCTGCGTGACTTGATGGTTGGAAGCTGACCCGGGTTGCTGCTAACCGGCTGGTTCACGGTTTTCTATATACCCGGTCGGTCGAACCCGAGTGACTTCGGTTTAGCACATGACTGATCTGATTTCAAACTCAAACCGGTCCCTCGGACTGGTTCACCGGTTTCAGGGTTGAACTGGCCGGTCCGAGCCGGTTTTAATAACACTGCTTCCAACATTGGAGAGGGATATCACAATCATATAATCTAGACCTAGAGAGGATCAAGGGATAAGATCCCTATTTCTATCAATCAAGGCAGATTTCATATCAACTTGGAGATATCAAAGACCCAAACACACTTTTGACCTATTTACTATTACTGTCAATATACATTAACGTCTTAGTTATACGCCAATTGATAGTGCACAATGATTGAAGTATTAGCGTTCAATAGGATCCAGCAATAACCGAGTGATTCACATTTCGATTATTGTTATGACATGCTTATTGGATGTGAGTAAAAGTGATTGTTTGAATCCCAATATTGAAAGTTCAATCTTTGAAGAAATATCATTGAAGAAATCCAAGAATTTTATCACGCTTGGACTAAAATTGCAAAAACTATATATATCTCAAAAAAAATAAAAAATAAAAAGGTTTGGTGACATGATATCAGAATACTCATCCAAGGGCTAATTACCTCATGGCGTCAGTGTGATTTGGCAGAACAAGTGGAGGTGACTCAGAAGATGATTAGAATACCATTTAATTACCTAGTCGGGTTCAATGAATTAAAATATATTTTAATCCAATCATCTCTTGTTATCTTGTTCAATTTAAATATGATTTAACCAATAATTTAATTATTTGAATGTCTTGCAAGTTTAATTTCTGATTCATTTTTTTTAAATTACGTTAAGAAAATAACACAAAACTAAAATGAATACAAGTATGAAGCCAGAACCGAGATAGGTTTGAGGCTGACCTGAGACCTAATGTAAGGCAAGTAGGCAACTACAGATAGAATTCATAGAAAATATCGGTCTTGAGATTCATTGTCGTATGGCTGCAAGTATGCAAGTGTAAAAATAGAAAATTAATTGATAGGAATTTTCAATTTCGACAATCTCTTCGGTTTTTTCTTTGAATTAAAGTAACTATGAAAATAAGAGGTTAGGTAAAAACGAATCACCAACAGTTTACTGGCAACACGTGGGGATGCTAAAATATCTATTTATTTTGATTCCTTATGACACAAATAAGTCCTGAGTACACTAACGTAAATATTAATTTTACTAGAGGGATTTGTTGATCTTAGGCTTGTATTAAGCAAAACGAAAGGACAAATCAATTTACAAGTCGTGCTTTAAAAATAAAAGAACCACTTTTCGTTACTTTTTATTTTATTTTTTGGTGGGGGCATAAGAAAGGATGAGATTACATATGTGATATTATTGATATGCCACGGGGTGCTTTTCAAAACGAGATTACGTCAAATTGAGTTTAAATTTGTTTCTCCAAATATATAGCCATATCAAATTGATTATTTGATGATATTTTTTTTATTAATAAATTAATATTGAACATCATATATATCCTTATATAATAAAATAAATCCTTATTATTCATAGTAAAATAATTTCTTATTGTTTATTCTCTATGGCATGTGATTGAATTGTACCGTGATTTTTTCTTTTACATCTGTAAAAAAAGTAAAGGATTTCCCAAGATAAATTATCTTCGGTGAGTCAAAAATGATGTCGTTTTGAAATAAAAATTAAGATATTTTTGTAATTCTAATATATTGCAGAGTTACATTAATCTTTACTATTATAATTTTTTAATTTTATAACCCAAAACGACGTCTTTTTGAGTTCACCGGAAATAATTTTATCTCCAATGGAGAAATATTTTTTTCTTTAAAAATATTCAAATTATTAATTACTTTCAAATCCCCCCATATATATATATATATATATGGAAAAAAATTTGTTATCTTATTAAATCCCAAGTCTAATGTTTTTTTTTTTTTTTTGAAATAACAATTTCTTATATCCTCGGATTAATTGTTTTTAGAGTCATCTTAATTTTAACAATAAAATTTGTTCCTTTTTTTTAAAATCAAAGTTTCTACTCTTATATATTAAATTATATTATATATTTTCAAGATTGACTTAGTTTTTTAATATTTTCGTTCTTAAACGATTACATGTAATTTTAAATTTCTTTTTTGTTTAAATTTAAAATCTATAAAATAATTATATTTATTTTCTAGTTTTCTTTATAATGTTATTTTTTTATTGTAATTTACATTTTTATATTCTATGGAATCAATTATGCATATATTTGTTATATTTTTAAATAAATTTGGAGAGAAAAGTGTTTGTCATTTTAAATGACATAAAGTTATGTCATTTTAGGAGAGAGATAGACACAAGAAATTATTTTTTATTTAAAATTTAAATTAGAAAAAAGCACACACTTTCTCTCCCATGATTTTTATTTTTTGTGTCTATCTCTCTCCTAAAATGACATAACTTATGTCATTTAAAATGATAAACATCAAATCCAAATTTTAAATTAATATAATTTAAATTGTGCCTAAATTTAAAGGAAAATGTTATACTTATTACTTATTTTTCTTGCTACCTCTTACTATCAAATCTTAATCGTTGATTTCTGTCAATCTAACAGTTATAATTTATTGAAAATTAATAATTAATTAATAAGTATGACCCAAAAAATTACAATCGTTAAATTGGTGAAAAATCAACGATTAAGATTTAGTATTAAGAAAATGAAGTTGTAAGTATAACCTCCCCAAATTTAAAATACTAACGTAATTTATAACATATTTGTTAGTTTCGTTTCTAATTGGGTTCTTTTGAACCTTTTAGTCTTTCTTAATGAATTTCTCTTATCAGTGAAAAAAGAGACTTGAAAATACCATTTAATTAATTTATAAATGAAAAAAAAAGTAATTGCATTAGTTATTAAGGAATCAAATAGCTAGAACCAATTTGATGATATTGAAAAAATGAAAAGTAAGTCACTGGGGCTAGTCTGGTAGTGAGGGAATAGATAGTGAGTAATAGAGGGAATAGATAGTAAGTAATAGATGCTGTGTTCGATTCCCAATATATTAAAAAAATGAAAAGCAAGTGCTATATTCGGTATAATTAAAGTATAAACTACCAGCATACCCAAAAAAATGTATAAACTACCAAAATGAATATATACTAATTTATATTTGGTTACAGATAAAATACATATCTGAATTTTTTTTATCTAAATGTGTTGTTTACTAAATTTCTAAAGGCTAATTTCATTATTTATTAGTTTTGCGATTTTTTTTCAAGTGGCAATCATATTAGACACTTGTTTTTGGTACAAGCCTCAATTTGAGTTGGGTTGAGTCTTTTGAGTTAGTTGATTGTAGATTTGCTTACATTGAGTTAAGTATAATTTGAACCAATAAAATATTAATTTAATTTAACACTATTTTTTAGTACATTAATTTAATACTATTTTAGTTGAGAGTTATCAGAGTTGACCAATTTTTTTTTATTCACGTACGTACATAAGTTAAAAATATTATTTAGGTAATTTGTTCAATTAAATCATATTAAATACTTAAAATAAGGAAATATTTATTTTAATATATATTAAACTAAGCAAAATACTTAATAGTACAAATTTTATGTCGTACAACGCACATAAACACAATTAAGGAGGAGACTGTATTGTTTACCAAAAAAAAATAAAAAAATAAAAGGAGGAGACTGTATTTACATTTTGTATCACCACGAAAAAAAAACTCTCTAGAACGTCCGTGACATTTTGGTAGAAATCAATTGATGCAAAATAACATTACGCTTTAAGTAAATTTCAAAAATGAAAGTGTAAATAATGTCATAGCTAATTTTAAAATTATCCACCGCAGGCCAAGCTTGAATTTATGTGAACCAGTCTTATATTGGGTCAGAGTAAGTATGATTAAATCAAATAATATCTGTCTATCAAAAAAATAAAATCAAATAAAATCAAAATGTATTTAAATTTAAAATTTATCAACTTAATTGATATATATATGCTATTGAATTATTCAGGACCACGTTATTTTGGAATAGGAGTAGGTTTCCTGATATGCAATACAAACAGAAAAAGATTTGGAATTTGAAACTTTCGTAAGGGATTAGGATTAATGATTATGATTAATGCTAACCCCTGACAACTGATATAGATTGGATAGATGAGTTTTGATGGTGGGGTGAGGCCAAAATGGGTTGATTATTCTCGTGGTCTATATATTTCTATTTTGATAATCGATATGCGTTTGAAAATTGAAAGTTGAAAGCAACATGTCACAAACTTGAATGCTAGCTACTCTCTGTAAAAGTAAATTGTTAACAACAACAAAGGTTTGATCTCTAAAACCCTAACCTGACCCAAGGTCCCTCTTTGTGGCTCCATCTAATTCCTTAGCTACTAAGTTGACCTATCAGACCTGCATGCAAAAGCAAACAAGCATTGGGAGCGTGGGAGAATAAAAAACCATATCATAACGAGAAGTGATAAGGGATAAGAAATGAAAAGTTTATGAGTTCGTTTTTTCTGCAGTTACTGCAGATAAGTTATCTGCAGTAAGCTCAATACGACGTTATTTTGGGCGGAAATCATGGTGTATTTGTAATTTTAATTTATTTCAGGGTTATAATAATCTTTATATTTATAATTTTTTAAGATTTCAATATCAAAACGACGTCGTTTTGGAAATAAATACAGATAACTTATCTGCATTAACTACAGAAACATTTTTCCCAAAGTTTATATCGTAAAAATGTGTAGCATTCATTTTTCTTTTTTTCACATGAATCTTATATTTTTATATATATATATATATATATGAGAAAAAAATATTTTTTTTAAAGAATATAATTATATATCATTTTAGATCGTAATCGTTGATTTTCGTCCATCAACGGTTATAATTTATTATATTAAAATTATTAATTAAATAATAATAAGTTTGGTCCAATAAATTATAACTGTTGATGGACAAAAATTAACAGTTAAGATCTAAAATAGCATATGATTATATCTTTTAAAAAGATAGATATTTTTTGGTATGTATAATATGAAAAATATTAAATCCGAAAATGAGAAATGGAAATTGGAAATATATAAGGTTTGGTGGATTCCACATAACATGGCTAAGCGCGTGAATGTGGGCCCCCTTCGATCGTTCAAACTTCAAAGGGAGAAACCGCGCCAGTTACGGAGTGCTATGTACCTTTTCAATTTTGTTCTTTGCCTTTTCTTTTGTTTCATTTTTTATGCCGAAGGGGAACCCTTTTCTTTTTCCGCCATTGTGGCTACTCACTAGTTTTTAACTTTACTCAATCACAAATTTCTCCTTTAAATTTTTCATTTCATTTTTTTTACGCGTAATTTTATTGCTATTTATGTTTTTCATCAATCCATATTTTTTTCATCGTTAGTTTTTAATTTACTTCTATATAATTATATTACTATTTTATATATTCATAAATTTATTAAATTTAAGATGTCTAGAGCGTTTTCAACCGTATCAAATTATCTTAAAGTATGGGCTTGAACTAGGTTTTTCACTCTTGAAAAAAATTAAAACTTTTATATCCAAAATATTGTTTATAATAACTACTTATTATGAAAGCCAAATAATTTACGAAAGTCAAATAATTTAGTCTTAAATTGATTCAAGATCATATGAGTTGATCAATGTGACCCATTTTAAAAAAAATTAAATATAAATTGATTGAAAAAAAAATACCCATACCCATCAGAAGTTGTGTTTACTCGTACGTCACAATAAGTTTAAATAATCATTAGAACCTATATAAGCTTAAGATGTTTTATACTTTAATAATTTTATATTAGACTTCTTAATTTAACAATAAATCGATCACACAAATACGAATTAGGATTTAATTACTGGTTCTAGGCCGTATATATCGATATTTATAAATCTTAATTGGATATAGTTTGTTCATATTAACTCATTGTTTTAAATATTAAAGGCCGAAATCATAGCATGCGTCCAAGACTAACCCTGCAGGGTGGTGCTTAGTAGGTGTATTATGAGTATAAAAAGACTACATCCTGAGTGATTTGTCCCATAATGGATCCATTTTGAGGGAGGTGTTCAAGTATGCTCCTTAGTTCTTTTGTTTTGATTATGATTTTATTTCCGTTACTGAAGTAGCAGATGCATAATGCATTACTGAAAAATAAAAATAAAAATAAAGTGTGCCGAAACCTATGATTTTCCGTTGAAGGGTCTAACTGATTGTATAGTTTTTTTTTCTTTTTTTTTTTTGGTAATTGATTGTATAGTTTCTTTGTTGTATTTTATGTATGTTGGAGGATAAAACTTAATTCTCATAAAAATAATATTTTAATTTACATAATAAATTTGAGTCACAATTCTTTCAAAATGGGATAATCTTTATTGTTTTTTAATTCTCATATAGCCATATGCCTTTTATTATTTTGTAACTCATATTTTAAACTTTCATATCAAATTGAATTAATATTTTTATCCACAAAAAAAAAGAATTAATATTTTTAATTAGTTATTTATTTAAATAATTTTTTTCTTTAATTTTTCAAATTAATGCTCAAATATCTTCAATCAATATTAAGCTCAATGAGATATTTATAATTCACCAATAAAATAATATTCAATAAATCAAATCGATTTTTGAGATTTTTTAAAATTGTAAGTTTCAAATGCTTGTATTTTTATATTGTAATTTAATTTTTTATCACAAGTAAAATAATGTTTTATCAATTAAATTAATATTCTCTCAAATATTTTTTAATTTATATTTTTTATATTTTACCTGTATTTAAAATTTTATGTATAATATTTGCTTGTTAGTTAGTAACATGTTTAGTTTACATAGTTTTAAACGTAACATGTATTTAAACAAATAATTTTTTTATTAGATATGTTAATTTTGTTCTTCAATAAAAATTTTCCGGAAAATGTTTTAATCTTAAAAAAAAAGCCTAAACATCCATTTGTGTTTAGTGAATGTAAAACAAGCACATTTTTTATTTTAGATGTGAATGGGAAATCATTTAAAATTTCAAAACTCTTCAAAAACTAAAAAATCATTGTCTTCTAAAAGATTAATATTCGGTTGTCGGCTTGGGATATCTTGCAGAAACCCAAAAAAAAAAAAAAAATCATCGTCAGCAGAAAATGATTTCGAACTTTACAGGTTTTTTATTTACTTTTTTTTTCTATTATATAGAATGTATTAATGTACAAGTTGCTGTTATTGTATACTCTCAGTAGCATTGCTTTTCTTTAAACATTTCTCTTATGATGAAGCCTTTGGTGTAAAAGTTTTAGGCAAATGAAAAGTTATTCCATGGTTGGAAATATGTCAAAGTGTTATTGAAGAATACTTATAGTAATATTTTAAAATGATCTACTAATAAAAGAATTGAATTCAAGACCCTTTAAAAAACCTTTTTGAAAATAAAAATAAAAATATTGTTTGGGCGATAATTTTTTTTTAATAAGCTTTTGAAATTAAAATATATATATAAAATATTAAGTGAAATTTTATGGAAGTGAAACAAGGGATTAACCCTGTCATGAGAAATTTTATTTGTTTAAATTAGCTCCCAAAATACTTGATGTTGTAGTTTTAATGCTTCACATCTGTATAATCGATTTTGGTGGCTGAAAAAATTGAACACTTCAGGTTTCGATTTAAATAATCATTTTTAAGATTACTCCTACTGATAAAAAAAAAAAAAAACAAGTGACTTGACTTATTTCCATATACTTATACCATCCACTTGTTTTAGAAGGGAGAAAAAAAAAACTATGGTTACGAAGCTGTTAAGTGTTAACTTGTGACAATAGAACTGTGCTTAAAGTTTTATACACGATGCTGATTTGTTTTGAGACACGAGTTTTGAAACGTTCTTGGGCTGCTGAAAAATTTATGATTTTTGCAAGCAAATAGGGTAGCAAGTGTTTCGGTAAACCCTTTCTATAATATAGGAACATTGGCATAGCAAACAATTTGAGAAAAAACTACACAAGACTTAGTAAATTCCGAAACAAGCACGAAATTAAGTTGAATGCTTTAACTTTGAAGACTGAAGCACTTTTGGTTTGGTCCAATATTTTATTTTCAAGCCTCCAATCAGGGCTCCGACCTGGTCGTGGCGTAAGAGTATGTTGCGTATACCTCGTGTCACAAATCTTAATCCTTCATCATTGACACCATTATATATAGCTATTGGTGAGTCTCGTTTCATATTTTAAAGCATTGTAATGAATTGTTCAAGGCATGCTTTAGTTTTGGTTATAAGAGAAAATTTCGTCGCATTCAAACTGTTAGGCTCAAATAAATACGCAATTTTAATTGATAGCACTTGCAAATGCAGGGTTGGAATTGAGCAAAACGGGGTCCACTTTCACTTAATAAAAACCTTAAAAATTACTTGGTTGCTTTTGGAATGAAAAGATTAGAGGACTCGGTCACAAAGTTTGGTTGACATCTTAGCTTAAAGTTAAACTATACTAGCTGACCGATCAATGATTAAATAAGGCAGTTATAATAAACTTGTCCATAAGAATACATTAGATGTGAACATTGTGAGCCTCGCAAGCCTGCGAATACAAATTAATTATATTCTCAACCGGATAAGTTGGAGCAGTCAAACAACTTATGTGGAAAAAGTTTGAACAAAAGAAATGGTTGAGATGATACAATGTCATAAGAAATTGAGAGTAATGGCACAATTATATTTATTACTGTTTTAGACTTAATATTGTTGTTACTTGTTTGATTGTCATTAGATTAATTTAAAATTAGTAGTAGTTATTTTTTTTCTTTTTCAACTATTGATTTTAAATTAATTCAACAAAAAATAATAGGGGTTTGCATTCATCATGCAACATGATCACAAAAAGTTTCCTACACACACAGCATTTTGTGAGGCCTGTATTTTTTGAAGCAAAAAAAAAAAAAAAACTACGGCACAAAAAACGAATCTCTATAACATAACACAATCACTTTTCCTACAACATAACTTTTATAAAACCCTAATTAATAAGAGTACTAAGCCTAGAATAGTAATAAGTATAACATATCCCCTAAACAAATGGCTGTTATATTTAACACTATTTTAAGTTTACTACTCATTAGATTAATTTGAAATCAACGCTTGCTGTTAATTTCAAATTAATTTAATGATCACTAAACATGTAATAAGAGTGATAAATTTAAAATAATAGTAAATATAACGTTACCTGTAAACAAATACATCGTAAAATTGGTTCTCTCTCTTTTTATTATTTTACCACCGTATAGAGTTTATACGTTTGGGTCTTTGGGCTTCGATATTGGGCTATGCAATTAAAGAAACATTTGGCGAGCCCATTGGAATGGAAGTGGCCCAGAGAAGCCCGGGCCCGCACTTGTATAGACACATTCACCATTACGAAGTTCCAGTTCCACTTTGTGCAATCTGAAATCGAAAATTGGACCTGTACCCAAAAAAAAATCGACAATTGCCTACTAGCTACTTCAAATCAAAGTTAAACAAACCAAAAAGGTCTTTGAATTTGAATAGATGGAGGAGTGCATTCGAATCCGAAGATACGAAGAACTTCCCACGGCTAAAGACTTCGATTCTCTATTTGAGCCTAGAAAAATTTCCTGTTGTAAGCAAACAACACTCTTTGCCTTCTTCTGATCTTTCTGTCATAACGTGAATTTTTAAATCGAAAAAAGCTTTTTTAAGGTTGTGCAAAATAATCAAAAAAACTAATACTAAAAAAAAAAAAAAATCAAAAAACTAAATCGAATCATGAACCGAACCGCCCTTAAAATAATCGGTTTTTAAAAATCAGTTCATGAACCGAACTAATTTTTAAAACTTGTTTAAGAACCGAACTGTTTTAACCGAACTGAACCGTTTTCAAACCGAATTAAATTGATTTTTATAACTTTATTTTTAAAAGTTTTAATTTTTAATTTTTTTAAAATAGGGTCGACCCGAACTGTTTTCGAACCGAACCGAACCACTTCCGAACCGAACCAGTTTTGAACCGAACTGAACCATTTTCGAACCGAATCATTTAAACTAATTCGGTTCGGTTTTTAAAAAAATTCGGCTCGGTTCGACCCATGCTCATCCCCACGTTTCATGTGGATGCATCAAGGGTTGGAGAGCCTTCTCCCTCTAGAATCCATCGAATATGTTATTTTATGTTTATTACTCGTCAGATTAATTTTACTTGCAGGTTCCTTCTTAGCTTCTTCTCTCTGCATCGTCCATTTCGTTGTGTCTTATATTATTGCTTGGAAACTTGAAATAGCTATCTGTTGAATATGTTAATTAATTTGGTGCTATATGCTTGAAACCTAGGCACGGGTTGGCTCTTGGATGATGGTGGCTATGATCTCTCCATCCAACATCTATGATATGATAATCCAATTGGTTCATGAAGGGGCTTTTGATTGTTTTTCAAGAAAATAATAAAAGAATAAAATTGTTAAGTTCTTCTTTGTTGGTTGGCCTGCTCCTACATTTTTTTTTTCTTGCTTTTTTGATAGTGTGATGGTGCCATAGTTTTAAAACGAATTTTGGTGACATATACTTCAGGTGCCAATTATGAACAATGATGGTCAGGAGAGGGTTCAATTGGAAATCCGTATTAGTTTTGAGAGGAAAAGAAAAGAAAAGGAATAGTTTTATTAATCTTTTTCGTTTGCGAGTTTAAAAAAAAAGGAAAAAATATTTGTGATTTTAAATGACATAAAATTATGTAATTTTAAGAGAAAAACAGATACATAATAATTTTTTCTTTAAAATTTAAATTTAAAAAAAAAACAATCACTTTCTCTCCCATGATTTTCATTTTTTGTGTCTATCACTTTCCTAAAATGACATAACTTGTTTCATTTAAAATCACAAACATCAAACCCTTGAAAAAATGGAGAAAGGGAATTGGGGATTTTTTCAAAATCCTTCAAAACATTTCTTACCCTTAAAATTAAAGTTTCCCTAATTTGGGGAATTTGATGGGGAAAATATTAAAAATTATTTATCAACCCTTAGCATTAAAATGTGAAAACTACATAATTGTGAATCATTTTTAAATTTGAGACTATTATAAAAGTCTCAAATATTGACAGAATTTATCGACGGAAAAAATTGAGTCGAAAATAATGATGAAATTTCTGAAAAAATCATATTACATCGAAAATAGAGACAATTTTTTTTTTTTTCGTCGAAACTAAAGACGAAATTAGAGAGAACGATATTTTGTCATAATCAACTACATAAATTTTTGAGGAAAAAAAATTTAGTCAAAATTCTAGATAAAATCTAAATTTCGTCGAAACCTTCGACAAAAATATTTTTGTCAAACATTTTCACGAAAAATAATTTTGTTGAAAATTTTAATGAAACACATTTCCGTAAAAAAATTTGACAGACAATGATTTTGTAAAAAAAATTTACGAAAAATATTTCCGTCAAAATTTTCTACGAAAAAAATTTCCATCAAAAATTTCAACGGAACACATTTACAATGAAATTTTGACCAAAAATGTTTACGTAAAAAATTTTGACGAAAAATATTTCTGTAAAAAATTCTAACAAAATTTTTTTTTGGTCAAAACTCTTTACGAAATCTAAATTTCCTCGAATCATTTCCCTCAAAATTTTTGACAAAAAAACATATCCGTCGAAATTTTTGACAAAATAATTCCATCAAAATTTTCAATAGAACACATTTCAATCGAAATTTTATGGCGAAAAATATTTTCGTAAAATTTTTTGACGAAAAATATTTGGTAAAAAATTTTGATAGAAATTTTTCTATCAAAATTATTTACGGAATCTAAATTTCGTTGAAATTTTCGACGAAACACATTTCCATCGAAATTTTTTGTCGAATTTGACGGAATCTAATTTTCGTCAAAAGTTCGACATAAGCATTTCCTTCAAAATTTTTGACAAATTTGATTTCGTAAGAACACATTTCCATCAAATATTTTGGACGGAAAACATTTCATCAAAATTTTTGACGGAATTCTTTTTTCGTTGAAAAAATTTAAGAAATTATTTTTGTCCAAATTTTTTACGAAAACTAAATTCCGTTGAAAATTTTGACAGAAAATTTATTTATGTAAAAAATTTCGTCGCCTTCCAACGAAAAAGTATTCTGACCAAAAAATACTTTTTCGATGGAATTTTCGTCGTTTGTAACATAGAAATTTCGTCGAAAATATGATCCTTTTAAGTAGCGTGAAAAGTACATAAATAATTTTGTCAGGAATTTTTAATTTAATTTTATTTGTAAAATATAATAATTATCTTAATTTTTAAAAAAGGTTAAAATGGAAACAAATATCTCATTAACCCTCCATTTTTCTTCCTTACCATTTTTTAACTCCCAAACAAAGGAAGATAATACCCTCAAATTCTCTTCCCTTCTTTTCCCTCCCTCCTCTTTGGATCCCCTTCTTTTTCTTTCACTCCAAACTCCCAAACAAAGCCTAAAAATACCAAATGTGAGTTTAAAGTTGGTTATGACGTACCAAAATGTCATTTAGGTTCTTTAAATACCTAACCTTGATTCATTTTATATGTACTGATATATTAGGATTAGTTGCACTCTTTTGTGGGTGTTCTTGAACACTTAGGACAAAAGTTGCATACATCAACATAGTAGATTACAAGACATTACAAAACTGAATGAGACATGTTTCTTCCTTAGTCAAATGGTCATACACAATAGGAAACACAATAAATATCCTAAACCAAATACAATACAAAACACAAGGCATTACAAAATTGAATACACATGGCAGTCAAGCTTGTCTAATCCTCATTGGACATGCACGTATATTATGACCAACTTACTTGCATTACCTATATCTACTCTGACTACTTAAGGGTTGAGATTCTACCCAATCTATCTCATTCTGTATCCTTGAAGATTTTGGTCTTTCCTGTAAATTTACCAAATTTGCATTCGGGACAACGGTTGGGTCATTGCCTCATGGAATCAATAAATCATTGCTCATCGGATACCAATGTCTGACATATAAATGAGCAATGTGTGGGATTGAGAATATAGTGTCAACGTAATCATAGTGGTTCAACTTCTTTGCCTTCCACACTGCTAAGAAGTGGCTGTAAGGATATCTTTTTGCTATGAATTTCCCACGTTGACATTTGTGATTGATTAAGTCCACCTTTATTATGTCACCAGCATCATGTGTAGATTGGTTATAGGCGTCTTCAACATCAAACAATTATAAATCCCTATCATATACCCGCACACGATACGTCACTGTCAATTGGTCATTTTTTTGTATGACATCATTAACCTTCTTTGAAATTCTCATACCTTTTGTCTGTATAAACTTGATGTTCATCAAAACATTCATCCATATCAAGCTTGAAGACAGAATCCACATTACACTGCATCATGTATGTCAGCCAATTGGACAAGAATGCATACGATTTATCCCAATCGCCAAATAACTTCACAATGCCCTTCATTTTTGCCTTCATGTAAGTTATATTGTATCCATACAGACACTGCATCCTCTCTTGTATCAAAATTGGTTTTAAAGCTAGATCTTCCCTTAACATACTTATAAAAAACAAAGCAAGTTCTCAATATTTTCAATAAACATTTTTCACTAAAAAAATAACATTAACAAACCATATGCAACTGCACGTCATACAAAACATACTTATAATGGCTATACATATAACATCTGAATCCAACTGTCTCCGGGCAAGACCTTCGTTCAAGCATATGTGATCTTTACCCCACTTACTGACCACCCAAGTATTTTCATTCTTCGGTATGATTACCCTAACATACCAGGGACAACCATCTTTGTGATTTTGACACTTCACCACAAATCTATGCTCATCATTTTTTGCAACTACGACTGTACGGTGAGCCTTCATACAATGTAACTTCGCGACATGTTGCATTTAAGATTTGAAACGAAACTCCTAATAAACATGTAATGGATCCCCTAATTGCCAACCACCATGCAAATTATCGTCACCATACATCATCTTTATCTCGTCATCAGGGTGCGCCTAATTAATAAAGGAATAATGCGAGCTTTTATTCCAAAATGGCTCAATCTCAGGCCCTACATCTAAAGCATGATATTTTTGTCAGAAACAATAGCAATATGAAATGTTACATAAAAAATTAAATTTACTAACATACCACTGCTAACTGGGTCAACATGAAGTGGTGCCATAGCTGGGGAACTCAGGTTTACTGGATTCGTGTTAGCGTCAAAATCACCCTCCACGTCAGTATCTGAGGTGTCACCTAGGGGTGTAAATGGGCTGGGCTGGGCTGGGGTTTGGCCATCCTGGCCCAAGCCTACGTCAAAAAAATTTTGGCCTATCTGGTCTACTGGCCTATTAAAGGCTTTATTTGTAGGCCAAGCCCGGCCCATTTTCGAAAATAAGAAAGCCTGACATGGCCTACAGGCCTTGTAGGCCTCCCACTATATATACTAAGCAAAAAAAATAATTGTATATAGCAAAGATAGTTCCATTCATGCATGCACTAGTACTTCTCATAAGAAAAAATGACAAACAAGAAAGAGTCAACATAATACCTCAGCTCTAGAATGTATATCATAGAGGAATAGAGTCAAAGAAATGGAAAAAATAAGAAAAATACAATTATTGGATGTTGAAATAAAGTCTACAAGAGAATGTCATTCTTCTAAAAATATTTAAACCACCATCAAGACAAGGGAAAGAAGAGTATTATTGAAAGATCTTCATCAGTAACATCATAATCCAGCAAGGTACCCATTGCTCCATGGTATTAAGCTGCAACAACATGTAAAATTTGGAGACATTAGACAAGTTTTCCTTTCATAAAATAAAATAGCACAAAAAGTAAGAGATATTGATATTTGGTACTTTGTATCTTTGTCACATAAAATAAATATTATTTTATTATTTTATTTTAATAAATTAAATGGGCCAGCCTACAAGGCTATAGGCCGGGCTTGACAAAATTGGCCTATGGCCTATTTATTAAAAAAGCTTTTTTATAAGCCTAAGCCTACTCTACTTTTCTGAAAGGCTGGGCTCAATGTAGGCCGGGCCGTAGGCTGGGCTGGGCCAGCCTGGCCCATTTACACCCCTAGTGTCACCTAATGGAATAACACACTCAGATTCTCCCTCCTCATCGCTGTCCATTCCCTCATCCTCTTCTTCTCTCTCCCTCAATGTTATCTGAGTTAACCCTTGTGCAGGTGCAGATAAACTGACAACTCTGTCTTCTTGACCAAAATATTATGAAGTTCTTGTATGCATGGGTGCAGATGAAGATTGACCAGAATCAACTTTAACATATATCTTAATAAAATTTTGAAATTTCTGATAAGCAATTGCATCTATGACACATTCCATATCTTCATCATCATAGATATCGTTACTAATGTCATATATAGCATCCTTAACAACTGTAGTCTCTACCCTGCCTATCATCCAATGAATGCGTTGGCTGTCTTGTAACCCCCAATTTTTGTTGAATTCTTCCCTTAAGCTCGTTGTATGTAGTGCCCCATTTGATTTTTATCATTGTGGTTTTTCCTTCAAATTAAACACTAATGAGACCTTCAAAATGCCTTCCATCATGGTAGATAACTGTAATATACATGTTTGAACTTGAACTCATCTTTCACACGAAATTGGGACTAGGGTTCGCATTTTTTGGGTTTGGGTTTGGGTTTTACCCAAAATAAGAATATGAAGTACAATGACGTTGTTTTCACAAGATTAAGGCTTTAGAGTTGGTGGGATGAATAGTTTCTTGATGGGTTGGATTACATACGAGAAACGAGAGGAATTTTGGTGTAAAAAATGGGTATAAGTGAAATGAGACCGAGACATATACATATAGGGGTTCTGGAGTTATTTAATTGATTAAGCCACTATTGCTTAATCGATTAAACCACGGGAAATGCGTTTTGCACATGTTTGATTGTTTAATCGATTAAGCTTCATGTTTTAATCGATTAAGGAGGGGCAGATTGGTGGAGTATTTTATGTGAGGGGCAAAATAGTTATTTTTTCATTAATAAAGGGCAAAAGTGTCAAAAGCCCTTATTTTTAATCCTATACCAAAGTGACCCTTAAAAATAATCTTTTGGGTAGAACAATAGTTACACTTTTGTTACGACTAATAATATAGAATAATCCATCATTATTATCATTTAATAAACACAAAAGAAATGAAAAAGACACAATAGAAAGATTATTGGATGAGAGGTAAGGGCAATAAGTACCCATGTTAAGTGTAGGTTTGGTTGCTCCATTAATGAGATTATGACCAAACAACATCAGGTTATTTTTCGAAGACCAATTATGTCTTTTTGCGAGGGTTGTTTTATAAAATGATAAAGTTCCCACATAACACTACAGATCTTCATTTATATTTTGGTACTCACCATGGATTAAACTCTTGATTATATTATAAATAAAAGTACTTACAATACAATACAGACTTAATATAAATAAATTTAAAAGAAATTTATTACAAAAATTAAGATCAAACATGTGATTCCGTGGTAAAACTTAAAACAATTTCTTTTTCAATGTTTGTAATCAAACAATCATCAAGAAATTAATCTTCCATTCTATTTTGAAGTTTGTTCTTGATTATCTTCATTGCTTAGAAGACTCTTCCAGTAGTTATTGTAGAAATTAAAAATGTGTGTACAAATCTAATCACTCTATCAATAAGAGGGTAAATGACGGACTTTCTAGTTCTTGCTAGCCCATGACTAATGTGATTTTAAAAATATTTTTAAGATCTGACTACTAAAAAAATAGAAAATATTCATGGAAAGCACCATTGAAAATAGGAATAAAAAAAGAACAAAAGACAATGAAACAATTAAAATCGAAGGTGCATATGCAATAATAACAAAATATATTATTATTATTATTATGTTTTCTTGTTATCAATTCAGCAACCTCATGGCCTCTGCTTCCAAAAAAAAAATTAAAAAATAAAGAGAAACAAACAATAAGAATAAAAAATTACTATCATTTAGGGGTGTTAACGGGCCGAGCCAAGTCCAGCTTTAGTCTTAAAAGGCTAAGCCTGTATTTAAATGTGTCAGCCTGACCAAGCCTGTTATCTGTCATAAATATAATTATTGGCCTGTGGCCTGGTTTAGCCTCTTAGCTTGTTTAAAAAAAATAAGACAACAAAAATTTATCTAAATAAAATATACAATCAACAACACTAGTAATTCCATAAATATTTATAAATTCAGTGTTTATCCAAACAGTATAATATAGAACAAAATCATTCAAAAAGTCTATTTAACCAATAAAATGAGGTGAAATGGATTGAGGAGAAAGAGAGGGCTATTACAAGTAATATAATAAATATAAAAAAATAATAATATACTAGGCCAGCCTAAGAGGCTCTAAGGCCGAGCTTTGAATTAGAGTTTGAGGTCTTTTTATTAAACAAGCTTTTATACAAGTTCAAACCTAGCGCAAACAATCAGCCTTAGACTTGTAAGCTCGGGCCTTCACGAGCCGAGCCAAAGGCCCCTGGTTCGTTTAGCACCCTTACTATCAACTACAAAAACCTTGAGAATTGATGGTGAGCGATTAATGATTTGGAATGGATGGGACGTTGAGAAGGGGACAAAAAAGTGGCAAAGTTTGACAAAGGAAAGAAGAGCAACAATGACAAAGGAATTAGGGTTAAGAAAAATTATGTTTGGCAAGTGAGAAAATGGAAGATTACGAAAAATTAAAAAATAACAAGGTTTTATTTTATTAAAAATAAAATAAAATATTATTTATTAAAAAAAATGAACTGAGCTTGGAGACTTTGAGACCATGTCTGCTAAAATAAACTTGTAAACCATTTACATCCTGACGCAGGTAAGGGGATAGAGTTTTTTTTAGTGGTTTTTAATTTTTAATCTGAGGAGATTATTTTTTAAGACAAATAATCCACTAATATTACAAAAATGATATTTTGTATATATAATTTTTTTTTTTTATAATTTTAGGGAAGTGCGAGGGCCAACCCTGGAGCTATGGCAGGTTAAAATTCTCATCATAGAGCGCAAAAATGTATGTGTCCACATATTTCCCAAGAATCAAAGGAGTCCAAACCAATTATATAAGTTGTGCAATTATGTTCCCATTATAAGCCTTGGCATTTTCAACATTGGGTCCTACTTCAGTGCTATACCCACGAGAGGGTCATCCCTTCTCAACAACCAAAATCTCATTGTCATGTAAGTGTAATTAGGGGTGTAAATGAGTCAGACTAATTCAAGCTTTAACGGTAAGTTAAGCATCCCAAATATATTTTACTATAAGAAAATAAAAAAATAACAATAAATAAAGTAACTAGGTAATATTTAATATTTAAATAATTAAACGATAATAATATTGGAATAAATAACAATTAAAAAAAAAAGAGTAATGCATATTAAGCAAAATGGTTGAAGACGTTAACACGATAGTAAAATAAAGTCTAATACTATAAATGACCATATGTGCCATCAGTATGTACGAGTGTTGTATTCATGAAATCATAGTCGGACTCAAATGTTTTACAAAATGTGTTAAATTGATTTTTAAGAAAATAAATAAAATAAAAAGAAAGAAATAAATAATAATAAAATAAAAATTACAGGATTAATATCAGAAACAGTAACAGAGATATTTTATAGAAAGAAGCATGTGACAATTTTACGTGTCATTCATGTAGTGGTTAAATTAAATCCAGTCATCATTACTAAGGGTATATAAAAGGGAAGGCGGTGTTAGCAATACCGGGAGAAAACAAAAATTTAAGTCCAAGCACTCTGAGAATTAGTGGGGAAACGGTTGGAATAGATGATCTTTAGTGTCTTTAAAATCTCTTTAGGTCTTGTTTGGTTCAAGAGATTCTACAATTTAGCTAGGTAAATGAATTTGGCAATCTTCAAAGACTTCCTTTGGTAGACAGATTTTGCAAAGATGTCTATCTATTCTATTTGTATGGGATTTCTCCATTTGGTCCAGAAAGCAGGGCATTTGAATTGTTGAGAAAGCTATCTTGGATGTGGGTTTTGGTCGATAGCTATCTGAATTAGAGAGTGAAAAATTCAAGCTACCGAAACTACCTTGTGAAAATTCAAGCTTTGCTGGTTCAGTTGTTGGCCTTGCTTACCATTATTACCAACTTCATTGCTTCCCTTCATGTTCTGACTTGTTTCATTACCTTGATTTGATTGCTGCTTGGTCGCAGCATGCACAGCCATGGTACTTGACACCACTTTGTACATCTGATTTTGGGATCGAAGCCAAGAGAAGGGCAAACTCTTGAAAATGGTGTGAAGATTGATGCAGAGGACAAGGAGAGGGTGAGAAGAAGGGAATAAAAGTGAGAACTGAAGTGAAGGTGTCTGAGAATGAGAGAGAAACAGAGGTTATTTTTGTAATTGTCACTTATTTTCTCATTTATATTTTACCTTAAACCAAATATAGACTTTATAAATCTTACATAATTTACTCGGTAAATTTTTTTCTAACCAAACAACATTTTTTATATTTTCCTACCAAACTCACCTTCCCACCATTTCCCTATCAATTAGGTTTATCTAGTTTCTTTAGATTGCTACTGCACTTTATCTCTTAGTTACTTCTGCGGTTTTTTTACGTCGCTGTAGTATTCTCATTCTTCATCTCCAATATATGAATATCTTGCAACCTGTCTACTTATTGAAATAAAGCGAAAACAAAACATGAGAAACCATTTAATAACTGTTATAGGCATGTAATATATTTTCGCTAGAGCGGTTTATACTTTTGGGTATGAACCCAATTCAGTTTATAAGAACTTCATTGTAACAGTAATAACGTTCTTATTATTCTTTCAACTTTATCTTTTGTACTGTAGTTATTTCATTCCATTTGATGTTGGTTTAATTATTATTTTTCTTTATATAGTTCCAATTCATTTATTTATCTTCATTATATAGTTTCATTATCTTTTTTTTAGCATATTAGAAAAATATCAGTTTGATTATTTTTCTGTTATTGTTGATATTGGAGACGACTTAAATAATATATATTACTGTTGGTACTCTGATTTAATTAATTTTTTTGATAATTAAAAAGGAATAGGAAATTTCAGAATATTCTGAAATTATAATTTATTGTTGGTTTATCTTCGAAGATAAACCAATTATAATTATCCATTTTTTTATGACATTTATTTTACGTTGAAAAATAAGAAAATCTATGTTGGTTATCTTTAAGTTGTTTTATTTAAATTTGTGAGATACCCAAATGATAGTACTGTGCTGTCCAGAAATTTCTAGTATAGCCCGGTTGAGACACGCCATTACTTTG
Organism: Gastrolobium bilobum; assembly: GCF_033153095.1. Classification (NCBI taxonomy): domain Eukaryota; kingdom Viridiplantae; phylum Streptophyta; class Magnoliopsida; order Fabales; family Fabaceae; genus Gastrolobium; species Gastrolobium bilobum. The sequence goes on along the minus strand of NW_026898878.1, from coordinate 166,340 downwards.
CATGTATTCAAAAAAGAGAAATTATATTATTGCTATTACTAATTAGCTGAGGTTCTTTTCTCATGGGATTTGAACTGATTAAATTTTAACATTGCGTCAAAAAAAAAACTGCATATATATATATATATATATATATATATATATATATATATATATATATATATTCAAACAACGATCTGAACACATGTGGATATTGATATAAAAATTAACATTTTTTTATTCTCAAATAAATATAGCACCCAATGGTCAAACTAAAGAAAGTGACCAAATCAAATCATGTTGTACTCAGTTGTTTTCAATATTATTCGGTAATAGAATAGCTTTGGTTTTCGGTTGATATATATAGTATTTCTTATTTATGTTTGAATTATTTAATGTAGGTTATCAGATTACAACGTTGATATATGTATGTAAGAATGATATTTTTAGTGACAGTGATCCAACATAAAAGAGGTCAGTAGACTAAATAGGGGGACGCCCTACTCTGGCCTAGAGCTCGGTCACATATTAGTCTCTCACAATTAGTGTTTTTTTTAAAGCTTCAATAATTAATAAATTAGTATTGAGATTTGTTTTGATCTATTTATCTGATCATACTTTTATCTAATATTCATTTAACATGTTTTAATAAAGGGGTATTTTCGTATAATTTTACGGCTGAAAATGTTATAGTTGGGAAACTCTCAAGATTACTGAGTATACTTCTCATATGTATATTTTATTTGTTATCTAACATTTCCAGATTAGCACGCAATGGATTGGGTGTATCTCTGTGGCACAGGATGAGAACTGCTTATCTTGATATATGAAGACCATACAGAGGCTCACATACGCCGCTACTCGTTTACTTAGCTATGTAGTGGAAGGTCACTTTTGCAGGATTTATACTTCTATTATCTTTTTGGATGTAGATATTGATGTAGGAGTATGAAAATCCTCTACCTTATATAGTGTGATAGATTTTGGGCCTGCAAGCCACTGATACTAACTGTAGTTTTGACACTATTAATCTTTATGGCCGCAGTTGATATGTATGACTTGACTTAATATATGAAGAAATTAATTAACAGCCTATTCTATTATCTTATTAGTGTAAATTATTTTAAGAAAATAAGCACCGTAACATATTCTATGAGTAAATGGTAAGTGTTACATTAGCCTAAATGAGATAAGCTTGTATAAATTATTTCAATTCTGCCTTGGCTTGTTAGTCTTATACAAGTCAAATTATAAGCTTGACTTGACTTTTTTTTCAAAAATAAAAGGTTTGGCTTGGCTTATCAAGCATACCAAATCTTCAAAAATGGCATATTGCACTCTGTAAAATATATATTATGATTATTTTATTTCTTTTATATGTTTAATTTGATGGAGTATATTTCTTTTATATGCTCGTAACAACTCAAAAATTCAACAATTTAATTATGTTGCAAGAAATCAAAAACATAAAATAGCAAGGAAAATGCTTAATTACATATATATATATATATATATATATATATGTTAATTTTATGAACGATTATTTATACTTATGCAATTACGCTAATGAATGATCTTTTGAATTAACACATTCAACTTCAATTGTGAAGTGTTTGTTAAAATATTAAACGTACTAACTCAAATATTTGCCAACTTTACATGTATAAAAACTGGAGTTAGGTACCTCATAGTGTTGATTTAAATAAAATGTTGCGATATACTTTTACGATTTGCATTAACTTTTACGAGACAAACAAACTGATTTCTCTTTTTCTCCATGCAACTAAAGGTGGCAAAGTGGGCGGCTCGGCCCAGCCCGCCACGCCCCACCATTAACCAGCCAAAAAAATGAGCAAGCCCGCCCCGCTTTTGAGAACGAGCTGAAAATTTTTTCCCGCTGGCCCGAACCCTTTTTACATTAACACGCCTCGCTATCAACCTGCCAAAAAATAAAACAGCTCGCCTTACCTCGCTTTTGAGAGTGGGCTGTAAAACTCAGCCCGCCTAGTCCCGTTTAGCGGGAGAGGCTGGTCGGCCCGCCGAGCTGAGCTCGTTTTGCTGGCCCTATGTGCAATGCACGAGTGATGTACGAGTTATATGGAAAAAGTTGGAACAAAAGAAATGGTTGAGATAATACAATGTCAAAAGAAATAAGAAATTGAGAGTATTAATAATTTTTTTAATGAAAAAATGTTTCTCCTTTTTATTTCCTACAACCTGAAAATGATGTTATTTTGGGAGTTAGAAAAAAAATAAGGATATGTTAGAAAAAAAAATTCATATCATTAATTTTACCAATATGCTTGATAATTTTTTTTATTAAATCTCAAAATGACGTCATTTTTAGATTATGAAAGATAATTTTATTTTCTGTTGTAAGAGAAATATTAATTTTTTTTTTTATAATTATCAACCGGTGTTCGAACTCTTAATAAGCTCCACTAATCTGATTTTGTGTCCTCTAAAAAATTTCGACTCTTAAGAATTGAAACATTAATTTTTTTTTTATATGAACAAATACTTGGTATTTATACTTTTTACCACCGTATACAATTTATAGTTTGGGTCTTTGGGCTTCGATATTGGGTTATGCATTTAAAGAAGCATAATTCCAGTTCCAGTTCCATTCCCATTTTGTGCAATCTGAGAGGTCGAAAATTCCCTACTAGCTAGATACTTCAAAGTTCAAACTTAAAAGGTCGGTCTTTGAATTTGAATAGATGGAGGAGTGCATTCGAATCCGAAGATATGAAGAACTTCCCACGGCTAAAGACTTCGATTCCCTGATTGAGTCTAGAAACGTTCCTGCTGTAAGTAAACAACACTCTTTGCCTTCTTCTGTTCTTTCTGCTATGTGTCGTTATAACTGAAAGGTGAATTTTCAAACCGAAAAAGGTTCTGTGTGGATGCACCAAGGGTTGGAGAGCTTTCTCCCTCTGGAATCCATCGAATGGTGGCCTTGACTACTTGCAGGTTCCTTCTTAGCTTCTTCTCTCTGCATCGTTCCATTTCTTTGTGTCTTATATTATTGATTGGAAATTTGAAATAGCTATCTGTTGAATATGTTAATTAATTTGATGCTACATTCTTGAAATCTAGGCACGGGTTGGCTCTTGCATGGTGGTGGCTATGATCTCTCAATCCGCGTCTGTATTTTATGGTGATCTTGGAAGCCATCAGAGGGTATTTACTCTCTGTGCTTTTATTTATTTATTTATTTATGGATGAGATAATGTAATTGTAAAATTGATCTTTATTTTCCTTTACTTGCAGGTACCTTTACCATTTTCTACCTTCCTTGGTTTCTGTAAGAAACGGATGCAAATGCAAAGTGAACACCACCAACACCTTGATCTTTGTCCTGCCACACAAACTCAGGACACAAAACATGCATATTTGGCCTTGGAATGTGTTCCCGAACAAATTTATTTAGCACAGGTTCAAAATCCAACATCTATGAGATGATAATCCAATTGGTTTGTTTTTGACGAAAATAATAAAAAAATAAAATTGTTAAGGTCTTCTTTGGGTGTGGCCCTGCTTCTACATTTTTTTTTCTTGCTTTTTTGATAGTGTGATGGTGCCATAGTTTTAAAACGAATTTTGGTGACATGTACTTCAGGTGCCAATTATGAACAATGATGGTCAGGAGAGGGTTCAATTGGAAACCCTAAAGGAAGACATTCAGACGGTTAGTGAATTTATCGCTGCTATTTTGTTTTGTAGTCTATATAGTTCTGCGTAATAAATTTTTCTTTCTAGTAGGTACTTTTATTCATAAAATTATAGTTTTAGCTTCTCATGTTCTGCAGCCTCCAGTTTTGGTGGCAAAAGAACTATCTTCTATAAATTTGTGGATGAACAATGCCCACGCTAGATCAAGTACTCACTATGATCCACACCACAATCTTCTTTGCGTAGTTTCTGGCCGCAAACAAGGTAAGGTATATGCCTTCCTCTTCTTGATGTATCATATTACCACCTAGCATGAAAGTTTTCCCCCCCCCCTCTGAAGTAGTGGAGTTGCTGGTTGTCAGGAATATGCTATCCATTATATTGGAAATTTCAATTCTTGTTTTGGCTTACTGATGTTTTAATCTATTTAATGCCTAAAGTAATGTGACAGTAATTAATATATAACTCCCATTAGAGTTTTGGAACTCTATTTGGTCCTCCCTGTCAACATTATGTTATGATTCTGGCAAAAATTCTTACCAGCATCTGTTACTTATTTCAAATAGTCCTCCTTTACATTCTTTTCTTCCCCCACTCCTCGATCCCCTTTCTGCCCTTCTCTAACAATCATATTCTTTGCAGTTGTTTTGTGGCCTCCTTCTGCTAGTCCCTCACTCTACCCAATGTCTATATATGGGGAGGCTTCCAATCACAGGTATGCTGAAAAATCAAACACTGAGAGGATAGATAGAGAATTACTGTATTATGGGATGCACTAACTCAATGATTGTTAGGCTCCCTATCTGTGTATTGATGTAGCATAGGGTGTAGTACTAGTCTAGTATGAGATTGATACAACTCTTACAAGCCTGGTCCATAGCGCATAACTCACTAACACATTATTATATTCTAACAGTTCTTTTTGTTCCTTTTTTCGCGTAAAATTCATGTGGCAGTTCTGTTGCTTTAGAAAATCCTGATTACTCAATTTATCCAAGGGCAGAATGCTCAATGGAGTTAGCACAAAAGGTTGTTCTTGAGGCAGGCGATGCACTTTTCATTCCTGAAGGCTGGTAAGGTCTAAAATTGAACAATGTCTTTGTGATAAGCCTTTCTCGGTTTTTCGGTAGATTATCCTCTTCTGAATTAGGGAAATGGGTTGGGGTGGTTGGTTTGGAGTGGGAAACATGGGTGTTGCGTGGCAATAGTTTAACTGGTCTGATTGTTTTCTGGCCATTCTATGCTAGATGTATGCCTGGAGCTTTCATCGTTCACACTAAGTCTTTTTTTTTTCTGTCAATGCTGACACAAAATGTCAAAAATAAACATCATAAATACATCTAAGATAGAATTTATACATTTTTGTTTAGGTTTTTCAGTGAAGGTGATTAATATGTACATTGCTTCATGCTTGTCAAATTGTAAACCTAGGTGTGCTTTGTTTTCTATTTTCTATTTGAGTATTTGTGCTCTTGTAACCACCTTTAGCTCTCTCTCTCTCTCTTTTTTTTTTTTTTTTGAAAATACAGCCATACATGCCTCATGGATCTCCACTCCTACAATTTCTGATGGGTTACTCACCCATTTCACTTCTATATCTTTACTTTGCATCATCTTTTCTTCGATTCCAAGATCATGATTCTTATCATTTTATGGTTGGAATGGATACATTCAAAAGTGCACTGTTTAATATGACATCATCCTGTTAGATCCCATTTCCATCATTTTATTCCTTGGGATAAAACTAAAACACATAGCTAAAGGTAATTGTGCCAAAAGAGTAAAGAGTGTAAAACTTTATTGAAGGATGAAAAATTTAAACATCCAGAATGCAGTTAAAAATTCTTCATTTTTTTTGTTGATCACTTGATTTTTTTTTGTTGAATAAAAGATCACTTCGATTCCAAGATCACTTCATTTTTTTTTGTTGATCACTTGATTCTTCATTTACTTAAACATATATGTTTAAGTAACATAAACGTAATTTATGTTACTTAAACATATATGTTTATTGCATTATGCTTCATTCATCACTTCATGGAACACGATCATATTTTCTTGTGATGTCTATATATTTGGTGTTTAAAATGCTATCAGCATATTTCCCTTCTTAGTTTGTATGTCCATTGGACAATCTATAATTTCTTTTGTTCTTTTACTATAATGTTAAGAGATATATAAAACCATTAATATTACCTCACCCAATACCTTAAGCTTTTGGGTTGAATTTGTTCTTTACATGGATATATAAAACCATTAATATAATCTCATCTAACAGCTTAAGCTTTTGGGTTGAATTGGTTCTTTACATGGTATATGAGTCTCGGTGTCCTGGGTTCGATCCTCGCCGTCTCACATTTTCTTTGTGGAATTTCTTAGCATAGGTAGGCTGGGCCTGATGCATCATCCATCTTTCAAGCCCAATGGACTCTCTTGTGAAGGGTCGTGTTAGAGATATATAAAACCATTAATATAACCTCACCCAACAACTTAAGCTTTTGGGTTGAATTGGTTCTTTACAAATAAACTTCTTAAATCTTGTTTGAGTCTTGTGTTAGGAATCCCCTACTTAGGAAAGTAGGTTAGAAGAAATAAGGGTGAGCCCCAATGCTCTAGTTGGGTAGGCCTAGTTAGTAATAGTAATCAGAGATAATTGATATTGTTAGATATAATAGATATAGTTACCTGACATTAATTTATATTGTTAGATATATTTGATGGTGTTACATGATATTAATTGATATTTTAAGATATAGTAGATAGCGTTGGTTGTTATTAATTGATATGGTTAAATATTGTAGTCTTGTAGACAGAGTTACTTGATGTAGATAGGGTTGCTTGTTATTAATTTATATGGTTGAATAAAGTAGATAGAGTTAATTGATTTTACGGGATATTATTTCAAGATTTGGGAGGACACTTCTCTATGTTAGCAAAAGGATAAAAGGAAACAGAGGGCAGAGACGGAGGCATGGTGAGATTAGAATTTAGTTGTGGGGAGAGACGAGGCTCTCAAAATACTGGACAGTCGATTCACTCTATTTCCCTTATCAATAAAATTTACCTTTGCTTTCTCCATAAATCTCTTAAATTCTGGTCCTGTTCTATCATCTTGTTCTCTTTATATCATTAGTTTCATTAATGTTTTTTGCTATAGGTTCCACCAGGTAGATAGTGATGATTTGACCATTGCTATTAACTTCTGGTGGAGATCCAACATAATATCTTGCATGGTGGAACACATGGATGCTTATTATTTGCGCAGAATATTGCGAAGGTATTTGTGATGATGTAGTTCTCTGTTCAAAATTTATCACTGTATAGGTGCTTATGTGATAAACTAACTTTTGAATGTTATTATTTTCTTTTAAAATATCATTTGCCCGCTGATCCAATGGATGCATTCGAAGATTGATTGACAAAGAAATGGTATGTGCTTAATTTGTATATGTCATTTACTGCACATGATATTAATAAGCCTACCTTCTTTATTTTTTTTCGTTTGTTAAGTGGTGGGAATTGGAGAATGGATACAGTGGAAATTAATATTTTAGTTTTAGTTTTTTGTTAGCTTACTTGGGAACAATCTGCATATGTATATATATAAACAATTCCCTTTTTCATAATTCTTCAGATGTGTTGCTTCTTTAAGTGCTATTCTTTAACTTCCTTTTTCTATACAGAGTATCACTTGCTGGCATAAAACTTTCAGATTTGTCCATGACTTGATAGTTATTTGTTGTTGAATTACGATTTTTAGAAAATTTTCATAGCCAAGGTTAAGGTGTAATAGTTGAGAAGGAGTACGCATTAATCTTATGAGCATTTGTCATTTTATCTCTGAAATTTTGTTTTTGATTTTGGAGAAGGGAGGGGTTTGCTATCTGTCTTTTTCTAGCCTAACAAAGTTCATTAGTGATTTAAATCATCTGGTTGTTATTGCTTTTCTCCTTTCTCTTCATAAACTAAAAGTTTTTGTAATGGGCTTCTGATATATGTATTCAATATAGGACAGGACCACCTACTGCTTAAGTTGGGGATGGGGAAAACTAGGATGTGTACATACAAGCTGCCTAGTAATGGACAAACAGGTAATTTAATTATAAGATGGCTTTGATGTAGTCATTTTCTATGATTGTCTCTTTACAAGAAAGATAAATTTCTAGCTTATCTTTTTGCCAGTGGCTGGTTAACTGATCTTTATAATCTGATTATCAGATCATGCCAATGGAAATTATAGTCAGATGTTGAAAGGGATGAATTTTAAAGTGAAGAGAATAGAAGAGGGGAACACAGTGCTTGAATTAGAACCTGCTGTAGTCCAGGTGCTTCACGAACTTGTGTCTTTGGTTCACAACAGTGTTAGTGCCAACCTGGATCAACAATCACTGTCAACTTCTATAAATGATTCTGAGCTATTAGGGAATGATAAGTGTGAGAAAATAGTGGCTACTGACTTGAAAGATGATCCAGTTGCTAAATTTCTCTGGGATGTGGAACCACAAACTCTCCAAAATGTCTTTCTTGCTATGGCGGTGAGTTTGTGTTCACCTACAAAGCTTGCAAATTTCAAAGAAGTTTGGTCTTCTTTATGGACTTCTTGGTAATTTGAACTGTGGCTTGGATATTAGAATTATGGTTAGACAAATTTATGATTGAAGTAAGGCGTTTACTACTTGATCATATTAATTAAATCCTTCCTTGCAAGTGGAATGTTACATTTGTTTTATGTTTCTCATTCTATCGGGAATGATTTCATGTGATTTTCTTCCCATGAGAATATTTTTCCTATTTGAAAGGGAACTGCTTTTCCTTCACTTCTCCGGTATTCTTTAGAAGTAATGCTTGGGTTGGATGAGATGGAGACTCTTGTTCCTCACATTAGGATAGGGGCACTATGGTCACTTCTTTCAGTTTTATATATTTTGCTTTTCATAGTTTTTGCAATTATCAATGATATTGGAGCTACTGCTACTTCTGCAACTCAAATTATATATTAATCTCATTGTTTTTCATCCATAGTTTGTAGCTATATGCTTGATAGTTTTAAGTTGTATTATATTTTTTTAATTTCAAGCATGTTGGACTATTTACTATTTTCAGCACAACTTCCCAAGAACTTTAGAGGCTCTTGTACTGCATGTACTTTCACCAGTTGGGGCTGAAGTCCTTACTCGAAAATTTGATGAGATGGATCAACAAACTCTTGAGGAAGATCGGTACTTACTGATATGTAATATCTTCATTTGTGTTTCACATGATTGTCTGTCAAGAAGATAACATCCAGTTTTTTCGGTCACTTCCGTAATTACAGGAATCGATTCTATGAGGCTTTCTACGGTGCATTTGATGACCAATCTGCAGCAATGAATTCAATTCTAAAAGGGAAGGAGTCATTGACCCAACAGGTAATTGCTGAGCCGTGCTCTAGCTTTATCTTTTGGAATTTAATGTTCTGTATTTATCCTTCTGGTATGGTTTGTTTTTTTCCTTCAAAATGTATTTCTGTACTTAGTTGGGTACTGAGTGTTGCATGTTCTGTGAGCTTCAATATTTGTAAGACCTTTTGAAGAATTTTTGCTCCATAGGAATTTGGCTAGAAAGCATGTCAAAATTTTGTATTTCCATATTGTCTTTTTGAGTCCATGAACCATCTAACAGGCTTTGAAAGCTTACTGGGGTATTACATCTGTTTCGTTGTCCACGTGGTTTATGTAATACTAGTTAGTTTAACTTGGGTGAAAAAAAGTGATGAGCAGTTGTTGATTATTTGTCTTTTTTTTTTTTTTCCCCGCTTAGTAAAATTCACCCCTTTTCTTTTCATTGCTACTATTGTGAATGCCTAGCAGTGCTTAGATTTGATTTAAGATCAAATTTTCCTCATGCTTGGAATAGTTGACCATACCCTCCCCTTTGTGATTTCCTCTTGATAATTTTACATCGGACACATTCTTGTGTATAAACATTATATTTATTGTTTTATTTGGTAGTTCATTATATGGTAAAGCTATTTGATTGTTGCAATGTGGGGCTAGACTTATCTTGGATAGACTACTGCTAAGAACACTGGGAGGCTATTCTCATTCCAGTTACGTTTGCTGCCTATCTAATTTTGAAAAATAATCGGGCATGGCAAAGAGGTCTAAATCATGCCTGTCATCTGTACTATCCATAACTGTTTAGCAATAATTGCATTATCTGAAGCTTAATATGCTTCTCATATTATATTCTTGTTATTCTAACTTTGTTTATAGCATTTGGTGCTTTATCATGTCCGTTAATATTTTTATATGCCTTACCAGAACATTTATAACATTCTTTGTATTGTGTACGTGTCATTTTCAATTGGGTTTCAAACTCATTATGATTTTCTGACCAAGCAAAATGTTTTTGATTCCCTTGGTATCGAGTGATTTAGACAACTTTGACTGCCTTGTTTCATTTTTCTGTATTTTTTTTTTCCTGAGAGGGACAGATTTCCTAAATATACGTTGATGATGACGTCTCTTCTCTTTTCAGTTGTCTCTATCCTTATCATTATTTCAATTCGTTGCCCTGCATGTGCATTGAGATTTAAGTTTCAATTTCATACATGAGGGAGAATACGCAATTGGGTTATGAGACCTTTTTAGTTCAGACAAATAGATAGTTGTTTAAATGTAAAATGTGTCAATTAAACTAATCAAAGCTAATTTTATTAGATGTTGAATAATTTGATGAATTATGGGCACAATTTTGAAGCCCATGGAATTGAAAATATTCATCTACTTTTCATTTATTTCCTTTCCTTTTCCTGAATGGTGCAGGCATTTAAGAATGTATTGGATAAATTTGTGGGAGTGAATCTGGAAAGCTTGAAGCCAGGGGTCGGATGAAATGCTAAGTGAAGTAAAGCTTATGGATGAACTGGCCAACTGGGCACCTCAATAGAATAAATTGATGCATATTTGAAACTTAGGCTTTTCTCTGTACTTTTATTTGTCAGTTTACAGTTCAGTAGATGATTAGCACGAATTTCAACAGTGTTCAGTGTTGTATAGGTAACATCAGCTGTATATACGCTATCTGTTTAATACGTTGTATTAATTAATTGAAATTCTATTCGGTTGATTCTCTGACCGCACCATTCTCGTTTCCTTAAATAAAATTTTTCAAGCTAAACCAGTTTACAATAGCAAAATGATGTTCAGTGTAAGTGTTGTTTCTCCCTGAATTTCTTTATGTTTAACCTCGAGTGAGGGACGATTATAAGTATGAAAATCTTGATTTGAAACAAGGATCAGAATAGAGATCTGCTTAGGAGAATATTTTCAGTACACATACTTCCTTACCAAATGGTAAGGGAAAAAATAGGAATATGAAAAGAAATAATCATAAAGGTAGGGATATTGTAAATGTGTTATTTATTTATTTGGAAAAGGATGTACTGAGGTACATTCCTAACACGAAAAATATTTTTCTGCTTTAGTAGCCAAGTTGGACAAATCATTGGTAGTAATACCAGTGGAAGAAGAATCTCCCCCATCGCGTGCAAATCTGATGATACCGTGCATACTTATATCTTTTTAGTTATATTTGTTGTCCAAAGTCATTAATATCTGCACTCTGCAGCATTCTTCTTATCTCATTGCATAGATTCGTCAGCTATCACTAATATGTGCACTATGTTGTATTTGAAATCCGGGTTGACTTTAGTAGCATTATCTTGGAACTTTAGATACCTGTAAAATTTTTGGCAGTTTGAAACCGAAGATTGTGCTTTAAATCAAAGCCCTGAAAGTTCTATTTTTATTTACTATAATTGAGTTGTAAGTTTAATTTTGGATGCTTAATGAAGAATGATTTTCGAAGGTCCAATATACTATTATCTAAGAAAATCACCGTCCAAGATATTATCATGTAAAAATAGCATCGTCTTACTTGTGGAGTGGATGGTATTGTGTGAGGATATGCATCGGAAGGTAAAAGGGTAGAATAGCACGGAAAAGAAAGTTTAGGTAATTATTAGCACTGTAAGGAAGAAAAAGATGAAAAAAGGAAGGCATGTTGAGATGAGATTCCCTGGTGGAAGATGACATATGCAAGTATGTTGAATAAGAAAGAAGGGAGAGGGAATAGAAGAGGCTTTTGGTTTGTCTCCTTTTTCTGCAGAGGGATATCAAAAGAGGTAGCAGTCTCTTTAAGAAGGCAAATGGGATGTGTTATATACTACTTTCTAAAAGCTTGGATATACCATAACACCCAACAACCATAAAACCCAACACCATCATCTCCTTTAGTTAATCCCCATGCTCCTTTTCCTTTTCCATCTCTTGCACTGAATATACCGAGCTTTATTTATAAGGAACTTTCTCCATTCCTTTTGTTAACTTATATGCTGAGCATGGAACCGCAACTTTAATGCCAACCTCGATAATTTCTAACAATTAAATATTTTTCTTTGGGTTTTATTACACTCTTTCCCTTTCTACATGGCATAACATTTTTTACCTGCTTCAAGTTATTGATTAACGTGTATCCATTAATTGACGAATTGATAATATTATTTTTCTAAAATAAGTTCTATAACTAATAACTATATCCGATGTTAACCAATAATTCGCTAACGCTTAAAATCATTGTTAAAAGTTGACAACTAATGTATCTGATTATGTATTAACTAATGTTGAATTGCATTTGTGAATTCAGTTGCCAACCGAAGGTTATATGATTTTTGTATTGGTCCAGGGGAGGGGTGGCGCACAAAATTTGATAAAGGATTCACATAAAGAAGGCAGAGAATTTTAATTCAAACTTTCAAAGCTAGCATTTTATCATAACCGTTGACATTTTATTTATTTTTATTTTTAAATCTTTCCCTTTATTTCCTCTTCTCTTCTTTTCTCTTTTCCTTTTAATTGATTACAACGGACCACCATGACACTCTGCACAAATATACATACACCATAAGCTTAGTTTCCCTTTTCACTCACGCTTACAAGCTTGCAGGGTTTGGAGCGTCCTTTGCTCCTCTTTAGCAAAAGCTCCATTTCTTCAAAACTATCATTTTCCTCCCTTAATCCCTCCAAAGAAAAAGTGACGAGGAAAAGAATTTCTTGGAATTTGGTTATTAATATTGCTGTAGGCAAAAATAAATGTGTCCAACCCCAGCATTCCCAAAGTTGCTAATCCTTAGTTGGTTTAGGTGTTTGCAATCTTCGTTAGAAATGGAATGTAAGCAAAATAGATTTTGCTATGTATGAACACATACATATATATGTAGAAACGCTTTCTTTCTTGACTTGTCTGCTCCGAATTGTTAGCTTGGCATGGTTGCAATATCTTAAACCTTTTTCATCCGTACATATATAAATTCTTAGTAAAAATTACGAGGAAGGTTATATTTACAAATATTTTGGTTTATAAACTCTTACAAATTACAATGTCTTACTAATAAGACACTCTTAAGTGAAATTTTATCAGTAAAACATAGTGTAATTTGTAAAAAAAAAATTTGTCAATATAATTCTCATAGAAAATTATATATAAAACTATTTATGAACCTTCATTTAATAGCTGAAGCAAGTGGATAATGATACCAGAACTTTCGTAATCATAGGTTATGAGCTTGATCTCACTGGTTCATTTTTTAGTAGAATTAAATTGTAGAACAAAAATAAAAATGGGTTCATGCAATATTTGAAATTTTTTGTTTGGTAGAAGGTGTGTTAATTTAAGGGTCCCATATAAACAAATATTATGGTATGTAATATGTGGGATATGATGGTAATGGTGACGGTACAAACTCACGGGCTATGATTTGGAATTCACAAAAGAGCAGAGATGAGCTGTTTCGATCTGAATATCATTCACAAATTTTTTGTGGGTAAATTAATTAACATGAAAAAATAATGGCCTACTTGACCCTTATGGAGCCAAGTCTTGCATATAGCACATATCGAGACAAAAGCTAGCAATATGAAGGATTTGGCATTTAGCTGCTAAATCCAAAATGGCGTCACTTCTTAAGCACAAGCTTGACAATCAACATCATTCGCTATCAAGACAGAGACTTTAACGAAATTATTATGCAAATAATGTTCAAAAATCACAATTAGGTTCCACTACCACCATGATTTTTTCCATTTAAATTTAGATTATGGGCATTAATTTGACAAATTATAGAGGAGACTTGATATCTTCCCCCAAGGCTTTTTTTTTTTTAAAATAAAATAAATAGTCATATTTTTTTATAGAATTATTTAATATTTATTAACTATTGGATGTTATAAAAACCAAACTGAGCTTTAGCTTAAATAAGTTAGACCTGTTTAAAATATTTTAGATTTGCTCTGGTCTATTAGTCTTGTGTAGGTCCAAATTATGTGTAGGTCCAAATTATAAGTCTGATTTGACTTATATTTAAAAAACAAAGGTCTTGGCTTACACCTGTTAGCCTGTTTAAGCCTTTTAGACATTCAATAATTAAAAATAATAATTAAAATAATATTATTTTATTATTTAAAATCATTAAATAATAATTTATCTACTTTAATTAAAATAAATTATATGATATAGACTGACCTGTAGGTTTATAGGCCTAACATGTAACAGAAGGCCTATGGCTTACTTTCTAAATAGATTTTTTTAAAGCTTAAATCTGTTCTATTTGACTATATGTAATAGATCGAGCCATAGACCCCTGTTAGACCGGTTGGTCCATTTACATCCTTATCCACCGGTCCAACCCGTAAATTGAACCCCCAACCTGTCCGGTTTAAATATTGGATCGATTATTCATTTGACCTGATATAAAATCGGTGAAACGGTTCTGAACCAAGTTCAACCGGTATTAAACTGGCACCGATTTTTTTTAAAAAAAAAACTAATTTTGTTAAATTTTGGATGAAATGCTTGAAAAATACCACCAATGAGATTTGAATTAAGAGTTCAAGACCAAGTGGATTACAATTTACAACACTTACCACTAAATTAACTCTATTTATTAGCTATAATTATTCTAATTTTATATTTATTATATTTTATTATATATATTTAATTAAATGGTTGAACCAATAATTCATTAATTGAACCGATAATCCATTAACATATTACTCTAACCGAATCGATGACCGGTTCAAATTTGATAACTCTAATTGGATGTTTGACTGGTTCTATTTTCTAACTCAAAAGTATTATTCCTCATCGTCTTCTTTTTTCTTTTGTTTTTTGATAGTGGGTTGGGAGCATGGACATTGATAGTGGGTTGGGAGCATGGACACTTGAGTAATTTCATAACTTGCATGGCTGTGACGGATGATCCCTTGCCGACATGTGATCACCTCAATTCATAACCTACACGCATACTTTATCTTTAAAATTCGAAAAATATCCCATTCACTAATAAATAAAAATATGCCCTTATAATTTTATTTTATTTTATTTTATTTTATTTTTTTGGGTAGAATATGCCTCTACAATAAGAGGTTGTTCTACTCTACACTTTTTCTAATAATGTTTTTATGTACAATTTATTTTAAATTTTTATAAGATCGTGTCATTTTTTTTTATCTATAACTAACAACATAATTTATACAAAAGCATACACATCCGTAATCTATTTTCTCTCATCATCTCTAGTTTATTTTGCATGTAGCTATGACTATATTTTAACTATCGTCGCTTTCATGAAAATAATGACAGAGAATCTCCCGTTTATATATGATCGTAACCTTTCAGCATTAATTGTTAAATTATTAGTTAGATATTAACTACATTCACATTCTAATATAACGTTTCAACTCTTTTTTGTCATAATTTACCATTGTCATATCGGTGTGCGCATGATAAAAAGTAGGGTAACATAAGTTGAGCCTACATATATACGGATTTTTTAATTTCCAAAAAGAAATATAAAAATTAGTGATGGCCTGTCGAAATTTGTAGCTAGGACCTTAAACCTGTTAATATTAAAATTTTCAGTCATTTCTCTTTCAAAGTAGACAATCATGTAAGTTGTAAAAAAAAACATCTTCCTTCTTATTTCGCAGCCTTGTTTTAATAATTTTCATTACTGATCAATCAAAAGACACATTTAGTAATTAGTATTGATACAGAAGAGTCAAAACAAGCCAAAGTAATCTGTAGATTAAAGTATCAGCATCTTATTTTTTTAGTTTCCATCAACATTTTATCACTTTTGTTTTCATCAGATCTAATAATAACTTTTCATGCATCAAATTTTTAGAAGAATCGCCGATAGAAATATACTAATTATGTGATTAAAAAGTAACGAAGTTAGGGACCGTGGCTCCTACATGTTCCCCTTAGCTCCATCTCTCACATGAAATGATGAAAAGTTGTAATCCTAAAAGGTTTTGATATTTATAATAAACAGGAACAAGATGATAAAAGAGCTATATACATATAAAGACTTAGACTTGTTCCGAGGATTTAAAACATAAAAAAATACATAAAATCACATCATACTCCTAAATTTTTCATACTAATCTAATATAAAAATGTGAAAAAGAGATAAACAAGAAGGTTGCACATAGATATTAGATATACTTACAAGAATGTTCAACATGAGACAACGTATATATTCTCAACTGTTTGAATCAAATTCGATCCCTTTATTCTTTAGATTTTTTTTAAAAAAAAGAAAAAGAATACTTGATTCTGCATTACCATTAATTTGGGTGGTGTGACAAATGCATTATTTCCAAATGCATCATGACCTATAAGTTCTTCTTTTCTTTTCAACAAACATTAAATACCTGATTCACTGATAAATGCATTATAACAAACCAAATCAATCTAATATCACTTTTCACTCTCTACTCTATTGAAAGCATAGATAAAAGATAGGTTTTACATGTACCAAAAAAAAAAGAAAAAAAAAAGAAAGGTTTTACTCTTGACACGATCTTCCTTATATACATAAAGCAATTAATTAATAAACACTTTGAACCTTAAAATTCTACCACATAATAAATATTTCAATATTTGGAAGGGAAAAGAAAATACCAAAGAAACCAAATATCGGTAGAAGCACGAGATCGAAAGCTGTCAAGACAAAGATAGGACATATATAGGTAGTGATAAAAAAACAAAAGGAACAATCATTATAATCTTGCATGTGACATTTTCTTTGTTTGCACACTGACAAGAAAGGCCACCACCGTCGCTCTTCTTAACTCCATCTGTGCAATACACATGGAATCATACTCTTCATGCCACAGAGATTTTGTAAACAAATTATTTACTTATATCAATGCATATAGCAAACACACACCTGGATGAATTATATATTATACAAATAGAAATTAAGTTCATAACAACTAATTAATCATCAAATGTCTATATATTTGTGTAACGGAAACTAATAAAAAAAAGGATTGTACTTTAAGAAAACAACAACACAAAATTAAAACACATTTATGGTTCTATCAAGGAAACTGGAATAAATCATTGTGGTTCGAAGGGGCAAAAATACAAGTTCATAAGAGATAAAGGCAAATTGAGTTGCCCATTTTACCCCCAAAGTTTTGGAATCACTTCAACAATTCCCCCATGACTCAGGGGCAGTGGTTGTCCCAAGGAATCCAAAACCTTGTTGGGACTTGAAAACCGAGTTGTTATGGTGCTCGTAAGGTTGGAGTTGTTGCTGTTGTTGTTGGTGGTGGTATTCTACGCTCCCCGTGAATGTTAGCATATCCTTAACGTTAATGCTAACGTCAACCGCGCCGCTATTTCCTCCGCCGTTGGCGGCGTCCCCGGTCAGGCCTAGGAAATCCCTCGTGAGATGGTCGTTTTTGAGGTTACGGGCGGTGGTGATGGTGGTGGCGGCGGCGGCGGGGGTGAGGCCTCTCATGTTCATGTAGTGATTGGGTACCACCGAGTCGAGGTGAGTCACTGTTCCAAACTCGCCCATGCTGAGCTGAGTCACGCGACTCAGTGACTGCTGCTGAGAATGTTGCTGTTGTTGTCCAATGGAAACAGCAGAAGCAGGGCCAGTGATGGTGGCGGCACCAACGGTCGAAGCCTTCTGGAGAAGTGCAGTGGCTGAGAGGTGTGGTAACGTGGCGGCGTTGGAGTAGGGTTGCATGCGGACATGGAGGTCACCGAAAGGTGAGGTTATCATGCTCTTGTTGGAGTGCCGAAGAAATGGAGGAGGAGGAGGAGAAGAGAGGTTGTTGGGTATCTGAAAGTTTTGAGCTTCATATTTGATGTTGTTGTGGAGAGCACTAGCAGAAACAGCAACAAGATTGCTAGGGTTAGGGTTTTCTTGAGATGGGTCCCATGTATTGATGTTGGCCATGATCTGGTTTTGGAAGTTATGTTGTTGTTGGTTTGGGAGAAGAAAGAGAGAATGGATTAATGGGTTTGTGTTTGTGGCTATTTGGTTTGCTGAAATTCTTGCACTTTCTTCAGCCAATGCATCACAGAATGCTCTATGAGTTATGAAGCTATCCTTCCTGTTGTTTTTACACCAATTAAACAAATACAAATTTGTATTATCTATAGTGAACAACAAAAGACAATAATATTATATATTCCTAGTATGTATATATGGCATTAACCAAACTATTTTAGAAAGACATGAATTATATTAATAGTTTTGATATGTGGGAGGAGAATGGTGGTGTGGTGTCCATCTTAAACTTTTATATTAATTAGTACATCAAGAAATTGAGTGAGTTTTATAAGAGTATTTTATTTGAGGATGAAATGAATCATGCATGGAAATGCCAATGTTTTTGGATAACCAAAGGAGACTTATTACGTTCTTGTAGTGTGTGCCCCGTTTGCAAAAAGGTGAGGGAAATCATGCATGGGAGAGGGTGTAGTAGTCCACAGTAATTGAAGTGTAAAAGGTTAGACCAAATGGGACATACGAATTATGTGGCAGGGTCAAATTTAAAGTATGAGAGAGAGAGAGTAGGAGAAAGAAAATATTTTCGGTATTATCAATGTATCGACCATTGGCATATCTATTATCAAATATGAAAAAAAAATGCATTTACATTACTCTTATTTTTAAAATTTTCTTTTTATATCTCTTTTTTTTTTTTTCAATTTTTGTAAGGAAATACCTACTACTCCCCTTTGTACCAAAAATCTACTGGTAAAGAAATAATGAATGATAATTGGGCATAATAATATTATATTGACTCAAAAAATTTGAAGGATTACTGGTAATGCTGTTATGATTGCGGAAGTCTTGGGAAACTCTAGGTCATGCACGACACAAAGATAAGCAATTGAAATGAATCCCATGTATCCACTGATGAAGCTAGAAGAAAGCAACTAAGCATATCAGATTTTTTTGCAGATTTTAACAGATTTCACAATGATGAAAGTTCAGAGACAACGGCGTTTTCAATAAAATATATAAAAAAGTAAGAAATCATCACAAATTTTAGAACTATATACTAATTATACTTTTACTTTTTCAGTAGACAAAAATAGATCTACATCATTTTTCTTAGAGACTGCAGCCACTCCATATACACACATACGTGCATATATATAGAGAGAGAAAGAGTAGAAGTCTAGAAGACAATTGAGCACTCTCTGACACACTTGGGAATTTTTGTGTAGCCTAAAACCCTATGAATTGTGGATTGAAAATTTTCGGACATAATGTAAATATAGTATATGATGCTCTTCATGCTGACATGCATGTGCATGCATCATGAGGTTCAATGAAAACAATAAAATTGCTATTGAGTCACAGATAATACAGTAGATAAAAACAAAATATATGTGTGGATTGTTTTTTATTTATTTTATTTTTTTGTTGCCGCACATTCATTTGGCAGTTTTAGGATTCAGAAACAGGTAAAGTTTCAGTCTCTCTTACAATTGACACTTGGATAATATTAGCTGTGTCCACTTTCATAGAATTAACCTGCGATGGCATTTAAGCACTTAAAGCAGAGATAAATTTCAGGGTGAGATGGAGCTTACCATTCTTATGTAAGAACAAAGATCCACTGAAAAATAAAATAAAATTAAGAGAGGCCCTTTTGATATAATTAAGATGAGACTACCCATGTCTTTGTATGACTCTAATAAGTAAAAACTAATCAATTAATTAACAAGGAGAATAAATGGATTGATTTAGATCAAGTAAGAAAAGAAGATATGGGCATTCAATTAAAATTGCTAAATAATTAATACCTGGAAAAAAGGGTTCCACAATCACATCTATATTCTCTAGTACCACAGGTTTTAGAGTGAGCTTTCCAATCTGACTGAACAGCATAGATCTTTGAGCACTTGTCACATTTCCACTTCTTCTCTCCATGTTTTCTGCAGTAGTGTTTCTTAATTCCTGTAAGATCCCCAAGAGCCCTTGAAGGGTTATGGTGAACACATGAAGGCTCTGGGCAAACGTAGGCTCTCTTTTTGACCTCTTTGTTGTTCCTTTGCTTCAGCTTCCATGGCAGGTTATGGCCTCTCCTATGAAGCTGAAGGTTCTGATCTCTCTGGAAACCCTTGTTGCAGATCTCACACACAAACCTATTGGTAGCTAGAAGGGTCTTGGGGGATAAAGCAATCACTTCAGCATCTGGGTCTGAAACAAACGTTTGACAAAATTAGAAAATTAACCTAGCTAGCTAGGTAGCTATATATATATATATATATCAAGTAATTAATGATCAATTTTAATCAATTGAAGGGATATGTCACATAAATCTGAAGAGCTTATTCTAAATAGTAATTAAATTAAATTAAATTACCTGGATTTCCAGGGAGGCTTCTCTTTTTCTTGATCTTTTGAGGTTGCTGTGGAGAATTAATGGTTGAGACAACATGATTGAGTCCACACAAGTCGTGAATTCTTGTACCACAAGAGACACTGGCTTCTTCGGTCGACAAAGAAGTGGAATTGGACATAACTGCAGGGAACATTGCCTTTGAAGATAAAACTCCAACTTGGAGGAAAAAGAGAGAAGAAAAGCAAGATACGATATTCTAACTTGGTTTGTTTGTTTGTTTTGTTTGTTTCAATCCTAGCTATCTATTTATTTACTTTGGTTCGTCTTATAGCCACTTTTGCACCTTGGTGAGCCAAGAAATGCAAAATCCTAGCTTTGGACACAACTAGTAATTATGCAGAGCCTTGCTCTATTGTGAACAGGCGACAGAGACATTTTAGACAGAGAGAGGCATCATTAATTGGCTTTGTGCATGGTAACTGGTAAAAAAAAATAAAAAATAAAAGAAAAGGTTAAATTTATTAATCTCGTGAAAAGATGATGATGGTGGTGAATTATTTTTCAAGTCGCTATCTTAATTGTTTGTCTGAGCAAACTCTGCACAACTATTTCAGACATATCTCTTTCCAATAATCTCTCTGTATATTTGTGTCCGTGTGTCTATCTATGTATAATTATGAATCACCATGCAATAAAAATAAAAAACATTGAAAAACATAAGGTATTGAATTTCCTCAACATAATACCTGGTATTTTTTTTTTAATTAATATATGTCTATTTGATGAGTGTGCAAAGAGAAACTGAATAACTGGGTATTTGTAGATAATAGCGTAGAGAAGAAAAGGTCATGATGACAGGGGTAGACTAAGGAGGAAGTGGTGTCAAATTAAATTGTAAACCATGTTGAAAAATAAAATTAAACAAAAAAGAAACATGGCTGAAAAAAAAGGCAAGGGAACTTGAAAAAAGGTTGCAAAGAGAGAAAGATAGACCGGGCAAAGACTAGGAAGTATCCTAACTCACTTGACTCGCAAAATTTCCCTTTTACTTTTATGATGCTTTTTAAATTTAAATTAATCCATATTTGAGCTCTTTTTGTTTTTTTCATGTGTAATAACACCCAAATCTCAAAAGGGACTCGGAATGATTTTAAGAGAGAGGCATTGCTGATCAACATGTCTTTTAAGAGAATTTAAAAATAATATATAGAAGAAGGAGAAGCTAGAAAGGCTTGTGAAAAGAAAATTGCCAGAGATAACCCCACACCACAACTAACATGATTGATTCACTGATTGACATTCAACTTATACAGTGGATATATTCTGGTCATTATCGTAAATTGCATAAGATAATAGTACAGTACTCTGTTATTTTTTTAATGATTTTACATGAAATTAATTAATAAATAGCAATTAATATAGCATAAAATTTAAGAGTTTTATAAAAGTTATGTTGTAGGAAAAATGATTGTATCATCTTATAGAGATTCGTTTTCTGTGCCTTAATTTTTCTTTTTCTTTTTTGCTTCAAAAAATGCAGACCCCACAAAATGTTGTGAGTGTAGGAAAAGTGATTGTATCATGTTGCATGATGAATATAAACTCCAAAATTTAAACAGTGTATATAATGTATGACAAAAATCATGGTGTATTATATATATATATATATATATATATATATATATATATATATATATATTTATTTGTATATATATATATATATATATATATATATATATATATATATATATAGATGATGGTTTTTAAATCATATAGGAAAAAATATAATTTTACAACCACTTTAGATAATATTATTTACAGTTATTCTTTTTAACTAAGTCTGACTAGTGAGACATAAAAATTATATTTTCTCTTTGTGCCACATCAGCCAACAATGTCTGAGGAGAAAAAAAAATAGCTTTATTGTTATAACTATGTCTTACTGGTCAGACTTAGTTAAAAATGGGTAGATGTAGATAATATTATTTAAAGTGGTTGTAGAAATACTTTTTTCATATATATATATATATAATATATATAGGGGAGGATTATATTTACAAACTCTTACAAACTACACTATGTACTCCCAGAAATACATAGTATAATTTGCAAAAATTTGTAAACGGATCATTCTATATATATATATATATATATATGGGGAAGGATCCGTTTACAAATTTTTTTTACAAATTACACTATGTTTTTCCGGGAGAAGATAATGTAGTTTGTAAACAAAAAAGTTTGTAAATATAGTCTGCCCCTATATATATATATATGAGGTAGGATCCTTTGACACCTTATCTGAGAGTCGTTAGATAAAAAAAGATCAACGACTCTGATTTGTAAGCATGTGATACCATTGATCTTTTTTAATTTAAGAGCTATCAGATGAGATGTTAAATTTAAAATTTGACATTGGTGTCAAATGATTCTACCCCCTCTCTCTATATATATATATAATTGTCAGGGTCTTGAATCTTTTTGATGATATATACAATAATTCTTTTCATCAAAGTAGCACGTTCTTTCGATAATGTATGTATATACTTTCCTCAAGCTTATTATTTGGTTCGTGGAACTTTAATATCAAATAATTGTTTTTCCATTATATTCTTGAGGAGTTCTGTCACTCTATCTCAGTGTTATTCTCTTACATCCTAGTTTGTAGAGAAAGTGCTCAAACAAACCCCACTATGGTGAATTTGCAAAGGTATTTTCTTTTCCTCTTTTCTTACTCTTTATTCCAAACCCAAATCTAAAGCTACGAAAGGATAGCACAAATTGTCCATTTTAGCCATTTCATCGATTAAAATCAGCAAAGGTTTGTTGTTTACAACTTGCATTGGTTTAAAGGTCAAATTCGTCCTTGTGGCATAAACAGTGGCATTCACTTACTTTAGGGGTCATGCGTGGGCTATACTACCCTAGCAGCAGCCATGCAAACCCATATTCCATAAACCTTAGGCGTGTATAAAATAGGACCCATCACAAATTAGATCTTTGCGGCTACAGACAGTTTCATATATATATATATATATGTGTGTGTATAATTTGGAATCCAATGTGGGTTCTTTTCAAATGAGCATTAGGAATCAGCAAGAATTAGGATTAGATTCATCTTTTTCTTTAATTAGTTAGTTTCTCCTAGCTAGGAGGAAGATGAGGATTATATATATGCTGAAGTGATTTGAATTATCACCTAAAGTTATTAAAGTAGTAGATTCATGCCTTTTGATCTCCAAAATGCTACTTATGATCTGAAAATAAAAAATTAATCTTCAGATGATGACCTAATTGAATGAGGAATTACAACAACTAATTTGATTTTTAACATCAGCTTTTCAGAAATGGTCATGAGTTGGATTGGTTCTCCCCCAAAATTCTTTGCAGGAAATTGATATGCATGAAAAGTTAGTTAATTAAATAAGTTGTAGTCATGATGGCTGGTGGATGGCCTTTCAATTTTGACTAATTAACGACTAAGATACTTGTTTGAGATGTGGGCGCCTAACTTTTATCCTTTTATGTAGAAAATTCAGTATTTTGCATTAATAAGGCATGTCAATAAAACAAAAGAGAAAAATTTACGTTTTTATGTGGAATATATATCAAACACAATCCCTAGAATCCACGTCAACTACACATAAGTTTTAATTAATTTTGCTTGAAAAAGAAAGAAGGAAAAGGTCAGTTGAATTTGAAAAGTAAAACCACACGCATTCCAAGATTAGCGCACACTCGATCATATATGGACATGCATGCCATAGATGTAACATATTCAAGAGTAAGTGAAAATTACTTTATGACTATTGCACGCTTCCAAATAATATGACGTTTTTAGACGATGATGAGAGCATGTATGAATCTTCCCAAATCGATCGGTTAATAGATATATTCTGTTTCTTTTCTAAGTGATTGATGCTCACATATGAGGTTATGATAACAATCTCATAATAGTGTTTCAGTGCTTCTTGGTTTTCTAATTTGATCTAATTCTCTTACAATATATATTGCTGTTACTGTGTAGTTCTGCAATATTCTGCATGCAGAGAGAGAGAGTGAGAGAGAGATATTGATGATGAGTGGAAAAGAATACCTCATCTCCATGCGGGCCAGACATTATTCACGGGTTCTTCTATTACTAGATTCTCGCATCATCGCATATGAAAACTTCTAGCTCCCTTACGTACCCACCAAGGGTTCCATAAAATGATATAATTACATAAATGCAACCATATTTGCAACTAATTCTATTGTTTTCCCGTATGTATAACTGTTATTTCATATATGTACCTATCAGGATTATAAACGTTAATTATTTAGTATATGTGTTTTGATTTTCTTATATTGCACGAGAATTGTTTTTTAGTGGTGGACTCCACACTTTAAAAAAAAATTGTACACTTTAAAAGGGTCATAACACGAGGAAATACTTCTCATACAATATGAGAAGTGTTTTTCCCTTAGTGTGTGTATATATATATATATATGCTTTAATGTTTTTAAATTGAATGTAGATAAGTTATCTACATTCGTTCCCAAAACGACGTCGTTTTGAGTTGAAAAATTAAAAAATCATAATGAAAAAGACTATTATAACCTTGAAATAAATTATAATTACAAAAATACTTTGATTTCCGCCTCAAAACGGCATCGTTTTGGTTTTCAATGTAGATAAGTTATTTACATTGACTGTAAAAAAAGCGAACTCATATATATATATGTGTGTGTGGAAAAATGTTTCTCCTTTTTTCGGCAGAAAAAAACCTCTCTGTTGACATCACATTCACATAAAAATAGGTGGATCCCATTGTAGAGAGAAGAGAGATAAAAGATTAGTGGAACACACTCACTTTTATGTGAGTGTGGCAGAAAAAAATTTTCTATAGCAAAAGCAGAAACATTGAACCCATATACATATAAAAAATGGGAAGAATCTTTTAGCTCCAATATAAGATTAAGACATCTTATTCTTCATTTCAATCGTTGATTTCTATTCATTTAACATTTGCAATTTATTTAGGATTAGTAATTAATTAATTGATATAACTCAATAAATTACAACCATTAGATAGACGGTAATCAACGATTGAGATGAGAAGTAAGACTTCTTAGTTATATATGTGTGTGTGTGAGAGAGAGAGAGATTAATGTTTCTTATATTATAGGAGATAATTTTATCTCTTAGACATACATAAAAGTGTATGGAGTCCGTATGAGGCCTGTGAAGAAAAGAGAGAAAAAAAATATAGGTCTCACATACTTTTATATGTGTGTAGAAGATAAAATTATCTCTTAGAACATGATAAACACTAATCCCTATATATATTTTTTATAACCAGAAAAATGTTGGGACGAGGAGAGACATGAAAATAAAGCTTGTCACGAATCGCAACACAGATTATTTTCCTTATTTTGTTGTAATTTCATAGTATGCAATAAGATTCAAGCTTAGATTAATTAAGCATGTAACAGACAAAAACAATTAATTTAGCGTTTATGGTTTATTTGTTTTCTTTTATATTTTTTTATATGCATATATTGATTTTTTTTTTCGGTGTCAGGTCTAAAGAGATCACAGCATCTCTAACACATTTTAACCAAATATTGTTTAAACTCGCTGTAAAGAACCTTGAGGTCACCACCCCAAAAGCTAGCTCAAGGGGTGGGAGTGCCTAAGGCCTTATAAAGACCATATTAGTTGCCCATCCAATCAATGTGGGACTATATATCTCAAATGAAAGCCTTTATGCCTCATTTCCTCTTATAGGGCTCTGTAGAAGGTTCTTATTTCTGTAGTGTGCCCGCTTAGCGCATTGCCCCTTTTTTCCCCTTTCTAATTCTCAACCTGTGATCTATTTAGTTTGCCACCTCTGTTTTTATCGGAAACCATAATCTCCCTTAAGTTATTTTTGTCTTTATGGGACTATTTCTTTAGATATCCCCACTAAATTAAATATACCCCACCTTCATTGTGAAATAAAAATTAATGGTATTAGTTGAAATCATGATTACATATGCAAGTGCTACATCAAAGTGTATGAACAAAGTGTTAAGTACCTTGAGGTCACTACCCTAAAAGCTAGCTCAAAGGGTGGAAGTGCCTAAGATCTTATAAAGGCCAAATTAGTTGCCCATCCAATCAATGTGGGACTATATATCTCAACACGCTCCCTCACGCAAAAGCTCATTTAGGCTAGAAGCGTGAAAATTGCACAGACCCATTTTTGGTTTACCTTTTTGCGTTTTTTTTTTTTTTTAATTCCAATTTTTAAAGCAGGGGACGGTGAAGCTCTGATACCATGTTAAGTACCTTGAGGTCACCACCCCAAAAGCTAGCTCAAAGGGTGGGAGTACCCAAGGTCTTATAAAAGCCAAATTAGTTGCCCATCCAATCAATGTGAGACTATATATCTCAACACAAAGATCTTCGTTCTTAACTTTGATACTTAATTCGATGCTTTATGTTTTGTTCTATACATGAAAAGGAGTTGAGAGGAGCAACTAGTCTCCACTTCGATTTTTTTATCTTCTATTCTTTAGCTCAGTTAATTAATTAATAATCTACATATGAGGGAATGTGAATGTCAGGTTTTATTTAAATTTTTGGTTTTGTAATTACTGAAATTTGTTGTTGAAACTGAGCTAAGAAGGACCGCGTCCATAAAAAGGACAGTGGCCGGAGATTTGAGAATTGAAAAGGAAAGGCCTACATAAGTAACCCAAAAAATAAATAAAATGAGAGGCCAAAATAATTAAAAGATAAAAGTAAGGTATACATGAAGAGAGTAAGGATAAGAACATGAGAGGATATAAAAAAGACAAGGAGGGACCATGGGGACAACTCTTTCATGCCCCTATTGACTCCTACCAGAACTTAGAGGTTGTTTCTATGGACTTTTGAAAAAAGTCCTTTTTATCACTTCCTTATTTTAAAAGTACTTTTTATAAAAGTTACAGTTATTTAGATTTTTTAAAAAATATTTGTTTTTTGAAAAAAAATATTTGACTTTTGACTTCTGTTTTTCTTAAAAGTTAAAATTTTGAGCTTCCGAAAAAAATAGGTTTTTGGGGTTTTTTATGACTTCTGCTTTTTTTAAAAGCAGACATCCAAACAGACTTTTTTCGAGAAGTGCTTTTTTCTCTTAAAAAAAGTAGCTTTTGAAGAAAAAAAAGATCATCCAAACAGGCTCTTACACACCTTATAGCAGTGTTCTTAAAAATGAACCGCCGGTCCAATCGATTCGTTTGAAAACCGATCTATTAATCGATTCGGTTCAAGTAATAACTTAGATATGTTATCGACCTGGTATCAATCCGATGAATCGCGATTCAACCGATATTAACCGATTTTTGAAAATCCATACAAAATATTTCACACTTTTGTAGTGGTTGGGGTTCAAACTTGTATCATAAGAATTACAAATATAACACTTATCACTAGCTAAGTAGAGGTGGAAATGGGTTAAGCTAGGCTAGGTTAGGTTAGGTTTTGACTTAAATAAGCTAGGCCAGTGTAAAATACTTTAGGTTTGATCTGGTTTGTTAGCATGTATAGGCTCAAATTATAAATATGGCTTATATTTAAAAGACAAAAGTTTTGGCTTAGGCTTGTTTAAGCCTATTAAGTATTCAATAATTAAAAAAATAATAACTAAAATAATATTACTTTATTATTTAAAATTACTAAAATAATAATGTATTTATTTATTTATTTAAAATAAATAATATATATAGGCTGACCTGTAAGCTTATAGGCCCGACATGTAAAAGAAACCCAATAGCCTGCTTTTTAAATAGGTTTTGTTTGAAACTTGAGCCTATTGTATTTGACTATATATAATAGATCGAATTGTAGGCCCTTGTTAAGCCGGCTGACCCATTTACACCCCTACCACTAGGCCACATTTAGTTGTTGGTTAAGATGCACTATTTAATATATTTATTATATAATTATATAATTTAATACAATTATTTCACAAGTTGTGACTAGTAGGTGTCAAACCCTTGTCATGGGTTGAAACAACCTAGTACTTACCACTAGGCTACATTGGTTATTTGTCAAATTGCACCATTTTAAATATTTATTATATAATTGAGTATAAAATATAAATTTATATACATCTATGCGGGTCATGCGATTTAACTAGTAATATACTGATCCGGTATCACAATCGAGTCCATGATTGATTCGGATATAATAACATTGTCTTATAGAACTCACAAGAATAATATATTAAATATGAATTTTATATTCATTATGTAATTAATAATTTCTGATGGACGTTTAGCAGAATTAGACCTCTAATTGATGAAATTACAGAAAAGACATTGAAGAATATTTCTATTTCGAGGCAAACACAACCTGGCAACTTGCCATTGTTATCTTCATTATTTTTTATTTCCCTCTTCTTTCTATGGTTATCTTTTTTCTATTTTTGGGTTACTCTTTTTCTAGTAATCTTTGTTCGTTCAGTGTCACTCATGAGCCTACGTTAGGACATTTACAAGGCCCAAATAGTCAATGGTTATGGATAGACACAAGCCTCCCAACCCATAAAAGGCCTCATTTCTGTAGATGATTGATTATTCGAGTTTTGAAGAGCAATTCCAAGTTTTGGTTTGCGTTTCTCTATCCAAGTCCTCCAACATGCGTGAAAAATTAGAGAATCAAACTTGAAAATAATTAAAAAGGAAATGAAGAGCACAGAATATTCGATAAATTAAACATATCTATACAACCAATATATATATGAAGAATAAAACTCGGATGATCACTACCTTTATTTTGCTCTCTTTTTCAACACTATTCAGTCGGCTCATGGAGGTTGAATTGAATTCAAAGGGGAAAATGTAGTTTAACGAATGAAATAATCCCATGATTTTGACCTGTGTTGTCCTTCGTAGAAATTGTCATGTATAGTCGTTACTAGCTAGTTAGCATGACATCCTTGACTATATACGACTTACTCAAAGAGTTGAACGTTATAAGCATAACATCAATAATATTAGGTAGGTGGCTGGAATTTACCCGTACGTAGATGCTATTATTCAATTGGAATGGTAGTTATGAATAATATGTACAATAAACTTCTAGATAACTTGAAAGTTGTTCTATACTACAAAAAGTATTTGGATACGTATTGATATACATAATAAAACAAGTGTAATCGACGATTAATTATTAATGCTATATAAGTGATATTTGACTCATATTTTATTAAAAACATGTATTGTAAACATTTTTTTTTACAAAAATTCCCTTAAACTCATTATTAATTATTATGTTACTTTAGTTTTACGTAATCAAGTTTTTTTTTTTGGGTGGTTACAAAATGCATGTTTTAATAACTAGTAAATTTAGAAATTTATAAATTTTTTTTATTGAAAGTTATACTATTAAATTTATCTCTAGTTATACAAGCAGTTTTTCGTCAGATTTTTCAACACAAACTTACACATAACTTAATAAGTATTCTTTGAATATATTTTTTAATTTTGTAAATATGGTTCCTATATAAATTACTTGTAACAACCGTGATTCCGTGAATGTAAGTTTTTACTTTTCTTTCCAGGCAATTCGGATTAATAAGACCGGTGCGTTTCATGCCTTAAGTTGATTTTTTTGTGTGTGGGTTCTGCAATTGTGTTAAGTTTAATTTTACATATTAATTTTACGTGTAATATTCTGAAACGTGGATAAAAACTCAAAGTAATAATATTTCATAGGGTTAAGTGTTATTTTTAAAAGACGTAAGTTATTTCTTTTTAATTTTTAACATTATATCTTATTATTAAGATGTAATTATATATGAAATTTTTTTTTTCTCTCTCCACATCAGTTAAAGTGATTGAGGAGAGAAAAAGAAATTTTTTTATACTATAATTGTGTCTTACTGAAAATATATAATGTTAAATACTAAAATCACATGATATCAAAAGCACAAATATTTTTTCTTATTTGATAAACTAAACTAAAATAAAATAAAAAAGCTTCAATTTACTAAATGTAAACAGAAACAGAAGCAGGGAGAAGTGAAGGACAAGATTATGGTAGCGCTGCACAGCACAATCTACAACGTGTGGGAGAAGTGAGAGAATTGAATAGTGTTGCATAGAGTTGCTTTTAATGAAATCTTTTCAAAAGGTTTTGGCTTGGAACATAAGCTACTGGACAGTGAGTACATATAATTCATAGAAGAATGATTGCGAACAGTTTAATTATGTCAATCAATGCTGCGGTAGAAATGACTAGTGCATGCTGTGATGCTATTTGTTCTAAGACTCCAACTGGTAACTGGTTAGAACATTGAACAACATGCACGAGGATTAGTTGCTTTCAATGTTTCAGACAGAGTAAGGAGCAAACATACTCCGTCCAGAATCAGACATCACAGTACCAATGAAAACATTCGTACGTACTTTGATAAATGCCCCTGTCCAACAGTTTTGCATTAATGATACACTGATAACATCAATGAAAAGATTGAAGTTATTCTGGCAGGGGAGTTCAAAAAATTAAGTGCCACTTAAGTGAGAGAAAAAGAGAAAAAATTGAAAAAAGAGAAGAGAAGAAAGAGAAAAAAAAAAATTTAATACAGATGTCAATTTTTGAGTGAAAGGATCGCGGTGATCTTGAAACATATTAAAAAATTCTCAATAAACATGTCCACGTCCTTTTTTTTTTTTTTTTTTTTTGGTATTTGTGTTTTATACTATGCTCAGTTTGAAAAAATTTCCCTCAGTTTGGTGTACGTGGAAAAAAAAAGCTTTAAAGCATCATTCATTAAACACCATTCATAAAACACTATGATGAGATTATAGTAAGTTAGAATTCAATCCTGATCTGGAAGAACTTCGCTGAACATTGAACAAAGATCTCTAGCTCTTAATTGAAAATTAAATAAAATTGTCCCTTCTCTGCAATTGCACTATTAGTACGGTTTTGGAACTCTGTAGAAGTATCAGCACAATAACCTCACCCTTGACTGTGATACTGTAGAAAAAAGTTACCTCTGCAAATTTTACAGGATGAAATTACCACAACAGTTATTAGCAAGTTTGATTGAGATACTTGGTAGAATTACACGATTTGTAATTTCAATCGCACGATTCATACAATTTGGCAAACTAACAATTGTCTCTACCATATACATACTTCACTACAAGATTACAAGTTCAATCCTCACCGTCGTTACTTTCGAGTGGAATTAAAATACGCATAAGGTAAACCAAAAAAATTAGAACTGTACAATATCCACATTTCAAACAAAATATTTTTGTATGAGGGGATGTATTAGAAATTAATATAAATCATTAAAAAAGCCCTAAGATAATACCTTAAGATTTTGGAATGAAGTTATCCTTTAGAAGATACTTTTGAATCTATGCAATACATACATAAATCATTGTCATCTCGTATTTATATGAATCACGAAAAATTAACCAATATAATATAGTTTTAATAAAAAAATTAAAAAATTAAAAAAATTATTTAAATAGTATTTATTAATTTGATATAACTTAACCAGTGTTGACCAAGCAATCCCACAAATTAAATGTGACACTTGTGTTAAAACTTAAAAGTGAGATAAGATAATAATAAAAATATATATGTGTGTGTATGTGTTAGGTTTGGGGACCCATAATCAAACTGTAATTCCTAATTAGTTATTAAATTATATTATTTTAATAATTTTTTAAAAACTATATTGAAAAGGCAATGGAAAAAATCTGCTGGGCTTGTGGTATTTGATTGTTATTTTTTTTATTCTTTAAAACAGGGTGCTTCACTGAGTAATCAACTCACCTATTCATCTTATTTGGTTATTCCATTGTTCAGCTTTTATTTTATTTTTAAACAGATGTTTTGCATATTTGCTCACTCTTTATATGCATCTTATTTAATTATACTATTTCTCCATTATCATTTTTATAAAATATAGGCTTCATGTAACCACTTTAGGTAATTTTTTAGACTAAGAAAAAAATAAGGAAAAAAATATTACAAGAGAACAATGCAGCATTTTCTCTACAATAAATTACGCGCCAAATATAATTATTTTCCTATTTCTATAAACAATGTGAGGTAGAGTATTTAGAATTAACTGCCATTTAGTAAGATATCTTAAAAATTATGACGTGTTTGGTTATGCCTTTTGGGTTATGATGACATTATGGTTTCATTAAAATTTACTGTTTTCTTAGTGATATGTGAAATTTAAGTATTATTTGAGACTGTTGAGTATTCTCTTAATGTTTTAATTTTTTTTTATTGTGGGTTTAAAAAATTGAACAAACAATTCCGGATACAATTCATGATTTGACATAGGGTGTTTTAGAAGTGCCTCTGAATCATTATTTGCTGAGAAAAACATTTTTCCTCAAAATCTTATAATTTCACTTCATTTTGAGAAATTAGTTTTGTCAAATGCGCTATCAATGATGGCTGATATTTCTCGGTTTTTCTTCGTAGTTTTTTTAGCACTAAGAACCGTTGCTCCGTCTGTTTCATACATTAATTTGCGGCAGCTCGTCAGTTAGAAATAGGTGTAGACATTGAATCCCATGCTGCAGGTTTAACCTACAACGTTTTATGAATATATAACCCCAAAGTCTGGCCGATTTTCGATTAAGTTTTTAAAACATTGATTAATTACATATATCACGGAAAACATTATCCTATTTCATATGTAATATAATCCGATGCTGTCTTTCTTTTTTCCCCTTGCCGTGGTGAAATCTATGTTGTAGCAGAGTGTTGGGACATTAAAGTGCGATGGAATCCCACGGGATTAATAATAGATTAATTAAAGACCATATTTCATTGATCCAGTAGCTGTTGACATATAACTTTTAATTAAATCGAAAATAAGGTTAGATTTACTTCTTGCTAGTGTTCTTTCGTCAATCATTAATAAATCATCCACATTTTTAACATAACCTTTATATTGTTGAGAGCGTGGAGATATTTTAGAATAGAGAACTTTTTTCTCTCCCAAACTTTCGTTAATATATTTTATTTTTTTAATAAAATGCATTGCTTAGTCAAAGCAACAAAAGTTATCATAAGTCATAACTATAATAATAAATTGAGTAGATTATTATACTAATCTCTGTTTTAGATAATCCTGCCTTATGGAGACAGTAACGAAATTGTTTCTACCGGCTCATATTGATTTAATTACGTCATCAATTAGCCAATCATGAGCAATTTAAAGTCTCGTGATTTTTTTTTTTTTTTTTTGTAGCTTAATGCTAGCCGACTCAAATTAAATCCTAACGAAACAGATCAAGCAAACACCAAAGATGAGTTACTAGAACACAATCACTTACAAAGCACTGAACAAACCCACAGACTCAGTATCAAAACCAAATTTCGAAGTTAACAAAAGGAGGGGGTGTGTCCCTCTTTTACAAGCATTCTAATCACTATCAGTATCCCTTTCCAAACAAGAGAGTAAAGATGATCAATATAAACATGAGATTTTCTTCTGTCATGGTATAGTAGCTAACTTGTATAAATTTTCTGTTGCAAAGTTGCTTTCTCTACAAAATAGCATGTGGATTAAGGGATCGTTTGCATGAGGCTAAAAAACTATCCACGTCCTAGGATTAGTATTTTTCTACTGGGGAGACATATGTTTTTGAAAACATCATAGTTTTGAAGAGTTGGTTTCTATGATATATAATAACATTTTGTAATTTCATAATGCTGATCACAATTAGTAGTTCTGTCATTAGGACCCAGAATTCAGAACATTGTTTGTATCCGTGCCTATGAAGTTGAAGACCCGTCTCGTGACCCCTTTTACAGTCCTAAACCAGTACTAGTTAAACCTTCCAAAAATTCTTATATGGGAAGAAATTAAGAAAGAAAAAGGGGGAAAAGTTATTCAAATAAAACATCAGCAGGGTATCTGAGATAGGGTTGTGCATGGGTCAGGTCGGGTCAGGTTTTTGTCCGACTCGACCCAACTTGATTTTTATAGGTTAGGTATTTTGACCCGACCCGCTTTAATTTGATCCAAGTCAGGTCCGATTTAGATTGGATTTTGTTGAACTAGTTCAGAACCAGTTTGGATCTGACCTGACTTGGTTTCTGAAGTGGGTCTGACTTGGTTCTGAACTGGGTCAAATCTAACCTGACCCGTTTTTTACTTGGTTTTCTCACAAAATTTTGTCGAAATTTTTAGGTTGCAAAAGACGAAAATTTCGTCACAAGTTTTGACGAAAATGATTTCTTCCATCAAATGTTTTAAACGAAAAAAGAATTTTGTCAAAAAATTTGACGGAATGTTTTTCGTTCAAAATTTCGATGAGAATGTGTTCTGACGAAAATTTTGACGGAAATTATTTCGAGGGAAATGTTTCATTTGAAACTTTCGACGAAATTTAGATTCTCTAAAGAATTTTGACAGAATAATTTTTTCGTCAAAATGTTTTTTTTGTCAAAAAAATTTACGGAATATTTTTATAGAAATGTGTTTCGTTGAAAATTTTGATGGAAATTTTTTATCAAAAAACTTGACGAAAATATTTAGTTGAAAATTTTCGATGGAAATGTGTTTCGCTAAAAATTTCGACGAAAATGTTTTTTTGTCAAAAAATTTAACGAAAATTTTTTCGTCGAAAACTTTTGCCGAAATTTGAAATCTGAAAAGAATTTTGATGAATTTTTTTACCGTCGAAATTTTTTGTCGTCAAAATTTTTTGATGACGAAAATGTTTCCGTCGAAAACTTTCGCCAAAATTTGAAATCTGTAAAGAATTTTGATGAAATTTTTTGTCGTCAAAATTTTTGATGACGAAAATATTTTCGTCGAAAACTTTCGCCGAAATTTGAAATATGTAAAGAATTTTGATGAAATTTTTTGCCGACGATATTTTTTGATGACGAAAATGTTTCCGTCGAAATCTTTCACCAAAATATGAAATCTGTAAAGAATTTTGATCAAATTTTTTGCCGTCAAAATTTTTGATGACGAAAATATTTTCGTCGAAAACTTTCGCCAAAATTTGAAATATGTAAAGAATTTTAATGAAATTTTTTGCCGTCGAAATTTTTTGATGGAAATGTGTTTCGTCGAAATTTTCAATGGAAATTGTTTTGAGGAAAATATTTTATTTGAAACTTTCGACGAAATTTAGATTCTCTAAAGAATTTAGAGAAAATATTTTTTCTGTCAAAATTTCTTATCGAAATATTTTTGTCAAAAACATTTACGAATTTTTTTTACAGAAATGTGTTCCGTTGAAAATTTTGATGGATATATTCTTTATCAAAAAACTTGACGAAAATTTTTGGTCGAAATTTTTTGATAGAAATGTGCTTCGCTAAAAATTTCGACGAAATTTTTTTTTGTCAAAAAGTTTAACGAAAATGTTTCCGTCGAAAACTTTCGCCGAAATTTGAAATCTGTAAAGAATTTTGATGAAATTTTTTTCCGTCAAAGAATATCGATGATAATGTGTTTCGTCGAAAGTTTTGATGAATATATTTTTTTATGAAATATTTTGACGAAATTTAGATTCCGTAAAAAAATTTGACAAAAAAAATATTCCGTCAAATATTTTTACCGATATGTTTTTAGTCACAAATTTTGATGAAAATATTTTTCGTCAAAAATTTTGACGTAATTGTGATTTTTTTTTCACATAATGGGTATGGGTCAAGTTTTGGGTCAGTGGGTCAATATTAAAACGAGTCAGGTCTAAAACTGACCCAAATAAAAATGGATCAGTATTTAAACCAGTTCAAAAAATATGAGTATTTATGGGTCGGGTCAAGGTCAGATCAAGGGCAGGGCAAGTGAACCAGTTTTTTTGCACACCCCTGATCTGAGACCCTTGTCCCTCCAATGCTCTCCAAAACTTCCAAACATAATAGAATTAGCTAGCCACGTTTTGCTCCACTCCTTATCCTAGTTCCTCCTTTGAAATAAAGACTAGAATAATATGTTGTAAAGAACCAATTCAACCCAAAAGCTTAAGCTGTGGAGTGAAACTATATTAATGGTTATTTTATATATCTCAACATCTGTAAATGATCAGTGGCTCAGCGCGAAACAATGACCCCCAACCACTTCATGTTGTTCAACTGAATCTTCTACTTTACGAATGATTGAGAATGGCATCAAGCATCACTACAAAAAAATTAGGCATGTTAACTATTCAAATAAATAGCAAAAGCTGCCACAAACATCTGCATTCTCGGAATCACTAACAGAATTATATATATTCAGATAAGTCTACTTATGCAACCCAGCGGTGTGATGGGACTTGATGGGCAACTCTAGCCCAAGAATGTGTAATCTGGTTTGGTTTCTTTCCTTCATTTTCAAAAAGAAAAAGAAAAAGAAAAAGATCACTCTCTTAATGTGATCACGCTCTAGACAGTGACACGTCTCATCTTGAGAGCCCGAAAAATGATTCTTTTGATGAGAACGGAT
This sequence comes from Gastrolobium bilobum, assembly GCF_033153095.1. Taxonomy (NCBI): domain Eukaryota; kingdom Viridiplantae; phylum Streptophyta; class Magnoliopsida; order Fabales; family Fabaceae; genus Gastrolobium; species Gastrolobium bilobum. The sequence goes on along the minus strand of NW_026898878.1, from coordinate 129,526 downwards.
CATGAACATGTGATGAAACCTAATTACATGGTACAGAAGTAACATCATATCCATCAAAGTAATGGACCGTGGCCTCATTTTATTTCTGACCACAATTGCAAAGGACAAAACACTAAAAAAAATTAGGAGGGAGAAAAAATCAAACCGACAACGTTAACCACCAACTGGCTTTTGATAAGCAACATTCAGTAATGATTGTTGGAGATGAGCTACTTCTCTGCACTCTACATCTTCTGAATAATCTACATTCATTAAGGTAATAAAAATAAAATAAAAAATTACAACAGGGAATGACATATCTGGTTGATACATACATGGGGTTTGAGGGGGTAAAAAATACTGAACCTTGAGATAAATAATGACCAGCTATCACTACCAAATATTCTTGTCCAAGAACCAGCAGCAACCTACCTCATCAAACATCAAGAAAAGTGAGAATTCAGGGTTTTACCAAGTGCTACAACAAGGACATTTAATAAAGTTAGAAACACTTTAAAGTAAATCAATTCCATTCTGCTTGTAAATTTACTGTCTTGCCAATTAGGATGACTCCACCATACGATGCCACCTTTGGAGTAAATATTGATTTGACCGGACTGGAACCTGGTGAACTGAATGAAAAAGGGTTAATAAATCTTGATTCAGTGGTTTCAGTGGTTCACTTAATGACTTGAATGCAAGCAGCCAAAGCCATTGTCCAATACATTGATATCTTCATATTCATCTTCATTTTCAGTAGTTGGAATGTCAATGTCAAATTGACCCTCAAATTTCTCACTAAACAGTAATTCTTCCCAGAACTCTTCATCAAGTTCTCTGTCCAGCCTCTCTTGTGGTTCTAGTACCTCCAGTCCTTCCTCCTCCTCTCTACTCCCCCTTCCAAAACCCTGCATTTCCATAGCTAGCACTTCCAACTCTGACACTCCAAACTCACAATCCCAAAATTCTAAGGGCTCAACTTTAACGGTGCTCCTTCCTTCACCACCCCTGCTTGATTCTCCAATACCTCCTAGCTCAATTTGCCTTCTCCTCTTTTTGGTCATGGCTTCTTCAAGCTCCTCTCTCTTCTCTTTCTGTTGGAGTAGTTGCTGAACAAAGGCAGGGTTTTTCATAGCTCTAGCTAAGAATGCCATCATTTGTTGCTGCTTGATTTCTGTCCCTTGTAACCTTTGCTCCATCTCTTCAAGGCACATTCTGGTATTCTGTTGCTTCTGTTTAAGATTCACAAGCTCCAACATTAACAACCGCTTGTCGTGCCTCAAACGATCAATCTCTTCATCAAGTCCTAAACGGCCAACTTGAACACAGTGATTTTGTACTTGTTGGGAAGGGTTAGGCTGGGAAGGTGCTTTCCTTCTCCTTATGTTCCTCAATAGGTGCCTGTGCCCTTTGAGGAACCCTTCATTTGCAAACTCCCATCTATCTGGATCAATTTTTCTAAAACCCTGTAAAATCGAATACCACAATCAATATGAAGAACCAAGAATTAGACAAATTGAGAATAAGTTAGAATTGGAATAACAATGGCATAATTCTTCATTAAAACATTGCTAGACAATTATTTCATTGAAAAATATAAGTAAAAGAAACTAGTAACTTCGACCAGAGAAAAATTAGAAAATGAAAAACAACAAAAGCGAGAACAAAAAGGAGTATAAAAAAACCACTCTCAGTTAAACCCGACTAACGAGTATGGAGCGGAGGAAATCCTCTTACGCAGCCTTACTCTTGCATAATTGCAAAGAGACTGTTTCCTGAATTCGAACCCATGACCTTTCAGTCACGAAGGAACAAAAAAGAGTATCATTCAAAGGAAAAATATAATTGGTCTCTTTAATTTGTCTCCCGAAGTAAAACATTAAACCACATAGGCGTTAATATTTTGAAACTCAGATTAAGTCCTGGTTGAAGGAAAAATAGAAGAAATTAAAGAGATTGATTGAATTAAGATAGTACTTACATAAGTGTTTAGTTGTCTAACAAAGCTCGAGAAATTGTTGTGCTTGAAGTATCTGGGTAAAAGATCTAAGGAGAAGGCATGTGGATCCCAAACCACAAAGCTGGTGCCACCTCTGCTCCATGAAACCACGTGATTGGTTGTTGGGTCGTCCACCACATCAAAAGTTTTGGTGAGGAATGGAGGGGGTCCTATGTCATGAAGCCCCACCATTGGCTGGGGTGGTGGAATCATTGGTGGGAATTCACCTCCTGATTGAAATGATGATGATGGTGGTGGTGGTGGTGGTTCTAAGTATTCTTCTTTCACTGAGTACATATAATTCATTTTCAAATTCTCCTGGTAAAGCTTAGTGGGTTCTGATATCTGAATTCTGTTATTTATGCTTCTTCCTATGCAGATTGATAATTCTATACCAGCCTTATTTGTTCAGTGAAGAAACTTGCACATAAGCAAATTTGAGAGCAGAAAATTGCAAAAGTATTGAAAACCCAGCTTGAACAGCATAATCCAAATGAGGTTGGAGAGAAGGTTGTAAGTAATGATGATTGAAACATTAAGAAACAGTGAAGGTTAGGATTTTGTTTGTCAGATAAAAATACAGATGACTCTGTTTTCTTCTTTGTTGGGAAGGAAAGTCGTTTATGCCGTTAAAAAGAATTGTTTATTTTCCCTATCCACAACTATGAAGTGATTATATAGAGTGAATGGTTTGAGGGATTATACAGAAGAAAATAGTGGAGTTTATTGAAGAGCAATGATTGATTAGAATGTTCTAGATATCTTGGGAGTAATATTTATTTGATTTAATTAGCCCCTTCATTGGATAGCAATTGGATGATATAGAGAAAGTGGATGGTCACTTGGTTCGGAAAATTCTGGAAGTTACAAAGGCATTGCATGATGATGTGATGTGATGTGGTGATATCATATGGGTGTGTGGTGTGGGGTTCCCAGCTGGTCTGAAAAGATTGGTTTTGGTTACCACACTGACTTAAAATAACATGAATATCATTTAATAATTGAATACATCAATTATATCATTTTCTCTTGAAAAATTATTTATTTTAGTTTTATTTTATTCCCCGATTCTAATTTTTTTCCTTGGAACGAATAGCTTCTTTGACTAAATACTGAATCAAGTAAGGTAATAATTATTCTAAATCTTATAACAGACATAAATTTACCAAACAATTCAAGTGACAATATAATATTACAAAAGGTTCACATAATCTGAGGATCATATATATATATATATATATATATACACTAACAAAAAGCGTAAACAAAATAGTACATTCACTACAAGAAAAGGTGTATTTCGCGACTGAATTTCAACGACGGTTGACTGTAAACCGTCGCAAAATATGATATCACGACTGTTAGTACGACGCCCTAACCAACGGTCGTTAAATATAACAATTCTACGACGGATATCAACGACGGTTTGTAACCGCCTCCAAATATATCATTTCACGTCGGTTGAAACTGACCCTGAATATACAATTTCACGTCGGTTGGGCTAACCAACTCAGAATATAACATTCCACGACGGTTCGGTTAAATGTGAAAAAAAATTAAGCATAATGACAGCCAACAGGATTTGAACACATTACACCTTGGACAAATTAAATGACAACAACCACTATGTCATTGAATTCTTCGTGCTATTTTGTTATTATTATTAAGATATATATGTGTATAGGATCCTTTGATATCGGTGTCAAACTTTGAAATTTAACACCAAATTATAACAGTTGACTTCTACCAATGAACGATTATCATTTATTAGGAATTGATTTTTAATTAATGAATTGGATTCATAATTAATGATAATCGTTGATTGACGAAAATCAATAGTTAGGATTTAGTGTCTAATTTTAAAGTTTGAAACCAGTGTCACATGATTCTACCCCATATATATTACATACTTTTACGTGTTATTTAAATCAAGCTTTTCAACTAGTGACACTTCCAATTGGACTAGTGAACCACTTATCTACTACCGAAACCGAGTCAATAATAAGTCGCATTTTCATAAAATTGGTTCAACCATATAATTTTGTTGAGTATCTCTTCTCTGAAATCTCCTTGCTATAATTTAGACTTAAAGCACCGAAATTGAATGATGGTTACATAATTTCTATACATACCCTAATATGGAGGCCGGTACAATTGGAATAATGAAAAGTTATATTAATAGAGTATAATTTGGAGATCAAACTGAATATTTAATAACATAGTAATTTTGAGTGGAAAGTCAATCAAATTTATTTCGTACCATTCGCTTAATGAGAAAATGTGTATTAAGTGAGAGAAAAAAATAGGTCATGAGAGAGAGAGAATGGAAAAAAATAAAATAAAATAAAAGTATGGGTCCATCTTTTTGTGAAAGTGAAATGAGCACAACTTGTGTCAATTTGAAACGACAAATATTTATGTACAAAAAAGGACAAATATTTATTTCGTAAAATAAATTATGGTTAATATTTAAAATAAATGAATTACTGTAAAAATCCTAGTTTATTTTTAATTTTAATAATCCCTCCTAAATATTTGAAGATGTCACGTTTTAGCAAAGCATAAAATGTAAGTGTATTGACCTAACTTAATTGTAAGGTTGTTATTTGAATTAGTTTTCAAATTTAATATCAACGTGGGAAGTTAACGTGGTTTTAATTGGTTTTCAAATGTTATTTAAAGATCAGTTATTCTTGCGTGATATCAAGGTTCATCCATCCTTGAAGCTTTTGAGTAAGGATGAAAGCATGCGTTTTATCTTATGTGTTTGGGAAATAGTTCCAATGATTTTGGGAAACCAATAATCTGAAGATGCAATTTCCAAATAAACTCTTTTATGTGTAGCATTGATGACGACGACCACAAGAGACGTTAAGATTCTTTTATCTGTTTGACTTAGTTGGTGTTTCAATATTTAAATTAAAAAAATATAATTTTTAGTATACTTCATAAATAAAAGGTATCTTAATGAATAATGTAACTAAAATAAACGATGTTATCAAAAAAAAAAAAAATAAACGAAAAAATGTGTATCATTTTAAGCGAGAGAAAAAAAAGTAATGGAAGTGATAGAGAATGGACAAAAAAATAAAGGTATGAGTTCCACCTTCTTATGAGAGTTAAATGAACACAACTTGTGCCAATTAAAATTAAAAATATTTTTCTATAAAATAAATTATAATTAATATTTTAAATAAATGAATTACTGAAAAAACCCATTTAATTTTTAATTTTAATAATCCCTCCCAAATAGTTCTTCAATCCCACTATATTTTCAAACCCAAAAGCCCAAATTTTCTCATTCCCTCTGACCCTTTTTTCCCTTTCCCACATTTTCTTTTAACCCTCCCTCCTTTCACCTTCCTATTCATTAGGTTTTTCACTACCCGCGTTATTTCAGTAAACCACAAGGAGGACATCCCCGCGTTATTTCACTTTTCGCTTCCCTTCCCCTTTCATAGTGTAAACCTTTTCGTTTTCAACATCAGTTCTTCCCCTTTCTCTTTCAGTTTTCGCTTAATCACCTTTTCGCTTCCCTTCCTTGTTCATTCGAACATCAGTTGTTCAACGGCTTATTTGGTCTCGTCATCTCAAGGCCGGTAAGTTTTTTTAAAAAATTTTGTCATCTCTTGATATTTTCATTTCCTCATCTTCATTTTGATTTTGTTTTGGGGATTTAGGGTTTTGCTTATTTGGTCTCAGCCATTATTTGACAATGCTAGTTTTTTTCGAAGGGGCTGTGTTTCTGAATTTTTATATCTCTGCCTCTACCTTCTAATCTTTGTTGTTCTGTTTTTCCCCCTATCAAACGAGTAAATCCAAGCAATGAGTTTCAATTTACGAAAAAATTTTAGTTACTGTTTTTTTGAAGTCCAATGTGGTCACTAGCTAACATAGCTAGATTTTTTTTAAGAAAAAAGAAAAACTTGGAATAATAAACGCACCAAGATTTAATGGTTTATTGTTTTTTTTTTGTGAATGAGCGATTTTTACTGGTTGATAATATCAATTTTTTTATTATCAATTTTTTTTTGAACAGGAGTAAGGACCATAGGAGCGAGTTGTGCGTGAGAAGCGAGAATTGTAGCAGAGGGGAGGATTGGAGAATAGAATTGTAGTAGAAGCGAGTACATAATATATATTATTTATATTGATACTTAGTATATAAAATTAGTGATCATGGTGTTTAACTTGTTTATAAAATTAGTACATAATAGAATTGGGCATCTCTGATCATCAAAACTGACTGCTTCTTCAAGAGTTTAACTTCATTCCATAAATTTATCAAGTGCTTGAATCTGTGCTATTTGATTTGCTTAAATTGATTTATGGTATTTGAATTTGTTGAGGTTGGTTATACTAATAGCTTTCCACTTAATATATAGGTGCACTTGTAAGCAATCTCCTCATTGGAAAGTGCAATTGGTCCCTGAAAATGTAAGTTATATTTTGTTGAAGAGAGAGATGTTGGGGAGATGAATGTCATGACTATCTTAATATCATTCGTAGTTAGATTGGGACTTGGTTAGTCTAAAGTAAAAGATCTCTAAAATTTATTTTAAATATGAGCTAACTAAATGGTTTAATTGACTTTGTTATTTTGTTCTTCAAATATGCAACTTGTGTTACTGGTTATAGTTGACTTGTAATCATGTCTTATTGGTGAAGTGAAAGATTTATATAACATGTTTTATAATTGCAAATGTTTGATTTAATGTGCTTTGTATTGAAATGCCTATTCTACAAAATTTGGCACTTATTTTGCATGCTATTAGGAATTGATTTTTATTGTTAAGTGTTGATCTTCACAATATGTATAACCCTATATGCTTCCTGTTGGTTTTATGTATAATTAATATGCAAGTTTAGTTATAGTGATTTCTGTGTATAATTAATATGCAAGTTTAGTTATGGAGAATCAGAGAATAGGTAAAATGATAAAAAAATTTGACTATTTACTGACTTGCATGCTTGATCTGTATTGGTTATTAAATCTATTTTTAATAAATAAATTGGAATCAATTTAAGTTTGTATATATTATGGCTTGTGTCCTTTTAAATTATTTTTTTTGCAACTTTTTTGAGTTCACTCCCTTTTAATCTTACTGCCTTACTATATGTGCATTTTAACTTTATATTAACTTCACTGACTTTTTATGTTGTCTTATTTCATGCCTCTTTCTGTAAACTGTCAGTGCCTTATTGAAATTCTGGTGTATAGTCCCTTTCACTTTCGATACCATCTTTGGAGGTACGTGTAACCTAACACACACTTCATTGATGCATGTTATTTGATGCTATTTTTTGTGTAGAAACAAAATATTTTGCACCGCTTGTAATTTGCATTGCTTGTGTGCTAGTTTATATTGTAAGTTTGGAATCTACTAATTGCATTGCATATATAAGTTTGTCAGTTAAATTGGAATCAATTTAACTTTTATATATTATGGGCTATGCCATTTTTAATTTTCCAATGGGAATTTTTTTGAGTACCCGCCCTTGTGACCGTTTTTTAATTCTCTTTCCATGATATGATTCATCTTTATGGATTGAGTGACTTTTAGTAGTACTAATTTTCGGTTGGGTCTTACACTTCACTTGTTATAATAAACGTTATTTTAATATCATCACATAACATGCTACTAGACTGAAAATAATTTCACGCATAAGGACTAAATTGAAAATATTTTTGGTATAAGAATCAAATAAAATATAAGCCCTAACCAACCTTAACCCCAACCATATTGTTAACCATAAACCCTTACACTAACCCTAAATTAAACCAAAACCTTAAAGATAGATCCATGTCTCTCTTTATCTGAAATTACAAACTCCCAATCAATTTGAATTGACTTGAATCTTAATTTTTATAGAAACATTACAAAGCAATGGATAAGTCTTGGATTATGCAGCCACGTAATTCACCTGCATATGAACAAGGTGTTCGGGCTTTTATTGATTTTGCATCACAAAATCGTGGAATTGAAGGTGAAATATTATGCCCTTGTCCAGTATGTGGGTTTAGAAAATGGCAGAAAAGAGATGTTGTGTATGATCACCTAATTTGCAGACAATTCCCAAAAGGTTACACTTTTTGGTTCCATCATGGGGAGACAAACATGGGAGAGGCTAGTAATGTTACTACTGCATTTAATGCCAATGACACCCATGAAATTATGGTTGATGAAGATCCAATGCAGAACATGATCAATGATGCATTTGGAGTTGATATGCACAACGTAAATGAGCATAACCTTGAATGTAATGAAGATATTGCCCAAGGGGGACAATCAACAACAAATGAAGCTAAAGAGTTTTTTGAACTAGCTAAAGATGGAGAACAACCATTATATGAAGGGTGTACAAAATATTCAAAGCTTTCTTTTATAGTGAAGTTGTATCACATTAAATGCCTTTGTGGGATGACAGACAAGGCTATGACAATGGTATTGGAGCTATTACAAGATGCATTTGACCATGCAAAAATTCCAAAATCATTCTATGAGGCAAAGAAGACTATCACCAAGTTAGGTTTGGACTATCAAAAGATAGATGCATGCTCAAAAAATTGTATGTTGTATTGGGGTGTCAATGATGAAAATATGCAGACGTGCAAAGTTTGTCACAGCTCCAGATGGAAGACAAAGAATAAAGGTGATGATATTTTAAGATCCGATGATGGCCGCAATAAGAAGAAGGTGCCAGCTAAAGTTGTTCGATACTTCCCATTGAAACCGAGATTACAAAGATTGTTTTTGTCCTCGAAGACAGCGAATGATATGAGATGGCATGCTATGGTAAATAACAACGATGGCATGATGAGGCATCCTCGGGATTCTGAAGCTTGGAAGAAGTTTGATTCAATAAACACCTCATTTGCATTAGACCCACGCAATGTGCGACTTGGATTAGCTACTGATGGTTTTAATCCCTTTGGTAACATGAGTTCTAGTTATAGCATTTGGCCGATTGTCTTAGTTCCTTATAATACCCCTCCGTGGGTATGCATGAAGTCTACATCCTTTATAATTTCAACAATCATCCCTGGTAAACAAATGCCGGGGAATGATATTGATGTTTATCTACAACCCTTAATTAAAGAGTTGAAGGAGTTATGGCATGATGGTGTGGATGCATATGATTCTGTTAAGCGGGAAATGTTCAAGTTGCATGCAGCCTTGTTGTGGACTATTAGTGACTTTCCTGGTCTTGGAACATTGTCTGGATGGAACACCTACACTGGACTTGCTTGTCCAACATGCAACTTTGATAGTATTCCTTGTCGCCTTCCCTATAGTAGGAAATGGTGTTTTATGGGTCATCGACGTTTTCTTGATCAAAGACATAGGTTTAGACTGAACAGGATTCGTTTTAATGGACAACAGGAGCTTCGTCATCCACCCAAGATAATTTCTGGTTTTGATGTTCTTGATCAAGTTCAGAATGTTGATGTCACTTTTGGTCGTAGTCAAGATGTTAGAGGAAAGGGGAAGAGGGTACGTGGCAATGCAGGTGTTAAACAATGGAAAAAGAAAAGCATATTTTTTGATCTTCCTTACTGGGAGTCCAACTTACTGCATCACAATCTTGATGTGATGCATATTGAGAAGAATGTGTTTGATAATATTTTATACACCTTGTTAGGTGATAGTGCAAAGTCTAAAGATCACCTAAATGCTCGAAAAGACTTGAAAGAATGGAAGTGTAAGTCAGACCTTTGGCCAGGTGAGAACGGGAAATATCCTTTAGCAATCTACACAATGAATAATAAAGGCAAGAAGGCATTCCTTAGTACTTTAAAGAACATTTCAGTGCCAGATGGTTATTCAAGCAACATTTCTAGGTGTATTGATGTAGACACTCTTCGAGTGAATGGAATGTTAAAAAGTCATGATTGCCATGTATTGATGCAACAACTTCTACCATTGGCTATGAGGGTAGCATTGCCTGAACAGGTGTCCAAGATTTTAATTGAATTATGCTCTTTCTTTAAACAAATATGTAGTAAGGTGTTGAACGTCACAAGTTTAGAAAGATTGCAACATGACATTGTTTTGACTTTATGCCACATGGAAATGTTATTTCCCCCTTCGTTCTTCACAATCATGGTTCATTTGATTGTTCACCTTGTTGATGAAGTTAAGCTAGGAGGTCCAGTCCATTATCGGTGGATGTATCCTATCGAGAGGTACTTGGGACAATTGAAGTCGTATGTACGAAACAAGTCACGACCTGAAGGATCCATTGCAGAAGGTTACTTAATGCAAGAAATTCTTACATTTTGTTCTCGATATCTTGATGATATTGAGACTAGATTTAATCGACCGGGTCGTGTTGATGATGCATGTAATGAAGAACAACCTAACCCACGTGTTAAGGAATTTTTCCTCCAAGTTGGAAATCCACTTGGTGGTTCTTCATATTTCAATCTTACACTGACAGAAAGATTACAAGCTCATAGACATGTCCTAATCAATTGCCCGGCAGTTGATCGTTATCTCAAGTGAGTAACACTTATACATTTACCAATAAAAATTTCATCTTCACGTTGTATGCCTAATATGTTAATCATATGTAGGGATTTTAGAGTGGAGGTGCGGAGACGCATTAGACATCGAACAAGGAGTCAAGCTGAAGTTGACAAAATAGTTCACAGAGAGTTTGTTACATGGTTCTCCAAACGGGTGAGACATTGTCTCATGTTTTGCATGAGTAGTTACCATCAATGTTATATGTCTATGGAATGACTAATAATACTATTGAGATCTTATTTGTAGATTGTTAGAGAAGTGGAAAACTTGAATGAAAGTGATAAAGCTTTCATGCTTTCTCTTGGTCAGGGTCCCATTGTCCAAGCTAGAAGATTCAATGCATATAATGTTAACGGGTTCAAATTTCGAACCTTGGCACGTGATGATGGCTTGAAAACTCAGAATAGTGGGGTATATGGTTCGTTTGGCACTAGAAGTTATTCTAGTAATAATGATCCTCAAATGAGGTTTGGGGATGTCTTATATTATGGAAAACTGGTAGACATTATAGAGATAAACTATTGTGGTTTATTCACGGTTCCTTTGTTCAAATGTCAGTGGGCTAATACCACTAATCCTAGAGGCATTAAAAAAGATAAGTTGGGATTTACTTCAATTAATTTCAATAGACTAATACATACTGGTGAACATGAAGATGATGAGCCATATATCAAAGCCTCAGAGGCACAAATGGTTTATTATGTGGATGATGAAATAGAAAAGGGTTGGAGTATACCTGTTCATTTGAAGCCAAGAGACTTATATGACATGGGTGAAGATGAAGAACTTATGCCTTCCATAGAGTCATTTCCATCACAGAACTTGGAAGATATTTTTTTTGATGATGCTATGCATATGCAATTGGCAAGACCAGATGCTGATGATGAGCCTCCTAGTTTTACAAATAATGAAGATGACAATGATGAAGTTCTTACATGATGGATACTCAAGTTTGCTTTAATGTTTTGTTTTAGTCTTTTTGGTCAACATAAGAAATGTAATAGCTCATGTAATACATACTTCTTATGTTGTTTGAGAGGTGCCAAACTTGTATTGTTACTTTTAATTTTTAGTTCATGGAATACACCCTATTTTTTGCACATTGTTTACTATTTTTAATACACATGATGATTTTGCACCCGCTAATCTTTTTCATAAGGTTGTTTTTTGCAAGACTTATAATTTTTTTTTTACATACGAGGATCTTTGCTAACTATTTTTAAATTGGATTTGTAGGAATGGCTCGAAAACCACGATACTCTATGAGGGTTCAATCGACACCATCCGATATCCCTGCATCTTCTCCAGTGCCTAATGCAGCTGGTTTAACAGCCCAAAGTGCTCCTTTACTGAATGAAAGCCCATCTAATTTTATTGGTAATCAATCACCTTTAACTGATGAAGAAATTGATATGGTGGAACCAACAAATGAACCACATGAAATACCTAATGCAAGTTCCCAATCTGCTGTTAAGAAAAAATCCCCCAAATATTGGACCGTTGATGTCATAGGTAATTAAACTCTAATCCACTTATTTATTAATCAGTCCATATTTTTTTATTCTTACATTGATGTTGACATAACTGCTTAGATGATAACGGAGTAAAAAGGGAGCGTCACTTGCGTATTCAGGATTTGCTTGTGCTTCCTGACAATCATAAGGTCATATTAGAATGGAATGACAATGGCCAACCAATTCAAGAATCTGGTGGCTTGTATGGTGTATATTCAGGTTCAATTGCTGCTGATTGTCATAACTTCCCAATCATCTATCTGAAATGGCCACATGTTCCAAGCTTTCACAAAGAGCTTGTCTGGGAAAACCTTCTCAAAGTATGGTATTTTCCTCAAGTTTGTGGTTTTATTTATAAATATATGCTATCTTGTTGGTGTGTCGTTGATTCCTCATATTTTCATTTTTAAGGCTAAGTTTGATGTCAACGATGGAGATCATAAAAAGTGGATAATGATGGACCTCGGAAAGAAATGGAAGGACAACAGATCAAGGCTGTGGCACATGTTTAAGAATTCTGATATGTCCTTCGAGGAAAGTATTGAGAGATGCCCAATGGGAATTCCAAGAGAACAGTGGGCTTCTTTTTTGAAGTACAGATTCGAGAAAAGAACAATGGTAATAACATTTTTCATTTTTATACATGTCATCATTATGGTAATCATTCTGGGGTTGTTTTTTTATACATTTTCATAGTATTTTTCATTTTTATACATGTCATCTTTTTTGGTGGAATCAATCAACACAGGTATAGAATAATTGCATCTAGCTAGAACATGATAGGAAAGAAAATTAGGACAAGAGAAAGATAAATGAAGAGGAACGCCGATTGTGTTGAACTTGTTACCATTCTAGGGTACTTAATTATTTTATGTTTAATGTAGGAAATTGCTGAAAAGAATACTGCCAACAGGGAAAAGCTAACAATTCCACACACTTTAGGCTCAAAGTCTATTGCAAGAAGAAAAAGAGAGCTGGTACAGATTTTTATTTTGTATGATTATGTGATTCTGTGGTTCTTGTTAAGTAAAAATACCTTTTTTGGTTATATAACTCATTAAGTACAGTGATTTGCATCCATTATTTTTCTACTTGGTTTCGATTACAGAACTTTATGTGTATGGTTTGTTTAAATGATGGATGACCCTCAAGTTTGGTTAAGGAACATGGTAATCTGCATTTGATGAATTGTAGTAGTTTCTATGGTATACCTTTAATAGATAACTTGTTATTTTTTGATAGAGATGCAATTGGTGATTCTGGTTCCCAATTTTTGGGCCTATTCTTGATGTTCTGCAAAAATTAATTTTATGCATTGCTTGTGCCTTGTTTTGGAGTTATGATTGAGCATCTTGTGGTGTATCTTGTGTGATAGGCATTGTGTAAATTTTTTTTTGTTCTTAATTTTTGGTTGCTGTCCAACTCTGTATTGCTATTAGTACTTGGTTGAATCATACAGAGTCTTGGTAAATAATTTTTGTTGGTTATTTTATTGTTTTAGGAAATTGAAAAAGGTAAGCCTATCAGTAGAGCGGAAATGTATGGCTATTCACATCTGAAAAAAGATGGTACATTTGTGAATGAAGAGGCTATGGAGAAAAATGTAAGTGGAATATAGTTGTTTACTTGTATTCCTATATGACAATGTTAATGTTTTTAAATTGGTTGTTGGATCAAATTTTGTAGGATTTGTTATTATCTGCACAAAATGATGGAACTTTATCCGAAGAAGATGCTTATGTTCAGGTGTTTGGGAAGGAGCACCCTGGACGTGTACGGGGTATGGGATTTGGGGTCTGCCCTTCCCAAATTTTTAAACGTCATTGTAGTTCTGGGGCATCTTCCTCAACATCTAGAGACAATGAAATTAGAGAGTTGAAATCTAAAGTTCAATCTTTGGAGGAAGCATTGGCTTTTGTGGTACGTAGCTTTGGGGGTCAAATGCCCCCTGGTTTTGCATCAAATGGATTGCAACAGGTATATAATACATTTACCAAAATTTTCTTATGTTTTCTGTTTGAGATGATGATTGGAACTTGTTTTAGTCATGTATTTTAAATTGTATAATATGACTGCAAGGGCAGAATAATTTGTCAAATTTAACGGATTTAAGGAACTTGATTATTAGTCTCTCAATATATTGTTATATTGTTATATTGAAACTATAAAGTTGGAATTCCATCACATGTCTACAATTGCTCATATTCAAACTGTACGAACGTAGATCTCTAGTTTCACTGTGATATGTCTGCTGCATATTTTCTGATATAACATATTTGATAATTACAAATTTTCCATGTGGTACAAGGTTGAACAGTTTTTCTTTGGATAATAGTTTTGGTTGGTATAATAATGTATAAATCTTAGTAGTTATGGTTCTTCGAGACACTTATTAATTGGACAAAAACAATTTTTTAAGTAAAGGCTTTTAAATTATTTTTCAGTACCCAATATGATTGAGACTTATATTTGAGCTATTTTTTTTTTTTGCAGCCTCAAAATTTGGGCTCTCCCAATGGATTCAGGCCATCCTCTTCTGCTAGTCATGTACCAAATGCCCAAGGACCTGAACTTCAAGGACACCCATCTCCTCCATAGTTCTCCTTTTTATATATATATTTTTTGTTTTCCAGAACAATATCAGGGTGATTACATTTTGATGGATAGCTTTTGGTGATTACTTTTTGATGTATAGCTGTTGGTGATTACTTTTGGATGGATAACTTTTGTATTTTGGTGTATATCACAATGTCAGGGTGATTTTTTGGTGTTAGGACAATGCTACTTTAACCAACAATTACATTTTCCATTTGATGTTTTAAATTATTAGAATTTAGTGCAAATGGTGATTACTGTTCTAACTTTAATTATGGATGAAAAGCCTTGAATTTTTAATTTATTTATATAATTATTATATTGGATTATAAAAGATTGACTTTTAATCAAATTTGCCATTTTTAGTAATTAAACATATATTGCCATTCCTAAAATATATATATATATATATATATATATATATATATATATATATATATATCAAATTGTATCTAAAAAATAAATGTTAATTTTAAAATTTTAATTTATCAGCTTAAATGATATTTAATGTTTAAATTCTTGAAAATAAATTATTCATATATTTATTTGACAACGTTTTGTATCAGTAAATATTTCATTATTTACCAAAAAAATAATGTATTATTTTATTATAGAATTGATTAAATATAAAATATATTAAATTTTATTTGTTATTCCACGACGGTTAAAAACCGCCTTCGTATATCTACCACTACAAATATTAGGCATTTGAATTGTTATTCCACGCCTGTTAGAAATCGCCTTTGAATTGTTATTCCACGACGGTTTCCTCGCAGCCTTGGAATTCTAATTCCGCGACGGTTTACCAAACAGACTTGGAGTTCTTATTCCAAGACAGAATTCCACCGCCTTGTTATTGTTATTCAACGACGGTTAGGCACAGCCTTAGAATGCTTATTCCGCGACGGTTACAAACCGCCTTGGTATTCTTATTCCACGACGGTTATAAACCGCCTTGGGATTCTGATGACCGCCTTATGAACCGTCGTGTTTTTCCCAGTCGACGGTTATTCCAGCGGTTCAGCTAAACCGTCGTTGAATTGCCTCTCGACGGTAGTAACAACGACGGTTGGTTAACAGCCGAAACACGCATTTGGAGGCGGTTTTAACCGTCGTGAAATGACCTGTGAACCGCCTCTGTATACCTCTTTTGTTGTAGTGATTAATGCGGAAAACAGCAATAACAATTGTAGGTGAAGAATGCAACGAGAAGCATGCATGTGTTGGCGAGCAACTAGCGGGACATGGCACCGTAGTGCATGCAGTCAATACTCTCGGAATGTGACTACTAAGTCAGCATCTTGGTTTTGGTTCCGGGCAACTTGCATATCAACTTGCATTTGTTTAATATTGTTACGAAGCTCACATGAATCATGATAGTAATAAAACAATTAAATATATATATGATGGCTGTATCAGATGAAATTTCTGTAACCTTCTCGAATGTATGATGGGACATCATATTTTCAATTAGGAGCGCAGATGATTCTTGGTTCTCCTTCTCTTTTTAGCACCAATTTTCTGATTTCTTTTTGACTTTTCCTCTTGGAATGTGATGGTCATGTGTTTTCCATGCCCAGGCTTTGTATGTCCTCTAACTTAATGGGACAAACATTTGCACATGTATTTTGGCTTAAATTTGGCGTATGTTATTTTTCGGTGATGGTGACGAAAATAATTTGAGATTATTGATTAGCAAATAAAAAGAATAATATTCTAAATTGATAACAAAATAAAAATTGAGTTCCATTCATTTTTTATGCATCATAAGTTCTGTCATTGGACAAAATGAAATGATGAAAAATAATAAAAATTATAAAGAGAAAAAAATCTAATAACGAAATATTTACCAAAAAAAAAATCTAATAAGTAATTGAAAATAAAGAATGATAATTTTATATGCATCATAAGTTCTGTCATTGAACAAAATGAAATGATGATAAATAATAAAAATTATAAGAGAAAAAAAATCTAATAATGAAATATTTACCAAAAAAAAAATCTAATAAGTAATTGAAAATAAAGAATGATAATTGTATACAAAACATTAAATTATAAATTACCTATCTATATAAGTTTTTAGTAATTATTATTTGTTCACCAAAATTTTTATTATAGTTCTACTTTAAATTTTGTACGACTTTTTTTTTTTTGGTAAACATTGTACGACTTTACTACTTAATGTTTAGAACTGTTTAGCTTGAAAGAAACAATAAATATAATATCATATTTAAGGTTAATATTGTAAAGAATATAATGGTTGATAAAAATAGTGAATTGTTACATGTTTAAAATTAAGTGTATAATTTATTAAAATTTAAATTTAAAAAAATGTTTGAAATTTTATGTTAAAATGGGTGATTTGTAATTTAACAAAAAAGCATTCATTGAAACTGCAAACTAAAGCAAAAAGCCTTCAATTATGTATATCCTAATTTAAACATTCATTAGGCGAATCATGTATATCAGGGGTGTTCGCGTGTTCCTGGATTAGATCGGTTTTGGAAGCAAAAATTATCCGATCCAATTCTTTCGATTTGATCATATAATCATCCATTTGGTTTGAATTTTTTTTCAAATCCGATCCGATCCAATCCAATTTTTTTTGGTTTAGATTGGATCGGTTTTCAGTTTTTTGAAAATTCTAAAATTTATTCTATGATTATTATGCAAATAATATTTTTTGTATATATTGGCTTTGTAAATTATTATTATTTTAAATATAAAAGCATTAGTAAACTATAATATAGTTTTTTTTTTTTGGCAATGAGATATGAAACTCTACAAAGATAAAATTGTTGATGAGATGTTATTAGATTTTTTCTTGGGTTTAGTTGATACCCAATGAGTCTTGGGTTTAAAAACTTTTGGGCTATGATTGGAGATATATCCAAATAGGTAGAGGAAAATTAATATATTGGATCGGTTTGGATTGGATCGGTTTTCATCAACTTATTCAAAAACTGATCTAATCCAATTAAAATTTGCGATTTTTTTTTGGTTTTTGGTTTTTCGATTTTCAGTTTATTCGGTTATCGATTTTTCGGTTCGGTTACCGCAGTTTGAATCGATTTGGATCGGTTGATGAACACCCCTAATGTATATGCTAATTTTCACATATCGGGTGATACGATGGACATCATCGTTCTAAATACATGTTGTTATTAAATTATTATATATTTACACACACAATATATACATGGTTTTATACTTTTACATGTGAATTGAAAAAAAATAAAGAATTCAAGTGTCCTTACTTAATATATTTTTCTCTTACTTTTTAAATATATTATAAGTGAACGATTGAAGGTATGTCATTATTATCTTATTCCAAACTTAAATATCGCGAGGATGTCAATTGAGTAGTTGTAACTTAATTTAATTGATTTAAGTAGGTCAATAATTTTCGAACCCAGCCTATCAAATTTTAGCAGATAAATAGATTGACGCGATTGATTTTTTTTTTTTTTTTGTACAGTTGATTTTGCCTATTGTGACGGCTTTACAAGCATCTCCAAAATTGAAGTATTACCGTAAGACAAGGTGCATCTGTCTACCTACGCTTGTTCTAGGCCAAACATAGTCAACTTAAAAAGCTCACGTGCCACTTGATTTCCACTTAATAAATCCAATCTCACAAAAAATAATATTTTCACTCAAAAAAAAACACTCAAGCAAATAATTGAAGAGATTAGTGTTGTTAATTTTATTTTTTATATATATAAAAATGAATGGGCTTATTTTTATTGTATATAAAAGATAATATTATCTTCTATTATATTTTATAGGGAAAAACATCTATCCTTTTAAAGGATATAAACTTATATCCTTTTAGATCCTAACCGTTGATTTCCGTCCATCAACGGTTATAATCTATTGTGTCAAACTTAATGAGTCAAATTTATTATTAATTAATTAATAATTTTAATCCAATAAATTATAACCGTTGATGGACGAAAATCAACAGTTAAGATCTAAAAAGATATAAGTTTATATCCTTTAAAAGGGTAGATGTTATTTCCTATTTTATAATATGAGAAATATTAACCCTATCATTTAATACTAACAAAAATTTTCCACCTTGCATAGCACCATATGATTTTTAATCTTTCAAACATCTCTTGCACCAGTTCACATCAAGAAGACCAAAATATTCACTGCATAGGCATCCAGTTTCTGTGCCAACTTTGGATATATCGGTTAGTCGATCATTGCTTATTCTCCTATTAGTTATTTTTTAAACCTTAATTAAAAATAAAAAAATACATATTGAGGAACATGCAATACTTGTCAAAACACTATTAAGAATAAAATTTGTGCAAATATTATTATTTAATTAAAAAATGTATTTATTTTAATACCACACAAAGTGCCAAGTGTTGACAAATTATTATTATTTTAAATAAATCACAAATATTCAAAAATGGTACTAATTGAGATGGATACTGAATTAAGGCGCAAGTATAAAATTAAGGCTTTAAACCCAAGGATCGAAGACAAGTTACTTTCCAATTGAAGATATTTGGCGGGTACTAACCGCGGTGGCGGTTTTGGTTTCGGAAAATCTGATCGCAACAGAATCAGAATTGGGAAGAAAGAAACTAGTTTGTTGCAAAAGCGGGAACTTGAATTCTCACTGCAATGGGCATCATTCAGCAACTTTCAATTTCTCACCTTAGTTAGTAGTTAACAGACATGATTCAGTACCTATTATTCGCATTAGGGTTTCTGCTTTCTGCAACAATCCCCTTTTCTCGCGGGGAATCATCTACCTGCTTGACGGTCTACAAGAACGGCGGTGCTCCGGCCGTGTTCCAATCCCCAAAATGCCCTCGCTGGAAGCTCACCGATTACGATTCTCCTCCCCAAACCACCGCGCGTTGTCAGTCCGCGATGCTCCAGGGCCGTAGAAATTCCCAAGAGGATCGCACTCTCTGCGTCCTTGATGTTCGAATTCCCTTCCCTGGTACACTGTCCGAAATTCTCTTTTGTTTTCTTTCTCTCCCTCTCCTCTGGTTTGTGTTCCAGAAGCTTCGGTCTAATTTTCTGCGTTTGATGCTGGAGCAGATGCGTTCGGGATCAAGGAGGTTGCGGTTGGGATTGTGGCTGTTTTCGATGGTCATAACGGTGCAGAAGCTAGTGAGATGGCGTCAAAACTTTTGGTGGAGTATTTCGTTTTGCATACTTATTTTCTTCTTGATGCCGCGTATTCTGTTATATCCAAGGCGTCTACAGGAACATTGCTTCACAAGAGAGATCGTGATCGTGTAAACCTACTGCATAGATGGAAAGAAATTCTTGGTTGGCAATGGCATGAAAAGGATTTCGAAAGGTGCTTTTGTTTTTTTGTTTTTTTTTGTTTTTTTTTTTGGTAAGCTTAGTTTTTCTTTTTATTAATAATTAATTACTGCAGGGTGCTTTTGTATCTCTAGTATCATTGATTTAACGAAGTGTAGTTTATTATGCGTTGCACATCACTCTTTTGAAAATAAGGTTGGTTTTATGCAGAGCAGTGAATGTCAATGTGACATATTGACGCTCTCTTTTTATGAACTTAAAAGGAACATATGTCAGCTAGAAATGCGTAATTTAGGTACATAGCGATATTCGTGTGAATAATTTTTGAATGTATATTTTACCCGCTACTAACATTTGGTTTGGCTTTAGAGTCAGTTTGTCGGTTTACAAATGGACCGAGTGTTCCAAATAGCATTCAAAATTTTACATGCCTTTTGTTTCTCACATTTGTATGTCTGTCTATCTCAACTAGAAATAATTTTTCAGGTTTCAGAATACATTTTCTGCAAATTTTGATGATTCTTTGCACTTGGAAATTTTGAAGGAAGCATTGTTGAGAGCAATTCATGATATTGATGCAAAATTTTCTGAGGTGAGTTTGACTTTCTGTTCAGTTTTACAAAACTAAATGTGATAATTTTTTTATACGTGTTCTTGTATTGACATCTTTCAATTGAACTATGAAGGAAGCCAACAAAAATAGTCTTCATTCAGGATCTACGGCAACCATTGTATTGGTTGCAGATGATAAAATTTTGGTTGCCAATATTGGAGACTCTAAGGCCTTCTTATGTTCTGAAAAATTTCAGTCTCCTAGAGAGGCTAAAGGTGAGAAAGATTATGAAATGTAATTAAACTTGTATTGGTTTTACAAGTTTATCATGGCATAATTATTGCATATTATCCTGTTGCTCTTTTCTTTTGTCTAAATATTATGTGTGGTGATAACAAGATTACAAGCTTACTTTTTAATTTGAAGGAAAAATGGCTAGAAGGTTAATTTTAGTTCCTTGTGACGTGTAGCCTCATTATTAAAGCTATATAGGCAGAAAGAGCATGATGGTTCTGTTTCCGTATGGGATCGTGAAAAGTACAGATTGGCTTCCTCTCATGGACTCACTCATTTTGCAGTAAAGGAATTGACCAGTGATCATCATCCAGACAGAGATGATGAAAGAATTAGGGTGGAAACAGCTGGTGGTCAAGTTCTAAATTGGGGTGGTGTGCCTCGCATAAATGGTCAGCTGGCTATTACACGGGCTATTGGTGATGTATTCTTTAAAAGGTTGGTTCAATGGAAATTCTTTTCATAAACCCTAAGCTTATAGCTAAAGCATGGGTATATTTCAAGCAGCAGCCTCATGTCATGTGCAAATGATTTTGGGTTGGTGGTTCATATTGGAGATATAAATTTAAAATAGGTCATTCCTGTATCAAAATTAAATTTCAGCAATAGGGGAGGGGAGGGGTTAGCCTGTGCTTTTCAAAGTTCTTGTGGGTGAGGGTTAACAACTAAAGATTTTAGGATGCCTATTTTATGTTGAATTTCTGATGCATTTGTTATAATGAATTGTCTACAGTTATGGTGTTATATCTGCACCAGAAGTGACTGATTGGCAGCCTCTGACTGCCAATGATAGCTATTTGGTGGCTGCATCTGATGGTGTATTTGAGAAAATGAACATGCAGGATGTCTGTGACTTGTTGTGGGAAGTACACTGTTTCAGTAACATGAGATCAGAGTGTACCTGTTCATCTTCCTATTCATTGGCAGATTTTATTGTTAACACTTCCTTCACAAAGGGCAGTATGGACAATGTGGCAGCAGTTGTTGTTCCTCTGGAATCTTCCAAATCTTCTGTAAACACGCTTAGGAGAGGCTATGTTGAAAATAGGGATGCAGGCTTCCCATTATTTGGTCCACAGGAACCTGCTTCCAGAAGCTCAGGTATATTTTATGGGTTTAAATGACGAAACTTCTTACCAAGACTCATTACGTTAAGATTTGTCCCTTGAGTCTGTTATTTGTGCATAGTAGTTTATGCATATTTATTTTAATGAATATGGAAATATCAGCAAGGTTGGGTTCACTTTTTAGAGGAAAATAATATAAAGACTATGTCACACTTACTTCTCGTGAAGTTTTCAAAGTTTAGGCTTCCTTCCTCTCATGTTTTGAATATTACAAGGGCCTCCCCTAACTTGACACTTTTGACAAACAAATACCTCCCATGTTTTACTTTTGCCATATGCCTACTCCCACTCTGGACCAACTTCTATACAACTTTGCTCGGATGAAATTTTAAGTTTCACAAGCTTCAGGTGAGGTTTTGTTTACTTTTTTTTCTTGGTAAAAGAAGAAATTTATTGAGACAACTCTTCTTGCTTTTTATTTGGGTTCATCAACCGTGACCCCAACTAGTTTGGGTTAAAGGTGATGTTGATGAAAGAGGAAGGTGGATAAGGAAACCTCCTAAAGAAAAAGAACAAAACAGAAAACAAGCAAGAAAAAAAGAGAAAAACAATGCAACAAATTTTCCCCAATCCCTAAACCTAAATGGTAGTGAAATCCCATTGAAAAGGTCATGAACCTCAGACCAAATAGACGCCAAACATCTAATCTTGTACCAAATCAAGTGATGTAACAAAAAAACCCTCCTTAGAAATAGGTGAGTTCTGCTCCAACCAAATGCACCAAATTGTAGCATAGATTGCATATTGCCCCAAAAATTTAGTCTTTTTACTTCTACCATAACCATGTAAGCTAATCAGCAAGAATTGGATTTGTTGAAAATACTGAATAAAGAGTGCCATATTGAAACCACAGTAGAGCAATTTAAGAACAGGTTAGGAACTGATTATGAGCAAGCACCACACATTACACACATATCAGGGGAAAGAGTCTTATGTGGCCTACGAAGCTGCAACATTTTATTAGTATTAATTATATTAAGTACTGCAGTACAAATAAAACCTTTGAGGGAGCTTTGGATTTCCAAAAGGGTTTATCAAGAACAAATTTTTACCCATTTAAGGAACGAATGAGGGGTTGAACAAAAAAAAAAAAAAAACATGAAAACACCCCAGGTGTGTATTTGTATTTAGCAATTACTTATGCCTTTAACAATTAACTTATGTCTTGTTTAACTTAAATGAGTAAAATCAGATATGCCTAGGTATGTGCTCTGCTGAGAAGTTAAATGATTGCTGAAGTTATTTAACCTGGTTATTGCTTTGTGTAGCTTGTGATCTTGTTACTGATGCTTGTCATCTAATTTATTATTTTGAAACTTGCTCAGCTAAAGACATCACATCTGTTCTAATGCATTTGGAGCATCCTCATCTGGTAGATACCAAGTTTAAGCGAATATTGGTATGGCTGAAAGCCTGTGGAAATTATTATTGTGAATTTCTTCTATATTTTGTTTGTTTTTCCCTCATAAATTGAATGTCCTGATGGAATTAAGGAATGAATTGATTTTTCTGAACAGACTGATAGCATTTTGTCAATTTATAAGATAATTGTTGTGTGTTAAAGCCAGGGGACTCTAATGCCGTGATTCTTCAAAAATGTGGTTGAGTCAGTTTTTGAGCTGTGATTTTTGGCATTGTTGTATTTGTAGGATGAAACTTAGTGTTATAGAAGGTTTGCTGTCTTGAGAGTAATTTGTATGTCCTGAATTGAATAAAGAGGACCAACTTGCTTTACTGGAATTGTTGGAATTTTAGCCATATTTTTTCTAGGAGGGGTTCAAATCCTCTGTTCTTTTTCCCAGTTCCCAATCTGTTCCCCCAATGCAATAGTTTGTTAGGCCCTAATTAAGAAGGTGAATGCGAGAAGAAATAAGGATGGACCCAATGATCTAGTTGAGTAGGCCTGTTTGTAATAGTAATTAGATTAATTGATAATGTTAGATATATTAGATATAGTTACCTGATATTAATTTATATTGTTAAGATATATTAGATAGTTTTATTTGATACTAACTGATATTTTTAGATATTTTAGATAGGGTCACTTGTTATTAATTGATATGGTAAGATATAATAGATAGTTACTTGATTTCAGGGGATATTATTCAATACAGCAGTTCCATTCTTAGCATTGAGATACATGTATGAGTTTTCATTTCTGGGAATTTGATACCTTCTTTATATGTGTGTCATCAAGAATAATTTTCCATCTCTGTGTACTCTTTTGGCATAATAGTAAATCATTGCTTCACTTCAAAACAGACATTTTTCTGGTCAAAATTAATCTAAATGAATTCCTTTGGATTCATTTTTATGATAGGTTGAAGTGAAACATGGTGATTTTGGATGTTTTTATTTATCTGAAAATCTTGATGAACCAGTGGACTCTAAGCAGCCTGCTAAAAAAACTGACTGGGAAGACTATCTGTATGAACTACCTCAGCCTCTACCAGACGCCCTTCATCAACATGTTGGTAAGCAAAGATGTCATATTATCTAATTACATAATCATGGTGCATTTTTTGGTTGCTCTTAATTTATTGCTGTTATCTTGCATTTGTTTTTAGTTGAATTTTAGTTTATCTGTTGACAATCAAATACTCTTCGGTTGATTCCTTTTTCAGCAGTAGGTGGTCCTGTAAATTTGTACAATGAACATAACTTTTGCTTTAACCTTGGTCCGATTGTCAATGAAGCCAAAGACCAATGCATAAATCCTGAAGGCTTTGCTAGTTTTATGGGTCTTCTTGAATCGATTCCTTTACATGATACTGGTTCAAATAATGGGTCTTCTGATTATTCATTTCCTGATTTGAGGTAAATTTATCTGCTTCCTGTTTTAATAGTCCCACATCTGCTACATTTGTAATCATTGTAATTATCGTAAATTATTGTGTTACTGATGGACCTAAAAATCAGATTTGTAATATTAACAGTGAAAATTTGAAGACAAAGCTCCTTAAGGGACGTCTCTGACCAGAAAATAAAATTCAAATTAGGACAGACACAGACTCTCAAGCTTGGACAGCTTGTTACAAAACTCTTGCTGAACCCAGAAACAAAAGCAAATGACCCTGACTCCTGGCCACCCAGAATCTCGATATCTTCTGACTACCGAATCAAAAAAAGTGCACACCCACCATTACTCTCTGTTACAGACCTCAAATCCATGATCAGAAATTAAACAACAATAACTGAGATTTTACTAAATGGAAATGGAAACTTGTATCACTGATATGGAGAATTACAATATTCAAGGAAAATTACTAAAAATGGAAAAGGAAATTACAGAAAAACAAAAGCTACAAGAAAGGAAATACACACTCTGATATCCAGAACAATTCGAGAGGCTCCGGTTCTCTCCCAAGAGCCCAAGAGTTCCAACTTTCCAAGATGATCCCTCCTCTGTCTTCCCCTCTCTATTTATAACAAACTGATTGCAAACAATGTGACTCCTCTAACCAACTTTCCCTCCATCACCCAATGCTGACTCACCCTTTAATTCTAACATATGTTGTGCATGTGGGTCTTCTAATCCCCTACATCTCTTCCTCACATGTACTCTTCCATATTTATTTTTTGCAGTACCGTATCAATACTCTCCCCCTAACAATCACCTTGTCCTCAAGGTCATGATAATTTTCCTGGGTCCCATTGCTTGAAATGTAATGGCCAACTTATGACTAAAGCATAATGAGTTCCTCCAGGATCCCATGTACCTTCCACACTGGTTCCATCATCAATTTCCAGCCACAAAAGAACCTGTAATGCGCTGGTAGCCGTGCTTGGAACATGCAGAGATAGAAATTTGATCATTTGCTCCAAGAGTGAACCATGTTCTCCACTACAAAGAACAGATGCTCCCAATGCAATGACTGGTTCGAAAAGGATTGGAGACTCACATATGAGTTTAGTTGAGGCAACGACAATCAACTTAAGCTTAATATCTTCAATAGTCTGCTTTGGATTTGGTACCCAGAATTTAACCAATCTGCCCCCGTGGTTGATTAATTCTTGTGAGGCATCTCATTACAATCTTAAGACCTTGTCCAAGGACTCTGAAGAGAAAAGGCAGCACAAAGTAGCCAATTCCTTCCATCCTGGCCATCTAGAGTTTCGTAGAACAATTACCCCATGAGAACATGAACTTTGTAGCATCAAAAGAATAGTGTATTCCATTTTCTCGATGATTGACCCAGTCATTATCTTCAACAAGTATATGCAATGTGCTACCTCTTGTACACCTTGCAACAACTGGGTTCTTGTTCGCATATGTCGATGCGTCAACAAGGTGTATGAGCGATGGTTTGGGGTGATTGGAAACTATTTGCTGTAGACGAGTGCAAGCTGAAATTATTGGTTCGATTTCATGAGACTTGAAGATCTTTGTGGATGTCGTCCTTTGCAAAGTGATGTTACGATGAACAAGGTATGGACAACAAACATATTTTTTGGGTTTGATTAGGCTAGGCATCAACTTGGGCTTACAAACCCAAATGTCACCCTTAATAGGCTGACTTGGGAATATTTCAATAGTAGTGTGGGCCTGATCTGTTTGGCCAACAACTTGGTCCAAAATCCTCTAAGCATTGTGACCTACTTTGCTCCATCCTCTTCAAATACATCTACAGCCATTTTCTCCGTCCAAGATTGTGCAGCGTAGAGTTCCCTTCCCTCTCATGAAGGTTCAAGTCCGGTGGTTGTAATGTCTTCAGCTCACACGCTACCTTAGCCAAAGCTTTCTCTGTATCATTGTCTCCATCAATTTCCTTTCTTTTTGTATCCCTTTCTTCCCTTCTTGCATGCGTCTTTTGAGGTAGTTCACAGCCGCAATGGGGAGACTCCTCATACTCATGAAGATCGAAGTTTGGTGGCTGTGTCGACACCATCGTCTACACATCCTTCATCTGCGATTGTTCTTCTTCTTCTTCTTTTGTTCTGAATTTTCCTCTCCATACAATAGCCCCAATCTGGTTGCCTGAATGAAGATGTTGATTGCGTATCCAACATTTCAGTTTGTCTTCCTCCTCCTTCTTGTTCTGGTCATCTACCTCCTCCACTGCCACCATATTTTTCTTTTCTCCTATGATTTCTGACTTCTCCAACACACAATTTCTTGGTGACGTTGTTGCTGGTTGTGGAGGTTCTAGATCTGCCCCCATGTTTTGAACCACTTCTTCCTTCTCTGCCTTCAACTGTTCTGTCTCTGCATTCGAACACACAGAAGAATTGAAGGTTTCATGCTCTGATCCGGTCTCGTCACTTCCAAGCAAACTTCCGGTTGAAATTCCTTGAAAAAAGCTTTTAAAAATATCCACCAACTAGCTTTTGGGTTAAGCCAGATCCAGAATCGGTACCAAATACGAGCATGACCGGTGAACCGCTTCACAGCTTCCTTTAGTTTTTCGTTGTCTGAAATTTCATATGACTTTAAATACTGCTCAGCCTGGATCGACCATTCCCACGCATCTTCTTCACCTGAAAATATAGGAATTCTGATTTTGCGAAATTGTTTTTCCATTTTTTTATTTATTTTTTATTTGTTTCAAAGCTCCCCAGATCAGAGAGCTCTGATACAATTGTTACAGACCTCAAATCCATGATCAGAAATTAAACAACAACAACAACAACAACTGAGATTTTACTAAATGGAAATGGAAACTTGTATCCCTGATATGGAGAATTACAATATTCAAGGAAAATTACCAGAAATGGAAAAGGAAATTAAAGAAAAACAAAAGCTACAAGAAAGGAAATACACACTCTGATATCCAGAACAATTCGAGAGGCTCCGGTTCTCTCCCAAGAGCCCAAGAGTTCCAACTTTCCAAGATGATCCCTCCTCTGTCTTCCCCTCTCTATTTATAACAAACTAATTGCAAATAATGTGACTCCTCTAACCAACTTTTCCTCCATCACCCAATGCTAACTCACCCTTTAATTCTAACATATGTTGTGCACGTGGGTCTTCTAATCCCCTACACCTCTTCCTCTCATGTACTCTTCCATATTTATTTTCTGCAGTACTGTATCATTCTACTACCACTATTTCGACTCCCCATCATTCTGCTCTGCAGCTTTTTTCATTTTCTCCCCTTCTCTAGTATTTTCTTGCCACATGTCCTGGTGGTCACCAGCTCATCACCTCTTTTCTCATTACTTGGCCCATTCCCTACTTCTACCATTGTTTTCTTCCTTCTGCCATATCTTAGTTCAAATAGCTCACCAATTACTCTGATAGGTCATTAGTTACTTCTGTCATATAATCTCCTTTTTCATTCAAGTTGGTAGTAAAACAAGACTTAATGGAGTGTTTAAATAGATTGGAGTGCGGTTTGTCTTAGGACAGAATAGAGGAAAGCTATTAACATTATGGAAGGGTGGAATTTGTGCTATATATTTTTCTTCTCTCTTTTGCTCTGAAAAAATTTAAAATTGAAACTTTTCAATTTTTCTATGTTATTTATTTATTTATATACTTATTTTATTTTTATTATATATATTGTTTTTTTTCTTATTTGTTATTTATTTTTCCTTAATCCGTTCTTGTTTTTCTCTGAGTTTGTTGACTGCAAACTCCAACTAGTTTGAGATAAAGATGATGTTGTTATAGAATAGAATTAAAATGTTGCCACCTATCAAGTTCAAAAGCTGAATTTTCCAGCTGTGGCACTAGGTGTTTTTGAGCTACTATAGATGAACATTATATTGAATGATCTTTGTAAAGTTGATTTTTGACAACAAATCAGCCATTAACAATTGACTGCTCATCATGAATATGAAATAGGCTGGTATTTTATAAGGAGAAAGTAGATAATTGACTGATCGTCCCAACTTAAGTTTCTTCAGGGTTTGGTTGGTAGATGTGTTCACTAAAGGAGTTCTTACTGTAGAAAATCAGAATTCAAACATATTTCCGTTTTTATTTCCTATTGATTAGGATTGATTGTGATTGATTAGAATTGATTGTGATTAGGATTGATTAGTCATCGCTTAGTCATTCTTAGCGATTCTTTCTTGTATAAATACTCACTCATGTAAATTATTCAATATCAATATACAAAAACTTCTTTTCAATATGGTATCAGAGCGGGTTTGTTCCTACCCTAATTCAAATATGAAATAACCATCCAAACACTTCCATCACCGTCAAACACCTCCTTGAATCTGTCCAACACAGAAACCTAGTCTACTGACCTCCGATCAAGAAAGTGAAGTGACCATTCGACTCAGAAGGATCCGACGAGTCAACCGTCGCTGGACCCATCACCGTCAACCGCCGCACGCGCCGTCACACGCGCGGCCAGTCTCCGGCGCGTGAGCTCCACGCGTCGCCTTCCCAATTTTCCGCCGCGACTTGCACAGACCTTCTCGCCGGCTTCTCCCCTTTCTGTTCCAGAGGTCAGATCAAAAATTTACAAAACTTGATATTTCATCAACGGTCAACCCTTCTCTTTCTATTCATGGCTTCATCAACGGTCTCCCCTTCCTCTTCCGCCTCCTCATCACCCCTTCCCAAGGTCTTATAAACCTCACATTAGTTGTGGGACTATATTTCTCAACATGGTATCATGGTTGTGTTTTTCAGGAACAGGACTCGGAGAGGATGATTGGCAGTGCTAGAGAGGATGGTGGACTTTACTACTTTGAGGAGGATGTGACTCATGAAGCTGTTTTCGTAGAAAAAAACTCCATGTTTCCTTTTGATTCATGTAATGATGTTATGCTGTGGCATCGTAGGCTAGGCCATCCAAATTTTATTTATCTTCAGAAGTTGTTGCCAAACTTATTTATTAATAAAAGTCCAAGTTTGTTTTCTTGTGATATTTGTCAACTTGCCAAGCATACTCGTGCTCATTATCCTTCTAAAGTTCACCATGACTCTTCCCCATTTTCCTTAATTCATAGTGACATATGGGGTCCAGCCCGTGTTAAAAATATTTCAGGTACTCGATGGTTCATTACCTTCATTGATGACCATTCTCGAGTCTGTTGGGTGTATCTTCTAAAGGATAAGTCCGATGCTGCATTCGTGTTTAAAAAATTTCATGCCATGGTTCAAACCCAATTCCAAGTTGCTATACAAATTCTTCGTACAAATAATGGCAAAGAGTATTTTAACTCTATTCTTGGAGAATATCTTTCCCAACATGGCATCCCTCACCAAAGCTCGTGTCCTGAGACACCCCAACAAAACGGAGTTGCGGAAAGAAAAAACCGACATCTCCTTGAAGTTGCTCGGGCTCTTATGTTTACCACGAGTGTTCCTAAATATCTTTGGGGAGAGGCAGTTCTCACTGCCTCGTATCTGATAAATCGAATGCCATCTCGCATTCTGAAATTTCAGTCTCCTCTTTCTAGTCTTGTTCGTATCTTCCCTTCCTTCCGAGGTGTCTCCTCCTTACCTCTCAAGTTATTTGGTCGCGTTGTATTTGTCCATATTCCCTCCCATCAACGGTCTAAGCTTGATCCTAAATCTCTTCAGTGTGTCTTTATTGGTTATTCTCCTACTCAACGTGGCTATAAATGTTATTCACCCTCTCTTCGTAAGGTCTTTGTCTCTATGGATGTCACTTTTTCTGAGAATGACCCTTTCTTCCCCTCGACTTCTCTTCAGGGGGAGTCTATAGGAGTAGATGAAGATCAGTCATGGGAACCTACTGATGCCACGGTATTACCTCTACTTTTGGAAACAGGGGGGCTACAGAATCCTCACCATCAAGAGCCTCCTCAAAATGGGGACAAGTTTATAGCAGGCGAAAGCCTCCTCAAAGTGTGAATAACCCAGAGCCTCTACACTGCCAGGATTCTGAACCATGTTCTAGTTCCAGCACCCCAATACTTGAGTGTCATGGTGAAAATGATCTACACTTGCCCATTGCTCTCAGAAAAGGTACTCGATCTTGTACTACTCATCCTATTTCTAATCATATTTCATATGGAAAGTTGTCCCCAGGGTTTCGTGCTTTCAATACTATGTTGGATAGTACAAAGATACCGAGAAATATACATGAGGCTCTCAATGATCACAAATGGAGGGATGCTGTCTTTGAAGAAATGAATGTTTTAGAAAGAAATGGAACTTGGGAGATAGTGACCCTACCCAAAGGAAAAAAGGCAGTAGGATGCAAATGGGTGTTTACAATAAAATTCAATGCAGATAATAGCATCAACAGATACAAGGCAAGATTGGTTGCAATGGGTTTCACTCAGACTCATGGGATAGATTATCATGAGACTTTTGCTCCGGTTGCTAAAGTCAATACCATCCGAGTTCTCTTATCTCTTGCTGCCAATCTAGATTGGCCTCTGCAACAGTTAGATGTGAAGAATGCATTCCTAAATGGTGACTTACATGAAGAAGTCTATATGGATCTTCCACCTGGTTTTGAAAAGGGAAATGGATCAGTGTGTAAACTAAAAATGTCTCTATATGGATTGAAACAATCTCCCAGAGAATGGTTCGACAAATTCACACAAGCAGTCAAAAGAAAAGGCTTCATTCAAGCACAGAATGATCATACTCTCTTCCACAAACACTCTAAGGATGGTAAAATTGCTATTATTATTGTATATGTAGATGATATAATTCTTACAGGTGATGATATTGAGGAATTGAACACCTTGAAGAAATTTCTAGCAGCTCAATTTGAACTCAAAGACCTTGGCACTCTCAAATATTTCCTTGGTACGGAAGTTGCTAGGAGCAAAACAGGCATCACTCTAACACAAAAGAAATATGTTCTAGATCTTTTGTTGGAAACAAGAATGTTAGGGTGTAAACCTGCTGAGACACCTGTGGAACCTAATACTAAGTTAGGTATTGAAGATGGGAATGAGGTGGATAAAGAACAATATCAGCGATTGGTTGGTAAACTAATCTACTTATCTCATACGCGTCCTAACATTGCCTTTGCGGTGAGTATGATTAGTCAATTCATGCACTCACCCAAGGAGAAGCATCTTAGTGCAGTCTATAGGGTGCTTAGATACCTCAAGAATACTCCAGGAAGAGGATTATTCTTTAAAAAGGGGTATAAAAGGACAATTGAAATCTACACTGATGCAGATTGGGCAGGCTCATCAGTAGACAGGAGATCTACCTCAGGCTATTGCACCTATGTGTGGGGAAATCTTGTTACTTGGAGAAGCAAAAAGCAAACAGTGGTTGCAAGAAGTAGTGCTGAAGCAGAATTTCGAGCTTTAGCTCATGGAGTTTGTGAAGGAATCTGGTTGAGAAGACTTCTTCAAGAGTTGAAGATTTCATATTCCCTAACAATAAAACTATATTGCGACAACAAGGCAGCTGTTAGCATTGCTCAAAATCCTGTGCATCATGATCGAACAAAGCACGTGGAAGTTGATCGTCATTTCATCAAAGAAAAATTAGATGATGGAAGTGTGTGTTTGATATATGTTCCAACCAAAGAGCAAACGGCAGATACCCTTACCAAGGGCCTACACCGTCCAACATTCGAAGACTTGATTGGCAAGTTGGGAATGATCGATATTTATCTCCCAACTTGAGGGGGAGTGTAGAAAATCAGAATTCAAACATATTTCCGTTTTTATTTCCTATTAATTAGGATTGATTATGATTGATTAGGATTGATTGTGATTGATTAGAATTGATTGTGATTAGGATTGATTAGTCACCGCTTAGTCATTCTTAGCGATTCTTTCTTGTATAAATACTCACTCATGTAAATTATTCAATATCAATATACAAAAACTTCTTTTCAATACTTACGAAGAAGTTTCAGGATCTTATAAGCAAGCTAAAATGATAGATATCCATTCCCCAACAACTTGAGAAGGAGTGTTGTAATAGTTTCAAATCAGCTACATTTGTAATCATTGTATTGTAAACTAGGTGTTACTAGGACAGGTCATTAGTTACCGTAGACTGAGCCTTATTTTAGGAAAGTAACTATTGTGTTTAGCCTATATATTGTAATATGTGAAAAAATTCAATATCAACATATCAAATGAAAAGCAAGAAAAGATTGAGAGAAAAGAAGGGGGGAAATCAATCAATAAATAAATAAATAAAAAATGAAAAATGAAAATGAAAGTTAAAAAAGAAAAATACAAAAAAAAGGAAACTAGATGAATTACAAGGATTACAATTGGGGAAAAAACTGTATTGAATTAACTTTCCCAATATGGGAGATTACAATATATATACAACATACCCGAAATTAAAATAAGGAAACTAGTAAATTACAAGGATTAATCCTAATTGACAATATATAAACATACAGTTTTGAGATTCCCTTAGTTTTGATCTTATATGGAAGGACAGTACTATCATGATTGCCATTGTGTTTGATTGTATAATAAGAAAAATTGTGTTGTTTACAAATTTGATGCATATACGTGTTTTCTTTAGCCCGACCAATATGCATTTTTGGTGTATAGGTATGTGTTAAAGAAGAGTTTTGGTCGTGGATCATATGGTGAAGTATGGTTAGCTTTCCATTGGAATTGTAATCAAGGAAGTAATGCCACAAACATGAGCAAGGATGACAATGTTAGAAACAGCAGCTCAACTACTCCCGATTGTCAGGATGGTCCTTCTAACTACACATTGTACATTTTGAAACGTATAATGGTAATGCAATTGAGTAAAGTAGAACTGCTTTTAATGGTTTCAATGCATTTGGATCTCTTTTTAGGTGTCAAAATGCATTATCTATTGTGAGAAAGGAGTTTATACCAATTTTATTTTTGTGCATCAATTAGTCTGCTATCATACTTATTTATTCAAAATACAATCCCGTAATCCTTATTCTTAATGTGTTTCTGGAAGATGGATAAACATTTCCTAGAAGTTGGACCATTGTGTTGCTGTGTTGATTATTTAGCCTTCCATGAAGCAGCTTGCTTTATTCTTTTAATTAATTCCTTCCTCTACAGCGTTTGTTGTATACTTTGGATCTCGGTGTAGCTTGATCCTTCATTTGCATGTATTTTTTTTGCCCATAATGTGATACTCCTTCTATTAATCTATTTATAAACATCCATGAATTCGATGTGTTGATTTAGTCTTAGATAGTAGTTATCACAAAAATTTCAAAAGCTGGATCTTTCATAATATAATTTAAGTAATTATAATCTGAATAAATTTGAAATACTGAAATTATAACAAATTAATTTTTAAATCTTATGCATATGATTTCATATCTAGTCAGTTAGTCTCTATTTTACTTTTGTCCTCACACTAGAACACACGTCTAATACTCCATCAATTGTTCTTTTCTCCCTTCCCACTTATCTCTCTCGCAGATTGTCTCTTATTCCCACTGGAACTTGTCTCATACCGCAGCCATTGAACTCCTGTCCTTTCTTATCTCTATCTTGCCCTTATCTCCTTCCTGTTTCATGCCTTCCCTTTTTCCCAACAGAAGTTTTTGAAATTGTTGTCCTTTTGGCCTCTTGACTTAGTCTTTCATGCTCTAACAATAATTTGTTAACTTTACCTTTTAGCGCCAAAACATAAGTACTCACAATCAAAAGAAAGGAGGTATGCTTAGATTTGGTGCTCTTTATCTTTGCTGCTTAGACTTAAGAAAAGTAAGTTTTTGTTTTCAGGAGGCATTGTATGTTTAATTACGCATTTGTAAGCATGTAGCATAATAACTCTTAAATGTACTGAACAGGTAGAGAGAGGGTCTGCTGTTTACTTAAGCGGGCTGAGGGAGAAGTATTTTGGAGAAATTTTCTTAAACGCCTCTATATGTGTTGAAGATCTGCTATCAGCTGCAAAATCAAACTGTGTCTTGGAAACTTCACAATTTGGTTCATTTCCAAACAAATTTAGGCTGCAAAGAGCCATGTATGAAGAAGGTTTGAACCATATTGCAAGATATGTGGAGTCTTTTGAGTCTCGATCCAATGAAATATGGCTTGTATTCAGTTATGAAGGCATGTCATTGTCTAAACTTTTATATACTGTGGAAGATGCATATGATACTGCTGAGAAAGAAAGATTTGAGCAAGTAAAACATGCTCAGATACTACGTCCATCAAAGTGGTGGCATTGGTTGAAAACTACAGAAGAAGGGCAAGAGGAAATGCGCAACCTTCTCTGGCAGTTGGTATGTCTTCAATGTAGGTTCTTGGGGGTGTTGCCCTGTTAGCCTTTATGATTTCCTGGTATTTGAAATATACTTTGAAATCTATGTAGACACCACACAACTTTTTTTTCCCTAACGAGGATAAAACAAAAAGAAGTTGTTTGTGGTTATTTTTATCGTTGTTAATATGACGATTTGTGTTATTCAACATGATTGCCATTCTTTATTGGAGTTAAGCTTAACTGACTTGTGCACCCAGGGAATGTGGAAAAATAAATTACTTATGGAAGAGAACATACAAAAGAAGGATATTGTTAGATATAAAACTTTTCATGAGTATTCACCTAGCAGCTTAAGCTTTTAAAAGAATTGGTCCTTGAGATGGTATCAAAACCTCTATGACAAAGTGATAATGAGTTCAAAGTTTGCTGCCTCCATTCTTCTAAATAAATGTTGAATTTCAGAATAGGATAAGGTGGTCTTATGCATTATCCACGCTTCAAGCCAAAGAATTTTTATATAAGGAGACGGGTTAAATATAAATCCATTCATAAGTATACATTTAACAACTTACTCTTATAGAACAGTTGGTTGTTGACAATAATACAAATGGGCTATAAGTGCAAGAAGAATAACATTATAGCGTATTAAAATCATGTTTTTACATCTTGTCTGCTTTATTAACATTTTCTTATCCTGAGATATCCTATCTTTTTCTTTCTCTTGGTTGGCGTATTATAAACTTCTGCATCATATGTTTTCAGGTGAACATTTTGTGGTTAATATTAGAAATGGGTTAGCATGTGACCAGAAGGTTTTATTAAGAAATATACTCTTCTTTTATTAAGAAATATACTCTTCTCTTAAGAAATATACTCTTCTCTATTGTCCCAATTTTTTTCTTTTAATTTCTCTGTCTCAGACTCCAATCATGTGGAGAACATTCATTGTTCAAGTATATTAATTTGTTAAGAAAGTTTTGGAGGTTACGTATGTGAATATGAATATCTTCAATTTTTCGCTTATGTCTAATAAAGCTATCGTCAACAAAAAAGGTGGGAAAAGTTCTATTTTTCTGGATATGGCCGTATGAAATTTCCCAGAATATACTCTTGACTTTACCTCTTACTGTTCCTATATATTCTTGACAATTTCTCTCTTTGTTTGCTCAGTTATTGGCTCTCAAGTCCTGTCACGATCGCAATATCACACACAGGGACATTAAACCTGGTAATACATGGTGGTAAATTGTTGTGCCAAAACGATGTATACGTATGTTGATTTCTAGATGAATAAAATATTTTATGAAATAGTCCGATATCAATTAGTTGGCGCTGCTAAATTTCAAGTGATTGATTTTTCATCAAAAAGTGTAAATGCTAAGTGGCTTTTCTTTGTTCAGTTTTTACCTTTCTTTAGATAATCTGACCTGTTACTTACTGTATAATAAATCTACTTAATCAATCTCTCTGCATATTAGGTTCCTATATTTACCCTCAACAAATTAAGCTCAAATCAAATCTGGTAATTCGATAAAAAATTTATCTCAAATATGTGTGATCTCTGTCTCTCTTTTATGTTTAATGCCTAGCTTTTAAAACACTAGTGCACTACACATATGTTGGCCCTTTATTCATAGTCCATACTTCCATCCGTGATCCTTTGATGCATGCGTGTTTGAATTATCTTTTTATTGTAATGCAATGCTCAATTGAAAGAACTTGTCTCTTCGTAAAAATTAACTGCCTAGAGGTATTTTATTTTTGTAGAGAACATGGTGATATGCTTTGAAGATCAGGAGACGGGGAGATGCTTGAAAGAGATTCCAGCTAAAATCAATAAATTTTCCACCAAAATGTACAGTGAAGCATCTTAATTGTATTTTAGTACCCTCCTTTTATTTTAACTTTTTTTGTTAGAATAAAAAATTGATGGGAATATATTTTAACTTTCTATACTATATATTTGAAATATAGATAACTCTAGTTTGTAATATGATTGGTTCAATTGTGGTTTAATCCATATTTTGCATATGAACTGTGTATTTAGTTTTAATATCATCTAACAGAATAATTAGAAGTCTTATTCTCTTCCTTTGATTTTTTCTTGTATCTAAAAGGCTTCTTGCCTATGAAACTTCTCTTCTTAATGTTTGACACTCAAATTGACTGAGGAATAACTCAGTTTTTCCTTATCGTACTGATCCTCTTGGAATGGCTACTAACCGAATGCCCTTTGAAAGATTGATCTTCTTGCATCCCTACCAGCTAAGATTGGATGGTAGGATTTTCCACGATGTGTGAACATCATAGCTTCACCAACTATGATACAAAACTGATGCATGATCTTTAAGCTCATGTCTTCTAGATCCTATTGCATACATCAGTATGACTTCCCATCTCCCAGTCTATGGAATAATTAAATCCTTTTCCACTTCTTTCTGACCATTCTTCTGTCATTTACATTCTTTGCAATTTGGATGCACATTTACTGCTCCTATGTTCCACAAAGTAAGCTATATATGATGACTGATATTTCAGCAAAGATAAAGATGGGTATTTAAGGCCATTTTGATAGGCAATAAAGTTCATTCACCGTGACAATTTATTAATCCTTTCTTTAGAATTCAGATAATAATTCTATGCATGATGTGTTTTTTTTCTTGCCTGCCTATTAGTTATTTGTTCAGAGTAGGTCTACTATCAGTTATATCAGTGGATTCAGTGCCATGTAGTTATTTAGACTCGCAGCATGTGTGTTTGTGTGTTGTAGAATTGCAATACTTGCTTGGATCTTGAAGTGTTGAGATTTTCTTAGAAACCAGTCTTGCAGTACGTATATACTTAAAATTCAGCCATGTGATTGATGCATGGTAAATTCTAAATTAATTCTTCATTTCCCCCTACAACCTATAAACAGGGCTAAGGAGAATGGGTATCCGTGTCTGGCTATCTTCTGCTTGCATTAGGAACAATCTGTCTTTTTCTCAAATCTATTATTTCACTGATAATCTTTGGTTTGAGTCTGACAATGATAGCACGAAAACTGAGTTATTGCTTATCTTTTAAAACTTGATTTGGCTATCCAACTATTTGTGTGTCTATCGATCTGTGTGTAAATAATTTACTGGTGTTGCATAATGAATTTGATGCCCATTTGCTATTTCTGTTAGGCGTATTATCGATTTTGGAAGTGGAATTGATGAATTCACATTAAAGCATTTATATGGTTCTGCTGGGCCTTCTAGGTATCTCACTGTTCTTTCTATACTGATTATTTATTTAGTTTATTTATTTGTGATTATTGTGGTAAGCATATGCTTTATTTATCTTCAGAGCTGAACAAACTTATGAATATACACCTCCTGAAGCTCTGCTAAATGCTAAGTGGTATCAAGGACCAACAAGCTCAACCTTGAAGTATGTCATGTTTTGCATGAAGTCAGCATCTTGTATTCAATTTTTTTCTTTTTAAGATTTTGCTTTATTTTTAATAGATCTAGATACTATTACCTGCAACTGTTGAAGCAACCTTTCTGCTATCCCAGATATGACATGTGGAGCGTTGGTATTGTAATGTTAGAGTTGGTCTTAGGGACACCAAATGTTTTCCAGATAAATGCTTTAACACGTGCTCTTTTGGACCGGCATCTTGAGGGCTGGAATGACGGTGTGAAGCAGCTGGCATACAAGTAAGTGTGTCCTTTAGAAGGCTGCAATCAACCCTTTTTAATACCATATGGTGTGTAATGATGTGTTACAAAGAAACAATGCACTAAGCTCTATTTATACTAATAGAAGACTCACAATCCTAATTAAATAAGAAAACAAATCATGAAATATATGAATAATATTAAAACCAATCCTCTTAGATACTCTAAATTACTCTAAGATACAATCAAAATATTATGAGAAATTTTCACATATTCTAACATTTTATGGGTTGTGACAAATTCAAAATGAATGCGCTCCTTAGTTGCTTTTCTGTTTTCCGGATATGCCTTGTTCCCCAAATTGTTTGCTGGTTGTTTTTAGTTGTAAGCTCAAAACTGTGAATTAGAAGCTAGATGCTAGTGTTCTGTTTTCTTGGTTTCTAATATTTGGCTGGAGTCTTTTGACATAAGTAAAAGTCTTTATTGAGTTGGAATTGCCTCAGGATTTATTCAAATGGGTTACAGTCTTGCTACTATTCAAGGATGTGTATTCCTTTGTGGATTTTCTTGGGACACCAAATCTCAGGATTCAGTTTTCTGCTATAGGTTGAACTCAAGAAATTTGCATTCTCTTTAAATATTTATTAGGCATTTCGGCCGCTTGCTCTGTCATTTTCCTATATTATTTTCATTTATGAATATCGAGGAAGAAAGGGAGAATAGATGCTTTGAAAAATCAAAGTTCTAGGCATCTGGGATGGTGATTATCATTCTCACTATTGTAACATTGCATTTTCGTTAGTTCATCTATATTAGGTATTTATTATTGAAAACCTCGAAAGCATTTTCTCTGCCACAATTCCATGCATTTTATAGGTTTCATATTCGACAATTAAAAAGTTTGCAAACTTTCCTTCAAGAATGGTATATGCAGGCTGTCAGGCACTTACCCATTTGTAGCTCGCCCATGCATTCCAGGTTCCAAAATATAGTAGATGGTTTAACCTTAGGACTGTTGTCAATTGTTTTGAAGACTTACATAATTGAATGGAACTATGAGGGACTTAAATTCATTAATTCTTTTGAACCTCTGGACTCTATAATTTTAAATATTATTTTATTAATGTGGTGACAGACTTAGATCATTCATGGAATTGTGCATCTTAATCCCTGGGATTTCCGGCAGTTCCTCAAAAAAGTATCACACAGTGAACCAAGTAAGTTTACCATCTTAATAGGAATAATCTTTGGTTCATGACCTTGTAAAAAGTTAATTATTTTGTTTAAACTTTTTCTTGTCTTTACGAACAATGTCGATTGACATCTTTTATTTGTAATAAATATATTGGTTTTAGTGATTCCTCTAGACGGAGTTAATTTTCAACACAGAAAAGTGCACAGATTATCTGCATCTCTAAAGCTCAGATGCTTAGAGCTTCCCAATTCTAATGCGGAAAAATATGATAGACAAGTGGGTAAAAAATAGAATTTGGGAAGACTAGGATAGAATGAAGTGGAACTATAATAAGAGGATTTTAGGGGTTAGAACTTAGAAACCTCTTAGATCTTGAATTTTATAGTAGGGCTAAAAGATGGCTGAATAAAAATCTGTAGTATTATTTAATGTTATTAAGATATTACCATGCCCTGCCCAATCTTTCAAAGTTCAAATAACCTTATTGTCTAAGCCTCAAAAAAAATTTCACATACTAGTATGTGACTATTTATTTCATAGAATGCACTTTAAAATCAAACCAAAACAAATAACATAAAAGACACAGCGTGGAGGAAGTCTCTCCTGCATCAAATTTGTCATCTGCAAAAGAAAATCATTTATTCTTTATTGGGTGGTATGTGACTTCGTTCCTAAATATGGTTAATGACTATTTAGGACCTTACCATCACTTGATTTGAGATTCAACTTACTAGTAACTTTATTGGCTTACTTCATGCTATTTTAGGAATATAAAAAGCTGACTTATAGAACAGAAGAAACATAATCCGTTTACTACCCATGATGAGATAGAGATACTATGTATGATTATGTATTCTTCTGAATTAGTTGACAGTGTCCAACATTAAACATTAATATTTATATTCCATTTAAAAAGAAGTATTTTGGCTGGGGCGAATATTAAATGGGAGAATAGACCATCATATGCTACTGATTATTTTTACTGAGGGTGTCATAGCATATATTTGGGCTTGCACAACTTAAGCACAAAAGCATACCCAACCTTGGAGACTTGCAGAGGCACTCACATAAAAAAGTATGCTCTAAAACTTCGGTATTCTTCATTTTGGGCTTATTCCACTTTAAATTGTGGCAATAAGGTGCTAATAACTGGAATATACATTTTATGCTAATTTGTTCCAAGAAAGAGTGTCAGTATAGAATTTGGTTTCCTCTCAGAAATAAAATTGAGAAATTGATTTCCTCATATATCCATGTAGACAAATGTCTGCTCATCTTCATCTGAAACAACAATAACTACAACAACACGGATTAAAATCTCGTATTTCACTCCCTTAAGGAAGATGGACTTTGGAATGCCTGATTCTGGATGAGTCCAACAGTTTAGTTGTTGGAGAGATGCTGCTTTCCATCTTTATCGTTTAGAATCCTTATATTGACCTAATAAAGTTTTCATCTCTGCCAATTTAGGTTGGAGTTTCGCCTGCATCCTGGAAATGCTCTGAAGAATTCTTTTCTCGTCAAATTAAGAATCGAGATCCTCTGAAAATAGGGTTAGCTGGCTAACTTCTGATGCATTCATTTTTAATATATTATTATATATATCTAGTCTTCTCCCATGGGGCAGTTGTCTTCTTGTCATAATGTTTTTCTTAATCTTGCAGTTTTTCAAACATCTGGGCTTTACGGTTAGTGCGCCATCTGTTACTCTGGGACCCAGTAAGTTTCCTGATTAAAATTGATATTGTCATTTTTGTGATTCTTTTAGCTTCTTATTTTCAAAAAAGTGTTTGATTGAGGAAACTATCTAAATTGTTTTCCATCCTGGTATTGGTAGCATTAAAATTTGATTGCCGCCCATGTGGAGCTGTACTATGCTCTTTATTTCTCTGATATATAGGAGCAAAAGTCTACCTCGTTAGGGAGGTTGTGCGTTTTATAATAGTTGGCATTGTATGCAAACTTAGATAAAAACCCTACTTTGGTCTCTTACTATTGAACATGTTCTCAATTTATCATCTTCATTCTAGTCCCTGAAAGAGAAAAAAAAATTGCTTCATATTTGTTTCTCAGTCAATCTGCCTGTCAACAACTTGACGTGATTGCCTGTGTGTAATGTTAATTGAGGCGGCATAGTTAACACATGGATTGTTGCTGATTCTGCCTATCAACTTTCCCAAGAAAGACACAACCATGTATTTTTATGTTCTGTCAGTGGGAACCTAATAGAACGACAAAAAAAATTGCATTTTTATGTAGTTTAAAATCACAAACTCAAGATATAAAATAAAATCACTAGCTGTAAACCTCGACCGACTCAAGTGTTTACTGCAACTTCCATTTTTGTTTCTCTGTTTTTTGTTTGTTTCACATAAAATTGTTTTATGTCTTTGATGCGGAATTTGACTAGCACAGTCCACTTTGTTAGTTGACGGTGTCACAGCACATTTTAGTAGTCCTCATGGACAAGTCTGTCAAGTTACTAAACAGTGTATTGACAGAGAGAAGAGTGTGAGACAATTTATTGTCAGACTTTGTTGTTTTTTTATTTACTAAATTCATGAGTCAGTCTGCCCAAAAAAAAAAAAAAAAAAAAAAAAAGGAAAGGAAAGAGAACAGACACGACTAATCTAGGCAAATAGTAATGACTGCTTTAGTTGGGTACTGCTGTATGTAATGAAGGCTTCTGTTAAAATTGTAGGAGGATCGTCCAAGTGTTGATGAGGCACTGCAGCATCCCTATTTCCAACCTCCCCCAAGAGGATGATTTTATAGGAAACAACCAGCTGTTTCTTACACGTCGAGTTATTCATTCTCAGGTGAATAGTTTTTGCCACCATTTTACTGATCTGAAAATTCCTATTAGGTGATGCTGTACAGGAATGAGTTAAAGATTAAGTGTAATGGATAACTGTGGTAAAACGTCCCGTGTCTTCTATTGCTGAACGGGTCCCGCTGCAGATGGTGGTAGGGAAGAAGGCACAATAAGCTACGTTGTGCAAATACGTGACGTTCATGTATATCAAGCCTGACAAGATGATGCCAAAATAACTGACTCTACCAAAAATGAAAAAAATGAAAAATAAAAAAATTGACTGCTAACAGTTTTCAAAATCACTTTGTATAGGACTTATCTTAGTTAGGACCAGATGAGCATCGCTAGCTTGATATTCTATATTGAAATAGAGTTGATATTTTTTGTAGTCATTTTTTTAATGAGGTGATGTTATGTATTGCAATATACGAACAAACGGAAACAATGAATGACAGGTTCTGCAAACCTCTTGATTTGTTTTGTTCTCTCTCTGGAAATTGAAAGAAAAAGTTGTCAATGGAATTATAGTATAAGTTTGTTGATTTTACTTGTATTATGATAAACTATAATACAGTAATAAAAAAAAAATCATTCGTATTTTTTTTTTTTTTTTTGAGAAAGAATAATATATAGCTATCCTTAATTTTAGTTAGTTGACTTGTTCTTAATTATTATTATTTCATCTCCTTCTATTTCCTTTTGTCTTGCTGCCATATTAATTCTTCAAAGTACTGCTCTTTAGGGACATACAAAAAAGTTGAAATTTAACAGGTAGCATCAAGTCATCAACAGCATCGTCTGTAATTCGCATGAAAGCTGGACCCAAGCAAGAGATGTTGACACCTTAAAAAAAGGACCTGAATCTCATGAAAGGTTCATCATAAGGAAACTGGTGTATAGATAAATTGATACTGCCTCTGCGTAGAGCTTCGTTTACTACACATGCGGCCAAAGACGGTAAGGATGAGCACAGATGGGGATACCATATCAGGCAACAGAAGTCTTCAATTGTCACTTTCAAAAATTCCATCGGATGAAAGGACCAATGACTTGTAGTTATTGTAATATATATAGTGCATGTGCAACCGAGCATGCATTTTTTTTTTTTAGTAGATAACCGTGCATGCATTTAGGTAAAGAAAGGGAAAGATGGCTTGGCG
This sequence comes from Gastrolobium bilobum, assembly GCF_033153095.1. Classification (NCBI taxonomy): domain Eukaryota; kingdom Viridiplantae; phylum Streptophyta; class Magnoliopsida; order Fabales; family Fabaceae; genus Gastrolobium; species Gastrolobium bilobum. The sequence goes on along the minus strand of NW_026898878.1, from coordinate 85,735 downwards.
AAAAATCCAACATCAATCGGATACTAGGTGTTACAAGGATATGAGTATGGGCATCGGTATGTATTTTCATATAATAAAATACGTAGATATGATAGTCTTTTTAAAAATTAAGACGGGGGTACGACAATTTATTTATTACAGGTCTGTCTGTGTCTGCATTCAGTTCTTACCGCAAGGCCTTCTACTCTCTGCCATGTTTCCCCACGCCTATCATCCAGGCTTGCCATCTCAATAGTTCGTTTGGTGATAATGAAATTATACTATTTTACGCAATAACTCGGAGGATTGCAAGATTACAAGAGCGAAAATATACTCCAAGGGGCCAGTGAGAATGGAAGCTGAATCAGAATCCAATTTTCTTCTAGTGGCAAAAAAAAATGTAAGATTCATTTAAAAAAAAAAAATCATTCTCCGTTAAATTCGACTAATGAGTGAGGGGTGGAGAAAATCTTTTACCCTTACATAATTGCAAAGAGACAGTTTTACCAAAAAAGAATGGAAGATTCATTTACTAAATAAAAACACATGTAAGATAAGCGGCATATCTGACATTCATAATAATCCCAAAAAGATAGAATACAAATTACAAAATTTGGGCCACCCTTCTTTAGGAGGGAAAATGATACTAATCACATGTTCATCACAACAGAGTCTAGGGACAATTATAATCATACAATTTAACTATACTTTTCATTTACAAATTTAATTTTCAGGACTGCTGATGGGTGCATAAATGCCGGTCCCTCTTCACTCTTCATAGTGTAGCTTTCAGTGCCTATGTGTTTTCAATGCCAGAGAAGGTTATAAGTTTTGAACGTGTGTTTCCATGTTGCAAATGTTTTGTTCTTGACTCATGGCTCATGGCTCATGGCTATTAACACGACTATGAAGTTCCAACATTTCTTGGTGGTTTGGGTCCACTGAGAGTGCAGCACGACAGTCTCTTAGCGCACCTAAAACATCCCCTTTGTGTTCATGGAATGCTGCACGTAGATGTAAGAGGTGCAAATCAGCTTTAAATGCAATTGCTCTAGAGAGTTCAGCAATGGCTTCCTCTTCCTTATGGCTGTCCATCAAAACTGCAACCACATACACCATATACATATTGTCAAGTACTAGCTGCAATAACACCATATGACAACATGAGTAAAATTTGCTACTGGCAGTAGCACCCACAACAATTGACAATAACAACGGACATTTGAAATTTTAACATACAAACAAGGTTCCTATATATGACTAACAAAGCTGTTTTTATTCTTTTGCATATATGAATATCCTTAGAATTGAGTATGCAGGTGAGTAAGCAAGTAAAATATCAACCTGCTGCTCGATATCTATAAGGATACACCCGAAGTGGATCTAACCTAGTCACCATCTCCAGATCTGCCTTTGCAAGTTCACGATCACAGTACTCAGACCTCTTCTCATATGCTGATGCATTATATTTTGCCTTCTCAATAAGGTTGGTCATTTCCTTATAAGCAGCAGCCTTATCACTTTTGAGAAAATGAACACGAGCAAGACCCTGATGTGCTCGGGTGTGCCGGATTTTAAGGGCTTTGATATAGCAATCAGCAGCTAAGTCCAATTTACCGCAGTCAACAAAAACACTTCCAAGATTGTTCAGGGCCTAGTAAATTAAATGGAAGAGAAACTATAATCAAATTGTATCCAAAGTAGCCTACTTGTATGGATGTGATGTGATGCCACAGATATAACTGACTATAATGGCTAACAAGTTTATCAGTCTTTACACATTGACATTAGCGAGGTGTTAAACTCTTTATACACCTGCACGTTATCGCTTCAAATTTGGTATTATCTAGAGCTCAAACATCAGAACATCTAAGGTCACATGCTCATGACTTATACAGAGTTACCAATAACTGCTAAATGAATTTCAAATGTAAGAGAAATAATTTCTCTTTATAATTTCTCATGGCCACTGGTTGTCGATTAGTGAAATATTTCCGAAAGTGGTACAGTAGAAGAAGAACCATACCTGACCTTTGCGCAGATTATCAGAAGGACACCTCAAGGCATCTTCCAGAAGTGAAATAACAGTTGAAGAACATGATGAATCTAGACTAGAATCAGCCAATGCATAGGCCTTCAGGAAGTAAGCCTCAAAAGACCTTTTAATACTAATAGACTCTATAGCTTTTTGGAGCCCTTCCTCATAATGACCTGTATCATACAAGATCCAACCCTCATATACAAGTCGTTCATGCTCACTTGATGCATGTTGCCAAGCCAACTGTAAACTCCGCATAGCTGCCTCAGGACAGTTTAGCCTAAATCAAAAAAATGTCAGATTTAAAGACTCCTTAGCATTCATAAGTTCCAGTCGGTATTAGAATACATGAAAGAGGATCCTGAAGCATTTTCAGATACACTTCCACAAGGGAAACTTGGATCTCAAAGGAAATTTTTTATGTTGCGGGTTTGTCCTCCTTTGTGATTGTGTTAACTGACAGAGGTGTAGGGACTTTTACATGAACAAAGAATTGTACATGTATATAACATGAAAATTAAAAACAGCTATTATTTACCTATCCTTTTAGTTATGATACTTACTGTATGATTCAATATATATTTGTACATGAAACACCAATTACCACATCAGATTCCATGTGGTTCAATATGGAATTAAGTAGAATTCAATAAATTTTTACAATCAATGAGAGTTATTAAACATTTATAACATACCTAAGGAGAAGTAATGACTGTCTGAAGTATAGAACACTGTTTGCCGAATCATATTCAAGCATCTGATAGATAACAGATAGAGACTTAATATCATCAACAGAAGACCAACTGTCATATAATCTTGCCCAACAATCTGCTGTTGTCCAATGTTCAACATGCTCACGCACGAGAGTACAGAGTTGAGATGCAGCTACGCGCCCCTCAAACATTCTATAACATGGACACAGAGTAAGAATTGCTTGTACATCACGAAGGGCAGCTTTGTAGTGCTCAAGAGCCAGATAGATAAAAAATCGTAGTTCCAAGCATTCTAATGAAAGTTTGAAGCCAAGAATCCGATTGATTTCAGCTAGTGCACCTTGAGCATTCTCTGTCCTCATTAAAGAGGCAGCCCTATACATGTAGGGATATACAAGAGTAGGGTCCAGTTCAGTTGCTTTCTCAAGGTCTTTCCACCTCAAATCATTGTCACAGTATAGTGATCTTTCCTGGTACATCCATCCAAGTGGAGTAACAGAAGAAATGGCTGAGCTGATCTTCTCATAAGATAAAAGCTTCTCACCCTTCATATAGTTCAGTCTAGCTAACCCTGCAACAGAATAAATATGACCTGCTTTTACAGCCCCCTCAAAAAGGCAATGGGCTTCATCATATTCTTTCCTTAAGAGTCTTACACATCCCAATTGATGAAAAGCCAGCAGTCTCTGCTTGTCATTTTCAGCGAAATCAACTAACCGTTCCAGGAAATGAACTGTTGTATCAGACCTAGAATTAAGGCTCATAGAAACTTCACTTAAGAAACAGAAAAGTGCAAATAAACCTGACCCAACCATGACTGCCAATTGCTGCCGATTAGCATGAACAAATATCTCCACCACATGATTGTCACTCAAGCAGTTGAGAAGATCACGCAAAAGGACTTGTAAACAAGAAGCTGCAAGGACAGCTGAATTCTCATCAAGAGCATATTCCATGAGCTCCACAGCATCTTCTTTGGAGGAAACTAAGGATGCAAGTCTTCTATCACAAGCATTCTTTAGTCTTTCACAACAATACTTGTTTGCAAAAGCTAATATCTCCAACAGAAGATTTGGAGGGACCTCAAGTAAACTGCCTGTTATACTGAAATAACTTATTGCCCTCATACCTGAAGGAGAGATATTGTTTTCAGACAAATCTATAGTCTCAGAGAGTGATTCACTGAAACATCCCTTTAGCATTGCATGAAATGGTACTGAAAGTTCAGAAATCTTTTGTCTATCACAGATTATCTTCTCATTTCCAACAATAAAAATAACATACTGTGAAGTGTGGTTCCCATTCATCAAAACTCTCTCCTGGGAACTTACATTTATATCAAAAGGAATATGAGATTCTACATCAATGGGCCCAAATTCCTTTTCACATTTACCACAAGCCGTGAGCAAGTCAGAAACTAGCTCTTCCCCTTGCTTCTCATACTTCAACCACGCCCCAAATATGATCTTCTCATGAACAGTTTTCGCTTTCTGCCAAGCAGCCCGGAGGCTTCTCCGCATCAGTTTAACATCTCCAAGGCCCTTAAAAACCTGGTATTGTAACAAAAACAGATTTGACTGCTCCTGTGGAGGACATGACTCAAGTTCTTCATGGATTTGAGCTAAAACTTCCACATAATCAACAGGTTTAAAGAATGGGAGTATAGGTGGCTCTGGGACCTTGATCAGAGATTCTCTATAGCAGTTAACAGCAAACCACTTAATTCAGTGAATTGGCTAAAAAAGTTAAGCTTCAAATTAAAAATGTTGAAAAGAGAAACTTACATTGATGCAGATGAGGACTGCGATGACAATTTGGGAAGCTTCCCTCTTTCAACTTGGAGCCAGGACTGTGGATTTAGAGCATTTGGGCGTGCATTTTTACATGATTCTGCAGTGAAGAAAGTCCTCATGGGGCATAAGAGACGAAACAAGTCCCAGATCTCCACTATAGCACTATATTCTCCTTCTTCAAAATCAAACCTTTACAAACTGGGGCCAAAGGAAAGGAGTAGACCTTACCAAAAGAGAAAAACGCAGCTTCTACCCGTTGGCCACATTCCACTACCCTCAACTCAAAAAACTCCAACCCCAGAAAGCAAAAATACTTTTTTTTTTTTCTCCCTTCCTTCCTTTGTGTTCCCCTTTTAGAAGAAACGGAACAATCAATCTCAAACTAAAATCTTTCTAGTAAATTGATATAACTATTAAAAAAATGATTAATGGGCTTATCCCCATTGACAAAATCTATGTGAAGATTTTTATGCTTCCAAGAAAGGAAAAGCATTTATTTTTTTCTACTCTATTCTCTTCAGTTCAGCATAAAACAATAAATATCCTGAAAAAGGGAAAATGGCTACGAAAGATGCTAGAGAGAGAGAGAGAGAAACTTCACTTGTGGCTTCAATCTGCAGAACCGAATGAAGGATTTGGAGCACAGGATGAGGGGTATGCAGATCAAAATGAGGGAGAATCTAACTGAAAAAAATCGATTTTAACTAACTTTTACTTTTTCCTTTGTTTGGTGGAAGGAAAAGTAAATTTCTTTTCCTTTTAATTTCTTACTTTCCTTCCTTCGGAGTTGGAGACCATAGAAGTGCAGTCACTGTTGGTCGGAAGTTTAACTTACCAAAATGTAAAAGAATAACGTTGGACTTAGGACGATGATTCAAAGTGAAAAAACAAAACTTGGAAAAATAAAAAAGAAAGAGAGTAATGAAACAATAATAGAATATAAAAAGGAAAATAACGGGAGTGTGCTGTGACCAGGTATTATGCAGTCCTTTTCAAATGCCAATGACAAAACGCTCAAATATTCCTCGTCTGAAATTGATTCCTTGTTGATTCTTTCTCTAAATTATTGTATTTTCAAACAGTTTGATTTGAAATATTATATGTGTAAATGCTGAAATTTATTATAAAAAAATTATAAGTGAGTTCTTTAAATAATTTTTTATAGTAAAAAATATTTATTTTTTGAATTTTTTGAAATGATCAACTTGATGTCTTTTATAATTTTTAGAGGATTAATATAAAAATTGAGAAATGTTATATTTACTAATTTTTTATTTTATAATTTTTATAAATTTAATTATATATTAAGGGTAGTACATAAATTAATTCATGTACTATTCTTAATATATAATTAAATTTGTAAGAATTTATAAATAAAAAATTTATAAATTAGCATGTTCTATAAGAATATATTTGTTTTTAAAATTTGGCTCTTTTGATTTTAGTGTCTAAACTTTTAAATAGTTGATAGTGATCCTCAAAATTTCTATTGTCCTATTAAATTTGTCATATAACTTGTTGTGTTGTTTAAGGGAAAAATATTTTTGGTGCTCCAGAATCACAAAATAGACAGTATTTCTTTTATCAAATATAATAAAAAATAATACTTTTATACTATTTTTATCTTTATATTTATTTTCATTCATATCCTGTATTTTTTTTTTATTTTTGAGCAAGAAATATGTATCCTACAGTACAGAAAATGAAGTCGTGTAAGAGAATATGTTTACATGGACTCCATGTTGCCATGTAGATCATAAAAATCATAGGAAACCTTAGCGTTTGAGACAACTACATGTGTGAGATGCTGTTTCATGTGGTGCTTTCTACGTGAAATTATCAATAAAAAATATAAAAAATTGAGTAGGAGACACTAATATCTCATTTTTCCATATATGGGTTTAATATTTAAAGTCAATTCGGAGATAAATTTATTTTTTGTTACTTTAAAATAATGTTATTTTGTGATTGAGAGAAAATAAAATAATGATAATAATTAATATAGCCTTATAATAAATTAAAATTATAGAAATATATTCTCTCCAACCTTAAAACCACATCATTTTGAGGTTATAAGAGATAATTTATCTCCGGTTACTTAAAAATGTTAAACCATTTTCATATAATTAATTATCTTGTATTTTGTCTATCTTTTATGTGCTTTTATTAAAAAATAAAAGTTTTTGTCTATCTTTATAATGCTTACCTGTTCAAATCAAAAATTATGGGTGGCAAAACGGGTCGGCCCTCTCCGACCCGCAGTCAATCCGCCAAAAGCGGGTTGGCCCGCCCTGCCCCGCCTCTTGAATATGAGTTGAAAATCCCAACTCGTCTCGTTTTATGGTGAATTGGCGGGTCAATTCACCTAAAAAATTAAAATTAAAAAATAAATTATATTTATTAATATTATAATATTACTTATTTTCATATCACACTTCTCTTAGTTTTTTTTTTCAATCTTAAGCCTAAGGTGGTGTTTGGTTGGGAGCTTTTTAGGGGATATCTATCTTTCTCAAGTATGGCTTTTAGAAACACCATGTTTGTTTCAACGTTTTTCACCAAAAACTCATCTATCCAATTTGTCTGGATTTATGAGAAACATAGATATCCGCATTGTTTAGAAACCCAATTTAAAGGTGGGATTTTTCGAAAAACCGGTTATCTGACTTTTAATGCACTGTTGATTTCATAAAGTTACATAATTTTCCCAGTAAAGTTTTTCCCCACCAAACAACTTTTTTTTACATTTTTCTACCTATCTCACTTTATCTATCTTTCCAATCATTTCTCTATCTATCTCATTTCCCTATTATTCCAAAAAAATTTCCTCAACCAAACGCTCCCTAAATGTATGCTAATATTCAATCAGACATTCTTTACAAACTTATTCTTGTCTTCATATATAGATTATCTTTGTCATAAATAAAGTTTTTCTTCTTTATTTTTTCTAGAGAATACTAAGATAAAAAAAAATTAGATATCACAAAACCTTAAAATCAAATAAAATACTACCTAATATTAAAAAAAAAAAAATTGACCCGGCTAGCCAACCCGCCCTGACCCGCCACCAACCTGTTTTGACCCACAACCCAACGAGGAGGGTTGAGGCAAGTTGGTGGGTTGAAATGTGTAATTCAACCCGCCTGTTTTGACGAGTTGACTCATCAGGTTCAACCCATATTACCACCTCTATCAAAAATATCTACAGTATGGTGGAGCTAGTTCTCACTGGAGAAATTATTTTGTAAATTGCATTCACGAGAACTAAAACCCAAGACCTTGTTTGAACAAAATCAAGTATATATCATTTGAACTGATATCGTAACATTCAGTTTGGTCATTAAATAAGGATATGTTTTTCTCATGTTGCATGAGACAATTTGTCTCATGCAACACAAAAAAAAGTAAGTAGGACCTATTTTTTCTTTCTCTCTCTTCTTCTTAGTGGGTCCCACTTACTTTTTTTTGTGTTGCATGAGACAATCTAATTGTCTCATTGAACAAGAGAAAAATATTTCCTCATTAATTAAGCGGCTATAATATATTCTTAAATAAAGCCAATTAATACTATTTTGATTTTTTATCCACTACATAAATAAAACACTCTACAATGGGAAGTTGGGAAATATGAGGAAGTAAACAAAAACACGCCGATTGTTGTTTGCTGCATCTAAATGGTTATTTGCTTTTAGAGAGAGAGAGAGAGAGAGTTATGAAAGACACAAATTCAAAAAACTAAAAGTTAGAGAAATAAAGAAAAAACGATGTATTTCTGTAATATGAGGTGCCAAGTAAATTATTTTGCTAGAACAATTAGAAAAGAGGGTATGTCAAGTAAAGTTAACTGCGCATTTGGTAGAGCATAAATTTTTTTTTATCAGGGAAATATAATTAATAGGAATATGGTGGGAAAAAAAGTTTGTTAGGAAAATTTAAAAAAAAAAGTTATTTGATTGACCAAAATTTTAACGGGAAAATTGGGTAAAATTTTATAAATCTATGTTTGGTTGAAGATAAAATATTGATGAGAAATAAGTTAAAATTACCAAATTAACCCGTTTATAATTTTTGAATGTCAATAGATCTCTCATTCAACATTCATGTTCTTTAGTTGGGGTATTTTGGTCTCCATCATGATGTCCCCTTGCTATTTATCCATGCAATTATAAAAATCACCATTGAAATTGTCATTCTATACAGTGAAATATTTCTCATTTTACACACACTCTTCAAATGCTAGGGAAATCTGCTAGATGGAGAAATTTTTGAAAAACTTTCACCAAACATGAATGTCAAAGAATCCCAAAACCAGATGCATGGGATAATAAAAATATAACCTGAACCAAACACTCCCTAAGTATAAAAATCCTAACAACCAAAGACTTGCATATCTAAAAATGGCGTAAGTAGAAAATGAAGAGACATCGCGTGATTAAATGTTTATAAATACATGAGGTACTCCAAGATAACCCCATTTGTAAATATGATTCCTTTAACAAGACCTTTTCGTGGTCACTTTTTCTTAATTTATACAATTAAAATGATGGTGCATTATCCAAAAAAAGTGTTGGTGCATTAATGATGAATAAATGGTAATATTTGAATCAATTAGTGATGAGAGTTGCAAGAATAATTTAATTAATAGAGGATCACAAAGTTAATATATGTGGAAAACGAACAAAACTTTAGTATATGGATATTTTCTTTTTTCACATTTGGAAAACATTGAATTTTTTTCCAAATATGAAAAAAAGAAAGTATCCATTTAGGTACTCCCATACTATTAATGTTTTGTTTGTGGAAAACGTTAGTACACCACCAAATACTAAAATCAATTGGCATGATATTGTTTTAGTTTAATTAATAGTGTTGAGTTTGAATCATGTTTATGTAATTATGTTGAAAATTAAATAGCGAAGTTTTATCACCTTTAAAGTCATGTATGGTTACACCGAATTACTCAATTAATTGATGAATCAGTGAAAAAATAAATAAAGAAAAGTTAGTCCTCTTATAAAACACCACGTAAAATAGTGTATGGCATACATGAGCCCAAACTGAATTTTTTTTTTTAATATATAATTTTGGTAATTAGTTATTTTTAAAACCATAATGATTTTTTAGCTGATTCTATCTTGATGATTTTGCTTCTCTGTACCGGATTCCCAAAATTTTCTTTATATTTGAGATTTGTTCATTAAAATTTGAAAATTTTCCACATTGGTGGTGTGTTACTGTGTTCAATGAGGGAATCGATAACGGTGATGGTGCTATGTGTGGTCTAGATGGTGGGTTGGACATGGCGTTAGTGGACCTCGATGAGAGACATCTAGATAAAGTAAAAATGAGCAGGCTTTGTGTGGCCCCATTGTTAGAAAAAAAGAAGACCAAACCATTTAGTCACAAAAGCACCGTATTAGGAAGATTATGCAAAAATTTATCCAATTCAAAGCATATTTGAAAAAAAAAAATTCATACTAGAGCAGTCAAATGTGCCTCTTCACATGATGAATTGAGGCCCATCAACAATACTCACGTGACTGCTGTCCACATTAGTAAAGTGCAAGAATTACATACCACGTGACATGATTTGCTTGAGTCTCGTCATCTAAGTTGATGGCATTACTCACATCAAATTAAGTGACGCCACGTGTCAACTCGTCATAAAATATGACAGTATTCATCACCAAAGATTTGTGGCTGATTGAAAATAGGGACATTGGGTTTGTGTAGTGCCAGCACATCATCATAATTCTAAGAATAAAATTTTAAATTTTTAGATTTGGCCATCGTCTTTGATAAATTTTGAAATGTCCAATGATTTTAGAATTTATAATTTTGCTCTAAAGATAATATTAGTCTCCACGTGGGCGTTATAATTGATCACATAAGCAGCTTTTAATAAAATAAGTAAGTTTATAGATTATAATTACTTAAATATACTACTAACTAAACTGTTTTGCCAATAGAAAAACACTTTTAACTTCTGTAAAATAAAAACTAAACGTTGTTGCATTTGATTAATAAGGTTGATCACTTGGAAATTAAAAAAGAAAATACACTCTAATTTATTAAAGATGAGGGCCAAATCATAAAATACACTTCAATCAGCCACTTGATGCCTAATCTTTGGTGATGAGTGTCATCACATTTTGTGACGAGATTGACAAGTGGTGTCACTTAATTTGACACGAGTAGTGCCGTCAATTTAAGTGACGGGACTCAAGCAGATTAGACGTGGAAGGCAGTCGTGTCAGTATTGTTGACGGGACTCAACTCGTCATGTCAGATAATGCATTTGACTGCTTTAGTATGAAAAAACTTTCCAAATGTGTTTTGAACTGGACAAATTTTTGCATAACGTTCCTAGTACGGGGCTTTTGCCAATTTTTCTCCGTTACTAACTCTTTGCATTATTTGTGTTTTGTTTTCAATCTCTTTTATCAACTATAGCGTGGTGCAATTTTATATTTTTGAATATATCAGTCGAATTATGTTGAGATATATAAAATCATTAATGTATCCTCACCCAATAACTTAAGCTTTTGGGTTGAATTGGTTCTTTACAAATTATTGATTAGTTAAGTTTCAGCTAGGGTTGGCAAAAATGAGCCAACTCGTAAAAAATGAGTCGGTTGGGTTTGCAAAAATGAGCTGCCGACCCGAGCCAGCTCGAGAAAAAATGAACCAACCCGCGGGTCAAACGGGCTAGCTCGTGGGTTGAGTTTTTTTTTAAATAAAAAATAAAAAATATAATATACAAAATGGACAAAACCTACACATGTTGTCATCATCTTTCTTCCTTCTCTAAAGCCAAGTCCCTAATCTTCTCACATCCCTGCCAATTTTACATTGTTAGACTATGCTAACTCTGTTTGGTTCAAATATCTTACCCACTTGGTAGCAAGTCGTTCTGATTGTTTATCGATGTTGGTGCAAATTCGTTGTGAAGAAAATTCGAAACTAGAACATTTTGCATTTACTTCTCATTCTATAACCCTTTGTTTAAGCTGATGGAAGCCACATAGCTGGTGCATTAATACTACATGTTCATCTAAATAGGATGAAAACGAGCCAATCCGTGAGCAATTTTCGAGCCAACCCGCAAGCCAACTCGCGAGCTATTTTTTCAAGCCAACCCACGAGCCAAATTTTTTAGCCAACCCATGAGCCAACCCTAACCCGACTTGGGTCGGGTTAGGTTGGGTTTTCTAGCTCGTTTTATTTTTCGAGCCAACCCTAACCCGGCTCATTTTTTCGGGTTGCATGTGAATTGGGTTGGGTCGAGCTGAGTTGGCCCGTTTTGCCAACCCCAGTTCCAGCACTATAAAATTTATTATCTTGGAAGAGCGCCCAATAAAAGAGGAATAATTTTTTTAAAATAAAGTAAAATATGATAATATAATTTAAGCATCCCTTGAATATACAGTTGCTTTAACAGGTGTATGGTTATGATCTCCATACATTTAATATTTTCCCCTTTTGTATGGTTATGATTTCTCACATTTAATACTTTCACGTATATATATGACAAGTATTTGATTGCTGCATGTACAATAGCTATAGAAATATAAACTCACATATATATAGGGCTTTGATTTTCTCATGTTGCATGATAATTGAATTCTCACGTTGTGACTAAACTAGTTGTGGGTCTCATACTTATTAAAAAAAGGAAAAGAAAAAAAGCTTTGCACGCAAATCGAAGAGACACAACACGAGAAATGTTTTTCCCATATATATATATATATGGAGTAGGATATTCTTACAAATGTGTAAGAGTGATGCTCATCGACAAGTGTACCAATCGCACAAGTAATACAGTGATAAGAAAAGACGACAAGGATTGAGATCGAATATCAAATAATTATCCTTTTAAGATTGGAGGAATCCAAATAAGTGTGTGGGAAATATTGTTGATTTGATTAAAAATAAGAAATAAAAGCAAGAACATATTTTTGGAATTTTTGTGATGAATAATAAAAATAAAAATAAGGATTGATTTGTAAAAGTATGAGAAAGCATTGTAGCTAGAGTGCACTCACCAAATGATTCTCGCTTCTTACTTTGGATTGATTTACAATACTCATTTATATAATTACTCAGATAAATTATTATCTAAAAATATTTAGTAGTTAACCCTCAATTCCATGCAAGATTAACCCTTTAACCCCAATTCCTTGCAATGTTCCTCATGACATTAAGCAATGAACCCAATAATTTAAGCATCTACAATCAAATATACATCTATTCCTAGCATGCATATAAATTGTTATCCTACCCCCTTTCAAGATCAAAACCCCAATATTCCTATCTAGGGTTCTAACCCTCAAACTATCATCAACTATTAGATTGATCAGTTCTAACAACGAAGACAGAAATTACGTACAGCGTAGAGATAAAGATAATTATATAAACGAATAATTATAAACCAATCCGTTGTAACAAGGGTTCACATAGGGTTCGTGACCCTAACTACAGTAAAAAAAAACTAGCCAACCATTATCATGACAGACCTAGCAATATTCAACATAAACTGAAAATTGGATAATTGAAAGAACAAGATGAACAGAATCTGCACAGGACTCTCTCTCTCTCTCTGAGCACGACGGCTATTTCTCCAAAAATTCCCCTATTCATTTTGTGTAAAACATCCTATTTATAAGCCATCTTTTCTTCCAAGTTTGCCCTCGTCAAAACCCGTTACTGCAAAAATCGCAAACTGGCGCGAGTCCGTGCCACTGTGGCGCTGGACCGCGCCAACTCTCTGCCCGTGATACTGTGCCATTTTCTTCAACTGGCGCGGATTCGCGCCACTGTGGCGCTGGACCGCACCAACTCTCTAGATATTGGCCTTGAATGGTGGTGCCAACTTGCGCCAGTGTGGCGCTAAGTTGTGCCACTTCTCTGGAGTTTGGCCAGCAAATTTGATTTAGCATGAAACTTCCACCGTTGTGGATTTGCGCCACCAAGCTTTTTACACTTTCATATTTTCTACTTCTTCTACCTATATAAACACAACCAATAGGTGAGAAATATCATTGATATGGAAAAGTCAATATAGTAAGCAAATATGTATATAAACTGCTTTTTTATGACTTAATTCTCATCATTTTCAGCTTGGAAAACTACAATCTGCCAGAGGCACATCAAATCATTCTCAGATTTAAACGTTGCTGTCCCTAGCAATCTACAAGACTCAATCCAGGAAACCATCAATTCTTCTAGCATAACAATACATAGACATTCTCAGACACAATATACTGTGCATGACTAACCCAATATCATAAATTTCCAACAATGTCATCAGCTTTCTAAAAATATAAGTCTACACTGATTACCCCTCACACAGATAAATAATGTCCACTCAACACTCAGTGTTTAAGGGTATCATGAGCACTCAATCAATAACAGCTATAACACTACCATAGGCTTGATCATATTCTCAAAAATTCTTAAAAATGAAGAATCAAACACATGCACCAATTGATCAAAAGGACTTCACAGGTTGTAACTTAGCCAAGTTAAAGGGTAGGAATATATGGATAATAGTTCAAACAATAATGAGATTGAAAAACTGATACTTTTTCACTTTAGCACATTCAACTCAATGATTTTGCTCCACTAACATTCCCACAGAATTTCGAGAATTAATTCTTGTCAGCCACCTTTTATGCACATTCACCCTTTTTCTCTTTCTTTTTTTTCTTTTTTTTTATAAGGGTACAGATGACATCTACATCCCCTACTTACTTGACCTTTGTGGAGCTTACCTCAATTTCTTTGTTTTATTTTCAACACATCAGTAATTCAATCTCAATCAAGGTAAGTCACATGGATATAGGTTAAACCATCAATCCGGCCACAGGTCATTTATCAACAAATTAAGTTCAGGCTCAAGGGGCTAGCAATGAAAAAATTTCATACAAGTGGGCTATTTTGGCCATAAGCTAACGAGAATAAAATGCATTTATCCTCTCAACTAATGCATGCATTACAGAGAAACAAATTAAGTTCTAGAGTGTTACAACAATGAGGTCTCTCAACAAGAAAATTCAGTGTTTAAGCTCAAACCTCACAGCTATGGTATCAATATAGACTCAAGAAAATTGACTTCAGACATTATCAGAATTTCACAACATTTGATATCAATATAATCATCAAATAATTAAAAAATATAATTACAATAAATGTTAATACTAAATTATATCCATCACGAATAATTGATATCATTCTACTCATTTTAATTTTAATTGATACTAATGTTTATTAATTGATATCAATATAATCATCAAATAGTTAAAAAATATAATTTGAATTCTATAAATTTTTGCTCTACCAACCCACTTAATTAAGAAACTTTTTGGATTGAGATTAAAAAATTTCCTCGTATTAGGAGTTTTAAGGGACGTTTGGTAAATGAATTTTTTTTATCAGAGAAATACAATTACTAGGAATATAGTGGGAAAATGAGTTTTGTAGGAAAGTTAAAAAAAATAAATTGTTTGATAGGCCAAAATATTACCTGAAAAATTAGATTAAGTTTACTGAGTTTATGTTTGATTCGAAAGTAAAATATTGATGGAAAAACATGTTGAAAATACAAAAATAGTAGGGGAACAGTGACCAAAATGCCACTGTTCACTGACTTTTTTTTTTCTAAATACCACGCAAACAATATTATTTCCCAATATATCACGCGGGCAAGTTCGCTACAGTGTCCAGCGAACTTGGTTTGCTGATGTGGCACGTTTCTAGTGGACAATAAGTTCGCTACTCCTAGTAGCGAACTACGTTGCAAAAAATGCTGACACATTGAAGAAGTTCTCTGCCACATGCAGCGAACTAGGTTTGCCACGTGTCTGACATGCACCAAATTCGCTGAAGGTCCAAGCGAACTAGGTGCCACATGGCACAATCTTGTTGCCTGATCAGAATTAATGTACGAATCACAATTAAAAAAACGAAGGAAAATGACTATTTAATTAATGTACCAATCTCAATTAAAAAAACGAAGGAAAATGAGCTATTTAATTAATGTACCAATCAAAATTAATCTATCAATCATCAATCACAATTAATATACCAATCATCAATCACAATTAATTTACAAATGAGAATAACTTTTGATTGTACCAATCACAATTAATATACCAATCACCAATCACTTCGGAAGGCGTAACTTTTGATTCAGATATCCAAATCAGATATTTTTTATTTTATTTCATATAACTTTTCGAGATCTACTCAATAACACATCATTTGACATATTTTATCTCTCACAAACATAGTTCGAATTCGTAACAATGGTATCAAACAATTAATGTACCAATCACCAATCACAATTAATGCACCAATCAAAATTAATTATGACTGGTACATTAATTGTGATTCTTGATTGATATATTAATTGTTATCAAAATTAATCGTGATCGGTGATTGATACATTAATTGTGATTGGTTATTGGTACATTAATTGTGATTGGTGATTGATACATTAATTGTGATTAGTACATTAATTACATAGTTATTTTTCTTCGTTTTCTTTTTGTGATTGTGATTGATACATTAATTCTGATCGGGCAACGAGATTGTGCCACATAGGACACGAAGTTCGCTACCCCTGGTAGCGAACTTCGTATGTGCCACGTGTCACGAAATCATTGACTACCAAGTTCGGTACCAGTGGTAACGAACTTCAAGTGTGGCAGTCTGGTAAATTTTACTGTTCGCGTGACATTTAGGTAAAAAAATCAGTGAACAGTGACACATTGATCACTGTTCCAATAGTAGGCAACACAAATCACTTACACGATTATCCCAAAATACCACATTGAGAGTGATATTTTAGAACAGTAACTTTTATCACAATTTCAACACAAATCACAAATACTAGAACACATATTTTATTGGATAATTTTTGTCAAAGTTATATCAAATATGATATTTTCCGATACCCATTCATATATTCCCAACAATTCTAAAAGAAAAGTTGTACCAAACATCCTAATTAATAAAGGGTTTATCATTTATCATTTAACATAATCACAAAAATTTTCCTACACACACAACATTTTGTGGGTCCGCAGCAAAAAAAAAAAAAAAAAAAACTCTGGCACGCAAAACGAATCTCTATAACATAACACAATTACTTTTCCTACAACATAACTCTTATAAAACCCATTAATAAAAGACCAAATGCAATACTTTGAGGAACTCTAGTACTGGTTATCCTGAGAGTCTACATTTTTTAATGCTATGGCCGATGGCTTAATCTTCGATGCTAAGCTAGTTGCGAACCACTACGTCAAGTGGTGTTTTGTCCGCCACATTATTCAATTTCTTATTTTGACAACATCCGTGTGCGAAATTATTGTTTATAAATCATTAACTGTTCATAACTCTTTTAAAATTCCCACTTCATCTTATTTTATTATATTTTGCCATAATTTAAAAAGAAATATTGGGTGGACCAAAAAGAAAGAAATGGAACCCACAAAGGTATATTCTCATCTCAACATTCTGGCAAGTGCTAATGCTCTCAAATTTGAATTCAAATCCAAATTCTTCAAAAACCCGTCTCAGGGCTAAGTTGCTTAGCTTCGCTAATCACCGTTGGAGAAATCTAGAACATTTCCATCCGTACACGCGTCAACCAGATATCATTCCACGTGTCAGTTTGGGTGTAGATATGCAATGCGATGTCTCGCGAAGTTTCTTCTGATTAATAATTAACAGCAAGGGGCTCGTTCAAGTGCGGTTGATTCTATTTATTTATTTATTACTAACTCCGGCGAAGACAATCTCATTCCACGTTCAACGCAGAAAAATAAGATCAAAAAGCCCTAATTATTTTCTTTACATTTTCCTCTCGTTTCCTTCACTTTCTCAAGTCAAGAATATTTCTCGAAGGAAAAAGCTTTTTGAGATCAAGTTCTGAAGATGTGGAATCAGGCGTACACGAAAACTGATGATGTGGAGAGCGGGGGGGCGAGGCCTCTGTATCCGATGATGCTTGAGAGCCCTGAACTGCGGTGGTCCTTCATCCGAAAAGTCTACTCCATCATCTCCATCCAGTTGCTCGTCACCATTGCCGTCGGCGCCTTCGTCGTCACCAATCGCCCCGTCGCTAACTTCTTCGTCAGCACCGGCGCCGGCATGGCTCTCTACATCGTTCTTATTTTCGTTCCTTTTATCAGTGCGTCTCTTGTCCTAATTGCTTCGGATTCTATCACTTATTTCATGTTCGGTTTTTCTCTAACAATTCTTGTGTTTGATTTGCGTGTAATTGCAGCGTTGTGTCCCCTTTACTATTATTACCAGAAGCATCCCGTCAATTACCTCCTCCTAGCCATTTTCACTGTTTCACTTTCTTTTGCCGTTGGATTGAGTTGCGCCTTTACTAGTGGTAAGATTCAAACATCTTCTCTCTCTCTCTCTCTCTCTCTCTCTCTCTCTTGAAATTTTCATTATCTTGATTGTAACTAAGATAATTTGCTCTTGCTTATTGTGTTGGTTATTTGGTTCAAATTTGGGATTAATTAGTCGATGTATTTGTTGGTTCAATATTTTTTAAATGAAATAATTTTAAAGGTGTATGTTGTTTTAATTGTCATACCTGGAAATTGAGTTTGGTCTGCTTGGTCAAATTTTAGATTTTGATGTGTCCTTCCAATTAAGGAGGATGGACATTGGTGTCATTCATCTTTAGATGTTTAGACACGTTCATCATTGTGGGTTGTGACCAAGTACAAATGCTTATGTGCATGGCTCTGTAATGAAGGGATACATTTTCAGTAGTAATGAGGACTCTGTGTAATCATATACTCACCTAAGTGCATTAGTCCATTTTTATTTTTTAATTTTTTTTAATTTTCACTAGGGCAGTGAGTACTGAAAATTCACTTGTACTGAAGAGGTTTTTGTGTGAGGGCTGGGAGGATGTCAAGGTTATTTGTGAACGCTTGTTTTCATGGTTACATTAGTCGTCTAAAATTTGACTCACTGGTTACTTTCTTTCATAGAGAATGAGTTAATGAGATTTGATTATTATCTGATCTGTTAGTTTTTACGTAACTACTGTTTCTGCAATGGGAAATATAACCATTCGTAAAATCGAATTTGAGGTCATGGTTGTCAGTTGTCACGCCTTAGGACTTTTATCCCTTGTATATTTTGGATTGTGCAACTTTATTTGCTTACGTTGCATATTTCAGTGAGAGTTGCCTCCTTTTGTGTGGTTCTGAATTTTTACTAATGACACTGGAGATTGGATGCAGAAAAAGTTATTCTGGAAGCTGTCATATTAACTGCTGTGGTGGTGGTCGGTCTGACTCTCTATACATTTTGGGCCGCAAGTAGAGGCCAAGATTTCAATTTTCTTGGCCCTTTCTTGTTCGGTTCACTGCTAGTTCTTATGGTCTTTGGGTTGATTCAGGTAATATGGTCTTCAAAGATTGTTGCTTCATATTTATTATATCCTTGTAATCGTTTTGGTTGAATTCTTCCTGTGTGTTCCTTTCCTTGCAGGTTTTCTTCCCACTGGGTAAGTTATCTGTGATGATCTATGGGTGCGTGGCATCAATTATATTTTGTGGCTATATTGTATATGATACAGACAACCTAATCAAGAGATACTCGTACGATGAATACATTTGGGCTTCGGTCTCCTTGTATCTGGACATCATCAATCTCTTCCTCTCTTTGCTCAGTATTTTTAGAGCTGCGGAAAGTAATTAGATATATTCCTTTCCTCGGCACGTACTCGACGAGGGTGGGTTTTGAAAAACAAATTCTTACGATCAATAAATCTTTGTAGCTGTCCTTTTGTTGGGTGGTGTCGTAATGTAACACGATGGATTATTGTCCCAGCTGTTGGTAAATAGTCGATTAATGTTGAAATTCTGGATTGAATTGTATATACGTTATGACTGCCCCTTTTTTCTTCTGTGTACTTTATTATGTTATGATCTTTAGACTGTTTCAGAGTTATCTTTATTGATTGGTCCTGATATATTGGTTTACCACTCTGGTATTGCTGGAGGTTGCTCCTCTTATTCAAATCTGAGGAATTTCAGTTCAAAAGCTTATTGATGCATCAGAAGAAATTTTATAATACAATATCATTGTTTTCGTCTGATAATGGGTATACAACATATATTATTGTCATATATCCTTGTGAAGAAATACGAATTCGTTGTGTTAAACCTCGTCAGATATGAAAACCTTGGCAAATCTGTATTCAAAATACACTCGAATTTGCACCTGTTTTTCATCTACCTTTCCTTTCCTATTGGCTCTTGAGCGGAATTGGACTGGGAGCCATCAGAACAGTGGCTTGATTTCTAAGTTGCCAGTACAGAGAGTCTTGCTTTGTTCTGGTTGTTGTCTTCTTAATTGAGGAGGCAGGTCTCTATGATGGTTTTCCTTTGTTGAATTGGCAGTTCCTGTGGGAATTTCTTAGAAGAAAAGAAAGAATATTCTTTACGTGTGAGCCTTCTTTTTTGGTTTTGCGGCCCACCTGTTTGGCATTAGGTTTTGTTTGACGTTCCGTTAAGTGTCAATGAAGGTTGGATTTTATGTTAAGACAAAAAAAAAAAAAAAAAATCACAAAGTGAGGGGAAAAAAAGACCATTTTAAGTTGGATTTATGCATAGAAAGGAACTATGATATTTTTTTTAGGTTATATTTATAAATTTTTTGTTTACAAATTATATTATATACATGTAAGAGTTTGTAAATAATTTTTTTTTAAAAATATAATCTACCCCTTAGATTATAAATTGAATTAGTAATAGTCGCTCCAACATAAGTCTTCGGCTTTTTGACCCTTAATTAATAACTAATTGCTAAATTGCCCTTCATTCAAAACTATTTCGAAAATTTACCCTCCCCAACAAACATAACATCAATCTGCCCCTGTTTGACCGTTGACCACGAAGCCTACCCGGGTACACCATTACCTACCCGGGTAATTTTTGAAACTTTTTATCTACCTGAGTATGTAGGGGTGTACCCGGGTAGAGTTCTTGAATATGGGAAAATGGTTGAATTATTTACCCGGGTATGGAGCAGTGTACCCGGGTAAACATCGACGGTAGGGTTTTAAAATACTCCAGCAGCCCCATTTCGAAAACCCACAAAAGGGGTACCGAGTAGAGCTGCTGGAGGAGTGTCTTCTTGAGCGATTTCAGGCATAATCTTGCACCAATTCGTCTTGTTTCTGATCATCATTCGCGGACCTTGCAACCTCTCTGCCTTCTACCGATTGAAATCGATCAAAGGTGCATTTTTTTTTTTTTTTTCAGTTTTTTCAATTATGTTATGATTTCTGTTCTGATTCATTGTATTTTCGTTTATATCATTTGATTCTGTCCGAATTATTTTATCAATTTGTATGTCATACGCTTACCCTAACCCTAACCCTAACCCTGAATCTAACCCTAACCCTAACCCTAACATGTATCTAATTTCTGATTTTGGTTATTTTTTCAGTTTAATAGTGTGACACAATGACCTCTCGACGCGTTTCAAAGCTGCCAGTGATCCATTCCGAGAGAAGAACCAAGAGTCGTCACGATGGGTCGTTATCCTCTCAGCCCCAGGCTGCTTCGAGTCAGGCTCCGGACTTGACGTTCGGATATTTGTTTGAGGATGACATACCTTCACACGAGAAGTTCGTGAAGTTTTTCATGACCCGGAAGATCTGCGAACCGAAATCACTGGATTCGGCATTCTTCAACCTAGAGCGTTTTGACATTGTGCTGCTTCTTGAGCAGACACATTTACTTCACCTAGCGGAGATGCGGTGCCCATACTCGGAGGTTATGGTAAGAGCCTTCTACCAGAACCTTGGCTACTCGCAAGGCGAGCTGACTTCCTGTGTCTGCGGGATTGATTTCATCATGACTGCTCCTATCTGGACGGAGCTACTGGGGTTCGATTTTGATGGTGTCACAGGAGCAGCACTATATGATGGAGACAGCCATCATATATTTGGTGATTATAACCGGGATACCATTGTTACAGAGACTAGGAGGGCAGACGCTGAGCCCGGTCATTTTGCTCATTATCCTGTTAGCAACTTGTCAGTTTCTGCTCGCATTCTTCATTATGTGGTGACACATATTATTTTCCAGCGCCCGCATAATCACTCAAAGGTGCTGGAAGGGGACTTTGTCATTCTGTGGGCCCTCCTTCACAGTCAGCAGGTGAACTGGAGGCATTACATATGCATACTGATGTGGAAGGCAGCCAAGTCAAAGAAGGCTGAATTGCCTTTTGCATTTCTGGTGTAGAAGATTCTGCATAGATTTGGAGTGCCTATGGCAACAGAGACCTTGAAGACCGCCAGAGGCTGGAATGCTATATTTGGTGAGAGGCTCCTGAAGCAGTGTGGGATCCTACCGAACAGAGCGGGTATCTGGACGTGGAAGAAGGCACCAAAACCACCTGAGATCCCATTCCACCACGATGCTGAGATGGAGGATGCACCTGCAGGTGATGTGTTGGTCTTTATGAGTTTATGCAATTTTGTGTTGTTTATTTTTTAATGTGGTATTTATAAGATGTGTTTTTCATGGTTTATGATGTAGGCCTTGATGATGATGACAATGATGATGGCGTTGCTGAGGTTGATGTCAGACCGACACGTCCCACCCGCAGTCGGCGACCACCAGCTCCTCCTGAGGGTGGATGGACACTTGATCATGTCATGGCATCCATATTTGATTTGACTACTGACTTTAGAGGATATAGACAGAGCACGAGCAAGTGGCGGAACCAGATGGACACAAGGGTTGCACGGTTGGACACAAGGGTTTCACGCTTGGAGGGTTTAATTGGCGAGGGTGCCCATACTCAGGAGGAGGAGGAGGAGGATGATGACAATGGGGATGACACACAATCGGATGAAGAGAATGGGGAGGACACGCCATCGGATTAGTGTGTCCATAGGGTTTCATATCATTGATTTAGTTTGATGTAATGTAGTCATTTTGGTACATTTAGGAACTTTACCTACATTGCATGGATGTTTTTGTACTGGATGTTCAAAATTTGAATGAATGAAATTTTTGTTTTGCGCACGTTCAGACTTGTTGGTTCTATGCATTAGTATGGGACCTTGCATTAATATTGTCATAATTAATTTGGAAATCAATTCAACCCAAAGTACTTTAATATTCATGTTCAACTTTCATTGGCGCACATCTTGATTACTGCATCCTATTTCTACGAAATCAATCCACCCCCAAGTCATACCGTATGTAGGTATTGCACAACAATTACCAAAATGCAAAAAAAATTGCCAAAACAGCATCTGCAACTGGTCTACTGTTTGGTGAATGTGAAGGACAGTATATTGGTCTACTGGTCTACTGTCTGAGCTATAGTTTATGTTGCATATTTGAAGGACAGTATTCTATTGTTTGGTGAATGTGTTAGACGAAACATAGTGCTATATTTAGAGTTGGGGGTTATATTTACAATTTTTTATGACTTTCAATCAAATTTTAACGGTTGATTTTCGTCAATCTATCGGTTATTATTTATTAAAAATTAATAATTAATTAATAAGTGTGACTCAATAAATTATAAATTATAAGATTAATGAAAATTAATAGTTGTAACTAGGGGTGTTAATGGGTCGAGCCGAGCCGAGCTTTGATTTTAAAAGGCTAAGTCTGTTTAAAAGTGTCAGCCTGACCAAGCTTGTTACCTGTTATAAATATAATTATCGGCCTGTGACCTTTCTTATTTACAAAAAATAAAAGTCTGGTTTAGCTTGTTATCCTGTTTAAAAAAAAATAAAACAACAAAAATTTATCCAAACAGAATATACAATCAACAACACTAATAATTTCATAAATATTCATAAATTCAATGTATATCCAACCAACATAATATAGAGCAAAATCATTCAAAAAGTCTGTTTAACCAATAAAATGAGATGAAATTGATTGAGGAGAAAGAGAGGGCTATTATAAGTAATATAAAAAAAAAAAATATATATACTAGGACAGCCTGAGAGGCTCTAAGGCCGAGCTTTTGAATTGGAGTCTTAAACCTTTTTATTAAACGAGCTTTTATACAAGTTCAAGTCTGGTGCCAACAACCAATTTTAGACATGTAAGCCCAGACCTTCACGAGCCGAGCTAAAGGCTCTTGGTTCGTTTAGCACCCCTAGTTGTAATAATAAATTATAAACTATAAGATTAATGAAAATTATTACAATATTTATGTTATGAATTGTTTTATGCCTAATAAAGTTAAGATAATGAATTTACCAAATTTTTTTTTTAAAGATAATGAATAAGTATGAGTTATTAATTTTTTTTTGTGGTATGAATAATATTTTGTAATTTAATTTAGTGATTAATTAAAATTTACAGATTCGTGTTATTGCTCAAGCTACTTTTGCCTAATATTTATAATATTTGAACAATCAAGTAAAGTATAGTATTTTTGTGCCGTTTTATGATTTTTATTATTCTTTTTCTAAAGCAATGTCGATAGACATATTCCGGACAAGCAGAAAAAAAAAAAAATTTAATTGTGTTGTATCTTGGAATTTTCTCTCCACTGGAGCGATACCTCAATGTCATATCTTGTATTTAGAAGACTCAAATCCCCAAAGAAAAAGATAGTGGAAAAAAACTCAAATATTTTTAGCTATGTCCTTCAATATTGTTAAAATCTCAATTTATCACTATGATTTTATATTTTTACGATTTTTTTTTTCATCAAAACGATTTTACTAATATTTCAAACGTTTTTACGTTTTTATGATTTTTTACAATTTTTTTACATTATAATTTTTTGTTTTACGATTTTTTAATCCCTTTTCGATTTTACTTTACTTAACATCTCAATTTTAATAATATTGGTACCCTCTAAAGGACTTGAGGAGTAAATCCTCTGACATGAAAAATTCACGTGACTTGATCAAGAAGATTTCAGCCAGTCATTTTTAAATCAACAATCGGAAATTAAAATTACAGCTTTCACTTAGTTTAAATTATTATTGATTTACGAATAAACATATGAGATCTATATAATCTAAAGTCATACGAAATTTTCACATACACGTCAGATAGAGTAAGTTCATTGTGAAGTCCAATGTTTATGTTAAAATAGATGCAAAATCCTACTAACTTACCAAATACATATATATGAATTAAGTTCAGAGCAGTAGCTAGAGACTCTTTTGGCAATGAGTATGAGATGCACAACTCAAATCCCATTTCTGTTTTGCCTCTGTGCAACGATGGAAAGAAGTCTCGAAACCCCTTGAGTCCATATATCATATTCTCTTTGATTTCTACATTCAAACTCCACAATCCCCCTTGATTCTGTCTTCAATCCAAAATACCTTCTTTTTTCACCATCATCAAACAGATGCCTTCCTGGCCATGCTGGTAAATTTGTGCACACACCTAACACAACATCTGAAAATTCAAGAACATAAGTTATGAGTCATTTCACGGTGACCAAAACATAGTCATAATTAGGGGCGTTAACAACCAAGCCGTGCCAGGTTTTGGTCTAACTGTTATAAAAATAATATCGGTCTGGAGGTTAACTTACTTACAAAAAAATAAAAATCTGGTTTAGCCTATCATTAAAAAAAAATAAGACAACAAAAATTTATCCAAACTAAATATACAATCAACAACATTAATAATTCCTCAAAGATTCATAAATTTAATGTATATCCAAACAACATAATATAAAACAAACTCATTCAAAAAATCTGTTTAACCAATAAAATAGGACGAAATAGGTTGAGGAGAGACATGACTATTATGAATAATATAAAAAATAAAAAATAAAAATAAAAATTAGTATACAAGGTCAGCCAGAGAGACTATGAGGCCGAACTTTTAAAATTGGAGCTAAGGCCTTTTTATTAAATGAATTTTTATATAAGTCTAGACTTGATTCCAATAACGAATTTTAGACATATAAGTTCAAGTTTTCACAAGTCGGGCCAAACACCCCGTCGTTTATTTACCACCCCTAGTTAGTTATAATGGAAGGTTGATAGCTTACTCTTTTTCTTTTTGGTAATGGTTCCTGCAACATGTCTGCTCTTCATTTTTAGCATCACCTGACGTGTTAACAAGCATTGTTATGAAATGACATGTATCCAAATTCCACATGCCATGAATTTTTGAAAAGAAGAATTACCTGGCCTGTTCTATGTATATAAACAGAAACTATTTTCCAGTGAAGATCACCTACAGTTATCACCAAATGGAGTTTAATCTTTTTGCAAATGAGATAAAAGATTCAGAGTCAGCGTTAGTGCATAGTTGAACATGACATTCAAGTTACCTTTACGGGTCCTTTTGAGTAATTCAGTGCCCCTAGCAAGGAGCTCTTGGCTGCAAACACCTAGAAAATTTTCTCCATTGATAATCTCCCCACTATCACTGGTGCTAGAATTACTGTTATTGCCTTTACCACATATCCCAATCCCTATGCCTCTCTCTAATGGTGTCACTGCAGTAATATTCCACACCTCCTTCAATGCTCTTGCTTTCAATGTTGCTGCCCCTCGTAGAGCTGCATATATAAAGACCACATCCTTCAAGTGGCAACATAAGGAGAGAAAATACAAAACAGAACTTGTACTATATCTCTCACGAACCATGTGTACATTGATGTTCCTTTTGATACTGAGGGACTAATCAACAATGAAACTACATATCCTAGTTGATTCTTCACTACTGAAACAACTTAATCAGCCTTTTCTTTATGGTTAAGTCAATAGCATTATGAAGAGATTTTTCACAGTGAATCAACTTTGGTTAAAAATAATAATAAAAACTTTGCAGTATTGTAGGACATTAGTGTCTAATGAATGCACAAAACTCTACCTGTGGCAGCTGCAGCAGTAAGTGTTGTGATATCATCATGAGAATGGACATTGACAGCAGAGCTAACCACAGAAGCAAGATGGTCTCTTTCAGCTCCCATTGCTTCAGCAGCTTCAACACACTGTGCAGCAACTAATGTGGCTGCAGAAGCCACAGCCATGTCTGTCTTGGTCATCTTTTCATCCTTGCTAGGTGCAGATGAAGCTGCTGTTCCAGCTGTGATGGCTGCAACTGCAGCGGCCACCGCAGCTACAGAAACAGCAGCGTGCAATTGAGCATTGTGGGTTCTGTTTTCTTCTTTCTTCTTTTCTCTTCTTTCTTTCAACCATCTTCCAACTGTTTTAGGTCCCGAGGAAGGAGTGGCATTGCCAATAGCACCACTCATGGCTCTTACACCATTGAATAAAGGGTGAATGGAATTGTTTGCTCGGAAAAACTGCAATAAATTGTTGAAGCCTAACATTATTTTGACATTAAAAAATTGTTCCATCTTAAAAAAAAATAAAAATTGCTGACAATGTTCATGGTTGTCACTCATAAGTCACTGGCATGTCCTTTCCTCACTATTCCTGCTTGTGTTCATTTTTTATTAGTTTCAATGTTTCACTTTATCAGTCTTTGCTCTTGATTTCTTTCTAGTAAAAGGCCCAGTTGAACTTTTTCACCCTACCAAGGAAAAATGCCAAAATGAGGAGGTTTGTTTGCGTGAAAATGGGGAGATAAGGTACACTGGACTGTCAAACTCTTTGTACTGTTGTCAAACAATCAGCAAGCAGGCTAGTTGACTGGAAACTTATGCCTCCACAATTAATCAGTAATGTGTGTCATTGCACTTTCGATCAGAGATTTTATATTATGTATTCTAAAAAATATATGATGTATACAAAAATTGTTTTTCTTTTCTTTTTCTAAAACAATAAAAACTAATGTGGCACACTCCCTTTTTGGTCTGTTGTACCTACTAAGAGATTACCTTAAATTTTTCCGTCATTACCCACTTCAAACTCTGAAGGTCCCATCCAAAAGTTACCTTCAAAGTTAAAAATGTTAAATTTTTAAGTGAAAAGTAATAACCCTCTCCAGAGCTCTAGGCTCTAGCACTCCCTTTTTTTCTTGTGTGTGTGAGTGGAGAAATAAAGCAAAGTAATCCTAACTCTCATGGAAAAACCCTTGAACAGTAAGCACCGAGAACCACCAATAGTGTGCAATTTATTTGTGTAGGTATGAACATAGACCTTTCTTCCATGCAGTCATGGGGAACTAAAATGAGCAAAGGGTGGCAGGTGAATCAGATGGGGCCCTCAAGTTTCTCTCTTTTGTAAACTCTTTTACATATTTTATTTTTCTTTTGGTGGCAGGTGAATAATGAAAACCCTCTTAACCCAATATGTTAACTGTCAAGCTTTATTTAAGAGCAGACAAAAGCAGTGTTTTGCAGATTAAAACATAAAAGTGGAATAGTACTAGCTTGTTAGGGTTTTATAAGAATTATCTCGTTGAAAAAGTGATTGTGTAATGTTATAGAGATTCATTTTACATGTTTTAATTTTTTTTTGTTTCAAAAAATGTGGACCCCACGAAATATTATGTGTGTAGAAAACTTTTTGTGTCATGTGACATGATAGATGCAAACTCCAATTTATTATGGAACCAAAACATAGCATCGAAAAGTGAGTTTGCAGGAGGAGGAGAACACGAATAATGTTAAACAATAGTTACAAAAATACTATTGCACTTGTGAGAAACCACTGTTCAATGCAAAAGTACAGTCATTTCATTAACCTTCTCGTTCCTCAGGGTCCCACCCATCACAAAAGAAAAGGGAAAGGAGCAGAGAGATACCTTAACAACATCATCAAACTCATCAGAAGGAGAAATTGGTGGACTATCTGTTCCGGTTAAAGAACCACCACCATTCAAAGGTTGTTCACTGCTGTGAGAAAGTCTACCTGACGTTAATGGAGACACTTCCTGTAACATACATCAAACATGAAATGATTTTATAAAACCAAGATGCATGGACTGATATAAAGATAAACAAAAATTGTGAAAAGAACCAAAAACATAGTATGTAGTTATTTGATGAAAGAAACACAGTCTTTAAGAAGCAACGTGATATGGTAAACAACCTCTCTTGCGGACTGTGACATAATGCGCTCAAGGACAAGCTGTGAAGTAGCAGAAGAAGCAAAAGAGAACTGATTCCCACACATTGTTGAGAATTCTTCAGAGTGACCAGTAGTTTCTTCAGGAATAGAGTTAGTCACACAAGTGGATCCATTACAAGGATTGGAAGCTATGGAAGAAGAAGAAGGTGGAGGTGGTAGTGGTGGTTGAGGTGCCAAGGCTTTAGAGACTTCAAGGGCAGAGGCACTCCATGACCTTGACAGAAACTCCATTGGTACTCTCGGACTTTCTGGCAAATGAGTGCCATTGGTTTGAAGGAACTCAGTTCGGCGACAATTGATTGTGAACTTGGGTTCCATTTCAGGTGTTAACTGTGGTTTTGGAATGTTTATTGCTTAAAGAGATAGCATGGTAACTTGAAGGGGTGTTTATATATAGTGGGATGTTTGAGGAGCAAGGAGTGTTTAAATGCAAATGTCTTGAGTGAGAGCAATGTCTGGTCAGCAAATGATAAAGTTGGTATAAGGGTAGGAAGGAATGGTCAACACCATGTGATGAAGTACTTTGTCGTGAAGCCCACACTGTAAAGAAAGAATGAAAAAAGTACTGTTATCTGCTTTGTGCTAGATATTAGAGATTGAGACATTGGTAGTAAGGGAGAATTTGTGACAGTGTCATTTTAACACAATCTTTGTGGCTTTAGTGTTCCATCGAAATCAAGCAGTGGAAAAAAATAATATATAATATTATTTTTAAAAAGCAGCACTCAACATTTTATTGAGCTATTAGTGAGTGATTCAACTATGATTACCAAGCAAAGCTAGTAAATAATATTCATCATTCGTGCTTTAATTGTATATAATTCACGTGAGCATAGTAGTTATTGAATGCTGCGTAATACCACGTCCCACCAGGGAGCACAAAAATATTGTTTATTGGGCGAGTAGGAACTTAATTATGAAAAAGACAAAAAGATAAGATACATGATTAGGGGCAAGTTTTGGTAATGTAATAATTGCATCATTAAGATATGAAATCTTACTTGGATTATTTTTCAAATCACATGACTTGAGAGAATCACTACCGTGGAATTGACATTTAATCTTATTTGGATCATACAACTCAAAAGCCTTTCAGTATCAACTCATGAAGAGGGTGAATTGAATTATATAAACTTTTTAAATTTTGACTGATAAAACAAATAATAAAGAGAAAATACAAATAATTACGTGGGAAAAATTTCAAAAGAAAATAAAAAAACCATCCCCCCAATCTGGATATATCTATCCAATTGAGAGACAAATGAGTCAAAGTTAATTCAAAGCATTAGAATAGCACCTAATCTACTCTTATACCTATCTCTAAATTTAGGCATCCCAATTATCAAACCCTTGATGATTGCTAAGCACACTTTAAGCTTAATTCAAATCCAAAAGTATAAAACCTCAATTATCACTAGATAATTCATCCTGTGTTACCCACTTAATAGCTAAAACAAGAATAAAAAGATAATTTAAAAGTAACCTTACACGCTTCTCATAAATAAATAAATAGGTACAAATTATATTTAAGAGATGGACTCAATGAATCTTTCCTTGGTTGCCAAACTTTTCTATCTTACTTTTTTTAGTTTCAAAAACTTCATAATATAACTTAAGGCATGATCGCGATTCACCTCATTTAATCATTACATAAAATGTAAGATTTTATCTTGCAATTTTGATCTTGACGATTTCATGACAATTTTGTTGTTTTCAAGTCTTTATAATTCATCATAAATTAAATCCCGCAACAAACTTTCAAAAATTAAACAGATTGTTAGATAACTTAGTTTCACTTGTTTGTTGTCGTTAAAATTAGACAAGGTGTGGATCAATAACGACCATACCAAACCAAATTGCCAAATCAGTACTATTTATTTAAATTGACATGTTAAAATTGCATATAGTTATTGAAATCATTGTTGCTGTAGTAGCAGTTGGACTTGGACCTATTCAATAAGAGACTGGCAGTGAAAGATACGAAGGTTCAATCAAACGAACTAAGACACAACATGATGGAAATCTCTGTAGTCACTCTGCCCTGAGTAGACATAAATTTTATTCCTTATTGGGGAGAATGAAGTTGTTTCCTTTAATAAAAATTTAAAACTCTGTAGCTAGATTTAGTTCCAACAGCAGATATCACAAATTAAAAGGCTTCAGTTAGTTAGAAAAGTTGAAATGAGGTGGTTATAAATGAGATCATCTAGTTCTAGATATGATCACATGAACAATCATACATTTCTTGTTCCAAGAGCCTATATCCATAGGACCATTTCAAGTTCATGCGCCAATTTGAAGAAGGAATCAGCATCTGCAGCTCTGAAATTACGATGGGAAAATGTCTTAGGAGTTGGCAACATCTAAGGCCGACATGTTAGCAAGTACAAACAAGTTTTGGCAGATCCATTTTTTTCTCAACAGTGTTTGACACAAAAGCAGAGTTTCCAGAAGGGGTCCTGTGCTAAAATGCGCGTGCATAGAGACGTCATCACCTTGTGCTTTCTCAAATTTTCAGCCACGGGCATGAACACTAACTATCTCAATCCCCCCTTCTCATAATTTTCTGAAGAAAGAAGAAAAAAAAGGCTGTGAAAAAAACAGCCTTAGCTTTTTGGTTTTTGGTTTTGTTAGTATTTTGTTCTGTCCTTCTTTCACAACTGACAAAAGATTAAAACTTTATTCCTTTTGCCTCATTTTCTCAATGACCATTGTTCCTTTTCAATTTCAACTGCACTTCAACTGTTTGGAATACGTGTTAAAACGGGACGAAATATAAGATAGTATAAAGATTATGTTTAAATGTGCTTTCATGTTTTGTTTCAGTGAAAGATTTTTGGTTCTCAAATTTGCTTTTGAAGTTTATTTTGGTTACCGTTTTGGACCACTGAGGAATGAGAGAGCGACACCTACTACCTAATGGCTCATTTGTTGTGCGAACAAAGTATTAGTAGGCTCCCTTTTTCTTTTCTGTTTTTTCTTTCCAACCCCATCTTTTTTTTTTTAACTCACAAGTGCTTTCTTTTTGCTTTATTCACCACAGATACCCTCTCGATGCAAAAAGCCCCACACACATTCGTTTTCAGGTCAGTTGCGCAACGTGCTGCTTATAGAGTTTATCCAAAGCGAAAAATAATAGCACCGTCAAGAAAAAGAGATATTTATATGTGATTATACGGGTTACATAGCAAAAAAATATGTAGTAATGTTCCAATAATTCATGTATTGTCTGTTTGAACCAAAGCTTAGAGGTGATTCCGTGAATGAAGGCAAAACACCGAGACCCGAACCTTCCTTGACAGATATCTCCTGACAATACCAAATGTGAGCGCGGAAAAGGCTGAAAGAGCACAGGCATGAAATCCACGTCCATTCTTTATTGGCTACCAGCTAGAAGATAAAGCATATTTTCACTTACATAATAAGGTCATCTCTTTCGGCTGTTTTTTCTTTTTATTTTTTTAATTCCTATATAGAGGCTATAGGAACAAATTTGAAGATCGCTTGCACATGCAGGTAACCACTGGAATCAACCTTAATCGAAGTATAAAACAAACAAAGGGGAAGGAGGGGGAGACAAAAAGCAAAAGGGGAAATATTAAGCATTCCAATGTCGAGCAACTCCCCGAATTTATTACGATTATATTAACTTAAATGCAGTCCTCTATTGTCTAACTCTCTCTCTCAGCAAATATATGATTATTCTAAAAAGAGTACCAGAATGCATATTCAGTTAGGTTAGCTTCTCAAATTCTATTGCTTTGACGAAGGGTATACATTGAAATAGGACTAACCAGAAACCAATCATCTATTTGATTGCAAACCCCTACCACCATAATACTGCTTTGTTGTTTCACGTGAGAACTCGGCAAATGTCATCCCATCCTTCAACCGTGATGAAAGTGGAGGAACTATTTTCTGAATTTCGTGACTTAGTTTATTAACATCCTGCTCGGACTGTTGTTCATCATCAGATTCCCCTAAACAATGACCATTGAACATCGAGTTTCCGTGATGATAATCTGAGATAGAGAATCTTTTAGTCCATGCAGGCTGCAGAAATACAACAAAAGTTTCTCTGCTCAAATTTTCAAACTCGGAAGGTCTGTGAACAGAATGCAGGGTTGAGCAAAGCTTCCCTTTTGAGATTATATCAGCAGATTCCCCAACCTGAATGATAAAACTTTCAGGAGGGGCCTTCACCATAAGGACCCTTTTCTTAATGGGATCATATATCTGCAAAAATGTATGTCCAGTTGGTGATGCACATTCATCATAACATGATGCAGGAAATGAATCTTCTGCTTTTCTTGTCTCCGAACAAGATGGCAAAAGAAAGTAGGGAGCAGTTAGAACAGTGAATATACCATAATCATAATGCCATTGCTGCCACAAATTTGAATGAATTCCACAAGAACTATCATCATGTGCAAATTGTAATGGTTTCTGCACATTGATATTATTTTTGCCACTTGCCCTGCTCCTCTCAAGTTGTCTAAGTAGAAGAGCATCTGAAGGTGAATGATAATGTATAAGACGCCCCTTTGCAGCACATGATTCCAATAGACTAAGTTCTAACTCATTGCCACCAATAGCCTTATCACATATTCTAGCAAGGCAAAGCCCTAGCTCCATCATGCAAAACCCTAACTCTTGGAAAGTACTTCCAAGATTCTTGAACTCTATCATCGTTCGTTCAACACTCTCTTCAGAACTCGTTTTGGTCAATTCGGAAGTTTTGGCATATTTCAGTTGCGTAGCAAATGAGGACACTTTTCTATCTGGATTTCTCAAAGGAACGTCACTACCCAAGTTGTGCTCCTAGAGAAAAAAGATTGCAATGCAATGCAAGCACAATCAGAATCCCTAACCCTACGAAATTGAATTAACTTTGAACCTAAACACTAGCTTGATGTTTGTTTTGTGTACCAGTGATAAATGATATACCTTGAGAATGCGATTACGGGTTTCGCGGTCGAGAAGAGCGAGCTTCCGAGCAAGTGGGAGAAGGTGTGATCGGAGCTTCGATGCGTTGGGGACTCCGGTGATGACGAGAAGGCCTGGACCCTTGGGTCCTAGGGTTTCCATTATGGAATCCACTTCCATTGAAGTTGAAGCTGAACATAAGTCCGAATAGTGAAGCTCGTATAGATCTATGATCTCTGTTTTTTCTTCTTCCATCTCAATATCTCACGCTACGCTATCTCGCACGGCAGTTGCAGTTGCAGAGGGAAGTCGACGGAGAGAAGGAACCCTTCCGTAACGACGACGACGACGAAGACTATGGGCCTGGACTCCAATATAAATCTTCCTTCTGGAATTGGGCCGTTAGCATTCTTAGTACTCTAATTTAGCCACTGTGGCCCATTGTTCATTTTTCCATTTAATATCTAAAAATTGTCTGGTCTTATCTGTCTATCTCAGTGTTTTAAAACTCGGACCGGTCATCGAACCGGTCGAGGTACTGAGTCACTGGTTCAACCGGGTTGAACCGGTTTTATTGTTCACATATTAAAAATATAAAAATATTACTTATATTAATAAAAATTCATATAAGAAAACTATCAATGAGCTTCAAGAAATAAATTGGTTTTCAATGATAGCAAATATTATATACTTCTAAGCTTCTAGCTCTAGACCGTATCCTAATATTGGATTAAACCATGCAATATAAGTTAAATGCACTTTTTGTGCTTGACATGATACAGATAAATTAAATTATGATAACAAATAGTATGCATGAAATATACACTATAAGAAAAAGTGTCCACCGTTGAGATGAGATCACGAGACCATCAGTGTTTATCACCACTTAAGTTCATGAGATCATTATAAGATGCAACTAAATTACATAAACGAACTACAATAATCTAAAATATCTTATTATTTTCACCTTACTTTTAATCATATTCATCATAAAATATGAATATGATTTAATTCAAGAGTTCTTATCAACGACAAAAAATTTTACCAAAAAAAAAAAAAAAACCGGTTTAACCCGAGTCAACCGGGTCGCCGGGTCAACGGATTTCGGCCGGGTCAACCGGTCCAATCCGGGCTGACTGCATAATCGATCCAACTACCCGCTCGGACCGGGGAATCCACCGGGTCACCGAGTCCCGGGTCGACCCCGCCGGTCCGAGCCGGGTTTTAAAACACTGGTCTATCTATTTATAATCCATAATTTATATATTATATAAAAATTCTTCCATTACAATTTTCAGTATGCTTGGAATATATTCATTTTTTTAAATTATATTAATTCATGCATTAGTTAACTGCATGGTTGAAAATTAATGAACTTCAATTGTTTTTTTTTAAATAAAGTAAATGATATAATTTATTAAGTATATATTTAATTTTTTTAAACTTATTATATTAGTTATATATAGTCTGGGTCCTCCTAAAATCTATGCCCCATTCATTAATACATGACAAAAGCAAATAAAATATTACCAATCATTAAACATTCAATCCACAAATTTCTTGAACTTTTCACCACGTCACCAACCACGGTATGGTCCAGGTCCAGCACGTTGGGTTGTCTCTCCACACACACACACACACACATAATCACCTGTATAAAATAACTTCACACACATACAAACTACAAAGGCCCTAAAATTATGAACATAAAAAAATAAAAACTTGCTCCCTACAGGCCTACACACTTTTTCACTGTTGGAATTTATATATATAAATTATGTAAACAATCTATTGGTTATGAATAAGAAGTTTGACAGTGAAAATGTGTGCCTTTTCGTCGACAAACAGATATATCTTTTCATCCTAAAGGATGTGTTGTTTCATCCTAACAGACGTGTTGTTTCATCCTAACGGACGTGTTGTTTCATCCTAACGGACGTGTTCAAGGGTGTCTTTTCGTGTTGAACGAATATGTCTTTTCTTGTCCAACGGATGTGTTGTTTCGTCGTCGAATAGGTACATTTTGAAAAGTGACCTTACGTTTTCTATATATAAACCCTGACCCTTCAGAAAAAATGATTCAGTTTTCTGCACTGTTACTCTGCCGGATTTTTTCCTTCATCCGATTTTGCATACTTCATTCTATTTTTTCGGTGTAATTCCTCTGGCATATTGTTGTATTCGTTTGGGCTGTTGACTAGTAGTGCCGCCACTCTTCAGACGAAATCCGTTCTATCTTAGGAGACAAGTGTCCATCAACTTTTGGCATCAATGAATGGGCAAATTGTCTTAAGGAGACATGTTCTGTGGGCTCGGATTTATTCCTCTGATTCTGCATACTTTATTCCTCTGATATAATCATCTGTCTGTTTTATCATTCTGTCTCAATCATCTGATAAGTAAGTATGTTCTTTAATTTTTATAATTGCACAGTGATAATTCTGATCATCTACCTCATCTGCTTTATACATGGGTTCAAATCTCTTAGTGATATAATATCACCCACTGTCTTCATTAAAAATCTTAAGACACATTTGGTGTTTTGAACCTGTGATCAATATATTCTATTTTCTGTTTTATATACTGCTTTTTATTTATTGTGTAATTAAAAGTTTAATTTGTGAGATTAATCATAATTTCTGTTTGTGTAACAGAAATGAAGTTTCTAGTGTCTGATTTGTGAAAATTTAAATGGTGCAGTTTCTATTTTTGATATTTTCAATTTACAAAATTTGAAAACAATTCTTCGTATATATTTAAATATTTACGAAATATTTTCTGCCATTCTTGATTTGTTTGATCACGAGTCTCGAAACGTGATAGTATTACAATTGTTTTTAGTTTTAAATCATGAAATTTTCAAACCTCGATTACTGTGCATGGAAGTGTTATATAGTATATCATCTACTTTATTGTATATCAGGAGAGCCAGAAATAAAATTCTTGAACTCAAAAATGAATAGGGTCATTTTGTGAGAGAAGAAGACAACCTGAACCTACTTATTCATGCTTTCTTCAACAATTTATTTACTGAAGAATATCACTATAGACCCTGGGAAATAACCAACACTAGCTGGCCTGCCTTAGAAGAAACTGAGTTGATTGCCT
The DNA here is from genome assembly GCF_033153095.1 of Gastrolobium bilobum. Classification (NCBI taxonomy): domain Eukaryota; kingdom Viridiplantae; phylum Streptophyta; class Magnoliopsida; order Fabales; family Fabaceae; genus Gastrolobium; species Gastrolobium bilobum. The sequence goes on along the minus strand of NW_026898878.1, from coordinate 49,129 downwards.
TGAAGGATTCTATCTCGGAGTCAAACATCAAGGAAGCTTTCTTCTCCATGAATGCTCTCAAAGCTCCTGGGCCAGATGGTTTCCCAGCTTTTTTCTTCCAAAAAAATTGGGAAATTATGAGGAACCAAGTTGTGGACTGTGTTCATCAAATCTGGGATAAGCCTAAAGAAGTGAAGGAACTAAACAAAACCTTCCTAGTCCTCATACCTAAGCTGGCCAAACCAGACAAGATTAATCAATTTCGCCCAATTGCTCTGTGTTCTGTTCTATATATAGGCATCAGTAAGATCATAGTGAGCAAGCTGAAACCCCTCCTCGACAAACTGATCTCACCACAACAAGTCAGTTTTGTCCCTCAAAGACAAATCCAAGATAACATAATCATAGCTCAAGGATGGTCCACTCCATGAATAGAATGAAGGGGAAAATGGGCTTCTTCACAATCAAAATTGATTTAGAGAAAGTTTATGATAGGGTGTCCTGGAAGTTTATACACAAAGTGCTGACTGAGATAAACATCCCAGAGTCTCTGGTGAATATCATTATGCAGTGCATCACATCAACAGAGCTAGAAATCCTCTGGAATGGATCCAAGGCTGGCAGCCTCCTTCCTAGCAGAGGCTTGAGGCAAGGAGATCCAATATGTAACACCCCGTATATATCCGGTAATGTTATCATAATATCGTATTAAGCTGCGCTTAAATAAAATGCGGAATTACTTTTTCTTTTCAATTATGACGCCATTAACATTACCAACTTGCTTAATAATCAATTAATAAAACATCGCCTGTATGTAATTGCAATAAAACAGCTAACTGAAATACCTCATAACATAGATAATATAAGTGTGGCTCTAGTCACGGAACTACAACAACGTAGACTGGACCATCTTACAGTTTATACAACTCCAAACTACAAGTACTAACAGAAAGTGTCATGGACAATCCCCATGCTCACTCAAATAAGGCAACATGCCCAACATCAGTCTCAACAACAACATAATGCTAAAAGGCATAAAACATAATCAGCATCAATATCCAGTCATGCTAACAAATAAGCAGAAACAACATAATCAGCTAAGCTCCGGCCTCCTGCCGCCTGAGGCATCAGTACCCATACTACCTGATCCTCAAATAAGCATTCCCCAAACGTGGGGTAAGATCTCTAATCTAGAAATCTCAGTAAGTCAGTGAGTTCTCAAAGATCTTCCACCCCAAGCTCACTTACATGTGCAATATAAGTTCAAAAGCAGTTTATCATTTATCATTTCTAAAACAATGCAATGCAGCAGATAATCATGTCATGTGTGTCAATACTAATCTACTGGCCAGAGATAGTGCAGGTATACGTCTATCACCTACACACCGTGCAAGTACCACTTGCATTCACCCCGGTACACCGTCTTGTATGGCGCTACATACTCAGGCTTCCCGTCAAGATGAAACAACACATGCATATTAAAAGCCATTACATGTAAGGTTCAATCAACATATCAAATATTCCAAAAGCATGTACACAGCATGCATAAACCATACCCCCATGGGACATGGTGGAACCACAACATGGCTAAACCGAGGACACGAAAGCTTACCTTGCAAGCTAACTCCAAAAGCCAAGAGTCCACAGCTCAAAGTCCAAACACAGCAGATTCACAATCTGTTATGGACCAACAATACATGAACAACATGCACCACAAGCATACAATATTAAGACAACGCCTTTTCATTACGTTTTCAAGTCTTAAAGCTTCTAACAAAGCCACAAGCCCTTAATCCCATAATTCCGGCTTAAACCATTAAATACAGAAGTTCAACTTCATCAAACTAGGGTCCATAAACCCCTAATAGCCTACTGTACACACAGCACAGCTGCTGTTCTGCGAAATCCCAGAATATCCGGATATTCCTCGGGACCATATCCGGATATGCAATATCCGGATATCTCACTGGACATATCCGGATATGCAATATCCGGATATCCAGAATCCCAGATCCGGATACCTAGTATCCGGATACTCAAAACCCATATCCGGATATCACATATCCGGATATTCATCGGGCACATATCCGGATATTTCACGACAGAATGCAGAAAATGCATTTCGTGAAGATATCCTTCCAAGGTTGGGTTTTTAACGATTTAAAGCACCTAAACATGCATTTCTAGATGTGTTCAACATTACCCCACAACAAGTTATCATCTTTAAGCCTTAACATGCATCAAGCTTTCATTTTTAAGCATTAAACTCATGATCAAAGGTTGGCATACATACCAAAGGTTCAAAACAGAGGCAAGGACTGCTCTTGGAGCTCACAATCAGCTCCCAAGGTTCTGACTTGACACCAAAACGAAAATGCCTTCACAAAGGTTGGTTCTTTCTCACCAAAGGTCACCACTTGGACCTCAAAATGCCATAACTAAGGCTCACACACTCAACTTACAAACTCAGAACCTCTCCACCTCACTCACAGTGACAAGAACTCAGAAAAGCCTTCACACTCCCACACCAAGCAAGCTCTCACAAGCCTCAAAGTATTTGGAGAAGAAACCAAGGAGAAAGGAAGCTCCTTGGCTCACCACAATGGAGGAGAAGGTGACAAAGGGTGGCTGGAGGTGTTTCAGAAAATGGAGGCACGTAGGAAATCTGATCTAGGGTTTTGTGCCCAATGATTAGAGTATTTATAGCCACTTACCCAATTAACACACAGTATTAACTTTAATTGCTACGCTTAGCATTTTAATCCCAAACTTTGGATTATGAAACTACGTAATTTTCTAAGATTTATCATATTTTTCTTATAATTTTCTGAGCACTTTTCCGGTACGCGCTTTTCCAAGCCAGTACCGGTTTCCAGCACCAGTTCTCATTATCTGGACTTGAAACTAGTTTTACAAGTCCTACATATCATTCTAGTAATTATCATACACTTACATTAATTTTCCGGGATACTTTTTCGGCACACATTTATACCGACTAGCAGAACCGGTGTCTGCACTTTTCTTCCGAAAAGTGACTTTCAGCATTCTTAATCACTTATTACGATTATTAAGCCTCATAAATAATTATTAGGGTCAATTATGGAATCATTTCATATTTTCTCGTAATTTATTAATTAAATTCCTTAATTAACGGTGCGGGTTCTTACATTCACCCCACCTTTTTAGGATTTTGACCTCAAAATCAGAAACATACCTGGTCGAAACTCGGGTACTGCCGGAGAAGCTCGTCGTCTCGCTCCCAAGTACACTCCTCAGGAGTCCTTCCGGTCCACTGCACCTTGACCATCGGAATGATCTTGCTCCTCAGCTGCTTCTCGCCACGATCGAGAATCTTTAGTGGTCCTACGGGAGTCTTTAAGTTCTCCCGAACTTCCACATCATCCGGTTGCACCACGTGCAAAGGATCTGCTATGTACCTCCGAAGCTGAGACACGTGAAACACGTCGTGGATGTTGGCCAGGTTCGGAGGCAAGGCAAGCCGGTAGGCAACAGGTCCTACTCTACCAAGAATCTGGTATGGCCCAATAAAGCGCGGGCTCAGCTTCCTTACTCCGAGTGCCCGTCCAACACCGGTGACAGGTGAAAGTCTCACAAACACATGCTCACCCTCACTGAACTCCAGTGGTCGATGCTTGACATCGTAGTAGCTCTTCTGACGATTCTGCGCCTGCTTCAGCTTTTCCCTGATCATCTGGATCTGCAGGGTGGTATCTTGGACAAAGTCTAAGCCAAACAACTCACGATCCCCAACCTCCGACCAGCAGGTAGGTGTACGACACCTCCTACCGTAGAGCGCCTCGTAGGGTGCCATGCCCAGACTAGCATGAAAACTGTTGTTATAAGAAAACTCTACCAATAGAAGGTACCTATCCCATGCCGAGCCCTGCTCCAACGTGCAAGCCTGCAACTTGTCCTCCAAGGTCTGGATAGTCCGCTCAGTCTGTCCATCAGTCTGAGGGTGATAGGCGGTACTCAATCTCAACTGCGTACCAAAAGCTCCCTGCAGCGCCTCCCAGAACCGAGATGTGAACTTCGGGTCCCTATCACTGATGATACTCACGGGCACCCCGTGAAGCCTCACAATCTCGCGACATACAATCTGGCCAACTTCTCTGTAGTGAAGCTCACCTTCACTGGAAGAAAATGGGCAGACTTCGTCAGTCTGTCCACAATGACCCATATCGAGTCACAGCCAACCTGAGTCTTCGACAAACCCACAACGAAGTCCATGGAAATGCTCTCCCATTTCCACTCCGGAATCTCAAGAGGTTGAAGTTTACCAGACGGCTTCTGGTGTTCAATCTTCACCTTCTGGCAAACCAAACACTTGGACACAAAGATAGCAACATCTTTCTTCATGCCCGGCCACCAGAAGTTCTTCATCAAGTCTTGATACATCTTAGTAGCACCAGGGTGGATAGAAAACTGACCCTTATGGCCTTCTGCCATAACCTCTTCTGTCAACGGACCTCGAGGAACCACAATCCTCCGCTGGAACAAAAGCAATCCATCATCATTCCAAGACACACCGTCTTGGTTCTTCACATAATCCAGACACTCTCTTTGAACTTGTGCCTCTTTAATCTTTTCTAGCAGCTCGTTCACGACATCTGATGCTTCCAACCCGAGAAGTACGCTCGCACACGGAGCGGTCACTGCCAAGTGGCGGAACTTCTCAACCACATCGAAGTTACCAAGTAGCAAACTGGATGAACTACTGGATTTCTGACTCAAAGCATCAGCTACCACATTGGTCTTGCCAGGGTGATACCTTAGCTCAAAGTTGTAGTCCTTTATGAACTCCATCCATCTCCTCTGCCTCATGTTCAACTCTTTCTGGTCGAACAGGTACTTCAAACTCTTGTGGTCACTGAACACCACAAACCTCAAACCAAAAAGATAATGCCTCCAAATCTTGAAAGCAAACACAAACGCAGCCAACTCCAAATCATGAGTCGGGTAGTTCTCCTCATGAGGCTTCAACTGCCTCGAAGCAAAAGCAACAGCTCTACCAGACTGCATCAGCACACAGCCCAGCCCCTTTCCAGAAGCATCACAGTAAAGCTCAAACTGCTCCTCAGGATCAGGAAGGATCAACACAGGTGAAGAAGTCAATCTCTCCTTCAACTCCTGAAAGCACGCCTCACACTCGTGAGTCCACACAAATGGAGTCTCCTTTCGGGTAAGGCGAGTCAAAGGGAGAACCATTGTAAAAAAACCCTTGATGAACCTCCGATAGTAACCTGCCAAACCTAAGAAGCTCCTCACCTCCGTAGCTGTCTTGGGTCTCTCCCAATCCAACACGGCCTCAATCTTGTTGGGATCCACTGCAACTCCATCTGCTGAAATCACATGCCCCAGAAACTTGACTGATTTGAGCCAAAACTCACACTTAGAAGGTTTAGCATAAAGCTTTTTCTCCTTCAGCACTTGCAGAACTATCCTTAGATGCTCCGCATGCTCCTCCTCAGTCTTGGAGTAGATCAGAATATCATCAATGAAGACAATCACAAACTGATCCAGATACGGCTGGAAAATCCTGTTCATGTAATCCATGAACACTGCCGGCGAATTTGCGAGTCCAAACGGAATCACCAAATACTCAAAATGATCGTATCTCGAACGAAACGCTGTCTTCGGGACATCCTCCGGCTTCACCCGAATCTGATGGTATCCGGACCGGAGATCATTCTTGGAATACACACAAGCACCCCTGAGCTGATCCAACAGATCATCAATCCGAGGAAGAGGATACCTGTTCTTGATTGTCACCTTGTTCAACTGCCTGTAGTCGGTGCACAATCGCATTGTCCTGTCCTTCTTCTTCACGAAGATGACCGGTGCTCCCCAAGGAGACACACTCGGTCTAATGAAATCTTTCGCCGAAAGATTCCTTAATATGCTTCTTCAGCTCAGCCAACTCCGGTGGCGACATCCGATAAGGAGCTAAAGAAATCGGCCCCACACCGGGCAACAAGTCAATGGAGAACTCTATCTCCCACTATGGCGGAAACTCAGGAATCTCCTCAGGAAACACCTCAAGGAATTCCCCCACCACAGGAATGCCAGTGATATCCTCCTGTGTCCCACTCACCAAACCACCCAACATGACATAATCCAATGCCCCTGCTCGCAGCGCTCTCCTGGCCTGCAGCAGTGAAATGTATGGCGAGGAACTAGCTGTGGAATCACAGGGAGACATCACCACTCGCTTTGCACAACAATCAATCAATGCACAGTTTCTAGATAACCAATCCATGCCCAGAATAATCTCAAGGTTGGCCATCGGCAACCCAATCAGATCTACCGAGAACTCACGGCCATCCCACTGAAACGCTACATCGCGATGTACAGTGGTAGAATCACAAATCTCTCCGGTGGCGGTAGTCACCCGCAACGGTGGAGAAAGCACAACACTGGGCAACTCAAGCCCCAAAGCAATCGGGGTAGCAACAAACGAATGAGTAGTCCCGGAATCAAAGATAGCATCCACAAAAGAATCACCAATAGACACAGTACCTCTGACAAGAATCGGAGCGCGGTCCGACTGCTGCCTATCTAGTGTATACACTCTCCCAACAGAATGTGGCACTGCAGGTGCCGAAGAAGATGCCATCGGAACCATCTGCAAAGGAACTGCCTGAACAGCTGCAGCTCTCGCCGTCGACGACGGACAATCTCTAGAGAAGTGGCCCTCCTTGCCACACTTGAAGCACAACAACTGCCCCGTAGCACAGCGTCCCACATGCTCCTTCCCACATCCCGAACATCTAGGAGTGGTAGGAGGCCTAACAGAACTCCCCTGATGAGAAGCAGCTCTCTTGAACTGACCAGGCGCCTGCCTAGTCGCTAACTGCTTTCCCTTGCCCTTATCAGCAAACCTCATGTCCTTCCAAGAAGTAGGAGCAGGAGTGGAACCACCTGTTCCCTTGCTCTCCTCAACCTTGGCCCTCTTGGCCTTGCTTGCCACGCAAACATCCTCGATGTCCTTACACTGCTGAACCAGTGTACCAAAGTCCCTCGAAGCAGCACCAGCAAGATGCTCAGCAATCACCTCACTAAGTCCCCTGCGGAACTTAGCTTCCAGAAACAACGGAGTAGGAGGAACCATCCGGAAGTGTGCAAACTTCACTAGCTCATTAAACTTAGCCAGGTACTCATCAACAGACATCGAGCCCTGTACCAAACGATCAAACTCTCCCTACTTCCTCTCCTGCGCATCATAGGAAAAGTATCGGCCCAGAAAGCACTCCTCAAAGAATGGCCAGGTCATGACATGAACCTGCCTCTCAAAAGCACGAGAGGTGTGCGTCCACCACTCATGGGCATCGCCCTCCAGCATGTTGGTCGAGAACATCAGCTTCTGTGGGTCTGTACACTGCATAACCCGAAAGATCTTGTCCATCGACTCTAGCCATCTCGCAGCAGCAATAGGATCCAGAGACCCCTCAAACACAGGTGGCTTATGCTTCCTGAAAGCATTCAGCCGGCGATCGATCACATCACGATCCTCAGCAATCCCCACAAGGGGCTCCCCCGTCTCAGCGGCATGAGTAGCACTGCCGATGTGACTATGGCTCTCCTCCTGAACAATAGGTGGAGGCGGTGGCGGTGCTGGCGGTGGTGGTGGAGCATGGCCTACAGCAGGACCAGCCCTCATCTCCTCCAACATGACTCTCATCATCGTCATGTTCGCCTCGAGGACTTCCTCAGTGGTCCTCCGGTTCGCTTCACGAACCTCAGCTGCGGCTATCCGGTTCGCCTCGCGAGCAGCTTCCATCATTACCGCGTTGGCCAATCTAGTGGCCTCCTGATCGGCTAACCTAGCCGCCTGCATCTCAGCCAATGCAGTCAGGATAGGATCAGATTGATCCTCAAAAGTCTCTCGTGTTCTCCCAGACCTTACCATGACTCTGCACAAGTTACACAAATTATGAGTTGATCAGGCGCACGCAATGTGATCACATATACATCATCATAATAAAATTCGACGGAGTAAACACAAAGACAGACACAACTAGACAACCTAGCAATTGCAATACATACAGGCTTTTCCCTCGAACCATTGCTTTGATACCATAAATGTAACACCCCGTATATATCCGGTAATATTATCATAATATCGTATTAAGCTGCGCTTAAATAAAATGCGGAATTACTTTTTCTTTTCAATTATGACGCCATTAACATTACCAACTTGCTTAATAATCAATTAATAAAACATCGCCTGTATGTAATTGCAATAAAACAACTAACTGAAATACCTCATAACATAGATAATATAAGTGTGGCTCTAGTCACGGAACTACAACAACGTAGACTGGACCATCTTACAGTTTATACAACTCCAAACTACAAGTACTAACAGAAAGTGTCATGGACAATCCCCATGCTCACTCAAATAAGGCAACATGCCCAACATCAGTCTCAACAACAACATAATGCTAAAAGGCATAAAACATAATCAGCATCAATATCCAGTCATGCTAACAAATAAGCAGAAACAACATAATCAGCTAAGCTCCGGCCTCCTGCCGCCTGAGGCATCAGTACCCATACTACCTGATCCTCAAATAAGCATTCCCCAAACGTGGGGTAAGATCTCTAATCTAGAAATCTCAGTAAGTCAGTGAGTTCTCAAGGATCTTCCACCCCAAGCTCACTTACATGTGCAATATAAGTTCAAAAGCAGTTTATCATTTATCATTTCTAAAACAATGCAATGCAGCAGATAATCATGTCATGTGTGTCAATACTAATCTACTGGCCAGAGATAGTGCAGGTATACGTCTATCACCTACACACCGTGCAAGTACCACTTGCATTCACCCCGGTACACCGTCTTGTATGGCGCTACATACTCAGGCTTCCCGTCAAGATGAAACAACACATGCATATTAAAAGCCATTACATGTAAGGTTCAATCAACATATCAAATATTCCAAAAGCATGTACACAGCATGCATAAACCATACCCCCATGGGACATGGTGGAACCACAACATGGCTAAACCGAGGACACGAAAGCTTACCTTGCAAGCTAACTCCAAAAGCCAAGAGTCCACAGCTCAAAGTCCAAACATAGCAGATTCACAATCTGTTATGGACCAACAATACATGAACAACATGCACCACAAGCATACAATATTAAGACAACGCCTTTTCATTACGTTTTCAAGTCTTAAAGCTTCTAACAAAGCCACAAGCCCTTAATCCCATAATTCCGGCTTAAACCATTAAATACAGAAGTTCAACTTCATCAAACTAGGGTCCATAAACCCCTAATAGCCTACTGTACACACAGCACAGCTGCTGTTCTGCGAAATCCCAGAATATCCGGATATTCCTCGGGACCATATCCGAATATGCAATATCCGGATATCTCACTGGACGTATCCGGATATGCAATATCCGGATATCCAGAATCCCAGATCCGGATACCTAGTATCTGGATACTCAAAACCCATATCCGGATATCACATATCCGGATATTCATCGGGCACATATCCGGATATTTCACGACAGAATGCAGAAAATGCATTTCGTGAAGATATCCTTCCAAGGTTGGGTTTTTAACGATTTAAAGCACCTAAACATGCATTTCTAGATGTGTTCAACATTACCCCACAACAAGTTATCATCTTTAAGCCTTAACATGCATCAAGCTTTCATTTTTAAGCATTAAACTCATGATCAAAGGTTGGCATACATACCAAAGGTTCAAAACAGAGGCAAGGACTGCTCTTGGAGCTCACAACCAGCTCCCAAGGTTCTGACTTGACACCAAAACGAAAATGCCTTCACAAAGGTTGGTTCTTTCTCACCAAAGGTCACCACTTGGACCTCAAAATGCCATAACTAAGGCTCACACACTCAACTTACAAACTCAGAACCTCTCCACCTCACTCACAGTGACAAGAACTCAGAAAAGCCTTCACACTCCCACACCAAGCAAGCTCTCACAAGCCTCAAAGTATTTGGAGAAGAAACCAAGGAGAAAGGAAGCTCCTTGGCTCACCACAATGGAGGAGAAGGTGACAAAGGGTGGCTGGAGGTGTTTCAGAAAATGGAGGCACGTAGGAAATCTGATCTAGGGTTTTGTGCCCAATGATTAGAGTATTTATAGCCACTTACCCAATTAACACACAGTATTAACTTTAATTGCTACGCTTAGCATTTTAATCCCAAACTTTGGATTATGAAACTACGTAATTTTCTAAGATTTATCATATTTTTCTTATAATTTTCTGAGCACTTTTCCGGTACGCGCTTTTCCAAGCCAGTACCGGTTTCCAGCACCAGTTCTCATTATCTGGACTTGAAACTCGTTTTACAAGTCCTACATATCATTCTAGTAATTATCATACACTTACATTAATTTTCCGGGATACGTTTTCGGCACGCATTTATACCGACTAGCAGAACCGGTATCTGCACTTTTCTTCCGAAAAGTGACTTTCAGCATTCTTAATTACTTATTACGATTATTAAGCCTTATAAATAATTATTAGGGTCAATTATGGAATCATTTCCTATTTTCTCGTAATTTATTAATTAAATTCCTTAATTAACGGTGCGAGTTCTTACATTCACCCCACCTTTTTAGGATTTTGACCTCAAAATCAGAAACATACCTGGTCGAAACTCGGGTACTGCCGGAGAAGCTCGTCGTCTCGCTCCCAAGTACACTCCTCAGGAGTCCTTCCGGTCCACTGCACCTTGACCATCGGAATGATCTTGCTCCTCAGCTGCTTCTCGCCACGATCGAGAATCTTTAGTGGTCCGACGGGAGTCTTTAAGTTCTCCCGAACTTCCACATCATCCGGTTGCACTACGTGCGAAGGATCTGCTATGTACCTCCGAAGCGGAGACACGTGAAACACGTCGTGGATGTTGGCCAGGTTCGGAGGCAAGGCAAGCCGGTAGGCAACAGGCCCTACTCTACCAAGAATCTGGTATGGCCCAATAAAGCGCGGACTCAGCTTCTTCACTCCGAGCGCCCGTCCAACACCGGTGACAGGTGAAAGTCTCACAAACACATGCTCACCCTCACTGAACTCCAGTGGTCGATGCTTGACATCGTAGTAGCTCTTCTGACGATTCTGCGCCTGCTTCAGCTTTTCCCTGATCATCTGGATCTGCAGGGTGGTATCTTGGACAAAGTCCAAGCCAAACAACTCACGATCCCCAACCTCCGACCAGCAGGTAGGTGTACGACACCTCCTACCGTAGAGCGCCTCGTAGGGTGCCATGCCCAGACTAGCATGAAAACTGTTGTTATAAGAAAACTCTACCAATGGAAGGTACCTATCCCATGCCGAACCCTGCTCCAACGTGCAAGCCCACAACATGTCCTCCAAGGTCTGGATAGTCCGCTCAGTCTGTCCATCAGTCTGAGGGTGATAGGCGGTACTCAATCTCAACTGCGTACCAAAAGCTCCCTGCAGCGCCTCCCAGAACCGAGATGTGAACTTCGGGTCCCTATCACTGATGATACTCACGGGCACCCCGTGAAGCCTCACAATCTCGCGAACATACAATCTGGCCAACTGCTCTGTAGTGAAGCTCACCTTCACTGGAAGAAAATGGGCAGACTTCGTCAGTCTGTCCACAATGACCCATATCGAGTCACAGCCAACCTGAGTCTTCGACAAACCCACAACGAAGTCCATGGAAATGCTCTCCCATTTCCACTCCGGAATCTCAAGAGGTTGAAGTTTACCAGACGGCTTCTGGTGTTCAATCTTCACCTTCTGGCAAACCAAACACTTGGACACAAAGATAGCAACATCTTTCTTCATGCCCAGCCACCAGAAGTTCTTCTTCAAGTCTTGATACATCTTAGTAGCACCAGGGTGGATAGAAAACTGACCCTTATGGCCTTCTGCCATAACCTCTTCTGTCAACGGACCTCGAGGAACCACAATCCTCCGCTGGAACAAAAGCAATCCATCATCATTCCAAGACACACCGTCTTGGTTCTTCACATAATCCAGACACTCTCTTTGAACTTGTGCCTCTTTAATCTTTTCTAGCAGCTCGTTCACGACATCTGATGCTTCCAACCCGAGAAGTACGCTCGCACACGGAGCGGTCACTGCCAAGTGGCGGAACTTCTCAACCACATCGAAGTTACCAAGTAGCAAACTGGATGAACTACTGGATTTCTGACTCAAAGCATCAGCTACCACATTGGTCTTGCCAGGGTGATACCTTAGCTCAAAGTCGTAGTCCTTTATGAACTCCATCCATCTCCTCTGCCTCATATTCAACTCCTTCTGGTCGAACAGGTACTTCAAACTCTTGTGGTCACTGAACACCACAAACCTCAAACCAAAAAGATAATGCCTCCAAATCTTGAAAGAAAACACAAACGCAGCCAACTCCAAATCATGAGTCGGGTAGTTCTCCTCATGAGGCTTCAACTGCCTCGAAGCAAAAGCAACAGCTCTACCAGACTGCATCAGCACACAGCCCAGCCCCTTTCCAGAAGCATCACAGTAAAGCTCAAACTGCTCCTCAGGATCAGGAAGGATCAACACAGGTGAAGAAGTCAATCTCTCCTTCAACTCCTGAAAGCACGCCTCACACTCGTGAGTCCACACAAATGGAGTCTCCTTTCGGGTAAGGCGAGTCAAAGGGAGAACCATTGTAAAAAAACCCTTGATGAACCTCCGATAGTAACCTGCCAAACCTAAGAAGCTCCTCACCTCCGTAGCTGTCTTGGGTCTCTCCCAATCCAACACGGCCTCAATCTTGTTGGGATCCACTGCAACTCCATCTGCTGAAATCACATGCCCCAGAAACTTGACTGATTTGAGCCAAAACTCACACTTAGAAGGTTTAGCATAAAGCTTTTTCTCCTTCAGCACTTGCAGAACTATCCTTAGATGCTCCGCATGCTCCTCCTCAGTCTTGGAGTAGATCAGAATATCATCAATGAAGACAATCACAAACTGATCCAGATACGGCTGGAAAATCCTGTTCATGTAATCCATGAACACTGCCGGTGAATTTGTGAGTCCAAACGGAATCACCAAATACTCAAAATGACCGTATCTCGAACGAAACGCGGTCTTCGGGACATCCTCCGGCTTCACCCGAATCTGATGGTATCCGGACCGGAGATCAATCTTGGAATACACACAAGCACCCCTGAGCTGATCCAACAGATCATCAATCCGAGGAAGGGGATACTTGTTCTTGATTGTCACCTTGTTCAACTGCCTGTAGTCGGTGCACAATCGCATTGTCCTGTCCTTCTTCTTCACGAAGATGACCGATGCTCCCAAGGAGACACACTCGGTCTAATGAAATCTTTCGCCGAAAGATCCTCAATATGCTTCTTCAGCTCAGCCAACTCCGGTGGCGACATCCGATAAGGAGCTAAAGAAATCGGCCCCACACCGGGCAACAAGTCAATGGAGAACTCTATCTCCCACTATGGCGGAAACTCAGGAATCTCCTCAGGAAACACCTCAAGGAATTCCCCCACCACAGGAATGCCAGTGATATCCTCATGTGTCCCACTCACCAAACCACCCAACATGACATAACCCAATGCCCCTGCTCGCAGCGCTCTCCTGGCCTGCAGCAGTGAAATGTATGGCGAGGAACTAGCTGTGGAATCACAGGGAGACATCACCACTCGCTTTGCACAGCAATCAATCAATGCACAGTTTCTAGATAACCAATCCATGCCCAGAATAATCTCAAGGTTGGCCATCGGCAACCCAATCAGATCTACCGAGAACTCACGGCCATCCTACTGAAACGCTACATCGCGATGTACAGTGGTAGAATCACAAATCTCTCCGGTGGCGGTAGTCACCCGCAACGGCGGAGAAAGCACAACACTGGGCAACTCAAGCCCCAAAGCAATCGGGGTAGCAACAAACGAATGGGTAGTCCCGGAATCAAAGATAGCATCCACAAAAGAATCACCAATAGACACAGTACCTCTGACAAGAATCGGAGCGCGGTCCAACTGCTGCCTATCTAGTGTATACACTCTCCCAACAGAATGTGGCACTGCAGGTGCCGAAGAAGATGCCATCGGAACCATCTGCAAAGGAACTGCCTGAACAGCTGCAGCTCTCGCCGTCGACGACAGACAATCTCTAGAGAAGTGGCCCTCCTTGCCACACTTGAAGCACAACAACTGCCCCGTAGCACAGCGTCCCACATGCTCCTTCCCACATCCCGAACATCTAGGAGTGGTAGGAGGCCTAGCAGAACTCCCCTGATGAGAAGCAGCTCTCTTCCGAAAAGTGACTTTCAGCTTTCTTAATCACTTATTACGATTATTAAGCCTCATAAATAATTATTAGGGTCAATTATGGAATCATTTCCTATTTTCTCGTAATTTATTAATTAAATTCCTTAATTAACGGTGCGGGTTCTTACACAATATCTCCCTACATATTCGTGCTATGTATGGAGAAGCTGACCCATATAATTTCAGATGCCATAGCAAGGAAAGATTGGAAACCAATGGCAGCGGGTAAAGGTGGACCAACCATATCTCATATTTTTTTGCTGATGACCTGTTACTCTTTGGAGAAGCCAGCATTGATCAAATCAAGATAATAATAAATTGCCTCACAAAGTTTGGCAATATGTCTGGACAGAAGGTAAATTATCCAAAATCCAACATCTTCTTCTCCAAAAATGTTCCCATTGATGTTGCTAATTCAATTGTGAAGATCAGTGGTTTTGCTCAAACAAAAAATCTGGGTAGATACCTGGGATACAAAATGAAACATGGCAGGACTAGCAAACTACACTATGGAGAGATTATGGATAGAGTTAACAATAGACTCAATGGCTGGAAAAAACAATGCTTATCCATGGCAGGCAGAGTGACTTTAGCAAAATCGATCATCTCAACTATCCCAATGTTCCACATGCAAAACAGCCTCCTACCTGTGGGCATATGTGAAGAAATTGAAAAGAAGCAAAGGAACTTCATTTGGGGAGATACTGATGTGCAAATGAAGCATCATGCAATCGGATGGGAACATCTTCAATTACCAAAAAATCAAGGTGGGTTAGGTATTCTTAATCTCCGAAAACAGAATGAAGCCTTTATTCAAAAGTGTGCTTGGAACATGGTCAAATCCCCATCTCAGCTTTGGGTTCAGGTCCTATTATCCAAATATGGTAGGAAAAAGGATATTCTAAAAGAGGTGGTCAGCAAACCTTATGATTCTCACTTGTGGAAGAGCATTTGTAAGACCTGGCCCCAAATGATTAGCAATACTTCTTGGCAAATTGGCAATGGAAAGAAGATTGAATTTTGAAAAGACAATTGGACTGGACTCAACCCAAATCTCCTAGTTCATACTCACACCCTTCCATCCCAAGAAGCTTTGGATTTAAAGATCAATAATAGTATTTTCCTTTCTGAAGGGGGCTGGAATGTGCAATATCTAGTGAACCACTTTGACCTCAATGTGGTGAACAAAATACTTGTAATTCCCCAACCAGATGATGAAGCTGAAGAGGACATACTAGCTTGGACCAACTGGAATCCTGGGCAATCTATTGTGAAGCTGGCTTACAACAACTTGATGTGTTCAACCAATTCTTCTCTCATTGACTGCTGGGACCAAATCTAGAAATGGAAAGGCAAGGAAAGAGTCAAACTGCTTATCTGGAAAATGCTATATGGTAGAATCCTAACAAGAGAGACAACATCTAAGTGGAGTGGAACTTCAAATAGGTGCCCCTTCTGCCCTGAAATGATTGAAGATTGCCTACATGTGTTTAGAGACTGCTATAAGGCACGACAGGTCTGGCTGCTACCTATGCTGCATCCCTTTCCAATGGATTTTCTTACTGAAAATTCGTTTACGGAGTGGGTGATTCTTAATCTCAACACAAACATCAGTAAGCTCAGGGACTGGAGAGACTATTTCTTTACCATTTGCTACTCTCTGTGGTTATGGAGAAATAAGGAAATTCATGAAGAGGAGTTCAAGAGACCAGAGGACCCTTCAAAAACTCTAGCAGCTCAAATTGAGGAAAGCAGGTTCTGTATGGCTAATTACAAAAAAGCCTTTCTAGGAACCTCCCTTTCTCATCTCCCTGTATCGTGGAATAGGCCAGAGGAGGGATTTCTGAAATTAAATGTGGATGGGGCTGTGATGGGAAACCGGGCTGCATGTGGAGGCCTCTTGAGGGATATGAATGGTTTATGGATTGGTGGCTTCTCTGCCTTCATTGGCTCTTGCAACCCCCTGCATGCTGAACTACGGGCTCTTTTCCATGGGCTAGAATTCGCATGGAAACATGGCTGGCGGAATCTAGTTTTGGAATCAGATTCTTCACAAGCTTTTAGCCTTCTTACCAATCATGGTAATGATACTTGAAAGCTGCCTTTGGTGTCTAAGATTCGAGTTCTTTTACAGAAAGAGTGGACTGTTTTACTGAATAAAATTCCTAGGAGTTGCAACACTTGTGCGGATTGGATTGCAAAGAAGGCAATAGAGGACTCCTATGGTATCAACCCAATCTCACCCCACACAGTGAACTTATAAATCTTCTTGCTGCTAACCTCTTGGATCCGGGGCTGAACTTGGATACATATAGGAGAATTACATGATGATGTTTGTTTCCTGTTTTTCTGTTAGTTTTTTGCTGTTAGTTTCTTTGTTGTTTCTGTCATTTTATTTCTGTCATTTACTGTCTGTTTCTTTCTGTTTCTGATGGGGCTTTGCCCCTTATTGTTACAAAAAAAAGGCGTCTTTGTTTTTTCTTCTTTTCGTACTGTAAACAATGAAACGGTTTTCATATCTATCTATATATATGAAAGCCTTTTGACTTTATTAAATGTTTGTGCATAGTGGTTTATTGCAACCGAAGAATTCTATGCATATATTATTATATTATGAAGGTTTACGGTTAATAATAACCATTGAATGAGTGTCAGTTATCAATTCCATGCATGGCTGGCAATTTATACATATGTTTATATGGCCTGTTTCAATACCTTTAAGGCCAAAGGAAGTTGCCTTTGTAAAATTGATAATAATTGAATAATCTAGAAATGCAAAATAATACTTTCCAGGGAAACGTGATTGCACTGCTTCTGCAATTAGAATGGTACTTTTATGAAGTGCAAACTGTAACGGTAATGAGAGTATCTTAATAATCAGTCCAGTCCTTATAGTAGTGCCCCTATAGTAGTGTCCTTATAGAAGCGTCTTTATTTTAATTACTTGTTTGTAATATTGTGTTTTCTGTTGTAACAACCCTTATGGGTATAAGTAGGTGTGTGGCCATTAAGAAAATATATCAGAAAATTATTGCAATTTCTCATCTCTCTCGTGACTCTTTCTCTCTCAATTTCCTCTTCTCATTCTCTTCTCCATTCTGCATTCTTCTTCTTCTGTAGCATCTGCTACAATGGTGCTTTCATCGAGCTACTCTTCCTCCATAGCTAGAAGTAACATTCATCCTCTTCTACAACAAATCACTGATCCCCAATCTAACCCTTCAATTTCACCTACGATTACATCATGTTGGGATGCTGTCTCTGTAGCACTTCATGCATTAGATCGATCTCTTACAAAATCGTGTGCTGACTTTGCACGGGCTAGGGCTGAGATGCAAGCTGGGTTTACACGGTTTAGAGCCGAGATGCGCGTTGATTTTGAAAAGATCAGGGCTGATTGCGATAAGTTGCGAGCTGATCTGGAAGATATAGCTGCTACTAGGATTCAACGGATATTTCATGGTTATTTGGTAAGGCGTCACCGATTAGTGATTGATGAAAATGCAGAACAAGCTGCTACCAAGTTTCAAACAGCATTTCTTGAATGTTTATCCACGCAGGCCATTCACCGATCGAAGGATATAACCCAACCGCCAAATGATAATCCCAACCTTTACCCTCTTCAACTGACTACAAATGATGCGACCAACAACCGTGTCTTTAAAATGGATCCTCCTCGATTCACATATGATGACCAGAACCGCACCGATGGGTTTTTGCTGGGGGACAAAGGTCGAGCACAAGAATTGGAATCTGTCCGCGATGTGAATGATGCGGTGATTGTGGTTTCATTGGCTCTTTTCTCATTTCCTCAGGTTTGTCTTTCCACCATGCCTTTGACTTTTAGACTTGATGCAATGATGGAGGATGCCGGTGACCCACCTTGGAATCCAGGGATTACAGTTAACCCAAATGTCATTGCTATGATTCAATGTAATATTATTTTACCAGCAATTGGTCCACTCACTTTGCATTTTACTTGGACCAAGCTATTGCTAGTGTATGCTTGGAATGTTGATAGGATATTTGCACGGTACTTGTTCGATGAATTACTTGTGCAACTCATGGTGATTGGGAATTCCTATTCACTCATCCAACAAATGATCTGTTTGGATTCAAATGGTCGTTGTCTCGACGCTACTCTTAGTACTACAAAAGATGTTAACAAAGAGGTTTTCTTGAGGGCCTTGCAGCATGAAGAGGGTCATAACAATCTTTTGTTGAAGCTTCAAGAACAAGTTGATGTATTACATGATACTTTTTGTTCAATTATATGGAATCATAGTGTGTGGGAAATGAGAAGCACTTATTGGTGCGTTGAAAAACTTATTTTTAAAATTAATACCGGTTTATTTCGACGGCTTTCCATTTGAAATGAAATTAATGGCTGGCTTATCTCGATTGTCGTGCTATATTGCTTTTGAATTGCATTTGCAATTGTGTACAGTGTTACGTTTTTCATTTTGACAATCGACACATGAAATGGAATTAATGGTTCTTAATGACCATTGACTCATAGTTTATAAATATAAAATTTGTGTGATATTACATTAAATGCATAACAGGTATGTTTGCATAGAAGTGAAAACTCTGATATATTGTGGATATGATATGTTCATGTACAATAACAATATATATGTGAATTGATTGTTATATTAATTATTATGTGAGAAATATCATGTATTTATTGGCATTCAATTGTATATGGTAAATTCAATGGAAATTAATATCCATTAAGTCGTAACTTATAAATATGGAAGTTTTTGACTTTATGATTTAAGCAAGTGATAATTCTTGCTTATGTGTACTATGTGCTTTGGTGGATATAAGAGTTGTATATCGAGTGAAATATTTGGCATTATGTGAACTCAAAAAGGACTATAATAGTGATGGCATGATCAAGGTTAATGGATGATTTTGAATATTGTAAATGACATGATAATTGTATAAATTTATTATTTGATATATGTTAATGTTCACTAAGAAAAATTAAAGGCGGGGTTGGATATGTGTTCGATTCCCGCTGAATGCATTCTTGGGGAGGGGGTTGAACCTTTAGCCATCACTGTTCCCCCGCACTCCGGATTAGTCCCATAGCCGGCTCAAAGAGTCGAAGCTCGTGGGGATACCGGAGGGAGCCAACTCGTCTCAAAGAGATAATTAGGGTTGGGTAACTCCAAAAAAAAAAAAATAAAATAAATTAAAGGCATAAGGAGCAATCTAGTGGAGAGAGTATGGTGTCTCTTCAAGAAATTTTGTTTAGAGTTTGGTATTACATACCAAAAGATGGCTCCTTATGCTTCACAATCCAATAGGATTGCTGAGAGAAAGAACCAGACATTAAATGAAATGATGTTGTTGACGTCTGTTTGGCTAAGGTTGCGATTCCTAAACCTAAAAAGTTGAAAATCGGACCTAAAACCGTGGATTGTATATTCATTGGTTATGCACTTAATAGTAGTGCTTATCGGTTTCTAGTTTATAAATCTGATGTCTCAGATATACACGTTAATACGGTTATTGAGTCAATGGAAGTTACTTTTTTTGCAGACGTATTTCCGTATAATAAAGTACATGAATCAAGTGGTAATAATGATGATCACATTGTAATACCTCAGGATGCTACAACTAATATTGATCCTGTAGAGGATGTAGAAGATGAACCTAGATGTAGTAAGAGGCAAAGGACAACCACATCTTTTGGACTTGAGTTTATGATGTATTTATTAGAAAATTAGCTCCGGGACGTATAAGGAAGCTATAACGTCCCCAGAAGGACCATTCTGGGAAGAAGCTATCAATAGTGAGATGGAGTCTATCCTGTCCAACCACACCTGAAAATTGGTAAATCTTCTTCCTGGCAATAAGCCTTTAGGAAGTAAATGGGTGTTCAAAAGAAAAATGAAAGAGAATGACACTATTGATAAATATAAAGCTAGGCTTGTGGTAAAAGGCTACAGGCAACGTGAAAGTCTCGATTATTTCGATACTTATTCACCTGTTCCAAGGATCACATCCATTAGGATGTTGATCGCGGTAGCTGCATTGAATGGATTAGAAATACATCAAATGGATGTTAAGACCGTCTTCTTAAATGGCAACCTGGAAGAAGAGATATATTTAGAACAACCTGAAGGTTTTGTTGTTCCAAGACAAGAACGAAAAGTTTGTCGCTTAATAAAATCCCTTTACGGGTTAAAGCAAGCTCCAAAACAATGACATGAAAAATTTGACAAAGTTATGTTATCAAATGGTTTCTGAATTAATGAATGTGACAAATGTGTCTATGTTTGAAATACTGAAAAAGAATTTGCCATTGTCTGTCTATATGTAGATGACATGTTGATTATGGGTAGTAATAATCAAATGATTAAAGCTACTAAACAATTACTTAAAAGTAAGTTTGATACAAAAGATATGGGGATAACAGACGTTATTCTAGGGTTGGCCTTATCACAGGCTCACTATATAGCTAAGGTTCTTGAGAAATTCAAAAGTTTGAATATAACTCTTGTGAGGAACCCTGTAGATTCTAATCTTAGTTTATTAAAGAACACTGGTAAAGCTATAACATAAAAGCTATATGCTTAAGTGTTGGGAAGCCTTATGTATGTTATGAACTGCACCAGACTTGATATTGCTTATGCAGTAAGTTTGTTAAGTCGCTTTACTAGTAATCCAAATGAAAATCATTGGAAAGCTATGGTAAGAGTTTTGGGATACTTGAAGTATACTCAAAATTATGCTTTGCATTATGAGAAATACCCCGCAGTTATAGAAGGGTATTGTGATGCAAATTGGATCACCGGCTCTAACGAAACTAGATCCACAAGTGGATATGTGTTCATCCTTGGTGGAGGTGCTGTGTCTTGGAAATCGTCTAAACAGACTTGCATCACAAGGTCAACCATGGAAGCAGAATTTATTGCTTTAGATAAGGCCGGTGAAGAAGCCGAATGGCTTCATAATTTTATTGAGGATGTTCCTAATTGGCCAAAACCGGTACCGGCCGTATGCATACATTGTGATAGCCAAGCAGTTATTGGAAGGGCCAAGAACGTCATGTATAACGGTAAGTCTAAACATATATGTTGTAGACATGATACCGTAAGACAACTACTCTCGAATGGAATCATTACAATTGACTATGTTAAGTCTAAGGAGAACATAGCGAATCCGTTAACCAAAGGGATTCCTAGAGAGTTGGTTGAAAATTTGTCAAAAGGAATGGGTTTAAGGCCTATCAATTGTTAAGCATTGCGGTAACTCTACCTAAAAGAGTGGAGATCCCATAAACTAGGTTCAAAGAGACAACTAAGTGATGTTCGACTGTCCAAACACTGTGGAGTTTTTAAACTCATACTCATTCCTAAGACAAGACAGTGTATTTATGAGGGTAAGCACTTATGCTTTTAATGATTTCTTAATCGGTTGTGTTCAGATGATGTATAATGAGTTACATCACAAGAAATCACCTATGTGAGTGTGAAGTGAGGGCCGCTTCTATGAGAATTTTTCAAAGGCCGATTCTCTAAAACACTCGCAGAACCAGGCATGTATCCCACGACCAAAATGGGCACAACAAAGGACCAACAATGCTAGAGAAGAAATTATGTGATTCCTATTGTCTAGGTATACACTAAAGGTTGACGGTTCAAGTCGACCTAGACCACCGATTGACCGAGTATATCCGATAGGTTTTCACTGGAGAAGGTTCAAAGGTAACTCCACCTATCTCGATGCAGTTGTTTCTCGTTGAGGAAATTACACTTTGCATTTATATTCTTATGCATTTTTTGTCACGATGATTTGACTTCTTATACATGTGGGGGATTGTTGGAATTTATATATATAAATTGTGTAGACAATCTATTGGTTATGAATAAGAAGTTTGGTAGTGAAAATGTGTGCCTTTTCGTCGACAAACAGATGTATCTTTTCATCCTAAAGGATGTGTTGTTTCATCCTAACGGACGTGTTGTTTCATCCTTGAATGGGTGTCTTTTCGTGTTGAACGAATATGTCTTTTCGTGTCCAACAGATGTGTTGTTTCGTCGTCGAATAGGTACCTTTTGAAACGTGACCTTACGTTTTCTATATATAGACCCTGACCCCTTCAGAAAAAATGATTCAGTTTTCTGCACTGTTACTCTGCCGAATTTTTTCCTTCATTCAGTTTTGCATATTTCATTCTATTTTTTCGGTGTAATTCCTCTGGCATATTTTTGTGTTTGTTTAGGCTGTTGACTGGTAGTGCCGCCACTCTTCAGACGAAATCCGTTCTATCTTGGGAGACAAGTGTCCATCAACCTTTGGCATCAGTGAGGGGGCAAATTGTCTTAAGGAGACACGTTCTGTGGGCTCGGATTTATTCCTCTGATTCTGCATACTTTATTCCTCTGATATAATCATCTGTCTATTTCATCATTCTGTCTCAATTATCTGACAAGTAAGTCTGTTCTTTAATTTTTATAATTGCACAGTGATAATTCTGATCATCTACGTACCTCCTCTGCTTTATACATGGGTTCAAATCTCTTAGTGATATAATATCACCCACTGTCTTCATTAACAAGCACTTCATTAATCATAACAGTAATTAAAGTATCACATTTTTTTAATTTTTTACCCAAATATCACGCAAATAATATTTTTTATCATACTGTCACGCGTTGAAATTTGTTACGATTAAT
This sequence comes from Gastrolobium bilobum, assembly GCF_033153095.1. Lineage (NCBI taxonomy): Eukaryota > Viridiplantae > Streptophyta > Magnoliopsida > Fabales > Fabaceae > Gastrolobium > Gastrolobium bilobum. The sequence goes on along the minus strand of NW_026898878.1, from coordinate 26,159 downwards.
AGCGAACTAGGTTAGCCTATGATTTCATGACATATGGTACACTTTTGCAAAAAAAGATGACTAGACAAAGTTTGCTACCAATGATAGAAAACTTGGTATGGTACACTTTTGCAAGCAAAGTTGGCTAGAATAAGTTCACTATTAGTCGTAGCAAACTTCGACGCGTGACAATCTGGTAAAAAATATGTTCGCATAGTATTTGGATAAAAAATTATAAAAAAATGTGGCACTTTAGTTAGTGTTACTCATTAATCATCTTTTTTGTTATCCACGGAGGCCCTCCCATAAGCACACTTTTGGTAATACAGTCATATCAAATTGGGTGTAACTTTTGCAATTACGTTACGTATTACTGATAGTACATAGTATAAATTACAAAAGTTATTTTTTTCTTTCTTCAGTACAAAAAATAGTTGGCGTGGCACACTTTTATTGGTCGATCGCATCTATAGCAGTTGTATTCTAGATTTTTCGCCTCACCAACAATGATCTTCCTATGCTAGGATGCTTAGGTTAACATATAACGCAACAGTCAACCATATCATTAGTGTTTCACTTCTTATTGATCATCACACTCCAGATATTATACATTTCCAAGTCAAATTCTAAATAATAAAATATATCTATTATCTAAGGTATTAAGATATATTTATTTTTTTGAATATTTATAAAAATCACTGATGAGAGAATGTAGAGGATATGAAGGATTGTATCTAGGGTATGAAGCTCATTTTCAGTACACATGGAGTATATGCTCCCTTGTCAAAAAATGAAAAGAAAAGGATATAAGTGTAAAAAAATATAAAGATAAGGTCAATATAAAATCATTACTTTATACTATATTTGATAAATAATGGTAAAAAACGTATCGAGTATTTGATACAACGAGAGCATAGAAAAATATTTTCAAAGAGTATGGTAGAAGAATGAAATGGGAAGGATAAAGTTATCCTAAATTTTCGATTGACTTTCGATTTCACGAGTCTATATAGAGTTATATAACTATCATGTTAAGTGATGATACAATGACTTCTTTTATACTGATACGATGAAGAGGTAGGGTTCATAAGTTCCCCCTCCCCCCAAATCTCACTTTCTCTCTCCTTTTCATTGTATCAGCAAAAAGGTCACGTCACTGTGTTGTCCCGTAACATAATAGTTATACAACTGATAACTGTCCCAAATGAGAGTTAATTTATTACTTTTATGATGAATTTGTTGCATAAATTCCATATAAAGTGTCTTAATTGCATGATAATTGAGCTAAATGTTGCATATTCATGATTAAGTGCTTTGAGATAACTAAGTATGGAAAATAAGACAATGTCCCTTGATTTTGTGTAAGAAAAGATGACTTGTTGAGTGTTTGTCTTTGCAGGAAAAATTGACGTAGGAATGCTGTAGCAGAGAAGCTGACGAAGTAATGATATAGCAAGCGCTACAGCATGACAGCGTGGACAAAGGGACAACCGAACTTTTGAATTTCAAAAGTTAGTTATTCTTCAACAATACACCAACAAGCAAAGGAAGTTTCTGAAGATTTAATCCATAAATCACAAAGGTCAAAGACAAATTCAAAGATTGAATCTTATCCAAATCCCAAAGAACAAGGACAACAACCTTGATTCAGTCAACAACATTGGCACAAGAAATCCAAGAAGATAAAGAACTTATCCAAATAAGTGCCAACAAATCCGAAAATCCCAAGAATCAAGGACAACAAACTCAGCTTATACTCGGTCAACAACAACATTGGCATAAGGATTCTAAGAAGATCAGGATTCTATCCAAGCAAGTGCCAACAGCCCAAGAATCAAGGATACGATAAGGCTGCAGCAACTGGATTAATGAATCTCCACTCTTAATTCCTAAAGCCCAAAGCCCAACCATTTTTCCTATTTAAGAAGAGCTCCTCCATGAGTTAAAACATAGTTCGAAACACAGTTAGAGAGGTTCAAGGATCAGAAGGTCAGAAGCAAGGAGGAGAGTTTTAGAGAGAGAGAATAAGGTTCTTGGAGGAGGAGAAGCAGCGCTGGAGCAGTGCTGGAGCAAGGCAGTGACGACGTCTTCCTACAACAATTGTTTTCATCTTCTTTTCTGTTTTCCAATGAAGTCTACCTTTCTTTTCTCTATTTTATTTAATTCCACCATGAGCTAATTTGCTCCATAAGTTAGGTGATAAAGTACCTATGCTGTAACATTGAGATGTATGTCTAAACTTTGTTTATGTTAATGTTTAAGTAGTTATTCAACGAGTTTGCTTAATCTTATTCACGTGTGCATGTCGAGAGATACATATGTGATATTGAGGAGGTTGGGGCCGAGAGGTTTCCGAATCCAGACCCTTGTTGAATTGTGTGGATTAATTAGGTTAATTTAACTTAATTAAGTTGTGGGTAGAGAGATCATTCACACCACATAACCTAGAACTTGAACTTAAACAATTCAGTGATTAGTTTGGCCATAGAGATGTGGGAATTAGTTGTTGAGTATATATGTTAGGTTGGCCAAAAGCCCCAGCATACCTTAGTGTTCGGTTACTATTTAGCATTGACATGGCATCGTTAAAGCATCAGATCAGTATTGCTGTATCAGGGAAATTGATCCTGACCTATATCTCATCCATCATCTTAATACCTATTATTTTAGTTTCTTGTTTTCTTATTATTAGTTGTCTTTTATTTTACAAAACCAACAATCACAATCAATCACTTTACACACTTTCTTTACCTAAATAATCATTACTTGACACCTATCTCTGTGGGAACGATACTTGGACTCACACATCCCTTTATTATTTGTGACACGTGCACTTGCGTATTTGTGTGGAAGATTTAAATTGATTACAAATTGCACAACAACAACCTTTCTATATAACACAGGTAGCCAGCAACATGTGACATGCAGTGGTGAAAAACTGATTTTCTGAAATTCTAGTCTTACTTTTAATATAAGTTCTTATTTATTTTATATTTTTATTTACAATAAATGCGAAAAAAATATTTTTCTTTTTTTTTTATGAACGAATGCCATGTATTTGTTAACCTGTGGGTCTAAAATTTCTTATATATTTTTTAAGGGATAGGTTATACTTACTACCTCTTATTACCAAATCTTAATCGTTGATTTTCGCCAATCTAACGGTTATAATTTATTGAAAATTAATAATTAATTAATAAATATGACCCAATAAATTACAACCGTTAGATTGACGGAAATCAATGGTTAAAATTTAGTAATAAAAGGTAATAAGAAAAATAGGTAGTAACTATAACCTTCCGTATTTTTTAAACGTCATTTGCAGTTAGAATTAATATTTTAAATTTATTAAAGGTGAAAACAGTTAAATACAGGTAGAATTAATAATTTTAAATATATATATATATATATTTATATATTTATATATTTATATATAGAGTAAATACCTCTTTTCGTCCCTGGTAATTTTCACGAGGCACATTTTAGTCCCGAACAATAAAAAAGGCTCATTTTAGTCCCTAATATTTGAAAAAAAGGGCCACGTTTGTTCTTCCGTTAGTTGGCATCTGACGGCCCAACTAACGGAGCACACGTGGATCGTTACTTTGATGAGTCACTGTTAAGTATGCCAGCGTGGAACGTCGTTTTATGTCTTCTTGGAGTTTTGGACAGCTGACCCTAGCATCGAAGGCCCTATTTGGTCCCTGACAAATTTATCTAGGCCCTATTTGGTCCCTGACAAATTTATTGAGGCCCTATTTAGTCCTTAACACCACAAACCTTTCTCTATCTATTTTATTTATTTAATTGATGTCATTTTTCCATTGCTCATAATATGGAAATCTCAATCCAAGGACTCTGCTTGGGTCTCCCAACATTCCTGAGGGCCTTTCAAACAACACTGTTACACATGAACCCAGCATCAAAAGCTATCTGACAAACCCTATCACCCCTCTTGATCCTTGAGTTAAATTCAAGGTATGCCAGTTCATAACAGATGCTGCTGTTAGATGTGTTGCCAAATTGTTCCAATGTCTTCCTTGATGCTTCCATGTACTCCTCTGTGAGCTCCAAATTCTTCTGAATCTCATCCAACACTTTCTTACTTGTTGCCAGAATGCATACATGCTCAAAAGCCAGCTTGTAATCCGGAATGTATGGCTTTGTTTTCTTTTTCTTGAAGAGAAAATTGGTGAAGAAGTGAAGCTGTTCTGAAACTGGTAGGACTAGTGGTCCTAATGTGGTAATATTGGCTTTTGATGCATGGCCTCCAACCTGACATCTTTGCTTACAGAAAGTCCCTTCCTCCCTTCACTATCTTCCCTTTGGTTTATTATCATTGATGAGAGTGATGGGGTGGTGTTTAATATTCTTTTGGTTTTACTTTTGTGACAACAAGAAGGTCCTTAATTTCCCCAAACATCACCACGGATACCTCTTGTCCTTAATTGTCCCATTCAATGCATGCAAAAAATTGAATATATATACATAAATAGGCTTACATTCCCTTAAAACATATTGGCAAAGAATTATACAATCTCAAATAATGAAAACTTAAATCTCATCCACACTTAAATATGTGAAGAGTGATAAATAGTTAACAAAAAAGTGTTGTTTACCTTGTATTCGTCTGAAGGGCAAAAACATGAAAAATCAAGCAAATAGGTAGACCGCGGTGTAGATTCAATATAAAAATATAGCATTAAGCACAAAAGTGCTGATATAAATAGAGCCTCAGTGAGGTCATATTTGCCATAGAGATCTTTCCAAGTGAACTTTCCAATATGAGCAATCAAGGTTGCAAGAAGAGGTGGTGCTAGCAACAAATACAAACGATGGCTAATGAGGTAGCCGTAACCGAATTTCACATATTTTAGATTAACTGAACTAAGGAAATCTGGCAGTTTAGGCCGTACTTTAACTGAGAAATTAAGAGTGCCTGAATTTGGGTAAGAGTTCTCAATGCAGAATCTCTGTGGAAAATTGCTCGTTTTCTTTTGACATGGGGGGAAAATTCACTTGCAGAAAACTATGTTGATTGAAGAAAGAGTTGGGGAAAAAAACATTTAATGCAGCTTGAGGTGCATGCAGATAGAGAAAGGTTTGTGGTGTTAAGGACCAAATAGGGCCTCGATAAATTTGTCAGGGACCAAATAGGGCCTTCGATGCTAGGGTCAGCTGTCCAAAACTCCAAGAAGACATAAAACGACGTCGTATTACTTCCACGCTGGCATACTTTACGAAGACTCAACAAAGTAACGGTCCACGTGTGCTCCGTTAGTTGGGCCGTCAGATGCCAACTAGCGGAAGGACGAACGTGGCCCTTTTTTTCAAATATTAGGGACTAAAATGAGCCTTTTTTATTTTTCGGGACTAAAATGTGCCTCGTAAAAATTTCCAGGGACGAAAAGGGGTATTTACTCTTATATATATATTGAGAAAGGTTATACTTATAACTTTTTTTTATAACCTCTTACAACCATATCTTAACAACCTCTTACAACCATGTCTTAACACCATTGGTTTTCGTCTATTAACGCTTATCGTTTATTGTGAATTAATAATTAATTAATGAGTTTAATTTGCGAAAATCATAACTGTTGATTGAAGAAAATCAACAGTGTTAAGATATGGTTGTTGCCTAATCACTCAATTTTTCGTTCTGAATCCATTTTCAAGGTTAATTTTTCCATTTGAGACCTTCTACTCACATTTCATGGTTTAGGGTTACGTGTTTGGAAATTTACCGTTTTATCCTTTTTACGTATTTTGACGCCGAATTTAAGATTTTCACTAATCCTATCCTTTAATTCATATTTTAACTATAATCATGTGTTTTAAAATTACGAGGTGTTATGCATGGCTAGACTATTAAAACACTAAGATTATATCGAGGCGGGGAATATCTGAGCTAAGAGTTTCAGGGTTATCAAAGAGAGATTGGGATTCTCTCGCAGTTCACCGCTCCCTATACACCATATCAAAATGGTGTGTCGTGATGCAATTTGTTTAAGTAAATTTTTATTATTCTTTCTAATTGTTCTAAGGTTCTTAACACACTTCATAGCTTCCAAAGTCGCTCTGTGGGTATGTCCTAGATATAGTAGAATATTGTAACACCCCATGTATACCCGGTTTGTTAACATGTCATCGTATTAAGCCACGCTTAATTTAAAAATGCGAAATATCTTTTTCTTTTCAATTATGACGTGATTATACTTAGCCAAGTTGATTACTTAATCACTTCCATAAAAACATCGCCTGTATGTACATTGCAAATAGACATCTAACTGAAATACCTCAATATATAGATATAAATGTGAGTATCTAAGCCACGGAACTACAACACGTAGTCCAGACCATAATCCTGATACATTATTACAACTCGAATCTAAAATAAAATATAGTCAATCAATGTGGCATGGACAATCTCCATGCTCACCAAATAAGGCAACAAAGCCCAACAAGTCTCAACAGCCACAACATAATAATAAAGCTAACAACAACATAGCAACAAACATATGCATCATCCAAGCATAATCATCATAAAGCAGAAATATCAGCTAAGCTCCGGCCTCCTGCCGCTAGAGGTCTCAACCCCCGAATTACCTGAACCTGAAATAGTGCCCATAAACGTGGGGTGAGATCTCTAAACAGAAATCTCAGTAAGACAAGGGGTCCTCAAGGATCTTCCACCCCAAGCTCACTTACATGTGCAATATAAGTTCCAAAAAACAGTAATTCAAAATAAGTTCCAAAACTATGCAGTGCAACAGATATTCATGCCATGTGTGTTATAACTATTCTATTGGCCAGAGAAATGCAGGATGTACATACGCTTACAACCTACAATAGTACAAGGAACATCGCTTGCACCTCACCCACAACCTCACCATCTTGTATGTCCCCACATACTCAGGCTTACCCTATATGTGGAACACCACATGCATATCATAAAGGCACTCGCATATAACAGCTCAATAGCATTTCATCAAATCAGTATATCATGAAAACAACATCATGCATATAACCATCCCCCATGGGACATGTGGAACCAACAATGGCTAAACTGAGGACACGAAAGCTCACCTTGCAAGCTAACTATCCAATGCTAAGAGTCCACACTAGCTCAAAGTCCAAACACAGCAGAATCACAATCTGTTATGGACCAATTAACATATCAAAAATCATACTCTACAAGCATACATCATAAAGACAACGTCTTTCCTTTACGTTTTATGTCTTTAGGCTTCCCACAAAGCCACAAGCCCTTAATCTCTTAGATTCTGACTTAGTTTAATTATTACAGAAGTCTCACTTCCTCAAACTAGGGTCCACAAACCCATAGCTCAGTTTTGTATGAACAGTACAACTACTGTTCTACGCAAACCCAGTATATCCGGATATATGTGGGTGGCATATACAGATATCCTATATCCGAATATCAGAAGACCCCATATCCAGATATCATATCTAGATATCCATATCCGGATATCATATCCGGATATTTCACGACAGAATGCAGTTCTATATTTCGCGAGATAGCCTTCCCAAAGGTGGTCCATTTCATGCATACAGAAGCTCAAACATGCGATTTAAGGTGTGTTTAACATTACCTAACCTTAGGTTATCAACTTTAGCTTATTACATGCATAAAGGTTCCATTTTTAACAAAGAAAACTCAATGACAAGGGTGATGATCATACCACAAGCTCAAAACAGAAAAAGAAGGTGCTCTTGGAGCTCTCACAACAGTTCCTAAGGTCAGACTTGCAAGGAGAACGAAAATGCCAACAAAGCTTGGTCCTTTCTTCACAAAGAAAGCTTCTTGAAGCTTCCAATGGCATGAACAATGGCTCACACCAAGGGACACACCAACTCAGCCCCTCAAGTCCCACCAAACAGAACTTCAAACTCAGAAACAAGGCTTCCCACTTATACCCCATGATCCCTCTCACTGACACAAGGTATAAAGTGAAGAGAAATGGAAGAAAAAGGGTTCACAAAGCTCAAAAAATGGTGAAGAAGACAATGGAACAGTAGCACACTGATCAGCCACCAAAGGGGTCACGTATGAAGAGTATATGGCCTAGGGTTTTGTGCTAGAATGCATATATATAGCCACTTAAGAATTAAACACACAGTATAGCGCTAATTACTACGCTTAGCATTTTAATCCCAAACTTTGGAATCTGAACCTACTTAAATTTACAAGATTTATCATATTTTTATTTTATTTTTCGCAGCACCTTTTCGGTACGCGCTTTTCCATAGCCAGTATCAGTTTTGGCACCAGTTCACATTATTTTAACTTGAAACTTGTTTTACAAGTACTATATAATATTCTAGGAATATTCATGCACTTATTAGAATTTTCTGGGATACTTCGTCGGTACGCATTTATACCGAGTAGCAGAACCAGTATCTGCGCTTTTCGCCTGAAAAACGACTTTCAACATTATTACTCACATACTATCATTATTTAAGCCTCATAATAATTATTAGGGTCAATTATGGAATTATTTCCTAATTCTCATATTTAATAAATTAATTTCCTTAATTAACGATGTAGGTTCTTACATTCTCCTCACCTTTTTAAGGATTTTGTCCCAAAATCAGAATATACCTGTCTCGAAAATCGGGATACTGCCAGAGAAGCTCGTCCTCACGCTCCCAGGTACACTCCTCAGGAGTTCTTCCTGACCACTGTACTTTGACCATCGGAATGATCTTGCTCCTCAGCTGCTTCTCGCCTCGATCGAGAATTTTAAGTGGTCCGACGAGAGTCTTTAGGTTCTCCCGAACCTCCACATCATCCAGTTGCACCACTTGCGAAGGATCCACTACGTATTTTTGAAGCTGAGACACGTGAAACACGTCGTGGATGTTGGCCAGGTTCGGAGGAAAGGTAAGCCGGTAGGCAACAGGTCCTACTCTACCAAGGATCTGGTATGGCCCGATAAATCGCGGGCTCAGCTTCCTCACTCCGAGTGCCCGTCCAACACCGTTGACAGGTGAAAGTCTCACAAACACGTGCTCACCCTCACTGAATTCCAGTGGACGATGCTTGACATCGTAGTAACTCTTCTGGAGATTCTGCGCCTGCTTTAGCTTTTCCCTGATCATCTGGGTCTGCAGGGTAGTATCTTGGACGAAATCCAAGCCAAACAATTCATGATCTCCAACCTCAGACCAGCAGGTAGGAGTACGACACCTCCTACCATACAACGCCTCGTAGGGTGCCATGCCCAGGCTAGCATGGAAACTGTTGTTATAAGAAAATTCAACCAATGACAGGTACCTATCCCATGCTGAACTCTGCTCCAACGTGCAAGCCCTCAACATGTCCTCCATTGTCTGGTTGGTCCGCTCAGTCTGCCCGTCAGTCTGAGGGTGATAGGCTGTACTCAGTCTCAACTGTGTACCAAAAGCTCCCTACAGCGCCTCCCAGAACCGAGATGTGAACTTCGGGTCCCTATCACTGATGATACTCTCGGGTACCCCATGAAGCCTCATGATCTCGCGAACATATAGTCTGGCCAACTGCTTAATAGTGAAGCCCACCTTTACTGGAAGAAAATGGGCAGACTTGGTCAATCTGTCCACAATGACCCATATAGAGTCACAACCAACCTGAGTCTTCGGCAAACCCACCACGAAGTCCATGGAAATGCTCTCTCATTTCCATTCTGGAATCTCAAGAGGTTGAAGCTTACCAGATGATTTCTGGTGTTCTATCTTCACCTTCTGGCAAATCAAGCACTTGGACACAAAAACAGCAATGTCCTTCTTCATTCCTAGCCACCGGAAATTTTTCTTCAAATCTTGGTACATCTTAGTCGCACCAGGGTGGACCGTAAACTGGCCCTTATGAGCCTCTGCCATCACCTCTTCGGTTAAAGGACCTCGAGGAATCACAATCCTCTTCTGGAACATCAAAAGTCCATCCTCATTCCAGGATACGCCATTCTGATTCTTCACATAATCAAGGCACTCTCTCTGTGCTTGCGCCTCTTTAATATTTTCCATGAGCTCGTTTTCAACTCGTACGATTTCCATTTCGAGAAGTGCACCCCCGAACAAAGAAGTCACTTTCAGATCACGAAACTGCTCAATGATATCGTAATCACCCATAGTCAAACTGGATAAACTCACAGATTTCCGACTCAAAGCATCAGCTACCACATTGACCTTGCCAGGATGGTACTTCAACTCAAAGTCATAGTCTTTCAGATACTCCATCCATCTCCTTTGTCTCATGTTCAGCTCCTTCTGATCAAACAGGTACTTCAGACTCTTGTGGTCACTGAACACAGCAAACTTCATGCCAAACAAGTAATGCCTCCAAATCTTGAAAGCAAAAACAATGGCCGCCAACTCCAAATCATGAGTCAGGTAGTTTTCCTCATGAGGCTTCAACTGCCTCGAAGCATAGGCAATCACCTTACCCAGCTGCATCAATACGCAACCCAGCCCTTTTCCGGAGGCATCGGTGTAAAGCTCAATCTCTTCTGTAGGATCAGGAAGGACCAACACAGGTGTAGTAGTTAGTTTCTCCTTCAGCTCCTGAAAACATTCCTCACACTCGTGAGTCCACACAAATGGAGTCTCCTTTCGGGTAAGGCGAGTCATTGGCAGAACCATCGTGGAGAGTCCCTTGATGAACCTCCTGTAGTAACCTGCCAAACCCAAGAAACTCTTCACTTCGGTAACCGTCTTGGGCCTCTCCCAATCAAGCACGACCTCGATCTTGTTAGGATCCATTGCAACACCTTCTGCAGAAATAATATGCCCAAGAAACTTCACTGACTTGAGCCAAAACTCGCACATCGAAGGCTTAGCATAAAGTTTTTTCTCCTTCAGCACTTGCAGAACAATTCTCAAATGCTCCGCATGCTCTTCCTCCTCCGTCTTGGAGTAAATCAAAATGTCGTCAATGAAGACGATCACAAACTGATCCAGGTACGGCTGGAAAATCCTGTTCATGTAGTCCATGAACACTATGGGTGCATTGGTGAGTCCAAACAGAATCACCAAGTACTCATAGTGACCATATCGCGAACGAAAAGCGGTCTTTGGGACATCCTTCGGCTTCAACCGAATCTGATGGTATCCGGACCGGAGATCAATCTTCGAATATACGCAAGACCCCTATGCTGATCCAACATATCATCGATGCGAGGGAGGGGATACTTGTTCTTGATCTTCACCTTGTTAAACTGTCTGTAGTCGGTGCACAATCGCATTGTCCCATCTTTATTTTTCACAAAGATGACCGGTGCTCCCCAAGGAGACACACTCGGTTGAATGAAGTCTTTCACTGAAAGATCCTCAATTTGCTTCTTCAGCTCCGCCAACTCTGTGGAGACATCTGATATGGAGCTAACGAAATAGGCCCCACACCAGGCAACAAGTCAATGGAAAACTCTATCTCCCACTGTGGCGAAAACTCAGGAATCTCCTCAGGAAACACCTCGACGAATTCCCTCACCACAGGAATGCCAGTGATATCCTCCTGTGTCCCACTCACCAAACCTCCCAACATGACATAACCGTGTGCCCCTTCTCGCAAAACTCTCCTAGCCTGCAGCACTGAAATGTAAGGCGAGGAAATGGCTGTGGAATCACACGTAGACATCACCACTCACTTTGCACAACAATCAATCAATGCACAATTTATGGACAACCAATCCATGCCCAGAATAATCTCGAAATTGGCCATCAACAATCCTATTAGATCTACCGAGAACTCACGGCCATCCCACTGAAACGCTACATCGCGATAAACAGTGGAGGTATCACACTTTTCTCCGGTGGCGGTGGTCACCCGCAATGGTGGAGAAAGCACAGACATGGGCAACTCAAGCCCCACAGCAATCGGGGTTGCAATAAAGGAATGCGTAGCCCCAGAGTCAAACAAGACATCAACAAAAGATCTCCCAATGGAAATAGTACCTCTGACAAGGTTCGGAGCTCGGTCCGACTGCTGTCTATCCAAAGTGTAGACACGTCCAGTGGCTGGTGGCACAACGGGTGCCACTGTAGGTGCCATAGGGACCATCTGAAGTGGAACTGCCTGAACTACTGCAGCTCTCGCCATCGACGACGGACACTCTCTAGAGTAGTGGCCCTCCTTGCCACACTGGAAACAAATCAACTGGCCTGTAGCACACGGCCCAACACGAGTCTTCCCACATCCCGAGCATCTGGGAGTAGGAGGTCTCGTCGCGCTCCCTTGAGCCGAAGTCCTCTTAAACTGACTAGGCGCCTGCCTAGCAGCCAATTGCTTCCCTTTTCCTTTCGCACCAAACTTCTTGTCCTTCCAAGAAGTGGAACTACCCGTTCCTTTGGTCTCATCAATCTTGGCCCTCTTGGCCTTACTCGTAATGCAGACATCCTCAATGTCCTTACACTGCTGTACCAGTGTACCAAAATCTCTCGAAGCAGCTCCAGCAATATGCTCTGCAATCACCTCACTAAGTCCCCTACGGAACTTAGCAGCCAAAAATGTCGGAGTAGGCACTGCCATCCGAAAATGTGCAAACTTCCAAAAATGTCGGAGTATGCTCTGCTTCCTCTCCTACGCATCATAAGGGAAGTATTTGCCCAAAAAGTAGTCCTCAAAGAATGGCCACGTCATAACATGACCCTGCATCTCATATGCCCGAGAGGTGTTCATCCATCACTCATGTGCATCTCGCTCTAACATGTAGGTCGCAAACATCAGCTTCTGTGGGTCGGTACACTGCATGACCTAGAAGATCTTGTCTAATGCCTGAAGCCATCTCGCAGCAGCAATGTGATCAAGTGACCCGTCGAAGGAAGGTGGCTTATGCTTGCGGAAAGCATTCAGCCGACGATCTATAGTATCGCGATCCTCCGTAGGCTTCACATAGGGCTCCATCACCCCAGTAGTATGACCAGTGCCCACAACGTGGCTCTGGCTCTCCTCCTGCAGACTAGGTGGAGGTGGAGGCGGTGGTGGCGGTGGGAACTGACCCTCATTGCGGCCAATCCGCATCTCCTCCAACATGACCCTCATCATGGTCATGTTCGCTAGTCTGTTTGCCTCAAGGACATCCTCAGTGGCCTTCAGGTTCGCCTCTCGAATGATGTCCATCATTGCCAAGTTGGCCAATCTAGTGGCCTCCTGATCGGCTAATCTAGCCGCCTGTATCTCAGCCAATGCAGCCAGGATATGATCGGGTTGATCTTCAGCAGTCTCACGAGTTCTCCTGGGTCCTACCATGACTCTGCACAAGTTACACAAATTATGAGTTGATCAAGCCCACACGTTGTGATAACATATGCATCATCCTAATAAAAACCCAACGGAGTAAACACACGAGACAGACACACTACCCAACATCCTAAGTTATTGCAATACATACAGGCTTTTCCCTAGAAAGTGCTCTGATACCATAAAATGTAACACCTCTTGTATACCCGGTTTGTTAACGTGTCATCGTATTAAGCCACACTTAATTTAAAAATGCGGAATATCTTTTTCTTTTCAATTCTGACGTGATTATACTTATCCAAGTTGATTACTTAATCACTTCCATAAAAACATCGCCTGCATGTACATTGCAAATAGACATCTAACTGAAATACCTCAATATATAGATATTAATGTGAGTATCTAAGTCACGGAACTACAACACGTAGTCCGGACCATAATCCTGATACATTAATACAACTCGAATCTAAAATAAAACATAGTCAATCAATGCGGCATGGACAATCTCCATGCTCACCAAATAAGGCAACAAAGCCCAACAAGTCTCAACAGCCACAACATAATAATAAAGCTAACAGCAACATAGCAACAGACATATCCATCATCCAAGCATAATCATCATAAAGCAAAAATATCAGCTAAGCTCCGGCCTCCTGCCGCTAGAGGTCTCAACCCCCGCATTACCTGAACCTGAAATAGTGCCCCAAATGTGGGGTGAGATCTCTAAACATAAATCTCAGTAAGATAAGGGGTCCTCAAGGATCTTCCACCCCAAGCTCACTTACATGTGCAATATAAGTTCCAAAAAATAGTAATTCAATATAAGTTCCAAAACTATGCAGTGCAACAGATATTCATGCCATGTGTGTTATAACTATTCTATTGGCCAGAGAAATGCAGGATATACATACGCTTACAACCTACAATAGTATAAGGAACATCGCTTGCACCTCACCCACAGCCTCACCATCTTGTATGTCCCCACATACTCAGGCTTACCGTATAGCTGGAACACCACATGCATATCATAAATGCACTCGCATATAACAACTCAATAGCATTTCAACAAATCAGTATATCATCAAAACAACATCATCCATATAACCATCCCCCCATGGGACATGGTGGAACCAACAATGGCTAAACCGAGGACACGAAAGCTTACCTTGCAAGCTAACTATCCAATGCCAAGAGTCCACACTAGCTCAAAGTCCAAACACAGCAGAATCACAATCTGTTATGGACCAATTAACATATCAATAATCATACTCTACAAGCATACATCATAAAGACAACGCCTTTCCTTTACGTTTTACGTCTTTAGGCTTCCCACAAAGCCACAAGCCCTTAATCTCTTAGATTCTGACTTAGTTTAATTATTACAGAAGTCCCACTTCCTCAAACTAGGGTCCAAAAACCCATAGCTCAGTTTTGTATGAACAGTACAGCTACTGTTCTTCGCAAACCCAGAATATCCGGATATATGTGGGTGGCATATACGGATATCCCATATCCGGATATCCGAAGACCCCATATCCGGATATCATATCCGGATATCATATTCGGATATTTCGCGACAGAATGCAGTTTTGCATTTCGCAAGATAGCCTTCCCAAAGGTGGTCCATTTCATGCATACATAAGCTCAAACATGCGATTTAAGGTGTGTTTAACATTACCCAACCTTAGGTTATCAAATTTAGCTCATTACATGTATCAAGGTTCCATTTTTGACAAAGAAAACTCAATGACAAGGGTGATGATCATACCACAAGCTCAAAACAGAGAAAGAAGGTGCTCTTGGAGCTCTCACAACAGCTCCTAAGGTCAGACTTGCAAGGAGAACGAAAATGCCAACAAAGCTTGGTCCTTTCTTCACAAAGAAAGCTTCTTGAAGCTTCCAATGGCATGAACAATGGCTCACACCAAGGGACACACGAACTCAGCCCCTCAAGTCCCACCAACTCTTGCCTATGTCAAATCGTTCACATTAGAAAAGCTTAGTGCTAAGAGCACCAAATGCTTGTTTGTGGGGCATCTTAAGGGAACTAACAGATACTACTTCTACTCCCCTGAAGACCAAAAGGTGTGTGTCCAAGAATATTGAGTTCTTTGAGAAAGATCCACATGAACAAATAAAAGGAACTCAAGTGTGTTACCCTGCCAGAGCCCATTGAGAGGGTAGTAAACACATAACTACGCTAGTTTAGTAGGGTTAGTTGACCACCTGAGAGGTATGGTTTTGTGATTGAGAATCAACAAATCTTTGATGATGACGAGCCTAGTAAGTATAAATACCCAAAAACACAAAAAGAGATAACAAAAGTCTATACTATTGTCTCAATCTTTTTTTTGGATACTATCAACCCAAAAACACATGATTACAACGGGCTTAATTAAATAATTGATCAAATAAAAATATTATTAGTTTGAATATTTTGAAATACTAAAATATAATTAATTAATAAATTTCACATATTAGAAAAATTCTATCGATAATAACTTTGTGTCTGTGCTTGGAGGCAATGTTGTCAAACTCGAGTTTCTACGTAAAAATGGAAAGGGGTGGTAGAAACGTAAAACGTAGAAACGACACAAAACGTAAAGTTTCTACTTTCTAATACTTAAGGTCAAGATACAAAATAATATATGCATGTAAAAAAATATATCACATAATGAACATATGTGTTGAGCCCCTTATCTATCTAAAAAGGAAAATTATTTTTGATAACTGATGAGTCTCCAATTTACTATGTATTAAGGGTCAATATGAGTGTAAAATTGATTTAAAAGTAATTAAAAAGTATGAGAATTATTTATTAAATTGTTATTTTATTCTCAATAATATTCTCATAAGATTTCTGATATTTCGCAGTAATTTCAGCTCAATAAAGAGATAATTGGAGATATCAAATAGAGTTGCTTTGAATTTCTGAATCATTGAAGATTTTATCAAATCTTCCTTTAAATATTTTTAAGGAAAATTTTCCATTAAATTAAAAAGAGGAAGATTTGAAGGATTTGGTCAAAGATATGATTAGAGATTCTAGTGAAGATTCTATTGAAGATTTGATCAAGATTTCTAAGCAAGGCATAAACTCTATAAATAGAGACTTAGACCCCAGGAAACAACAATCTTTGGCTGGAGAGAATTCTTGGAGGCTCACGCTGGAGATCAGGATTCCGACGGAGAAGAAGACCAGATATCTTCTTCTTCTTCTTCTTCTTCTTTATTGCTTTTATGAATTCTTTTTATTCTTTTAATTTGTTTAAGCCAGCTATGTCTGGCTAGTTTGTTTTTGTAGTTGGGATCACGGACCCAATGTGAATCCTTTATAATTTCTGTATTGATATTTTATAATTTAATTAGTTAGTTTGTTTTATTCTACCTAGTTTAATTTTTCATTTCCTGTTTAGAACTGATCACTCTAAATTATAGGGCTTTGAGGGTTATAATTCACAATAGACATATTAGGGTTTTAATCTGGACAAGGGTAGAATAACAATTTTTGTATGATCTAGACATAGGCTTACATAAATTGCAGACTCATAATTCATTTGCATAATGCTTAATTCAAGAGGAATTACTAAGACATTAGAATTCTGATTGGGTTAAAGGGTTGAAATCACTAAGACATTATGATTCAACTATTTTACAGGGAAATAATGAATTGTCTGAACAAATGAATTAATTAATTATAAAATACAATATAGGAATATAAGGGAGGATCGAAGGTGAAGTGCATCCTGGTTACATACTTTTTATAAATTTTTCATCAATATTTTCTCGCCTTCTTGATATTTTCTTGCATATGTTAAATTTAATTGTTATTAATTTTCTGTTTTAAATTGTTTTTAAATTCTGTTTTGAAATTCCAAAATCAATCACTTTTTCAACTCAACCAAATTTTCTCTTCTAACATAAGGGGAATAATTAAATTAATACTTGGTGCATTAATCCTCGTGGGAACGATACTCTACTTATCACTTTATTACTTGAAACGAACGGTATACTTGCCGATTCACAACAAGTTTTTTGCGCCGTTGCCGGGGGTGGCTATGGAAACATGTCGAACGGTGGTAGGTTTTGGCTGGGGTTGGTTGCACGGTGATGGTGAGAAGATGGGTGGGGGCTGTGTGGTGGTGGTTGTGGGTTGTTGAGTGTGACTTGGTGTGGTGGCCAGCGGCGGTTCAAGGTAGGGCTGTGGTGGTCTTGGGCGGTGGTGTGGCTGTAGATGTTGTGGGGGAAGATGGATGAAATAAAATAAAAAATAAAAAAAATAAAAAATTCCAATCTCAAAGATCGAAAGTTAAATTTAATATTGGCGTAATTAATCCCCGGCCCCCACCCATCTTCTCACCATCACCGTGCAACCAACCCCAGCCAAAACCTACCACCGTTCGACCTATTTCCATAGCCACCTCCAGCGACCAGCACCAGACCACCACCTACCACCGCTCGACCACTCCTTCCTCACCAATTTCAGCCAACCACCACCGCCTAACTCCACCTCCCACAACCGGTTTGAACCACTAAGATCCATCCATAAATTACCCCCAACCTCCAACGATCAACCACTTTCCCCCTCCCATATTCACCACCGATACCAACCCCAACCAAAACCCAGCCAAGAACCATCGTGACCCACCAACACTCATCGTCTTCAGCCTCACCGCCGCTGTTCAGTTCCACCGTGGCACATCAATACCCAGACACACAGCCAAGCTTCATCCTCCAAACCACCCCTAACCCCAATCGACATCCATCCACCGTTCCACAAACCCAACAGCCCTCACCTTATCTCTCACACCACCGTCCAGCCAAGATCGCCGACCACAGCCCCCTCATCCCCATCGTCAGAAAACCCAGCCACCTTCAGCCTTCGCCGGAAACACCATCACCAATCTCCCTTACCCATATTCATCCACCGAGAACCACCTCCCTCCTTATTCTTAAATTTTTATTTTTCTTTCACAAAACCCACCCACAAACCGAGCCACAGCCCACATCCCATTTAATTTTATTTATTTATTTTATTTTAATTTTAATTTTTAATTTTTAATTTTTTTATCTTTTATTTTATTTTTATTTTATTTTTTATTTTATTTTTTTCTTCTTTTTTTTATTAATTATTTTTTTTTATTGTTTGATTTCTCTCTTTTATGCGAGGTAAAGTTAAGTGTGAATCTTTACAGTTTGATCCAGAAATCGAGAAGACTGCTAAGAGGAATCAGAAGCAAGCCAGAACAAAGAAGATAGAGGAATCCTCGAGTTCAGTGCCTAAAACCGAACCCGAGATGGCCGCCAATAGTCAACCACCTCCTGCGAAGGAATTGATGGAGTCAATCTTGGCTCCAATGTTTACAAGGCCAAATTCAAGCATCATCCGACCACCAATCAATGCCAATAATTTTGACATTCAGCCAGCACTGATAAACTTGGTTGAGAAAAATTCATTTGGCGGAGAAGACTATGAAGACCCCAATGATTTTATGGACAGATTTCTGAGAATCTGTGATACAACCAAGCATAATGGGGTGTCCGATGATGCAATTAGACTCAGACTATTTCCTTTTGTTGTAACAGGGAAAACTCTGAGATGGTTGGATAGACAAGACCCCAACAGCATCACAACTTGGGATGATTTGGCTGCTAAATTCTTTGCAGAGCACTTCTCTAGGGAGAAATACAACAAATTGGTGAATGAGATCACCAACTTTACTCAACATCTGGGAGAAACTTTATGTGCAACTTGGACCAGGTTCCAAGAATTGATCAGGAAGTGTCCCCAGTACGACTTGCCGGACGGAAAGAAGGCCAGAGTTTTCTATAACGGAATGACGCCGGAATCCAGGATGGTAGTCAATGGTGCAGCCGGTGGGACAATAGCAAAGAAGACAGCAGCTGAAACTTTAGAGCTGATCGACTTCATGGCAAGGGCTGATAACGCATCAATACCAGTTCAACCAGTGCAACCAAGAAGGGGAATCCTGCATTTGGAAAACAATGATGCATCACTTGCAGAACAAAAGATCTTATCTCAACAGATTGCAAGTCTGAATGCCAAGTTGGATAAGTTGCACTTCTCTACAGCTCACGTTGACTCGGTCAACTGTGAGTACTGCCGAGGTGAGCATGATACTAACGTTTGCCCAACATTTGTAGGAACATATGCTTTACAATTCAATGGAATCTGGTACGAACCAAAACCACAGCAGAATTATGAAAGAAACCAGAACAGTGCTCCAGGGAACAACTTCCAAAGGAGAGTGCAAGGAACAGGTTTGGATTACAAATCCAACAACTATATACAACCTCCACCAGTCCCACAAACTCCAATATCTGAACTGGAGAGAGCACTGATACAGTTGACGAAAAATACTGACACATTTATGGAAGAGACCAGGACTCATCATAAAAATCAAGATACTTCAATCAGAAATCTAGAAACACAAATTGGGCAGTTGTCAAGACAATTAGCTGAGAGAAGTCCTGGAACATTCCCTAGTGACACTATAATCAACCCAAGGGAGCACTGCAATGCCATCACTACTAAAAGCGAAGATCTAGAAAAAGTGGAAGCTTCTACAAGGAAGAATGAGCACACTCAAGAAGACAAGGAAGAAGCAAATGAGCAATCTTCTGCAGTTCAAAAGAAGTAATGGGATTTCTCACGTTTTGAGAAACCTCCATATCCCATGGGGAGCAAGCAACATGAGCAAAGGAAGCAAATGTCTAAATTTTTAGATATTTTTAAGAAATTACAAATTAACATTCCTTTTGCAGAAGCTCTGGAGAAAAAGCCTTTGTATGCACAGTTCCTGAAGGAGACATTGTCTAAGAAGCGAAAGCTCACAGAGGACGAACCTGTCACGCTAACAGAGGAGTGCAGTGCAATCCTACAGAAAAACATGCCTCCAAAGTTGAAGGATCCAGGGAGCTTCAGTATTCCGTGCACCATCGGCAAGACGACTATAGAGAAAGTCTTATGCGATCTTGGTGCTAGCATAAATGTGATGCCCCTCACCTTGATGAAGAGGCTGGGAATTGATGAAGTCAAGCCAACGAGGATGAATGTTCAACTGGCCGACCGTTCAACAAAGCAAGCACATGGTATTGTGGAAGATGTGCTCGTCAAGGTAAACAAATTTCTAATTCCTGTTGATTTTGTTATTCTTGACATTGATGAAGATGCCAGTGTGCCTATGATCTTCGGGAGGCCATTCCTAGCAACCTCAGGAGCATTAATCGATGTACCTAAGGGTGACTTGATAATGCGCGTAGATGGAGAGCAAGCAATATTCAAGGTACTTATAAATGAAGCTCTATTGCCTGCATCTCAACCTAAAAACCAAGTTAACTACATTGCGAAGCAAAAGGTTGAGAAAGGGAACAAGAAAGAAGTCCATCAGGGCATGAGGAAAGCAAGCCAAAGGTTAAGATGGAAAAGCCCAAGAGCAAGGAAGAACATGTGAAACCTAAGCTTAAAGTTTCTGAGAAACCTCCTCCTCACCCACGTGCATATGATCCTGAAAAGACACAATATTGGATCAAGAAGACTAGATCATCAATGCTAGCATGCTTTCAACCACCATAATCACAGGGGGTACGTCAGGCTCGTGACATTAAACAAGCGCTAATTGGGAGGCAACCCAATAGTCATTTTTCTATTTTATTCAATTTATCTTTAATGTTTTCTTTTTGCTGTTTTTAGATTATGGTTTGATTATATCCCCTTTTACATGCTGAGTAATGATTATTCTGTTTGATGTTTAACAAGTGTGTGAGTGTTCCACCTGCGCAGAATTAGCTTTACTCGACTAGTTTAGTTGTTGCTGAGGACAACAACGTTCTAAATCTGGAAATTGGTCACATGCTGTATGCGAGACTTGCTAACTGCGGAACTACACAACAGAGAGGACATCTAACATAAATTATTTTTCTGAAAAAGGGGAGATATTTTAACCTTTAATTTTTTTATTTTAGTTTGCTTTTTGCTGTTTTCAATTAATTTGATTCAATTTTTCAGATTTTTAGAAGAAAAAAAATTAATTAAAAAAACCCAAAAATAGTGAATTCCTGAACAAGCGTTCCTAGATTTTACAAAGCTTACTCAGTGATTAAATAGATTGAATTATAAGAAGCATGATAACTATGGAGCATTTAATTATTTTTATAATATGAGGATGATTACTGCTCATTTGTATGACTGTTTTGGTGAAAATTCTTAGATAATGCTTGATGTGAAATTTTGAAATTAGATTCTAGTTTGAATTATAACTGTGAGGATTTGAGCCTAAACAAAAATATTTTTTTCAGAGAGGCCTCACTGTAGTAGTTTTCTAGAACTTGAACTGTTTCTCTGGCTTGCATGCATTACTGACATGATAAAGGCATGTTTATTCTTGTTATCTTAGAGCCAAATAGCCTACCTAAAAGAATTTTCCATTGTTAGCCCTTTTGAGCCTTAGACCAATTTATTCAAAAACCTAATGAAAGTTACTTAACCATGTTCCCATTGACACACCTTGAAAGAGATTGAAATGCTGATCAAAGAAAAAGTCAAGGTACTTCTCAAAAGAAAAGTTAAGTAAGTTGAAAAAGGAAACAGAAAAATGGTCTGCAAAAATGCAGTTCAAAAGAGAAAAGAAAGAAAACATCTGCAAACAAGGAAAGAAAAGAAAAAGGTAGTGAAAAAGGGAATAAGAATACCGAAATGATGAAAAGTGGCAGAATAAAAAAACTGAGAAGAAAGTATTATCAAAAATCTCAGTATTTCAGTCTCTCAAATTAATCAGCCTCTGTCAAAAAGATTCTTACCCCCAAACCAGGCTAAGTTATAACCTACCAAAGACCTTTTGATCAGTTTATGCATGTCAAATGGGTTCCTCAATCTTAGGAATTTGAGGATATGTTCAAGCTTATGGAATTACTGCTACACTGATGGAATAAGTGTGAACCCCTCAAACACTAGAGTGATGAGAGTTATATATTTATCTAGTGAGGAACATTCAAGTTATGATCTAAATTTCTTGATAAAACCGAAAAGCATTGTTTGAAGTTTTTAAAAGAAAGTTATACATGCATAGCAGTCTAATCTCTTAAGATAATTGTGTTTCATGTTTTCTCTCCACAGAATTCATCCTTGTTTATATTTTGATCTAGTACATTGCTGAGGACAACAACGTTTAAATCTGGGAATTGTTTGATGAGTCTCCAATTTACTATGTATTAAGGGTCAATATGAGTGTGAAATTGATTTAAAAGTAATTAAAAAGTATGAGAATTATTTATTAAATTGTTATTTTATTCTCAATAATATTCTTATAAGATTTCTGATATTTTGCAGTAATTTCAACTCAATAAATAGATAATTGGAGATATCAAATAGAGTTGCTTTGAATTTCTGAATCATTGAAGATTTTATCAAATCTTCCTTTAAATATTTTTAAGGAAAGTTTTCCATTAAATTAAAAAGAGGAAGATTTGAAGGATTTGGTCAAAGATATGATTAGAGATTCTAGTGAAGATTCTATTGAATATTTGATCAAGATTTCTAAGCAAGGCATAAACTGTTTTAATCTAGACAAGGGTAGAATAGCAATTTTTGTATAATCTAGACATAGGCTTACATAAATTGCAGACTCATAATTCATTTGCTTAATGCTTAATTCAAGAGGAATTACTAAGACATTAGAATTCTGATTGGGTTAAAGGGTTGAAATCACTAAGACATTAGAGTTCAACTATTTTACAGGGAAATAATGAATTGTCTGAACAAACGAGGTGAGTATTGTGATGATTTTTGTAAAAGATATTTGTTACGTGCGTTGATTTTTGCTTGGGGTCATCCCTTGGGAACGATTGCGTACGTCTCTGATATAACACGTTTTGTTCTGATGTGAGTATTGTGATTATTTTTGTAAAAGATATTTGTTACGTGCATTGATTTTCGCTTGGGGTCATCCCTTGGGAATGACTGCGTTTGTCTTTGATAAGATATGTATATATGCTTTGTTCAGTTATGATAATTGCTTATATGATGTTTTGTATATTATGTATCTGACTGTCATGCAGGAAGTGAGCCCAGGGTATAGAGGGTTTTCCATAAACCTGGAGTTTACTAGAGATTCGTCTCTAACCCCGTTTGGGGATATGATTTCAGGAACACAGTTAATTGAAGAGCCTCAGGGGACAAGAACACTAACCGTGGCTAGAGGTACTAGTATGAGGATGTGGAGTTCTGGGTGGTCGGATGCTACTATTTGTTTTAGACGTATTTTTGGAAAAGATGTATTGTTGCATAGTGTTCATATTCGATACATGTACATTTATGTATTCAAGCATGATGATATGACTATGTAGTATTCAGTTATGTTATGTATTGGATTGCATGCTATTAGATTTGTGGCACGGAGCCAAGTTCAGCATGCGCCCATAGATGGGTATCTGAGTATATTTGCATGACTGGTACTTCTGGAAATATATATTGTTTAAACTGTCTATCAGGAACTCTTGAGAGTGGGATTGGAAAATCCCCAGTTGTCCGATTTACAGAGGTTACTCTGTCCGATTTTCGTCTCCGTAAAATAAGAATTAAATTAGAAGAAGTATGCAATGTGATATGTCATGTGAAAAAGGATTAAAGAAAAAGAAAAAGTTAGTTCGTATTTTCGTAAGTTAAGTCTTCCGCTGTTTCTGTTAAGTATCATATGCATGTTAATTGAACCGGCTCGAGGATGGGGATGTTACATTTATGGTATCAGAGCAGTTGCTCTAGGGAGTTACATGATATATAGCATAAGATATTTGAAGTTGGAAGTTCTTGAGTGTTTTCTTGGAGTGCTGTATAATGCATGTGCGATCACTGAGTGTGAGCGTAGCTAACTCATTCCTTAGTGTAATATATGCAGAGATATGGTTCCTCCAAGGAGAACTCGTAGAACATTTAATAATCATGATCCACCACCGGATCATGTTGTAGCGATTTTGGCTGCCCTACAGCAGACTTAGACTGCAACTAGGCAGAAAGAGCTTGAATTAATAATGAAGCATTCAATTTGACTGTGATAAGGATGAAATTTCGAATTTTCGTCAGAAAAGGAAATTGAATTTACAATCGACTTGTTACCTGGCGTGGGGCCTATCTCTCTTGTCCCATACCGGATGTCACCTCTGGAATTATCTGAATTGAAGAAGCAGATCGAAGAATTGTCTAGTAAGAATTTTATTAGACGGAGTGTATCTCCGTGGAGAGTCCCAGTGATCTTTGTTAAGAAGAAGGACGAGTCTATAAGATTGTGTACAAGTTACCGGTAGTTGAACAAGGTTACTGTCAAGAATAAGTATCCTTTGCCGCGTATAGACGATTTGTTGGATCAGTTGTGTGGTGCGACTATATTTTCTAAGATTGATCTTCAGTCCGGGTATCATCAAATCCGGATAAAGTCGGATGATGTTCCGAAGAAAGCTTTCAGGTCCTGATATGGGCACTACGAGTACCTGGTTATTCCTTTTGGGCTTACGAATGCACCAGCCGTTTTTATGAGTTATATGAATCGGATCTTTAAAGCCTATCTGGATCAATTTGTGGTTGTCTTTATTCATGACATACTGATATATTCAAGGAGCAAAGAAGAGCATTCTGAGCATTTAAAGATTGTTTTGCAGATTCTGAAAGAGCATCAGTTGTATGCTAAACCGTTAAAGTGTGATTTCTGGCTTTCTGAGATACAATTTCAGGGCCATGTCATTTCATCTGAAGGAGTGGCAATGGACCCGAGTAAGATTGAAGCAGTGTTAGATTGGGAGCGTCCTAAAAATATTACAGAAATCAGGAGTTTTCTTTGTTTGACTGGGTATTGCAGGCGTTTTATTGAGGGATTCTCACGGATGGTACTACCTTTGACCCGGTTAACCCCGTAAGGGGAACCCATTTGTGAGGAAGTTGACTACAGCTCCGGTATTGATATTGCCGGATCCTACCAGTAAATTTGTGGTGTATTGTGATGCTTCTAAGTTTGGGTTAGGCTGTGTTTTAATGCAGTTTCGTCAGGTGGTTGCTTATGCTTCTCGGCAGTTAAAGCCGCATGAGGAGAACTATCCGACACACGATCTTGAGTTGGCAGCCGTAGTGTTCGCATTGAGAATCTGGCGACACTTTTGATACTGGTCGATTTCATTGTCTACAATGACCACAAAGTTTGAAGTATCTGTTTGATCAGAAAGAGCTGAATATGAGGCAACGCCGATGGGTGGAATTCCTGAAGGATTATGATTTTGAATTGCAATATCACCCCGGTAAGGCTAATGTAGTAGCAGATGCTTTAAGCAGAAAGGCGCTTGGTATGGCCAATTTGATGATTTCTGAGTATAATTTGATTGAGAAATTCAGGGATCTCTGCATTCATGTGAATACCGAGGATAGTCGCATTTTATCCACTATGACGGTAGCTTGCAGAACTCATTAGTTGAGCGGATCAAAGAAGCTCAATTGCTTGATGAAGAGATTCAGTCCATGAAAGAACAGGACTATGTGTCCACTGATAGGTTCGGTCTTAAATTTTACAAAGATCGGATCATTGTTCCGAAGGGTCAAATAGTGGATCAGGTGTTAACTGAGGTCCGTATGGGTAAGTACATTATCCATCCTATTGGTACCAAGATGTATCAGGCCATGACTCAATTTCTGGTGGTCTGGTATGAAGAAAGATATTGTTCAGTTTATGAATAAGTGTTTGATATGTTATATGTGCATTCATTCACATTCATATAAATATTATATGATTTTTGATGTAATGATGATATATGTTATAGAATCTGGTCAGTGACCTTGGTATGTTGACTGCCTATGGCTTTGACCTGGGAGCGATCTCTCTTCATACTACAGTTTGTGTTGATTGCCTATGGCTCTACCTGGGAGTCACACTAGACATGTGAG